>NW_027555847.1:3810152-4410152 GCF_003287225.1 Phascolarctos cinereus | reverse complement strand
ACCTGAGTTCAAATCTGGCCTCAGACCAAACACTTGACACTTACTAGCTGTGTGACCCTGGGCAAGTCACTTAACCCCAACTGCCTAAAAGAAAAAAGAAAAGAAAATGAAGGCAGTATCTCTGGTTGAGGCACAACACTGAAAATTGCTTTCAAATTTCATTCCTGACATTTCGCTACAAAAATGCAAGTCAACTGGTGACTTTCCTTTCTAATAAAGAATTCTCTAGATGGGACCAAGAGAGGGTTTTTGACCACAACCTACTATTTAGGACAAGGGAACTGATTAGAAAGGAAATAGGGTCAGAAGTCACCAGGTGTTCAATTACTCAATTATTTGGTTAGACATCAATTAAGAGACTAGCCTCATTCTGCCAGGTGGCAACCACAGCAGGTAAGGAAGAGTATGATCCTTGAACATGCAAAATAAAACCTTTCTCTGTGACAACAGTTTCAAGCCTTCCACAAGCTCGGCTATTTGCAGGTAAAAAGAAATCAAGTGTGCGTACCTGTACGGTCTTTTTAATTCTATGTGAGGGACCAGGGTACTCTGAAGAATACAAGTCTGTTAGGAATAATGAATTGATTAATGTTGACTTCCCCAGTCCAGATTCTCCTACAAGAAAACAAAAGGCATTATTAGTCACTTTACTATCACATGACACAAACACGCCCCTACCCTGACCATCCAATGAGATGCCCTTATAGGCCCCACATCAGCAGCATGTCCACCAGGGGAGCATAAATTACAGCAAAGCTCCAGGATGCACACGTATTTTCTGGTATTACCTTCTACCACTAGCTAGTTAAGTGAGTGATCAGGGAAGCTCACCAACATTTCCTGTGCCTCAATTTTCTCAACTACAGAATGTGGGAAAGTTAGAGTATATAACATCCAAGGTCCCTTTTTCAGCCTGTCCCTCAGGGACAAAGCTAGGCCTTGCCTTTACCCATCAAGTTTGTATTTTTAATACTGACATTTCCTAGGACTATAGAATGTTCAAAGAAACCAAAAACCCTCAGAGAGGAGGATGAATGTCCTGCCATTTTACAGATAATGCAAATGAGGCCAGAGGTACTGAAGAATTTGTCCGATCACCACCAGAATGATGAGCCAATCTTTTCCTGGACCACAGCTTCAGGCATGCAGATGGCTAGTGTTAATAAATAACAAATAAGACAAGTTCAATTTCAGATAAATACCTGGAAATGTTTGTCCAGGGTAATGCAAGGAAAAGCAGACTTTTAAAAACCCACAAAAATTACTGAGCAATAAACATGTTTTAGAGATGAGTCATAGAAAGAATATTAAAAAACAATTCCAATTATTCTCTCTACATTGTGAAATTTTTTTTATCTGTGATATTTTTTTTACCTGAACAAGTATAAAGCACTCCTCAAAAGAAATCTTCCAAACATGCCATTTCACTGAAAACATTCAAAATTTGGTTTAGCTTATTACTTTCTGAGCTATAGCAAGGTGAATAAAATTACAGGAAGTTTTCGCCTTGAATCAAAGTATTTTATAATGAAAGTGAGTCAAGAAAAACCTCTCATTTAAAAGGACACTTAATAGAGATATGGGAACTGAGGCTGAGAGGTTAAGTAACTTGTCTGACAGAAGCACCTCATCTATCCCAGGGCTAGGAGCAGTGTTTGGTCCTATCTGCCAATAAGGATGGGCTCCAGGAGGGCATGAACAGCCTCCCCTAAACTGTGTATCTCTGCCAGCACTGGGCCAAGTATTCCATACACAGTAAGATTTGTTGAATGAGAAATCAAGGCCCAGCTCAAACTTAATCTCATCCATAATGCCTTCTAAAATCTCCCCAAGAGTAAGTGATTGTTTCCTCTTTTAAATAACTTACAGGAAAAAATACATGCCAAAAAAAATCCACTTCTTTATACCTTTGGGTTTTAATTCTTTTCATGTATTTGTTTTCTCTTTATATACTTTAAATGCTGATCCAAGTATCTTATATATGGAAGGAGCTTCCTAAATACTGACTCATCATTCCAGTGCACAGTATTTTGTGAAAGCCTCATCAATGGCCAGATGTAGCATCAGCAACATCTTTTGTTTCGAACTTTGACAGTGATTAATGCAAAATGGTCTAAGAGTGGTCCCCTTCCTTATCAGGACAATTAGGCACCTATCCATCTAATCCAACAAGCAATTTTAAGCACCTATAGAGTGCAAGGGACTGCACTAGGTAACGGGACACAAAGACGAAACATAAAACAGCCTGCTCTTCTCAAGGAGTTGGGGGTGAAGGGTGGGGTGGGAGGGAGTAGAGAGAGATACAACATTGACAAAAGTTGCTGCTGAGTGGTTTCAATCACACTTGACTCTGTGACCTCATAAAGGATTTTCTTGGCAAAGATATTGGAATAGTTGGCTATTTCCTTCTTCAGCTCATTTTACAGATGAGAAACTGAGACAAACAGGGTGAAGTGACTTGCCCAGGGTCACACACAGCTAGGAAGTGTCTGAGGCTCAGATTTGGACTCATGGCCCAGCTCTATATCCACTGTGCCACAAAAAGAAGCATCATACCATACAGGGCTCTTTCCATCTCCAAATAAACGTAACAAAAACAAGAGATCAGGGAAGACTCCCAGGAAGAGCCTTGGGCCTGGAGCTGAGCCTTCAGAGCAGACAAAAACTTAAAGGGGGGGGGGCATTCATTACAGGCATGTGGAAGCCCAGGTTAGAGAGAACCGGCAAGCTGAAGAAGCTGTGTGTCATCTGCTGGTAATATAGACAAGAGAAGACAAGAGGCCCAGGACGGGGGAGGGAGGCTCCACAACCCAACGGATCCCATAGGAAATCAGGACAGTGAAAGGGTCCAGCCTCTGACCTTAGAAGATCCCCAGCTTTAAAGAAAGGAGAGGCAAGGCCAAGTGCATCCAATCTGGGAGGCCCAGGAGCAAGGGCCTGCCCCAGGCTTGGCATTCCTGAATAGGGAGGAGGGGATGTGAAGGTAACACGGCAGTGGGGGCTGAATGGAATATGGAATTGCTTTATTGAACTGGAAAGGGGAGATACTTTGGGAGCCTGAAACGAAGCCCTCAGGGCAGGCCAGGGGCCTCAAAGAGGGATGCTGGATGGGAACAAGCAAATAATGGAAAGAGCACTAATCATCTCACACTACAGAAGTACTAGGCTTCCATTTCTTTTTCAAAAGATAAGGGCCTAATTAAGAAAGGTGACTTTGGGTTAGCCACCTGGCTGTTCTACAGACTACAAACTGGAAAAATGTTTAGAAAGCACCACTCAAAGGGACCTATATTAGAGATTCCAAAGAGACAGTGTGGCCTAGGGGTTAAAAATACTAGGCCTAGAGTCAGAAAGACTCAGGTTCAAATTCCACCTTCCACATTTTATTAGCTGTGTTATCAAGGCCAAGTCAGTTAACCTCTATGAATATGAACTGAGTGGGCTGGGAGGGCAAAACATTGCAAAAACCAGGGGCTGGAGGCAAGGGCCAGAGTTCAAATCCAGCCTTAGACACTTACTAGTTGGGTGACCCTGGGCAAACCCCCTTGGCTTCTCTTGAGTCTCAGTTCCCTCAACTGTAAAATGGAGATAATAAATAGCACCTATCTCTCAGGGCTGTTATGACTGGTGTCTGTAAGCCCTTAGCATAGCACCTGGCACACAGTAAGTGCTAAATAAATGTTTGTTCCCTTCCCTCCTCTGAATCATATTCAAACTAAACGAATAGACATAATGCACACAACTTCCCAAAAGCCATTTAAATGATTTTCTTAAAAGTTTCTATGGTCAACCCAATGTAATTTTATGAATGGTGGTGTTTCATTTTTTAATTTTAAATTTTTACAGGAAAGTGCTCATCAAAGAATTCTATGAAAGAGAAGATAGGCTAGTCACAAAATGCAAGCAGTTGAGAGAACAAGGGTCCTTGGGCAGATGGGGAACCACCCCACATTCCCCTGAGAGAAAACCCTTTGAATGACATAGATGAGGGGAGCACAGAACAGGCAGCCACAGGCAGGTGTCCTCAGCATCAATGGTACCATTTGAGGAAAGGGTTGACTGGCTGGCTGATTTTGCTCTGTTTTAAAAACAGGAGCCTGCAATCTCTCCTGTATCAATGGGAATGATTATCCATGGCTACTGGGAGCTCCAGCAGCAGCTCTAGACCACTTTTAAACAAGTTTCACCATCCAGAACATGCTATACAAAACCCATCCTGATCTTTAAATGGACAACATTTGAAAGTAGTCCCAGTTTTAAAGGCAGCCCGGTCTTCTCTTCTGGACTTGGACTTGTTCATTCCCAGTCCACTACTGAGAAGATCATGAAGAAAAGGCTGAGAAGAGCCTGAAAACCCTCTCTCCCTGGCTTCCCAGTTGTGGCCAGCCACCCACCTTCTGCTCTAGACCCTTGAACCAGACCTCCTGGTACCACTGCCCACTGGGGTGTCCACTGATGGCCCTTATCGCTCTCTGCATGGGACATCTACCAATATGATGCACTGAGTCAGGGCTGTCAGTAAGACCGGTGGGGTGCCCTGTCCCTAGCAGAGATAAAATGGGACCCCAAGGATTCTGCACACACAGTGACAGGGCTCCAGGACAGCCCCTGTTCCTGCTAGCTCAAAGGGGCTCAGATGGATCTTGGGCAATCCTCTATGGTAGCACATGTGCTTTACAAATTCATGTTCTGACCCTTGAGATCACCTCCTCAGTGCCCAAAGGGCTTGAACAGTAATTTCTTTCCCTTTTTGTCCTCACCCTTCCCCTCAAACTCCCCCCTCACTGATAAATTTCTCGACTAGAATATTTTCCTCTTAACATTAGAGGAAACACTGTGGAGGGGATTTCTGTATTTATTATATTTAAGTCTAAGTTGAACAGCTTAAAGAGTAGGGAAAGAGAACAAGCATTTATTAAGCACCAACTAGGTGCCAGGCACATAGGTGACTTTCAAGTGACCAAAAAAAAAATCTTACCTACTACCATAAGCGTGAATTCAAACCCTCTCTTCACAGATTTTCTGTATACTTGATTTGGGAGATTTGCAAATCCCACATAGCCTTCAAGGTTCTTCTGTTGCTGTTTTTTAAAGGAAAAGGAAAAAACTAGTCATTAAAAAAAATACTAATACTATACATTTCTAATCCCCTTCCTTAAAGTGATTTTTGAAAATTATATAACAAATCATTATTCACAACAAATCACACCAGCTTTTCATATCGAATGCTGGAGGTTAAAAAAAGCACTTATTAGAAAACAGCACCAAAAGGCATGATGGATTGCGTTTCAGAGAGCTCACTGGAAATGTTACAGCAGTAAGTAATCGACTATAAACAACCTGAGGGGGGTAGGGGAAGAACGACAACAAAATTAAAGAAACCTAGCTCAGACCAATGATTTCACCTGACAAGCCCTGAAGGTTAGTAACAATAAGATTTCCACTGAACAAAAAAAGCAAGCTGCTAGAATTGTTCACAAAAATTTTTAGATCTGTTTAGAGTGATTTTTCTGCTCCTTTAATTATACAGTAACTTGGCTCACAATGGCTCACTCCTCCACTGGGTACTTTTCTTGAAATTTAGCCTAAGTCATAAAGGGAAATCAAAGCACTGAGCTCTTAACAACTGTTTCCCATAAAACTGTGCTGGTTTTCACAGCCGAAGTCAAGTTAGCAGCCCTGGTGAGCAGCTATTCTGGGGCACTGGCTTCAGGCTGATGATGAAGATTCTGCGGCCGTCATCTTCAGGGAAATCAAATTTAGCCAAACTGCAAAACCAATTTTATCTCAACTTGTTAAAAATCTTCAATCATGTCAAGTGGGTGCTTCAAAGTGGAATCTGAATACTCCTAAAGGGTTATAAAAATAAATGTGATCTTTCACTTAGCCATCAAGCGATAAGTTTTCATCCTGGAGGCTTAAAATGATATCACATTGGTTAGCTTTAGTCTTAATGACTATATCTCACCAACTTATTGACATACTTCTGTAAGGAGAAAACATGAACTACATTTTCATTCTAAAGTTCGTTCCAATGGGGCCCTTAAAATTTCCTTGCTATTATTCTACTCAGGATCAACATGTGAAAATACTAACTTCAAACCCATTACGACCTTTCTTTTACTGCTGTAATGGCCCTTTTTTCCTTGCAAAATTCACTAACAAACTTTATGTCTAAATTTTTTCTCCAGTCAATGTTAAATATCAATTCTGAAATATTCTCATTTTTAGCTGTTGAATAATCTATAATAATTATGGTGTCTGTCTATTATGTACAGGTCAAACTGCATTTAAAATTTTTCCTCAGCTCAATTTTCAAACAAAATTTTACTTCTTAATTTATGACTTAAGTTGAGGAAGGAGAAAATCTGTTGTTTATGACTAAAAAGTCACAGAGGATACTCACAGCTACTTTGTAGAGAATATATTTCCATCATTCCAGTGTTCCAAATATCAATGGAGTATTTCCACAAAGGTGGTAAAATGAGGAATTCCAAGAATGGTATGTTGCAAAGTCAGGCCAAGAAGTGTAATCCAATGGAACAAAGCAAAAAGAGGGGGAAAAATGAAAGTTACTTACATGTAATGAACAAATCATTTAAACTCAAAATTATTTCAATAAATTAACAAAGTAAACCACAAAGCATAAAGCAATGATTTTCATTTACCCTTTAAACTCTGGCACAAAAAAGTTGATTTATTTTACAAGGGACCCAAACCTTTTTTCTTTTTAAATGGGGAGTAGCTACCCTACTTTTTCACTGCTCTCATTGGTAAAGGGAAGTAGGGGAATGTATCAAAAGCATATGAAGTTACAATACACATTTTAAGTTCATAGAATATTCAAGGAGTAGTTACTGGCACCCCATCCCCAGACAAACAAAGAATCCTAGCACAACACTATTTTATAATCACTGGATTAGACTTTGCAGGATCAGATAAATCTAGATACTGGAGCTAAATTCATGAATGGGAATAAAGATAACGGATGTTAGAAACTTCCAATAGTGAAGATAAAAGTAAGCAAAGTTGAAGGCAGTTTATGAGACATAAAATTGAAAATTCTAACAGTTAACAGAATAAGAAAAATGAAAGGCAGTTTGAAGTATAAAACAAGAGTTAACAGAGTAAGAAAAGACAATACACAACTTTGGGCAAATCACTGATGAAAGGTTTCTATTCTGGCTGTATCAGTCAATCACAGATATGTAATTTTTAAATGGGAGTCTACAACTTCCTTATACTAGATGGACAGTAAAATCCCTTTGGTTTAATACAGCATTACCATCAATATGGGGGGATAAGACCTGGACTTGGCATTTTATTGATAGAAAAATTAATTCCCTTGACCAATTGGCACCTTCTCCACAACTGAGAACGCAAACCCACATCCTTGGCTGTAAGACAAGATACACTGCGCGCTACCATTACGCCAAGCCATTCTGACTTAGAAAACCACAAATTAACATTCTGTTTTCTTGTGGGGTATCGAGGTTCAAATCCAGCCTCAGGCACTTCCTAGCTGTGTGCCCCTTTACTCCATCTGCCTCAGTTTCCTCATCTGTAAAATGGGCAGAAGGAAACGGCAAACCACTGTGCCAAGAAAACCCCAAATGGGATCACAAAGAGTCAGACATGATTAAAACAACTCAACCACCACAACAAAAGTTTTGTCATTCTATTTCTGTTGTTAAACATCTGCAGTCAGGTCTCTGTGCTGCTGATCAGCCCTCACCTCTCTGCCAGCATCCAGGATCCCCTCTCCAGTTCCCTCCTGAACATCTCAAAGTACAGCACGCCTCAAAATTAAACTCACTATACCCCGCCCCAGACTTATAAATATATACACATCTAGGCAGGGAAAGTCTTCCCCAGCCCCTCTTAATTCTAGCACCTTCCTTCCCTCTGTTAATTATTTCCTATTTATCCTGTATATGGATTGTTTATCTTCCCCACTAGACTGTGAGCTCTCTGAAGGAAGGAAGTGTCTTTTGCCTCTTTTTGTATGCCCACCATTTAAGCACAGTGCCTGGCACACAGTAGGCATTTAATTAATGTTTACTGATCTGTCCTAAGATTTGTCCAGCTAAGCTTAGAGAAGTTTGACTGACCATGAGGAGAGAAAATTTCAGAGTGGCATACCGAGTAAGAAAGGCCTATCCACTAAGATATGGATAGACAGGGAATCTGATGGACAAAGTACCCACACCCAAAGGAATGCTGGTCATTTTAAAATACTACAATAGTGTTCAATCTTATTATTATACACACACTTATGTTAAAGGCATATAACTAAAGTTAACGTGTCATATGCAATAAAGCCTTCCAGATCTATACCCAACCAGCAATACAGACAACAGAGAAAACTCAAAACGTCAAGAAGTCTTCAGGATCTACAATGTAGCAATTTGTGCCTGCTTAATGTGCCCACCCTATGTCCTCTTAATGCAGGAGACAACACCACACACAAAGATCCACAGCGTGTTTTTGTGGTTTATTATGAACACTGAAAACAGTAACTTGTTCAAGACAATATATTCTCCAGAAAGCACAAAATTTTTTCCCCCAGCTGGCCAGTACATAAAATAGGTTGAACAAGACTATTTCACCACCCATAAGCCCATATAATATCTCAATATGCACAAAACATTAAGTAGGAGTTACAAAGAAAGGTCTTTTTTTTTAAATGAAAACAGAATTGTACTATGGGTTCTGGAGTCTGATGCATTTTGGCCACAAAAAAAGGCTCTCACATTTGAATGTATAATCAGAACATAAACACTTTTCTACATTAGAAAAAAATTCCCAACTCCTCAATTTCTGACACCAACAAGGTGAGCCTTCAGAGCACATGAAAGTCCATCAATTCATTACCACATAAATTTTGACAGGTGCCGCTTCTCATAGCCGTGACAAATATTTTATAATTTGTGGGTCAAATCAATGAATAGATGTTTATTAGGTGCCTATCTCACTCAGCTAAACCTCAGCCCTAGTCACCCCATCCCTCTTCTCATCTGCCCCAAAGAGGCTGGACAAAGTCAGATGAATGCTTTCCTGGATCCATTCACAAATACAGACTCACCTTAACTGAGATCTTCATCACTTCAAGTTAATTCCCCTATTCAGACTGATTTGCACGAAGCAGCTCTGAGTCTTCTGAAGTCTCCAACTCTGCCCCACCCCACCCTACCTCACAGATGATGACCTCACTTGCTACTTTATTGAAAAGGCCAAACCAAGATGACTTCACAAACAAGACTTGAAGGCAGCCATCTTAACCAGACCAGTCAGGCATTAAACCAGAGGACTACAGGATTTCAAGCTAGAAAGATCCTCAGTCAGTCTCTAGTCCAATTCCCCTACAGGTGACAGATAAGGAGAAATGCAGTGACTTACCCAGGGTCAATTTGGTCACAGCAAGTAGAGAACCTGGCTTTGAACACAATTCCTGATTCCAAATGGCACAGCTATTTAAGAAAAAGTTGTTTTGTCCATCAAAATTCAAGTTCCTTGAGGACAAGGCTGCTTTGACTTTCTACAGACCCCCAGCACTTAGCATTCACTTATAAATGCTTACTGAAGCTTGTCCCAAAGAAGAAATCTGACAAGATCGCCACCTTACTCACCTACACAGACGAGTAGGGGTTGGCAGAGGTGCCCTCCCATGGGGTCGGACCACTGCATATTATGTCAGATTTTTTTCAATGTATTTATTAGTTTTGCTGAATTTTTTTCTTCCTCTTTACTCTTTCTATTTAAAAAAAAGTGTTCTAAAAATGCTCTAAGTCATTACGGATTAGAGAAATACAAATTAAAACAACTCTGAGGTACCACATCACATTCATCAGACTGGCTAACACCATAAAACAGGAAAGGGATAAATGTTGGAGAAGATGTGGGAAAATTGGAATACTAATGCATTATTGGTGGAATTGTGAACTGATGCAACTATTCTGGAGAGCAGTTTGGAACTATGCCCAAAGTCTACAAAACTGCATAATCCTTTGATCCAGCAATACTACTACTAGGTCTGTATCCCAAAGAGATCATAAAAAAGGGAAAAGGATCCACATATACAAAAACAGTTATAGCAGCTCTTTCTATAGTGGCAAAAGAATTGGAAATTAAGGGGATGTTCATCAATTGGGAAATGGCTAAATAAGTTGTGGTATATGAATGTAATGGAATACTACTTTTCCTTAAGAAATGATGAGCAAGCAGATTTCAGAAAACTTAACACTTACATGAACTGATGCTGAGTTAAGTGAGCAGAACCAGAACATACACATTAATAGCAACATTATGTGGTGACCAACTCTCATAGACTTAGTTCTCAGCAATGCAAGCATCTAAGATAATTCCAAAAGACTCATAATGGAAAATGCTATCCACATGCAGAGAAAGAACCATGCAGTCTGAATGCAGATTGAAACATACTATTTTTTTTCTTTCTCATGGCTTTTCCCTTTTGTTCTGATTCTTTCATAAAATGACCAATATGGAAATATGTTTAATATGATCATATATGTATAACCAACCTATCAGACTGCTTGTTGTCTTGGGGAGGGGGGAAAAATTTAGAACTCAAAATCCTATAAAAGTGAATGCTGAAAACAAAAAATGAATATATAAATAGCTTTAGTTTTTAAAAAATCTGTTTTAAAGGCTGGCTTCTATAAGGAGGGAAAGGAAAGAATATGAGGGGAACTTAGGTGATGTTAATAATTCAGCAAACATTAAGTAAAAACAAGATGCTAAAATCTATTAAAATGCTCACTGATTGATATACCACTGATTGATGTATTCTTTCACAGAATAACTAGTCTAACATGACCAACAATCCCTTTTACTTAAAGAACTCCAATGAAGGGGAACCCACTAGCTTCTCTCCAAGGTAGCACATTCCAACTTTAGACAAGTTCCAGATAAAGGGACGTTTTCCCATAACTTCAATCCTAACTGTACCTACCTCTCACTACCTTACCAAGTCCTATACCGCGGGCAAAGAGAAATCACATCTTTCTTCACCAAGCTAGTGCTTCAAATATTGGTCTCCCTTCTATATCTGTCTCCCCTCTTCTATTCTCCCTGCTAAACATCCCCAGCTCCTTCAACCAATCCCCTTATGGCATTTGTCTCTCCCTCCTGGTCAATATCCTTTGGTATGCATCAATGTGCCCATATCCTTGCTAAAACATGGCATCCAAGAATGACCATAAGACCCTAGATATGGGACTACCATGGAAGAGAACTGTGGAAATCCCCTCTCTTCTTCTCATGAGGGAGCACATTAACTGGACTGGCAGCTACACCTAAGACTTTTGACCTACAATACATACTTTACAACTCAGTAACATCCCTCTTTTCTCAAGTTCACCACCCTGGATCCATCTTTTCTCTCCCACTCATTACCCCCACTCATCCAATTCAATCAATGGCCAGTCATGTCAACTCTTATCTCCAGGAATTACAGTGTCTCTCATGCTACAGGTTCTGCTTCTAGCCCAAACTCCATAGTCACATCACATCATCAAGGGAAACAACCTCCTTGTGGAATGGGCCCACCATCCTGATCTACTCTAAGAGTTAGAGTTAAAGTTGAAATATAGAAGAGTGTGTGTGTGTGTGTGTGTGTGTGTGTGTGTGTGTGTGTGTGTATTTTTCCCCACTCCAGCTTCTGACCAATAACTGCCACTGAGAAGCAGCTGCAAAGCCGAGGCATTCTGGGACAAGCAGTACTCCCCAGACCACCACACCAGTGCGTTTTCATCGATGTTCCAGAGGAACAACCTTTGTGGAGATATGACCTGACAATTGCTGCTTCTGAAATTCCAGCCTGCTTAGCAGCCACAGCCACTGAAGACAAAGAAGACAAAGTTCTTGCCACCAAAGTCCCTGGTACTTCACAAATGGTCCAACATCAGAAATAAATATGGTTTGACAGCAGGAAATTATATTCAAGATGACATAGGACAGCTTTGCCGCTGATCACTGGACCTTGGCTTCTGACTTGCTTCATCCCCTCCCCCCCATTAGAATACGAGCTCCTTGACAGCGGGCTGTCTTGCCCATGCATCTGCATGCCTAGAACCGGAGCACAGTGTTTTCTACATTCTAAGCACATATGACATATTCTTTCCTTCATGCATCTATTTGCGCATCTTCCAGAATCGCCAAAACAAATTTCCCTAAAATACAACTCTGACTCATGGCTCACCACCCTGGTTAAAAAACTGCCATATCACCCACACAAAATCAGCATTTCTATATTACTAACAAAGCTCAACAGTAAGAGATAAAAAGAAATTCCATTTAAAGTGACTGTAGACATTATAAAACATTTGGGAGTCTACCTGACAAAACAAACATGAGCAAGCACTTTTCACACAAATGAAGTCAGATCTAAATAACTGGAAAAACATCAGTTGCTCATGGGTAGGGCGAGCTGATAGAATAAAAATGACAATCCTACCTAAATTAATTTACCTATTCAGTGGCATGCCAATCAAACTACCCAAAATTATTTTACAGAGCTAGAGAAAACAATAACAAATTTCATCTGGAAGAACAAAAGGTCCAGAATATCAAGGGAACTAATGAAAAGAAATGCAAGGGAAGATGGCCTAGCCATAAGAGATCTTAAACTGTATTCTAAAGCAGCAATCATCAAAACTGCTTGGTACTGGCTAAGAAATAGAGTGATAGACGGGTGGAATAGGTTTGGTATGTAAGACACAACAGTTAACGACCACACTAATCTACTATTTGATAAATCCAAAGACCCCAGCTTCTAGGATAAGAACTCACTAAGAAAAACTGCTGGGAAAACTGGAGAATAGAATGGCAGAAACTGGGCAACAGACCAGCATCTCACACACTACACCAAGATAAAGTCAAAATGGGTGCATGATTGAGATATAAAGACTGATACGATAAGCAAACTAGGAGAGCAAAGAATAGCTTACCTTTCAGATCTATGGAGAAGGGAAGAATTGATGACCAAACAAGAGAGAACATTATGAAATGCAAAATGGATAATTTTTATGACATTAAATTGAAAAGTTTTTGCACAAAGCCAGTGCAACCAAGATTAGGAGGGAAGCAGAAAACTGGGAAAGAATTTTTACAACCAGTGTCTCTGATAAAGTCCTCATTTCTAAAATATATAAAGAACTGAGACAAATTCACAAGAATATAAGTCATTCCCTAATTGATAAATGGTCAAAGGATATGAACAGGCAGTTCTCAGATTAAGAAATTAAAGCCATCTATAGTCATATGAAAAAATGCTCTAAATCGTTATTGATTAGAGAAATGCAAATCAAAATGACTCTGAGGTACCACATCATACCTATCAGATTGGCCAACATGACAAAACAGGAATACAATAAAAGTTGGAGAAGATGGGGGGAAACTGGAACACTAGTGCATCGTTGGTGGAGTTGTGAACTAACTTAAACCATTCTGGAGAGCAATTTGGAACTATGCCCAAGGGGGATATAAAATTGTGCATACCCTTTGACCCAGCAATACAAATTCTAGGTCTGTATCCCAAAGAGATCATAAAAACAGGAAAAGGACCCACATGTACAAAAATATTTATAGCAGCTCATTCTGTGGTGGCAAAGAATTAGAAATTGAAGGGATGCTCATCAATTGGGGAATAGCTGAACTGTGGTATATGAATGTAATGGAATACTATTGTGCTATAAGGAATGATGAGCAGGCCGACTTCAGAAAAATCTGGAAAGACTTACACGAACTGATGCCGAGTGAAATGAACAGAACCAGGAGAACATTATACACAATAACAGTCACACTATGCAATGACTGACTTTGACAGACGTGACTCTTCTCAGCAATCCAAGACTCACAATGGAAAATGCTATCCACGTGCAGAGAAAGAACTATGGAGTCTGAATGCAGATGGAAGCAGACTATTTGCTCTCCTTTTCTTTTACTGTTTTGTTTTATTGCTTCATTCTCGTGGTTCCTCCCATTAATTCTAATTGTTTTGAAAATCAAATTTTGAAAACCAAAAATAAATAATTTATTTTTTAAAAAAAGACAAAATAAATACAGCGTTAAAAGAACAAGGAAAAAAAAAAGAAACTTCCATAGTCTCTTGGATAAAATCTAAATTCTACTCGGCAGCCTGCCTCCAGGCTACCTTTCTATCCAGCAAAGGTTAAATGACCACTTGTGTGTATGAGATAGTGCATGGGCTGGACAAGATGGCTTCTGAGATTCCTTCCAATTCTCAAATTCTGTGAATTACAGGCTTATGTCACATGACTCCCCGTCATGCATTCTATGTTCCATCACAAATGGCCTAGTTGCTGTCTCCTAAACTTGGCATGCCATATATATCCCATCTGTCCCTCATACCTGGAATGCCCATCCTCTCATCTCATCTGCCTCTTAGACTGCCTGTCTTCAGTTCTGGTGTCCCTTCTGAAGGAAAGCCCTTCCCAATTCCCCTAGCTTTTCATGCTCTTTGCACCCCACTTACCTTTCATCTATTTACATGACATAGCCATCGCACCCCACCCCACCCCCCAACCCCAAGTAAAACAAACTCCTAAAAGAGCAGAGGGACAATTTTTCACCACTGCATTCCTAGACCCAACCTAGCACAGAAGCATGCAAGATTGTGTAAGATTTTATCTAAGACTGTACAAGAGAAAGACACTATAATGTCTACATTCTATCACTTCCAACTCCATTTTCACACTAAAATCTTGTCTTTATGCCTTAAACACAGGCATAATTGACACTTGCTGACATAAATTCTTCTCACATATAGCCTAGGAGAAAAGTTGAAGAATTTCACCATTTACATTTTTCAAATAGTTCAAATATAATCTGCCTTTTAAAATACCTAGATTCACTCTCACAAGAGCACCAACACGTTACAACATTAAAGTGACATCGTGTCCTGAGTAATTTCATTTAGATTGTGTTCATGTTTGTTGTGAAAGCTCTTTCCCTTCCCTTCCCAGATGAGAAAAGGAGGGGGCATTCTGCCCTAGAAAGATTCTGTCAACTTTTCAATTCAACAGACATTTATTAAGTCCCTATTACGCACAAGGCAACACAGAAGTTCTGTATATTTACTCTCATTTATATTTTCCAAAACCAAATCTGGATGTTTGAACTTTGGTATGAGATTATTTTCCCATTAAATTTTTATTAGAAGATAGGCTTTTCAGGCAATTTTTAAGAGATTTTTTTCCTCTGCTTTGAAGCCTGTTGAATTCTCCTGAATCCAATCTGTTTCTGGCTGTTCTGAGATGATGTGCTTAGAAATAATCACCTACTATATTCCTATCTCCACACTCTGTTGTAACATCATAAGTACATAACCAATATATTTTAACTACAAATTTTTTTAAAACCAAGTTAAGACCTGCTCCTGTCAAGCACATCCCTCTTTCTAAAAAGTTTCCCATAAAAAGCTTCAAACTGTGCTGCCTATGAATAATCCTCACTGAAGGTAAACCAGGTGCTAGTCTAAGGCTCTTTTGGCATAATGGAAAAGGTACCAAATTTAGGGGCCAGAAGACCTGGGTTCAAGTTCCATCCCTGTGGGCCACTTAGTCACTTGACTTCTAAGTCTCCTTTACGTGGCAAGCTAGAACAAGGCTTCTATTGCTATTTCACTAAGGGGCCTTCTGGAAGATGCTTTGTAACCCACAAAAGACTGCATAAATGTGCTATTAACTCTGCCTCACCCTGAAGAAATCTAGGGATTTGAAGGCTATGCTGCTGAAGTACAAGTTATGTCAGGTCCTGCCATGCTAACAAAGGCTTCAAGACAGCCAGAAAAGTGCTGGGACTCCTTTGTGGAGAAAGATTGGGGTAGAAGAGAAAATAGTATAAAGTGAGTAAGAAAAAGAACTATGTAGGTAATTCGGATGAGTATGGGCTTATGAAAAAGGCCAAAAGCTGGACACGGAGCAGAAATCTGGGGGGAAATTAGATTATTCTACTGTAAGAGGTACAACAGTAAGTATATATAAAGTAATTTTGGGATCATCATTTTTATTACATTGGCACAATTCAACCACGCCCACTTCTGGGTGTTTAAACAGCCTTCCTACTATTTAAGTCATTCTTTATTTCTTTTTAAAGTGTTTTGTGATTCTAATTATTTTATGGGTGACTTAGATGTTTCATGCACTTTTTAGTCTCAAATATTTTACATATTTTGTTATTTTAAATGGTGCTTTCTTGTCTAACCTTTCTATTTTAAAAACTCATCATTAAAGCCAATAGTGGAGATCTTGTACATACAGTGCCCTCTGAATTACACTATATATACCACAACCTTTTTCATTTGCCTCTAGTTTGTGTTACTAATCCAATCCAAAATTCTGGTTCCTCATTCTTCTTGACCTTTCTATTGCTACTGACACAGCCAATTATCCCCTCCTCCAAAATACTCTCTTCCATCTTTGCTTTTAAGACCCAGTTTTTCCTGGTTTTCCTCTTATCTGCCTGACTAGTCCTTCTCAGTCTCTTTTGCTTCTGCCCCCTGTATCCTCTTTTCTCTCAACATCCTCAATTGGTGATCAAATCTATCAGTTATCTCTAAACACATGTGCAAATGTGTGTCATATGCATAATCTATGTGTATTTTTAGTGGATTTTAATGTACACGTGAGATAAATGGAGCTGCACCTCCAGGACTTATTTCTCTCCTAGATATAGGCAGAACGCTTGCTAGACAGCTCCACCTAAAAGTTCTCCAGGCACCTCACCATCAGCAGGTGCAAAACAGAACTGCTTACCCTCTCTCCCTAGAGACCTACCACTCCTCCAGACTTCACTAGTTCTCTGCCCACCTGGGCACAACCCTAGATCAGGTCCCCTTACCCAGGACGTGTCATCTCCATTCCCTTCTCCATCAGCTACCAAAGGACGCTGACCAGATGACTAACAAGTCAGGCTTCATACACGAGGCAGCACCTGAACAGTGCCACTGGAAGAGGTAGGAGATGGAATGGTGTGTTTGGAGAAGAACAAGGAGGTCAGTTCTACCAGGACATAAAGAGTAGAAGAGAACAGAATGAAATAAATGTAGAAAGAGAGGTTTGAACCAAATTGTAAAAAGTTTAAATGCCAGAGAGTTGGTCTTTTCTCCTAGAGGCAAGAGAAAGCCACTCAAGTTTCACGAGCACATGAAGGCCATGGTAAGACCTATGGCAGCTGTGTGGGCTACACTGGACAGGAAAGTATGGAGGCAGGGAGATCAATTATAGCAGGCTGTGACAGCTCTCAAGGAAAGAGGTACTGAGGGGGTCTGAAATAGGGCAGTGGCTTGTGTTAAGTGGAAAAAAGGATTGATCTCTTCTTGATCAACCATTATGGGGGGGGGAAGGTGGGTAATTGGCAGGGATGTTTGGGGAGGGGCTCCTTTTGGGTACAGGATGCTTCTGAGATGGCTGCTGAGTCCCTTCCAACTCTCCAACTGTACAATTCTGTAACTGGAAGAAATGTGCCACCCTCAAAAGAAACAGGAGTTAGGAACAAGGGAGAGTTAATAAATTCCCATTTGGACAGGTTGTCCAGTGTTTCAGTTTTAATGAACATGGGACCCTCAAAGAAACACAAACTCTTTCAAGGTAGAGACCTTTCCTTGTCTTAGTCCCCACTGTATTTATCCAGGCTAGGTGAGAAAGACATAGACTAGGGACTAAACAAGTATATTCCTCTTGCCTAATCTTCACTGGTCCCTCCCACCTCCTAGCATTCTGTCAAGCATTTCGCTCTGCCTACAATGTCCTTCCTTCACTATAGCAATTCTGGGACTAAAACCCTCAAATCAAACAAGAAGCATTTAGGGGCTGGGGAAACAAAGCAGAAATTCAACAGTCCCTGAAGTCCAGCTCCCACCTAGAGGGAGACAACAGGAACATATATTCAATACATGCAGACTACATACCTAAGGAGGGCAGTCAGGCTACTCCTTGCTCCTCTTTCACAAGCACCAACATTTGACCTCCCAACCTCCAGTTTCCCATCCCCCATTTTGAATCGGATGTCCTAAAGACACCTTAAAGTCAATCCACCCCCAAAGGGCCTCAGTTCGCCCTTTCCTGACTTCTCTTTTACTCCCCAGGGCACCAGCAGCAGCATGCTTGTCACACAGGCTTGTAGACTAGGTGTCATCCTTCATTTTCTCTCACTCCCCCACTGCCATATCCAATCAATTACCAAGTCCTACTATTCCTACATTCCTTATATCTCTCAAATACACTCCATTCTCTCCTATGAAACTGCCACTGGGACAGGCCCTCAACACCTCATGCCTATGGGGTAGTGTCTCTTCCCACTCCAATTCATCCTCCACTCAGGTAGTAAACTGATCTTCCTAAAATGAAGGTCTGACTCATACCACCTCCTAGTGGCTCCCTACTATCTCCAGGATCAAAGACAAAATGCTCTAGTGGGCATTCAAAGACCTTCCCTATCTTTCCAGTCCTTGGCCAGTGGTAGGAATCTGTGACCTCCAGGCCACACTTGGCCTTCTAGGTCCCTGGGTGCACCTTTTGACTGAGTCCAAGTTTTACAGAACAGATCCTTTCTGTGAAGTTTGGATTCAGTCAAAGGGCTGCACCTGAGGACCCAGAGGGCGACATGTGGCCCGCAGGCTGCAGGTTCCCCATTCCACACCTTACTCCTCTCCATGTATTCTGAAATACAGTGACACGGGCTTCCTGGATGTTCATGAACAAAGCTCCTCCATCTCCAGACTGAGCATTTTTACTGGATGCCTGGATACTCTCCCTACTCATCTCGGCCTCTTGGCTTCCTAATGTCTTCCCTCTGAGACTGCCCCTGGTATATGCTGTCTATATTTTGTTCACACACAGTAGTTTGCACGTTGTCTCTCCCATTAAACTAAGTTCCTTGAGAGCAGGGACTGGTTTTTGTCTTGGTGCACAGTGTCTGGCACAGAGCAGCTGAGTGACTGACTGGATAATTCAATGCTCCCTGTTTGGTCTCCCTACTTTCATCAAGCCCTTTCCTATTGGCTGTCTCTTGGATCTGGTATGCACCGTCTCTTCACCTCTGCTTCTCGGAATCACTGCTTTCCTTCAAGTGCCATCTTGGACCTGCAGCCTTTCCTGATTCTCAACACATCCCCCCAAATGCCCTCTCTCTACTAACCACACTGTATTCATTTTGTAGATTCCTGTACTGTGCTGGCTGAATATATATAAGCCATTGAGGGCAGGTCCCTTCCGCTTTTATCGTTGTATTTCTCATCATTTAAAACTGCTCTGAGTGGTGGGGGTGGGGGTAGGAGTGTACTAGAACTACCTCGAGAGAGCCCACTGCCAAATTTTCCCAGTGTGAATTGTTATATGCTATGATTCAGGGATTAATTTATGGTTTTGTTGGTTGTCTACAGACTTAACCAGCTGATGGAGAAAACATCAATGATGCAGATTAAGCCACATCCATCCTCCTCCCCCATTTACCAGCACACTCCTGAGTGTGCTTCTTAGGCATGCGCGATGGCCAATGCAAAAACATTGAAAATTAAGAGTGTCCCAGGTGAAGACCCCAGCTTGGTTAACTGTAGAATGTAGGCAGGGAAGTCTGTTACAGTTTACTGAGTAAGACAGTAATGTGACCATCAAACCTTTGATTAAGGAAAATAACTTTGGCAGCTCTGGGGAGGATGGATAGGATTAAAAGGTAACCTGAGACAGGAAGCTCTATTAGGAAGCAATGCAGCAGTGCAGGAGAGGGGTGATAAGGACAAGGTGAAGGTAGGTGAAGAGTAAGAAAGAAACAAGATACAAGAGATGTCAGAGGTAGAAGTCAACCAGTCACTATCCAATTATTAACTTGTGCCAGGCACTGTGCTAAGATCTAGGGTTGAGAGACAAAGGACAGTCCTTGTCCTCAAGGAGCTCATAATCTAAAAGACAAAAAGCAAACAAATATGTAACAAACTACATACAGGAAAAATAGGAAATAAATATGAGGGAAGACAGTAGAATTAAGAGGACACAGGAAAAGCTTCCTATAGAAGAAGGGATTTCAATTGGAACTTGAAGGAAGTCAGTAGTCAGAGTCAAGGATAGAGTGTTTCAGGCATGGGGGAACAGTCAGAGCAAATGCCTGGAGCTGAGAGATGGAGGGTCTTGTTTTCCTAGGGAGAAAAGGTTTAAGAAGACCGGAAGGGTAGCAGGGGGCTAGGTTATGAAGAGTTCTGAATGACAAAGCAGAGCATTTGGTATGATACCGGAGTGATAAGGAGCCACTCAGTTTGATGAAGTGGGGGAGGGGTCTGACGTGGTCAGACCAACAAGAAAAGATAAGACTTAGTAAAGATTAGATATGTGGGGCAGGAGAGAGGGAGGAAAAGAGTATCACCCCTCGGCTGCACACCTCAGAGACTGTTAAGAAAGTAATGCTTTAAAGAGGCAATGAGTCCGCTTTTGGATATGCTGACTTTGAAATGCTCGTGAAGCATCCAGTTCAAAATGTCCAACAGGGAGCGGGACTAGATCGATCATATAAATGTGGGAATTATCTACTACTAGATAAGAGCTGATGGGGTCACCGAGACAGTATAAAGACAGGAAAAGAGGCCCTAGAGCAACGGTGTCAAACTCAAAAAGGAGGTTCCCAGGCAGGCTGCATATTGACTTACAAAACACAAATTAGCATTATCTATGTCGTGTTGTTTTCGTTTATTTATTTGGTTAGAAATTGTCCAATTACATTTTAATCTGGGTTTGGACACACAACGGGGTTTTGTCCCTGAATGCAACTCACAAGTGGTTGGACCTAGAGGACTGAGCTTCCGAATACGCCCAAAGGTCGGGGGTCATGAAATGAATGATCCAGTAAAGGAGAATGAGAAGTTGCCAAGGAGCTTGGAGGAGAACCAAGCGTGAAGAATACCATAAAAAGCCCAACAGGAATCTTCAGAACAAAGCAACAGCGTTAAATACTACAGAGAGGTCAAGAATGATGACATCAGAGGCAGAAAAGGCCAACAGACTGGACAACTACAAGATCACTGTTAACTTTGGAAAGAGCAGCAAGTGGGTTATCAAGTTGGAAGTCAGATTTCAAAAGGCTGAGGAGTCAAAAAAAAAAAGGAGAGTAAATATAGACAACTTTTTCTACAAGTCTGGTTGACAAAGAAAAGACAAAATATAAGACGTCAGCTTAAGAGTGATCTAGTGATAGTTTAAGGATAAAGAAGATTTGTATTAATTGTAGGCAGCAGGTAAGAACAATAGCTAGGAAATGACTAGATGGAGAGGTTAGGATTGAGGGAGCAATCTCTGAAGAAAATGGGATGGGAACAGGCACATGTAGAGAGAGCTGGGTCTTAGTGAAAAGATAGGTCACCTCATTATCAGAGGATGAAATAAAGGGTAGGGTACAATTCAAGGGAAGCAGTCACTTAACTCTGTTTGCCTCAGTTCCTCATCTATAAAATGAGAAGGAAATGGCAAGCCACCCCAGGATCTTTGCCAAGAAAACCCCAAATGGGATTGAGAAGAGTTGGTCACGACTGAAAGGAATGAACAACAAACAACATGATTCAGTAACGCAGAGACGGAAGGAGGGAGCTCGTGGCGAATTACTTCTATCTCCTTGGCAAAGTATAAGACAAGATCTTCAGCTGAGAGGGCTGAGGGGCAGATCTGAGGTGAGAAGATTTAGAACAGTCACTACAGAATGGGATAGAAAATCAGAGAGGAGTCTTGCTGCAGAGAGGGTTTGCTTGATATGGACACAGCATGATTTGCTCCAGGTTAGTCCAATAGCACATCAGCAGACGAGGAGGTAATGGTGGGAATGATCCAGGATTAGGGTTTGGCCAACTAGGAGCTGGGACAGCACAGAACCAAAGGGTTCAAGAGTAGAGGTTAATGGAGTATCAACATGGTTAACTACAGTATAGTCAAGATGAAGGGAAAGAAGAAAGTGAAGTAAGAGGGAACAAAGGTCCCTTTATCTCAGTAAGGACAAAGTCAACAAAAATTAAGCTAAGTACTGGGAATACAAAAAAAAAAGGCAGAGAACACTCATTACTCTCAAGAAGCTCATAATCTGATGGGGGAAATAAAATGCAAACAACTACACACATACAAACAAGCTACAGACAGGTTAGACAGGAAATAACCAACTGAGGGAAAGCCCTAGAATTAAAATGGATTGGGGAAAACTACAGAAGGTGAGGTTTTAGTTGGGAGTTAGTTCAAAGATGGCAGAGATGAGGAGGGAAAGCATTCCAGGCATGGAGAACAACCAGTGAAAATGCTGGTGAGTCACAAGATGGAGCTTCTTGTGTAAGTAACAGCAAAGAAGCCAAAGTCATGTGATCGAACAATTTGTGGAGAGGAACTGGGTAGAAGAACTTTCAAAAAAGTAGGGAGGGGTGGCCAAGTCATAACCGGTTTAAAAGCCAAACTTGATTTTCTATTGGAACCTAGAAGTAACAAGGAACCAACCACTGGAAAGTCCTGAAGAGAGAGGTGATATGGTTAGCCTCCGGAAGCTAGGTGGCAGCACAGTGGATAGGATGCCAGGCCTGAAGTCAGGAAGACTTGCCTTCCTGGGTTCAAATCTGACCCAGTATGACCCTGGGCAAGTCTCTTAATCCTGTTTTCTTCAGCTTCTCATCTGTCAAATGAGCTGGAGAAGGAAATGGCCAACCACTCCAGGATCTTTGCCAGGAAAATCCCCCATGGGGTCACAGACAGTCGGACAAGATTCAAATGACTTGGCCACAACAACAAAATGGTTAAACCTGCGTGTTAAGAAGATCAGTCTGAGAGCTGAGCAGAAGAGCTCGTGGAGCAGAGAGCAGCCGCAGGCGTTCAGGCTGTCAGAGGCAGATGGGCTGACTTTCCACAGGTAGAATAACGCAGAGGTGGGCGCTGGCTGACCCCATAAAAAGTAAGCTGATGGTTCCATAAAGACCCCAAAATCAAGATAAGGGTTGAGCCAGCTCAGACCAGTTAGGGTCAACCTGAGGACACCTGAAAAATGTTACTGTGCCCTGCTTAATGGGCTTCATTACTATTATCTGACACACCCCACATAAAATTAGAGCCTCATTAACAAGTCATGGGACGTACAACCAAGGGAGGGGGAACATACTTGAGCATATCAAGGGGAAACATGTGAGGAAAGGTGTAACCTGGGAAGGGATGGACCAATCCAGGCCTGGGAGGTTTCGCTCCGAATTCAACTGCATAAAAGCACACTTACCCTTGCACTCAGGGCCCACCCCTCCTGAAGAGGGGTAGAGCCCGCTTCTGGCCAGAAACGTCTAAATCCTTTGGACTTTCTCTGTAATAAATTTTCTTGATACTAAATTGTTGGTGTCAAGCCTATTTCTAACAAAGTGTGTGGCGATGAGGGCCTGGAGTGGGAGGGGGTGGCATTTGTGCCAGAGGGGAGAGAGATTTCAAAGGCAGAATCAAGAGGACTTGGCAACTGACTAGGGGCTGGTGGGGGGTGGAGCTGCAGGGAAAGACGAGCCAAAGTCAAGCAAAGACTCCTAGGCTGCAAACCTAGTGACTGGGAGGAGAAGGATTCCCTTGATAGTAACAGGAAGTTGGAGAAAGGGCGTTAGGAGAAAGATATTAAGTTAGAATGAAAACAGCCTCGGACTTCTCGAGCACATCATCAAACTGAGCAACAAACTGATTTTCATAATGATGACCCCAAGTCTCCACAAAGAAGTTAAAATTCTGTGCAGAATACTGGAAGAAAACTTGGAAACATTTAACTTTTTAAAAAGCATTTTATCCAATGTGATTTAAAGTGTAAACATTTTGGCACTCGAAGTAAGGAGCTTTAGTTATACCAAATATTCCTTTATGTGAACAGTTTACTTCCTTCTGTCAAATGTGGTCAAAATAAACCTTGCTCTGAGGAGGGCCAAGTAACAATCTCTGGGTGAGAGAGAACCAATGAACTCTGAATGCAGACTGAAGCATACTTTTTAAAAACTTTCTTTATTTTTATTATCTTGTTTGTATTGCCTTTTGTAACATGGCTAATACAGACATGTTTTACATGATCTCACATGTTTGATCAAAATCAAAGTGCTTTCCTTCACAAGGAGGGGAGAGGGGAGGGAGGGAGAGGTAGGAACTCAAAAGTTAAAAAAGTGATTGTTAAAAATTGTTTTACATGTAATTGGGAAATTTCATGAAATAAATAAAAATAAATTTTAAAAAACAAAACAATCTCTCTGGGTCTGTTTCCTCACCGCTAGGCACTGATTCCAATACAAAAATGAAGCAGTGCTTGCCTACAAGGCACTTGTGGCTAACTGAACTCTGACGTATTTCGAGCTCTGAGTCTTGGGCTCTGTGAAGGCCGGGATTTCCCTTTCCCTGTCAGTTTTATTTTAAACGGTTATTATGGTGTTGCTTCAACTATTTCCTGAGTTTAAAATATGCACCAAACCTATCTGTAATAAAAAGGACCTTAACAACCAAAAGAGGAATCTCTTCTCAAGTTTTAAACATGTGAACTACCTCTTTGACTCATCCCTGTCACTTACTTCACAAAGTTGTTGGAAAGAAAAGGCTCAGGAGCTTCACAACACACGAGTCATTAGCAAAATGTGCTTCTTCCTCTAAAACAGTTACTGATACAATTGGTTACAAAAGGGAGTCTATACCATTTGACCCAATGAGTCACTACTCAGACTGAACAGTAGAGCAAGGAGGAAAGGGCCTACAAATACTCAGTTACTTTGTAATACCCGGTTATCGGAAATCGCCTATGGATTCCAGGATTCAAGAACAGCTGAATACATTGTTATACCTCACAGCACAATGGACAAGGGAGACGTAAAAATGAGCTGTACAGGAAAATGGTGCCAAGTGAGGTTAGCTCCCTTAGAAGACAAACTGCCCCTGACACTGGCTGTAGAAAGAACAATGGCAACAAAATGTCATATACCTAGATGAGAGTTCAGAAAGGGCTAAAGAGCCAAATTTACTCTCAATCTTCTCAAAAATGGTTAGCATTTTTAATCAAAATGTGCCTGGCTTAGATTTAGTTTTATATTGGGTCCATCACCATTGAGTTTAAAGCAGCAAAAAATTATTGACAACTACTGCTTTGAAATGCAAACTGAAGAAATTTTCCCAAAGTACCATTCTAGCAATGCTGATACTGATGAACTCACTTTGCCATTGCTGGAGGGGCAGCTGAGTTCAGCTCTCACTAGATTACCTCCCAGGTCTGTCCAGGGCAACAGTATCCCACACTTTTCACTCTAGTTTACCAGGCTTCCTCCTGGCTGCACATCCAGCCCCCTAACTGCCCCCTCCCCCTCCACTCAAGGGCAGATTTTTCACTGAAATTTACATAGGGCAGAATGTCATTTTCATTCAATATGAAGTATTCATTTCCTGAACTAGCTGGTAGTTTAAGTCAAACAGAAACAATCTGCTTACAGTCAACTTCAAAATTTATCAGTGTCTGCTGGACAGGCTAAGGCTGGCATACAGAACTTGCCTGAGCCCTGAAAGGTTAGGTGATTCGCCCAGGGTCACACAGCCAGTAGGTGTCAGACAAGCCTCTTCCCGACTCCCAGGTCTGCTCACTGCACTCCATGATGCTCTCAGTCATGAGCATTATCATACCAGCACCCGAATGTCACAGACCACAGATTTAGAAATGGAGGGGGCCTTCTGAAAACAGAAGGCGGCCTAGGCAGCTCCCTCATTTTACAGATAAAAAGCTGAGGCCCATGGTGGTCCAATAGCAGAGTTGTGATGATCCCAGCCAGATTCTCTGGCTCCAAATTCAGCAGACACTTTTAACTAAAATGCTGCCTTACATAGAGAAAATGGTCCCAGGAACTAACAGTCTGGTCTTCTAAGATGACACACACACAGCGAGGAGGAAGATGAAATAAGGCCAGGGGTAATACTGGTCATTGCAAAGGCTAGACCACCCCAGTGAAGGCAGAGATACTACTGTTGTTCAGTCATTTTCATTCCTGACCAACTCTTTGTGACCCCATTTGGGGTTTTCTTGGCAGAGATACTACAGTGGTTTATCATTTCCTTCCCCAGCTCATTTTACAGATAAGGAAACTGAAGCAAATAGAGTGAAGTGACTTACCCAGGGTCACACAGCCAGTAATTGTTTAATGCCAGATTTGACTCTAGGCCTGACACTAGCTGCCCCTAAGAGAAATAGCCCTGTTTTAAAAAGAACAAAAATGGGAAAAGTTAAATATCTTGACCTAAATGATACTGCAAGTCAAGGCCACTAAAGTCAGCACTATTACAGGGGTCCCCAAAGCTGCCCCCCTCCCATTTCACCTTGGCTATGAGCCCAGATAAAGCAATTCACCCCAAGGTAGGAGAAGGTACTGAATTAACTTTGAAGCCTTGATGATGTGAAATACATTAAATATGACTATCACCAAGGCAACCAGGGAAAGGTGTTTGAGGCAGTTCATGTCTGGCTCTCGGCTCATCATGTCCTCTGCTCGCCGGCCCCCTGTAGCGCTAACCCCAAACAATTCAGGAGAAGGCAACAAGTCCTCCTTCTGTATAGAAAGATTTCTACAAGCTATTCGCCAGGTACCCAAATGAACAAGACCACAAGTATCTACAGAACTGGGCAAAGGAAGAATTCAAAAGACATAAAAGTGCCACAAAACATGATTACTCAAGGAAATCTGCAACTGAAAGAACTGGAGAAAACATCAAACTTAGCAAAAGCGTAACTTCATAACTTCCCCCAAGGGGTTTTCAAAATCTATGTTGGAGTACTCCAAGGTAAGTGGAGTTTTAAATTCATTGCAAAGAACAGGAAGCTAAAGTGTTTTGTAACAACCCTTGTCCAGTGATAATTCCACTACAAAGTCAAAGAACATGCTACATTTGTACGGAATAGCCTGACTTGGACCCTGACTTGTGTTAAGGAGGAACAAATTAAAAAGTACCTTGGGAATTGCCTTAGTAGTGAAAAATAAATACCAAGGACTTGTTTTATTATTTTGGATATGCTGTTAGTTTTCATGAGAAATAACACTAACCAAAACACAACATATTGATAAAAAAAACCATTGAAAATGTATTTTCTTGCATGTCAAAAAAAAAAATACATCAAATATGCCTCATCTCTCTAGACTCAGCCTGGCCCGGGGACCTCACAAACTCCTGCCTTGACTATCAACCAGAGCCAGAGACTGGACATCTGCTCTGCCACCACACTCCCTCCTTCTCAGGGATTAATAATCTAAGACCACTACACATCTGCTCCCTCGAGGGGCAGGACTATCTCTACTGCCATATGACTCCACTCAAAATCCCTGGGGCTGAGCATGGGCTGCCCACGTTGAAGCTCCCTTCCCTGCCCACCTTACCCTGCCTCACATCCATCCATGGCAGTGCCAATTCCACTCTTCCCTACTCTTCCAATGTGCCCTCAGGCATCTCTATTCTATTGTTAGCTACCCTCCAGGTAAGACTTGGGTCTTCCACCCACAAATCACTTAGCATACATCTACTTTCTAGTTACTTACTGGTGTAGGTGTTGTTTCTTCCCGACAGAATGTAAGCTCCCCGAGGGTAGGTCAGTCAATAAACATTTATTAAGCGCCTGTTATAGTGTGGTGATACAAAGTGCTAAAGACACAAAGAAAAAGTATACAGTTCCCATTCCCAAGGAGGTCACAGTTTAAAGGGGTACACAACATGCAAACAACCCCCGGTGAAAAAGATAATCTACAGAAAGAAGGCACCAGAACTAGCATAGATGATGGATCTAGAGTAGGGGAGGAGCTAATCCATTTGATCTCTGCATCCCCAAGGCCTAGTAGTACCTAGCACGCAGCCAATGTTTAATGAATGCTTACAGAACCAGACCCTGGCCACATGACTAGCCCACCTTTTTCAATTATATATTAATTAAATGCTGTCATTTATAAGACTTACTCAAAATTCATATGATCAGAGACTAAAAGCTGGAAGGCACCTAATTTGGGCAGGCCCACTTATTTGCCAACTTGCCTGTTAATTCTTTTAGTTCCCCCTTGTTAAAGGGCAGGGATTAGCTAAGGTTTTGACCCTTGTTTTTGGTAGGTTGCTAAGTTAATACTTTTAAAAGTTAATCCATAGGCTTTAGTTTGATTTTGCCAAAGCCACAATATAGAATAGTGTGATGCTATAAAATAAAGTGATTTAATTTAAAATCATTAACTTAAATATAATAAAATCAATTAATTTAAAATATCAGCATTTTAAGTTTCTGGGTAAACTGAAAGTATGACTTTTGATCTTCCCTAAAGATTACAGGAAATATATTTGATCAAGATAAAATATATTACTCCAAGAATCTCCAAAGGAAGGGACCTCAAGAGAATCAACCTTTAAGTAACCAGAAATGCCCTTTGTAATATTCCTGTTAAGTGAACACCTTGCTTCTGTCAAGGCAGAGGGCAGTTTGAATACAAGGCCCAATAAATGCTTTCTGGTCGCCGCTGTTGTGCCTTAAAGACCTTCCTCCAATGACCAAGAGCTTACTTCCCAAGCCAACCCATTCCAGCTTCTGGACAGAGTCACATTGCTGAGTTTTCCTTCATTAGCATCAAGCTATGATCTGCCTCACACTTTCATATGCTGCTCCTAGTTCTATCCTCTAGGGCAAAACAGAACAAACTTAATTCCTCTTCTGCACAACAGCCTTTTAAAATTTACAATCATGGGTTCATGATTTAGATATAAAGACTGATACCATAAGCAAACTGGGAGAGCAAGGAATAGTCTACCTGTCAGATTTATGGAGAACAGAAGAATTCATGACCAAACAGGAGACAGATAATATTAAGAAATGCAAAATGGATAATTTTCATTACATTAAATTGAAGTTTTTGCACAAAGCCAATGCAACCAAGATTAGAAGGAAAGTAGAAAATTGGGAAAGAATTTTTACAACCAGTGTCCCTGATAAAGTCCTCATTTCTAAAATATGTAGAGAACTGAGTCAAATTTATAATACAAGTCATTCCCCAATTGATAAATGATCAAAGGATATGAACATGCAGTTCTCAAAGAAATTAAAGCCATCTAGTGATACGAAAAAATGCTCTAAATCACTATTGATTAGAGAAATGCAAATCAAAACCCTGAGGCACCATATCACATCTATCAGATTGGCCAACATGACAAAACAGGAAAATGATAAATGCTGGAGAAGATGCAGGAAAATTTAAACACTAATGCATTGCTGGTAGAGTTGTGAAATGATTCACCCATTTTGGAGAGCAATTTGGAACTACGCTCAAAGGGCAACCCAACTATGCACACCCTGTGTGACCCAGCAACAGCACTTCTAAGGCTGTATCCCAAAAAGATCACACAAATGGGAAAAGGACCCACATGTACAAAAATATTCATAGCAGCTCTTTTTCTGGAGGCAAAGCCTATCAATCGGGGAATGGCTGAACAAGTTGTGGTATATGAATGTAATGGAATACTACTGTGCTATGAGAAATGATGAGCAGGCAGACTTCAGAAAAACCTGGAAAGACTTGCATGGATTGATGCTGAGTGAAGTGAGCAGAACCAAGAGAACATTACACAGAGTAACAGCCAGGTTGTGCGATGACTAACGCTGATATTCTTAGCCCTTCTCAGCAATGAAAGGATCTAAGACATCGCCAAAGGTCTCATGATGGAAAATGCTATCCACATCCAGAGAAAGAACTATGGAGTTTGAATGCAGATCAAAGCATACTGTTTGCTACTTTTTTCTCTCTTCTGTTGTGTTTTGTTTCCTCTTTCTGGTCATTCCTCCTATTGGTTCTAATTCTTCCTTACAACATGACTAATATGAAAATATGTTTAATAGGAATGTGTGTGTATACATATATACATATATATAGCCTATATCGGATTGCACATCATCTTGGAGAGGGAGGGGGGAAGGAAGGGGAGAAATATTTAAAACTCAAAAGCTAATGGAAGTGATTATTAATAAATCAAAATAAGTTAATTAAAAAAACACTTTAAAAAAAAACTTACAATCATCAAGGTCAAGTATTCACAGCTAGAAAACTAGAAAGCAATCTGGGAAAAATTAGGTTTAGACCCACAGCCCATACTATATATCAAGAGAAAATCCAACTGGATATGTGAGAGAGAAAAGATCACATATAGTTCTTTTTGCAGCACCTATAGATGGGGATGAGTTCATGACCAAAAGATTAGAAGATAAGATAGAAAGTTTTGACTGCACGGAATTTTAAAGTTTTTGCACAAATAAAATCAATGCAGCTTAAAAAAGAGAAACTGCTGATGGAGAGTGGAAATGCCTATAGCGAGTTTCTCTGATAAAGATCTCATTTTATATATAGACATATACACATACATATATACATAATGTGTGTGTATATTGATCCAATTGTATAAGAATATTAAACTGTATAAGAAAATGATCCAAATGTATAAGAATAAGAGCCATTCTCCAACTGATAAATGGTCAAAAGACATGAACAAGCAGTTTTCAAAAATTCAAGCTATAAACAGCCATGTGAAAAAATGTTCCAAATCACTAACGATTAGAAAAATGCAAATTAAAACAACTGAGATTCCACTTCACACCCATTAGATTGGCAAAGATGCCAAAAATTAAAAGGAGGGTACAAATGGAGGGGAAATGAGTACACTACTCGAACGTTTGTAAAACTGTGAAATCGCCCAATTATTATGGAAAACAATTTAGAATTATGGCCCCCTCCCCCCCAAAAAAGTCACCACACTGTGCACACTCTGACCCAACAATATCATTCATGGGGCGGTCAGGTCAGCCCAGCTAAAGCAGCAAAGCATACTGAGGGGGATGGCAGGCAGTATGTGCCAGGCCACTCAAACCACCACCTACCCATTTCCTGAGATCCTGATGGAGACAGCCCAGCAACCTAAATCCAAGAGCCTTGGGAACAGCTAGGCTTCCAGGCCAGTGCCCACAGCCATCCTCAAGGGAAGTCACCAGCTGCAGAGATGCAGTCTGGGGACCACTCCTGCAAGACATGTGACTCCAGTCTTACCTAAGTCTTTGGCCCTGTCAAATAGTTCCACATCAGATCCTGGCATGACTAACAGTGGAAATGACATAAAAGAAGAGGCTGGCCATCTGTTTTGCACTGCATCCAAAGAACCGAGACCTTTCCAATGGACTTGCAGCTGAAACCTTCCACATATTTTCCCTCCCTATTAGAATGGGAGCTCCTGGGGAGTCGGGACTGTCTGGCTTTTCTATCTATAATCACAGCACTTAGCCCGGGAGTTTGAACAAAGAAAGCACTTCATAAATGCTTCATTTACTCACTCATGCACTGGCTTCAAAGGTTTGCTCTGTATTGTTTTCTCAGTTTGGTGAGGGACGTGGGAGAGAAAATAAATGCTTGTTAATTGATAGAGAGAACATTTTAAATAAGAAATATCTCCAGGCAGGTCCTCCAGCTGATGTTTACATGGCAGCTTTCCAGTCCTCTCCCCAACCTGGATGTCCTTTGAAGTAATCTAGTTTAGTGTCCTCCACAAACATGGGGCCCAGAAGTGGAAGAGCAAGGGGTGCCTCCTCCTCTACAACGAATGCAGGCTAAATTCTGGGTCAGCTACACTGACTCACAATGAAATGCTGTCTAGACACACCCCCTTCCTCCGTACACAGAAAGGTGATCTGAAGTCATGACTAGGACACTATTTTTTTCCTAGACTCATCTTTCTAACCTGTAGAAATTTGTAGACCCTGTCATCTGAAGTGCTGGCTCCTCCCTTTTCCAGCTTGGCATCATTAAAAACCTAATCAATCTGTCCTCTAGGCCTTCAGTCACTGATCACAAGTACTAACCAGCAGCACAGGACTAAGGACAGGTCCTTGTGGTCCTCCACTAAACGACTAGAATGGGCTTATGAACAGTGTTATCATCTAACCCAGTGGGGTCAAACTATGATAGAAACCACACAGAAAGATCCCTGAGGCTCCATGCCGACTTAAAAAAGCACATATTAACAGTATCTGTGTCCTATTTTCTTTTTATTTATCTTGTCAAATATTTCCTAATTATATTTTAATCTGCTTTTGGCTGCACTTGGCAGTGTTATGACTACATATGTGATACCTTTGGCCTAACCCACAGGTCTCCAACTCTGGCTAAAAAAGGATCAGAGAACTGCCAAAAAGCCTGGTTGAACCCAGGGTCACTCTCTTCAATACTGCCCTGAGCTACTAGCCTAAGAGAGATATCAAAGTAAATAAAATCAGTGACCTAGCTTTGATGAATTCATGGGTGGCTCAATAATAACCACTTCATTTTAAATAGCTATTTAAATTAGCTATCATTATTACTAAATGCTAATATATTTAACACTCAAATACAAATATTCTGTATAAATGTTAACTTTCTATAAATATATTGATATTTATCTTCTCCAGACCTATGATTTCATTGGTATACATAATTCCTAATGGGAAAATTCCCAATATCAGTGCAAATCAGTAACCTCTTGAGCAGAGAAGGAAGCTAACCAGGCCCAGGGGCCCAAAGCCAGCACATGTTAACAGCAGGCATCCAGCCAACCCTTTCTGCCTAAGAGGACAGCTTAGAAAATGATGAAGCACCTACTACATGTAAAGCCCTGTGCTAAACTAAGAATAAAAGTAGAAAACTCAGACAGTTTATGTTTACATTCTGATGGGGGGAAGAGCTAAGGTGACTTGCCTGGGACTAGCCTAAGTCAGAGAGGAGGCCTTGTCTCTGAGGCTGGCCCACAAGGCTCGATACCATGTTGCTTCACTTTAATCATCTCTAATGGTGTTAACGTGGGTACAGACCACACAGCCCTTGCACCACCCTATCTATGTTTTCCTAAGAATTGGTATGCCTGAAAAATTCATCAACGTGCAGCCAACCAGGTTAAGTACAATGCCTCACCTGACTTCTCAGTGGCTAGGCTTCAGACAACACACACAAAATGACCCCTCCTCCCTCCAACCATACTTAAATGGATCCAAACTGGAGAGGACCAGCCGGCACTTGTGCCCCACTGACAAAGCCTTCAAGAGAACTCGGGTTCACAGCAAAGAAAGCAGCATTTTAGTGGAAGACTTTGTTCACATACTACTGTAAATAAGGGAGAAGAAATGTGACCACTATAAATAAGGTAGAAGAAGAGGCTATAATAAATATTTACAGATTTTTTTTTTGCCGCTGAATAAAGGCTATGATGATTTTGAGAATCTGGTAAAGAGAAAAAACTGCAGCTGGTTAAAAATAGAACACTACCTCAAATGAGAACTCCAGAGGTCTTGTCATATACTATTTAATATGTTAGAAGATGTCACAGGAATGAAATAATCTGAAAATCACAAAATTCAACAATAGCATCACAATGCAAGGTAAGTGCTACTGAGAATACCTAGTGAACTGAATTAAAGGCAGTACATACTAACACGACTGGCTGTCCAACAGCACAGAAAACATTCTTTCAGTGGACAAGTGTTTACTTCAAGCCCAGTACATCATACCCAGGGCTGTGCAAAAACGGCAAGGCCCACAGCCTGGGAGAGAAGACAGCAACGTGGAACAACATCAGGTGCTCCGCGTGCCGGCAGACGGTACAGAGGAAGTGCTCCTGCACCTAGCAGAAGAGACAGGAAGGGCCTAGGGCTGGGCTCTGAAGGACAAACAGGTTCTGCCTAATGGGGAGGGCAGAGAGCCATACAGACGGCTCCACAAAAGGCAGCAACATGCATGACCAGGAGGGGAAGGCAGTAGGTGGCCTGGTTCCACTCTTGGAAGGCAAGAAGACAATGTAAAAACCGGGAAGAGACCAGGAAGAGCAATGCATGACAAATTAAAGTGTTTGGACTTTACCCTACTGGTGAGCTGAAGCTACTGGAATACCTCTGAACAGCATCTCTGACAGCTGGTGTGAGTGCGAGAATCAGAGACCAGAGGCACGTGCTACCGAGGGATCTTCCTAGAGCACAAGTCGGACACTTTTCCACTCCCTTCCCTCAGTGGCTCCCTAGTATCTCGAGGATCAAATAGAATATCCTTTGACTTTCCAAGGCTTTCCTTTCCAATCTAGACCCTTGCTCCCTCCCTAATCTTTTCTGAACTTGTTCCCTTCTACACATCCTACAATCTAGGGACATTGTTCTTCTGGCTGCTCCCCCCTCAGGATGGGCCATTTTCACCGCTACTCCCTCCCTACCCAATTCTGACTCCTGGCTTCCTATAAGCTTAACTCAGCTCAAATCCAAGAGACCTTCCGGCTCCTACCATCCAGTTTCCTCTCATGTCCACCCCTCCCTGAGGCAGCACAGTAGATAAGAGGGCTGGGCGTGGAGTCAGGAAGACACAGGTTCCAATCCTGCTTTAGACAATTACTAGCTGTTACCCTGGGCAAGTCATTTAACCCGTCTACCTCAGTTTCCTCAACTGTAAGATGAGGATCATAATAGCACCCATCTCCTCAGGGTATTTCGAGGCTCCAGTGAAAGAGATAATATTAGCATACTGTTTATCCCACCCATCTTGTTTCTACAGAGCTGCAGGTTTGTCTTCCCCATCTGACACAAGCTCCTTGAAGGCAGGGCCCTCGCTTATGCCCTTCTTTGCATCCAACATTCAACACAATGCCTGCCTCACAGGAAGTCTGAACACAGGCTGGATGGTGATAGCTGGAGTGCCAGGGCTCACCCTGGGTGTTTGGAGCAGAAATGAACCGTGAAATCTCCAAAATGGCCCCTGGAGGCCACTGATCTGGCCCTTTTGCCCAGCCAGCCATCCTCAAACAGATTCCCCCCATCCTATCCCCAATTAGCAATGACATAGCCTGTCTTTGCCTGAAAGCTTCCATCCACTAAGAGTCCGCCCACCCACTTGTAAAATAGATAAATACCTCAAGGTAAACATCTCAGCTATGTTTCCCAACATGTAGATACTCTTATTCTTTGAGATTCCAGCTATTCTGCACCCTGCAGATGCCTTCTATCACATCCTCCAACCCATGGATCCTGTCACAAGAGGCCTTGTTCCAGATCTCACACCGTTGATGTACAAGCTAATCCTTTACAGACTTCTGCTCGCTTGTTTGTTACTGAGCCCTCACAGCTGGCTCATGCCCACCACGTCCCTCTTCCTAGTCCTCTGGACAACCCTAAAGTTTAATTCTTCAGACTGTGGTATTCCATGATTTGCGAGCCATACAGTGCCACAGGAAAAAGAATGATGTTAAAAAGATGGGCCTTTCTTTCATGGAGATGGCAAACTGTAAACATACTACAAACCAAACATTTTGCTATCCCAATATTTAACAAAAAACACAATTTAAATTTTCCACATCACAATGCAGGTTGTATTTACACATTCTTTATCATTTAAAAAATAAGGTTACTAGAAAATGTATTTATTAGAAAATACTTGACTCTAACATTTCAGGAAGAGGGATGACAAGTATAAGCACTTTGAAGAGATGTTTTTTTTCCCAGCACATGGTACTTGCTTTAATAAATGGAAGGAAATTGTTGAAAGGAGGCCATCTAGAGCAGGGGCCCTTAAGCTAGGGTCCCTCAATGCACTTTGTAAATATTCCAGAGTCTGTATTTCAATAGTATTATTTTATTTTGTAATACTATGTATATTACGCATTAAAAAATATTGTTCTGGGGCAGCTAGGTGGCACAGTGGATGGAGCTCCAGCCTTGGAGTCAGGAGGACCTGAGTTCAAATCTGGCCTCAGACACTTGACAGTTACTAGCTGTGTGACCCTGGGCAAGTCACTTAACCCCGAATGCCTCACAAAAAAAAAAATGTTCTGAGAAGGGGGCCCTGGGCTTCCCCAGAATGAATGCTCAAAGAGCCCAATGAAGAACCCCAGTCATCAGGACAGCAAGAAAAGGAGCTAAGTCTTCAGAATGAGGCAAAGCAACAAGGGTTATTTAGCTGGTTTTTGAAGAGCTGTCACAGGGAAGCTTATTTTTCCTGCTTGCTTCCTGAGACAAGTACCAGCTACAAGAGACAGCAGTAGAGATAAATCTAGGTTCTGTGTAAGAGGACCGTGTCGCCTCAGGAGGTCAATGGTTTGCCCCTATTAGGATGATCACTTGCTGCTGAATTAGGCTTTTCATTAGATTGAGACCTGACAGCCGCATTCACCGTGGCTTAGACCTGCCCTGGGTTTTCGGACGGTAGTGCCTCTGCTCCCCGCCCTTCTCCATTGAATTTCAAAGCCCAATTCCAATGCTACCTCCAGTTACAACAGGAAACTTCCTGATCCCTTCCCAGTCAAAGCCCCTACCTCATCCAACCTCGCAGAGCAAATCAGGATAGAGGGTTGCACCTGGAGTCGAAAAGATCCTAGCTGGAATTACCTGTGTGACCCTGGGCAAATACTTAGCCAACATCTGTCTCAGTTAAGGCAGCTGTAAAAGTACCTCCCTCACAGGGCTGTTGTTCGCTAATGTTTGTAAATCATTTTGGCACTCATTCTCTGGCTCTATTCTGTCCCCCTGCCCAGCTCCTGGAGGAACTTCTGCCTCATACAACCTTCGTTATTTCCCCCAGCTTCTAGAACAGTATTTGTGAACCGAATGGAAACGAAAAGGAACAAGAACAATCAGTGGTCCACCATAATGAATCAGGGACGTTCCCGGGAAGGGATTCTGCGGGGGGCACACTTCCACAGGGGTTCAAAGCCATCTGCATCGTGACCGGGGAACCTATCATTCCCGACGCGTTCGTTTTAAAGTCGGCACCATGGAACAAAACGCCCTTTGTCAAACCGGGGTCTGCCTCATCTGGCCACTGAACATCCGCGGCCGGCCCCGCTCCCTAACAGCTGCCGAGGACCCCTTCACTTCGCCTTTTCGAACAGAAAAGCCACACGCATGTTTTTATTTTCGACCCTCGCTCCCCAAACCCAAACTAGGTCACGCCTGGCGGGGAGCTCCAATAGTTGACTGCGGGAGGAGCCCCGCACCCCCAAGGCACCCCCCCCAGCTGCCCCGCAGCCCCCGGCCCGGGCCCCCTCCCTCCCCAGCCCGGCAACAGCTGGGTGGGATCAGCGCTGGCTTCCTGCCCTTCGTCCCTCCCCGCCCCCACCCCACCCCACCCCCTTCTCTTTCCTCGCTCTCGGGCCCGGCCCCCCAAGCCCCCGCGGGCTCCGACCGGGGAGCGCCGAGCCCCCAGATGCCCGGGGCTCAAGTGCTGCGAGGGCTCCCGTCGCCCCCGCCTGGGCCGCAGACAAGCTCGGGCTCTGCACCGGGGCGGCCCATCCCGGGGCTGACGATGGCGGGTTCGGAGGCGCCCGGCAGCGGGACGGAATGGGTAACTGAGGCGGGGAGGAGGCCGGGCCCCGCGTGGGTGACTGCAGGGGGGACCGAGCCCCAGGGGCCCGGCCCCCGCCCCATTTCCTGCAGGCCCAGCCCGGCCCCGCCGCGCTCCCCCGGCCCGGCCCGGCTCGGCCCAGCCCGGGCCTGCAGCCGCCGCTTCCTCGGGCTCCCTTCAAACTGTCACGGCCGCCCCCGCCCCCGGCCCCGGCCCGCCCGGACCCCCCCGGACCCTGGCTCCAGCCCCGCCGCCGCCCCCGCCGCCTCCCCGGGGCCCCGGAGGCCGGGCTGGGCCGGGCCGGGCCGGAGCAGAGACTCACCCATGGCGCCGCCGCCGCAGCCGCCGCCGCTCCTCTCCTCAGCCGCTCGCTCACTGACCGACATCCCCTCCCCCGGCGAGGCCGTCCGCCCGCCCGCCGATTCTCCAACGCCGCCTGCGCCGCTGACGTAGCGTAGCCTCGCGCCGCGCCGCGGCGCCTACGTACGCCGCTCCAACCCCTCCGCCGCCCGCGCCCCGCCCCGCCCGCGACGCGCGCGCCCCCGCCCTCGAAGCGGCGCGCTCGGACCGCTCTCGCGAGAGCACCAAAGAGCGCCCCCGCCCCCAGGGCCGACCGGGCCATGGTGCAACCGGCCCTCGGCAGCCATCTTGCAGCCGGGCAGACGAGAGGTCTCGGGGGGGTCCCTCAGGACCCGAGCCTCCAGGAGAGAGTCGTCAGTGCGCGCTGGTCGTAACGATCGCGCTCTCTTGAAGCGGCTGAAGGTCTTGGGACCCCTCCTGGAGTTCAGGAGATGGTCAGAGAAGGCGAGAGGGTGCGGTTCCTGCCCCTACCAAAGATGGCCGTCTAAAAGGCACGTCCGGTCCACGGCTTGAGCGTCTCCAACAGCGTTAGAGCCCGGAGACGCAATTAGCGTAAGGTAGGGTGGCAGAGCCTCCGCACGCACTTGGCGTAAGGAAGGTGGTGCACAGCAGGGACTACGTCAGTGCCTCCCTTCGCTCTCGGCGTAACGGTGCGGGATGCCGTAGGCCATTGGGGCCCCGAACGCACTTGTCGTAAGGGAAGGCGGTGCAGGGCCGGGCCAGAGGTGGGGGCTCCCTACGCAATTGGCTCAAGAGCTGGCGTAGAGCCCTCGGCCGCGGTGGGGGCTGCTTTCCGGGCTGGGGAAGGTGGCTCCGATTCGGGGCTGGCCCCGGAGCAGGAGCGTTCCCCAGCCCGGGCCTGGGCTTTGTCTTCGGACCTTCACTTCGTCCCTTCGCCCGGGGATGACCCAGCGTCAGAGCTGGCAGCCCCCACCGAGGTCGCCACCCATTTTAAAGATTGGGAAACTGAGTCCCACAGAGGCCCAAGCTGGGATGAGAGCCAGGCCTCAGCCTCCAAGCCCAGCACCGCCATTCCCCTTGCCTGGACACCACCCTTCGGCCTAAAAGAACTCAAAAATCAGAGGTGGGAAGTCCAGGGGGACTGACCCATCCATGAACGAGCCTGCCCTGTCCACAGGCCCCAGCCTCAGTCTACCTGGCTGTAACTTCCACCCCACGCTCCTGGTGCTGCCCGCTTGGTCTCAGGGCTGTCTCCGGTGTCAGCCTTGCATGTGCCCCCGCATGTGGCCACCCTCCTTCACGCCATCTGCCTGTGGCCCTCCTCTGGACACTGTCCAGCGGGTCCAGGGCCTTCCTAAAGTGTGGAGCCCGCAGCTGACCGCAGACTGCAGAAGACAGTGCCGTGCCTGGGCCGAATGCCAGGGGCCATGGCCCCCAGGGCCCTGGAAGCTCAGCCTCCGATGCATCCCCGGGGTGCCAGTGGTGGCCCAGACTTGTCATCTGGTCCCCTCTCCCCTTGTTTTTATCCCATGCATCGAGTTCTGACATATATCCCTGTTAACCTTTCGCACAAGAATTGCACAAGACATCTTGACACATGCTTTTCTCACTTCGAGTTAGGTGTGCTGTACCTTGAGCATTCCCCTGAGCTAGCCCTGGTTAGACCCCAGCCTCCTGGGCCTCAGTTTCCTTGTCTGTAATATGAGTGGGACAGGGAGGGGAAGCTCGACCTGTTCTTGCTAAAGCCCTTTGCGATCATGCCTTCCTTTTCTAAATGTCTAAATGTGCCTTGAAAAGGACAGGAAGGTCACCAAGACATGCAGACCGTGTCACGGGAATAACTGGATCCTGCTGCTGGTGGAGAGGTGCTCCAAGGTCTGAGAGAACTGCAACTCAGGACTTTTTCAAATGAACGTACAAAATAAATGATTGGATAGATGAATAACTCAATAGAGAAAATGGATGCCCCTCAGAAGGAAGAATGAGACAAAAAAACCCACGTACCCCTAGAAACGAGAGAAAAAAATCACAAAGCTAACAATGTTATTGGAAAACAGCAAGTGGTTTAAATGTTAGGGTCTTATTTGGAATTTCAGTCCTTCTTTGGTTATTTGTATTAATTAAGATTGTTGTGTTTATGGACTTGGGGACTGAAGTGGTACTGAGATTGAATCACAGGAGGTTCAATTCCAAGCCTTGATGAGACATCTCCTAGGTGCTAAGCCCTGAGAGTTCAAAGGCAAAAAGGATTAACTACCTCTTTGGCTTGCTTGGGTCCCCAAAGCCACAGCTCTAAGGTGTCATGGATGCACAAACTCAAAACCAGTTTAGCGTCTCCTATGCTCAGTTCCCCTGGTCAGAGGTGCTCGTGCCCACGCCTTGGGCTGGTCCTCGGATTGATTTCCCTGAGTGGATTTCTGCCCCTGGTCCTGTTCTCCCCAATCCCATTGTGGGGAAGCTGGTTGACCCTCCCTGGCCCTGGGCAGGTCAGACCCCACCTTGGCCTCCTCAGCCTGGGTCTTCTTCTCCCTTGCCCTTCTCTGCCCAGCTCTCTCTAGGCCTTCTTTCAGGTCTGTTAGTATTTCATGGATCCTGGGAGAGCCAGAAGCAAGGAGGGGTCACACCACAGACATGGCGCCGGGCAGGAGGAGGAGATGCAAGGTCAGATTCAGGGAAGAGCACAAGACCGGCATGGCCAGCCTCCGAGACTAGAGCCACACGCACAGTCACTGGCCCGGTCCCCTGCCAGATTGCCAGAAGCCAGCCGATGCATTCCGTCTTCTTGAGCTAGAGAGTCTAGCTGTGGCTTCCCCAAAGAGCTCTGTATGGGGCCTAACCATTCTGAGTGAATGAATGAAAATGCATCTATTAAGCTTCTCAAAGACCAGTCCCTCAACTGGATGTATCCTTTGACCCAGGGTTACCATGACTGGACTCATCCCTGTGACAGGAGAAGACAGAGGAAAGAGAGAGGAAAAAAGCTCATACAAACAAAAGCTTCTACCCAAGTGGGCGCCCACTTCCTGGGGGATGGCCAAACCAGTTATAAATAGGAAGGAATATTATTGCACCACCAGAAACACATAGGAGGGATTCAGAGGAACTTGGAAGCCTTGAATGAACTTGAATAAAGAAGGGGAAGGAAGCTGAACCAAGAGGACTCATCACCCAGGGACCACAAAGACCTCAAAGAAAGCCACTTTGCGAGTCATGAGAACTCTGATCCCTAAGACCAGGCCCACCCCAAGAACTGAGAGGGAAATGCCTTCTTTGCAAACAGGTATGTCTGGTCACTGTCAAGTGTCAATTAGCATCTGGAAAGGGGATGTCCATGGGCCCAGAAAGGCCTGCCTGGACATGAGGCTGCAGGGACATCTTGTCTCCATGGGCCTGGGTTCAAATCCTATATCAGAAATGTGCTAGCTGAGTAATATCAGCTAAGTGGCCAAGCCTCTCTGGGCCTCATTTTCCTCATCAGTAAAATGAAAGGGTTGGGCTGGCATACTCTAAGGTCCTTCCCAGCTCTGAATTTTACGTTTGTGTGAAGAGCAAGTCATGGAAAGAGATGGCCCATGTTTTACAGCTCTTCCCTTGGAGGTAAAAATAGCAGCCCTGCTCAGAGAGTGTGGCAGCTCCCAGGAGAGCAGAATTAGTGGGAGCCAATTTTTCCTATGAAACTTGAAAATGAAATTTATTCTTGAACCTGAACCAGATTAAGGCATGACTCACTTCCATAGGCATGGATGCTGGCATGATCCCTTCTCCAGTCAGGCTTAGAATACTGAAGGCACTTAGCCAAGAGAGAAGTATAAGAATATGATGTCCTCCTCCCCAAGCACTGCATGAGCTTTGGAGAAGACACCTCTTCCCCAGGACGCAGAGGTAAGTGAAAGCTTTCCATCAAGAAGCCTTTGGGCGTTTCAGTGGGTCACCCCTATGGGGAGACTAAGAAGCTTGTCCCAGGTGCCCTCAGACTTCCAGGGAGTGACAGAGCACCTGCAGAAGCCAGCTTTGGCCTCTTCCCTGCACAAGAGGTGGCGTGTTATCCCGATGGAACCCAGGACTCAGAAAGCCACAGCTCCCATGGCTTACTAGGGCAGCTGCCACCCTTCCAACTGCCAACCTGCAAGTGAGCACACAGCGGCCCCCTTCCCTTCCCCTTGAAGCGCCCGTCCCACTTTGGGACAGTGCCAGCTGTGAGGAAGCCATAGCTCACATCTTTCCATCCTATGTTGTTGTCTGTCCTTTGTTCCAAAGAGGACCAAGACATCAGGGAGGTGATGCCCTGATAGGCAAGTGCATTGGATTGAAGTGAGGCAGGTCTGTGCAGAGTCACCAGCCTCACTTTCTCCTCCAGAACCATCTGGGTCCTATGGCCAGAAATAGATCAGGGCGACTGAAAGTGGCCCAGGAACAGGTCTCTGTCTGACTGAAGCAACACCCACTCAGTGATTAAGGCTAGGTAACAAATGAGGCAGAGAATGGCCTCTTTACCTACTCAAAAAAAGAAAACAAGAGAGAAAGAAAGAAAGAAAGAAAGAAAGAAAGAAAGAAAGAAAGAAAGAAAGAAAGAAAGAAAGAAAGAAAGAAAGAAAGAAAGAAAGGAAGGAAGGAAGGAAGGAAGGAAGGAAGGAAGGAAGGAAGGAAGGAAGGAAGGAAGGAAGGAAGGAAGGAAGAAGAAAGAAAGAAAGAAAGAAAGAAAGAAAGAAAGAAAGAAAGAAAGAAAGAAAGAAAGAAAGAAAGAAAGAAAGAAAGAAAGAAATCTGGGAGGGGAGGATCCTCAGGGTTTCTGGCCAAAACCAGAAACAATTCCTGTTTACTGTCACTCTGAGCTGATCAGGACCCAAACAATGACCAGGTGGGGCTTGGCCTGGGACCAGTTGTTGGCCAGTCCATGAAAGCCAGAGTGATTTGGATTTAAGGATGTTTTGGAGATCAAAATTTACATTCCTTTGGCAGAATGCCGACAGGTAAGGGTTCATCATAACAGATCTGCACTGCCCAACTGGCCAATTCCATTAGGTCTGGGTGAGGCAGCTCCTCCTTCTACTCACAGAAATTGTTTGTCCTTCATTCTCTCTCTCTTTTTTTTTTTTGTGAGGCAATTGGGGTTAAGTGACTTGCCCAGAGTCACACAGCTAGTGAGTGTTATCTATCTGAGGCCAGATTTGAACTCAGGTCCTCCCAACTTCAGGGCTGGTGCTCCATTCACTGTGCCACCTAGCTGCCCCTTGTCCTCCCTTGTCAGGGAGGTGATACCATGACATGCAAATGAACTGGAGCTAATCCGGGAGGGCTATGCAAAGTTACCAGCCTCATTTTCTCCTCCAGAGCCATCCGGTGAGATATAGATCAGGACAACTGGAAGTAGCCTCATCCCATCCTGTAGCAGAACAAGAGAACGCATCAGTTCATTGATTCATTCCAGCATTCAGACCAACCTTCAGTCCCAGGTAGAAGAAAGTGTAGGGGGACATGAGGAAGGACCTGCTGACAAAGTCAGGGGTGCCGTGCTGGACGCTGTTTCTAAATGATGAGGAGAATCTGCCCCCTCTGCAAGGGCCGAGAAGAGAACCTTTCGACAGGTCAGCCCTTCTCCAAGGGCTCTGTCCTAGGGCCTGATGTCATCTCCTTTCAACAGGCCCCATGCTACATTGTGAAGACCTTAAATATGGAATCGAGAAGTGTGTGTTTTGTCCTAGAGACAATAAGCATCCACTGAAGTTTTTTGAGGGAGCCACTAAGAAGGTCAACGAGGCCACACCATGGAAGTGAGATTGGAGATGGCAAAGATGGGCGGCCGGGTGGGATGGCTACCAAGAATCATTCACAAGCATTGGTGAAGCTCTTCCCTCTCTACCAGGCACTGTGGGAAGGAAAAGAGAAGAGGGGAAAGGAGGGGAGGGGGGATGAGAGAAGGGAAAGAAGAGAAGAAGAAAAAGAAAAAAGCAGGACCTGACCTTCCCATCGCAACGTAGACAGCAACCTGTAAATGCCTATGCCAATTCAAGATGTAGACAGGGGAGAGGAAGGTACTTCCCAAGAGAAGGGAAGGGGTGGGGTGGAGGCTGGGGGCTCCTGCAGAAGGTGGGATTTGAGCTGAGGCTTGAAGGGCACCAGGGCTCAGAGAGAAAACGTTTCAAGCATGAGGGACAATCCACACAAAAGCCCGGGGTCAAGAGGTGGGGAAGGGAAGCTGGATGATATTTCTGTTTTCCAGGTCACTCTCCTGTAGTTAATATAAAGTGATAAATCAAATGTTCTTTTCCAGGCCTTTGGTATTCTTCCCTCTGCTTCCTGATATTTTGAGAACCCTTCCTTCAACATCCCCTGAAATGTGTTGCCCCCAGCACAGACCTCCTCCTCTGTGTATTCTGGGTCAAGACCAGCTGCTCTTACATTGTCCTTATCTATGATGCCATTTCTGCTTCCTTGTGTGCCATACGGGGGCCTGTGATGTTAGCCCAAATGGTAGCTATCTCAGCTAAATCAGGTATTTATCCAGGCTCTCTTCAGATGAGCTCCAGGCAGCTTAAGGCCATTTTAAACAAATCTAACCATCTGAAAAGAACAAGGAAATAAGAGGTCAGCATTGGCCTGAGCTCCAAGGAAACCAAGAGATTCCCTGAAGGTTCGATGACTCCAGGGGTCAACGCAAGGGGAGATGGTCCTCTGGTCACTAGCACTCTGATCCTGAACTGCCTGATGTTTGGCCAGCAAAGGCCTATTTGTGAGAAACACAGACCAAAATAACTGTCAGGACTGAAGCCATGAAGAAGGAATGAATGAATGAATGAATGACCTTTAGCAAGCACCCTACTATGTGCCACATCCTGCTCCCACCCAGGGACCCACAACCCCTAGGGAGTGTGGGGATGCACACTGGTCCCAGGGGTGGGGAAAGTGATGGGTCAATCCATCACTCGCGTTGGTCCTGCCTAAAATTGGCAGCTCTCTGACATGACCTCATGGTCAGGACAAATACCTCTTTATGCCCTGATAGGAAAAAACCCTGCCATACATGGGGGAGTATTGAGGATGAGGTAACAAGGCCCCGGCTGCCAACGCTTTTGAGCGCTTCCAAAACTGAATCAGAAATGGGCAGGAGTGGAAAATGGGGACATGGTTCAGGGTGGAGCCATCAGTCTGCATAAACTAGACATATGTATTGATCTTGGCAAGAGCCCTTCCCTGCCTCCGATCCAAAAACCTAATTCGAGTAAATCGAACTGAGCTCAAGTCAGAAAGGACATATTGACTAAACAAGCCAAAACAAAATGACTTCAGCCTGGTATAGTTCTAGCATCAGACTGCCATGTGCCAACCTTCCTTCAGCAAGCCCATGACCCTTGGTGGCCTTTTCCTGAAAACTCGTCTCCGAAGGTTCCATGCCTAGGAAAGCAGGAAACTCAGGGAGGAAACAGATGCATCCAGCCCAAACCCACAGGCAAAAATCCTTGGTTTATGGGAGACAGCTGCCCCAAGGCCATGGAGACTGGCCTGGCCAGAGGCTGAGTCACCCTTAGCAGAGAAGGTCATCGTGCTGTGCTCACTAAGGATGAGTGGCCGAGAGGTGCCTGACTGGAGACTGAGGGATTTTTGTGTTCGTGATGGGAGGACCTGACTGAGCATGAGAGCCTGCTTAGGAAAGGACATCTTTGAGGTGATGGCTGCTGACCATCCTGTGGAAGGAGGGTGCTTCAAATGGCATTAACGCATTTAGTCTGAGGGCTGCTTAACACTGACCTTCCTTCTCCATTGGGGGATTTCAAGATTTTAAACAAAAATAATGATGAAGTGCCACACCCCCCCAAGGGCAATGGAGAGGCATATGGAAGGTGGGTTGGCAACAGGTGACGGACAGATAATTAAAAGAGAAGTGGAGTAAAAGATGTCAGCAAAGAAACGTGGGCGCCACCAGACATCAAAGTACCTTATTGGGCAGCAGTCATCAACCCCACATGGCGCTGGCTGTCTAAAGCAAATGAAAACAGTCACCTAGTGCTTGATAAGCCCAAGAACATAAGATAATGGGGGCAGGACCCCCTTTTTCACAAGAACTGCCAGGAAAATGAGAACTCATTTTGGCAGAAATTAGGTTGAGACCAACCATGTTACACCATATACCACAGTCAGCTTAAAATGAGTATATGACCTGAGCATAAAAGGTCACATGATTTAAAAAAATAGATAAAAGAGAATGGGAGGAGATTCTTTTTGCCATTATGGCTAGGAGGAGAATTCTTTTTTTTTTTTCAAAGTAATGTTCTCCCCAGTTTTATTTGTCAAAATAGTACTTTTTAAATGTCTAGCAAATAATTCCAGAAGTATTAAAATTTTTACATAAATACACGTGTGTGTGTGTGTGTGTGTATAAAGCTGAAGAGATGATAATTTTTTATGAGGACATGAGCTTTTTTAATAATTTTTTTAATTATTTATTTTTAGTTTTCAACATTCACTTCTGCAAGATTTTGAGTTCCAAATTTTCTCTCCATCTGCCCCCTCCCCCAACCCCAAGACTGCAAGCATCCTGAATACCCCTTCCCCTAATCTGCCCTCCCTTCTGTCACTCCCCCCCTTCTCTTATCCCCTTCCCTTTCTATTTTCCTGTAGGGCAGGATAGATTTCTATACCCCATTGCCTGTATATCTTATTTCCCAGTTGCATGTAAAAACACTTTTTAATGTATGTTTTTAAAACTTTAGGTTCCAAATTCTCTCCCTTCTAGGAGGAGAATTCTTCACCACACAAAGGATAGAGGAGTTCATAGAAGACAAAATAAACCATTTTGATTACATGAAATCAAAAGGCTTTGTAATTTTAAAATGGTACAGTGGGAAAATGTTTTGCCTTAAATATTGTGACCAAAGTCTGATATACTAGCTATATGGAGAATTAGCACCAATATGTGGCATTTCTCAATGTACATCATTAAATGAAAAATTTTAAAAGAATGGCAAACTATAAATAACCACATGAAAACACATTCCAATTCATTAATAGAAGGAAAAGGTAAAAAGAAAACAAAAAAACCCTCTTTTTAATCTCACACCTTGTGAATTGGCAAAGATGCCCAAGAAATGAGAGCAGTTAATGGAGGGACCTGCCAAAGACAAACAAACTCGTCCATGGCTTGTGGAGCTCTTAAGTGCTTCCACTATTCTGGATATCAGTTTCTAATTGCACAAGAAAACTCGTGAAATTTTCTGTACTGTGTGAGCCAGCAAGCCAACTGTTGGGCACATTCCCCAAGGAAGAAAAAGATAGAGTCAAAGATCTGATGGATACCAGGATATTCACGGCAGCCCTCTTTGGGCCAACAGCTGGAAACAAAGTAGGTACCCATTAACTAGGTAGTAAACTTAAAACCACCCCTGGTATGTTAATCTAATGGAACATTATTGTGTCATAAGAAATAATGAGCATGAGAACCACGGACAGATGTGTTTCTCTCCATTCACCCACAGACATTTTGAGAAGGACAAGGAGGATGCTTGTCCCCCATCTGGTTAGTGGCAAAGCCCGCACTATGACATTGTGTGGACCCTGCTGGCTTCTAGTCCAGGGCTCTTCCCACTAACCTATATTAGGTGACATCATCAGTCCAAAGAGTTCCCCAATAACTTCAGAGTCCCAGGCCACCATTCAGCAGAGGTAGGCCAGTCACGTCCATTTCTAACAATGGCATCTTCTCTTGGTCCAGACTTTCTGAAGATGGTGATGGCTTTGCCAGGGATAAATTGATGTTTGCCAGCTGTACATGTGGTTCCCTCTGCGTACTCCTGCTCCTGCTGGGGCTGCCTTTGACCTCTGCTCCCATCTCTGTTTGACAGCTGCTGCCTAGCCCTCTGGAATTGGTGATTCTCTGGCTTACCCTATTAGGGGTCCTTTTTACCAGTACCCTTGGCAACTAAAGAGATCAGGGATCCCATTCCTGCCTGCTCAGGTAGGGGAGAGTTCAGAAAAGGGAGGCTCCAGGGGTCTTGACTATGAAAACTCCATCCATCCATCAGTCAACAAGCATTTATTAAGCTCTTCCTGTGTGTCAGGTGCTGTGCTAAGTGTTGGTCACTGCCCTCAGTGAATTCATATTCTAATTTCATATCCTAATGCAACATACAAACAGCTATGGCCATATAATCTCTGTGTGTGTGTGTCTGTGTGTGCTTGTGTCAGGAGTGGGGAACCTGCAGCCTCAAGGCCACATGTGGCCTTCTAGATCCTTAGACGGGCCTGTTGACTGAGTCCAAGGTTTACAGAATAAGTCCTTTTATTAAGGGGATTTGTTCTGTGAAGTTTGGATTCAGTCCAAGGGCCTAAAGGGCCACATGAAGCCTCGAGGCTGCAGGTTCCCTACCCCTGTTATAGATATAGATGTGGGCCAGGACAATTACCCCACAGAGTGAAGACATGGAGATGCAGGTCCCTTCCACCATTTTGATCACAGTACAATATTATCACTTTCACCCATATACAGGATCCTGAGACTAGCACTCAGGCGGGGCATAACCCCAGAGCGTGGTCCTATTTGTTGACCTGTTGATGCTGTGAGTGGCTTCCTGGCACTATGGATGGCATTGGACTCAATGAACCCTAGGTTTCAAGTGCCACCATTGATGCCTCACCTCAGCTTGTCACTTAATCCGTCGGTTCCCTGAACCTCCATGTCACTAAAAGAAGGGGACAGCCTAGCCTGATGGGTTAAGATCATTTTCTCCTTCAGGAGGGCTCTGTACCTGCCAAAGTCCCTGCCCTCCTAGAGGCCAGACTGAATTTAAGCGCCCCAGAAAATCAGCCATTTCTCACAAATAGGAGAATATTGTTTACCCTCCAGCCACTGACCCGGTGTCTCTGCCAGGGCCACGGCACTTGTCAACAAGTGATTTTGAGATTAGGGGAAAAATCCATGAGCACAAGCAGCCACTGACAGCCTAGCGACTGTGCCAGGGGAAGAAGGCTCTCTTGTTTCCGTCCGTTGTCATGGCATCCTTATGGGCGCCCGAGAATACTGATACTGCAGTGTGCTGGGGGGCCAGTCAGCTGTGCAAAGAAAGGGGCTTTGAGGAGCCAGCGCCCCAGATCCTGTCCCCGGGAGAGGCGCACATGCACGGACGCACACTCACTCACTGTTTGCCAAGGAAAATGAGGACTCTGTGCACATCAGTCCACTGAGGCACATAGAAAGCACTTCACAAGAACCCAGGCGGAGCCCTGTGCCGGCCGGGACTTGGGGATATTCAGTAATGTTCTCTATTTCACATTGGCACCAAGGGGAAGGGGGGGACAATTTTACTTCTTCCTACGCATCCCTCCCCTACTGGGTGATGAGTTTCCTAAGAGCAGGCAGGGATGCTAACCATTTTTCTTCTTTGTATTCCTAGCCTATGTGTCTGGAAGGCACAGAACATCAATTTCCCAAAAACTAAAGTCAGCTGAAGGGCTCTGCACATATACCCCAAGGGCTTCCAGAGACGGGGATACCTGGAGGACAATCTCCATGTTCCCCCAGCACTCCTACGAAGTCAAGAGAGTTCTGAGGTGTGCAGGGAGACATGGCAGATGTGAGGAATTCAGAGAAGCCCGGTGAGACACCCACAAAGTGAGGTGATGATGGAAGCAGGCTTGGGAGAATGACACGCACGAGGAAGACAAAAGCTCATCTGCGTCATTAGAATTAGCTTCCTTGCCCAAGGAGACAAGAAGAGAAAAGCGCCTCCCTCCTTTCCTTGGAGGAGTTAGGGACCTCAGGGGTGGAATGTTGCCGGTGTGGTCAGGCAGAGTACCTGGGGACTAGGGAGGGTCTGGCTTAAGTCTGGCACAAGGGAAGGCTCCCTGGGAACGTGGTATCGTTGTCGTGAAAAACACTAAGTTGAATAAAACTGACTGAACAAGACTCAGAGAAAGAGAGGCCTCAGCACGTTAGGTGGACTCCAGATGGAGGATACTTGGGTGGCCATGGTCAAGAATCCCGAAAGATGAGCAAGACTGGTGGGTTACAATCTGCATATCCAACGGGTCTGCTCACATGGACACATCACAAAGTTATCCATAGCCTAGTGCAACACCTTGTGTATAACAACCCTTAATCAGTATTTGTTGAATTAGATTGTATTGAGTAAACCTTGGTCTTCTGGTGAGCTTTCACTGAGGACTTTCTGGGCACAGACAGGCACCCCACCCAAATATCCTCCCTCCCCCTGCCTCCCACCTAGGTTATAAACCCTCTTCCCCTTAAACCTTTGATCCTTGTAAAAATACACAGGCTTCCTGCTTTAGTAACTGGTTTCTGTTATCAATCGTTTCCACTTTTGTGTGAAAAGGAGAAATATAAATGCTTAGTATAGTTCCTGCCACACAGCAGGCACTTAACAAAATGCTTATTGATTGATAAGTCCACAGGATTTGAGTGGGGGGTAGTGAAGGGGAGTCTGACCACACTGGACTCTTTATAATAGAAGAAGGTGGACAGAATTGGGGGGGGGCGAGAGCTAGGGGTCCAAAGTCCAGCTGTTCCCTTCATAATCTTGCCCAGGACAAGCTCCACAAAATTCTAGGGTAAAGAATTCATGACTATATTAAAGCTTTTAAAAAATATATATTTTATTTCCCCCCCAATTACATGTTAAAACAATTTTCTTTAACATTTGGGATGTTTTTTTGAGTTCCAAATTCTATCCCTTTCTTCTCCCTCCTCCCTTCCCCTCCCCTTCCCTGAGATGATAAGCAGTCAGATATAAGTTATCCATGTTCGATCATGTACAACATTTCCGTGTTCACGTTTTTAGTAAGTGACTTCAAACTTTAAGTTCTAAAATTTGTGAAGCACTTTATTTGACCCCTATAGATTGGGGCCCCTCCTGCGTCTAGGCCAGGGCCCCCTGCTCCCCAGCCTTTCTTACATCTTTGATGCTCACTGATGGGCTGCCCCCTCCAGACCCATGGCCAGCCCACATGAGGCTCTGTATCACCTGGTGGACACCTGGAGACACCTTAGGTTTGATGGGCTGCTGCCGCCGCCCCCCACTACTACTCTCATCATTGGTGCCTGTAATGAGAGCAGCAGCTCTTTTGGAAGCAGCCAGCCCAGGCCAACACTCCTCGGTGCCTGCTCCTCTAGTCAAGTCCATCCGCAGCTTAGGGGCACAGAAGATCTCCCAGCCAGCTGGCAAATTCACCTTCCTTCCCCATGAGCCCCAGCCCTGCTCCTGACTGGGTCAGGCACATCTGAATTCCATTCACTTCTTCCCTGCCTCCGGGGTGGGCAAGGGGCCTTCATACTATGCCCTCATATGGCCCCCCCTAAGGCCAGGCCCCCAAATGACCTTGAGCCCCAAGAAGCCTCCAGGAAGCAAAGCTGGTGGCAATCAATCTGAGGCCACGGCAAAGCTTTAGGACCCCTTACAGGTTAGTGACAAGAGGAAGATGAGCTTCCAGCTTCAGAGACCTGGGGCTAGAAGGGCCATCAGAGGTCATTGAGTCCAAACCTTTTACTTTACAGCGCAGGGAAACTGAGGTCCAGAGAGGGGCTAAGTGACTTGCCCTGAGTCACACAGCCAATAAGTGCCAGAAGCAGGACTTGAACCCAGGTCTTCCCCACTCCAGGTCCGAAGCCCTGTAGCCTTGTTACACTCTCCAGAGATCCGGATGGAGGCCTCCACACAGTCCCTGTTCCACTGGAGGAAATGAAACCTGGGACCTCTTGCCTGAAGTTGCTCCATGTGTAGGAGCAAAGACTTTTTTTTTAAATGCTGTTGTATTTTTTTCCAATTACATGTAAAGACAATTTCATTCATTTTTTCAACAATTTTGAGTTCCAAATTTTCTCCCTCCTCCCCTCCTCTCCTCCCTCCCTAAAACAGGTACGTAATGTGCTACAGGTTATATATGTTGTGCAGTCATGCAAAACATATTTCCATATTCTTCATGTTGTATAAGAGCAAAGGGGAAAAAAAACCATGAGAAATATAAAGATAGTGAAAATAGTCTGCTTCGATCCACATTCAGAGTCCATCAGTTCTTTTCCTGGAGGTGGATAGCATTTTCTACCATGAGTCCTTTGTCTTATATCATTGTATTTCTGAGAAGAGTTAAGTCAATCATAGTTAATCATCGAACAATGTTGCTGTTACTGTGTACAATGTTCTCCTGATTCTGCTCACTTCACTCAGCATCAGTTCATGTAAGTCTTCCCAGGTTTTTCTGAAAGTATCCTACTCATGATTTCTCATAGCACAATATTATTCCATTACATTCATATACCACAACTTGTTCAGCTGTTCCCCAATTGATGGGCATCCCCTCAATTTCCGAGTCTTTGCTACCACAGAAAGAGCTGCTATAAATATTTTTGTACATGTGGGTCTTTTTCCCTTTTTTTGATCTCTTTGGGATACAGACCTAGCAGTGCTATTGCTGGATCAAAGATATGCACAGGCTGATTGCCCTCTGGGCATAGATCCTTGCTCTGGAGGAGAGACTTTAAAAAAGGGAGCCTCAGGACTCCCAGCTCACTGCCACTGAGGACCCATTTCAAAGCAGATTACAAACTTTAGAAAGGGGCATAGGAATGCAGAGAGCCTCTGTGTTAGCTTCCCTGCCAGCCTGAGAGAGCTGTAAATAAACACTTTGGGGCTGCGTTCCTAAAGATTAGGGGACACGGTGACCTTCCGGCCCACGTCCCGGTTTCTCAACAGCTGGTTGGCCATTCAGCCCTCTCAGTTGGATAACTACTAGTGTCAGCAGCTCTGCCTGACTTGGGAGGATGGGGGGTGGAAGGGACAACCCTAGATTCATGGTATTTATCTCAGCCCCTGGCCTTTTCTGCTCCTCTCTTGACCTTCGGACCCCGTGAGCCCCGGTCATGGCAGGGCTGGGGAGGCTGCCTGCTGTGGTTTGTGCATTATCTCTGCCCGGCTGGGTCCAATCAGCTGTGTGACTGTTGTCTCTGGGATAAAATGTAGGCTCCTGTTTTGCTTTTAAAGCCCTCCCCAACATGGCCCCAATCTGTCTTGTCCGTCTCTCACTCACTGACATGGCCCTGTCTCTGTTCCTCAGAAGCAATGCTCATCTCTAGTCTCTGCATCTTTTTACTGGCTGTCCCACCCACCTGCAACGCATTTTTTCCTTGCCTCTACCTCCCTCCCATACCACACCTTCTGTTTAAGGTCTGGGATCGTCTTTTGCCTCTTTTTGTATCCCCAGGCTGAGCTCAGAGCCTAGCACGTAGTAGGTGCTTAATAAATTTTAAATGTTTTTGTTAAAATTAAGATTTAATTACTTTTTAATTTAATTTTAAATTAAATTTTAATAAAATTTCATGTTCATCGATTGATACTTTGGTAATACACATATGCATGTATGGACCTATAGATTATTCACTTTACATCTCTGCTATAGGTATCAGTCTGTGTGTGAGCTGTCTCCCCCATGTGAATGTAAACTCTTTGTCTGTAGGGAGTTTCATTCTTTTTACTCATGCCTGGTGCACCGTAGGCTCTCAATAAATACTTGCTGACTGATGACTGACGGTTGGATCCAGAGGTGGGTCACGTGGGAGACCTGGGCCTTGGCCCGTGGTAAAAGAGGGAAGCTGTTTTACAGCAAAGCCCTAATTAATGGGAGGATCCTGGGTTTCCTACCCCCTGCTCATGCCAAGGGCCTCTGTGCCCTTGTGACTGGGCAGACTTAGCATGGATGGCCAAAGACCTCATCCTGTCCTGTCTCAAGGGGACCCTTGAGCGAGTGCTATGGTGCTTCGCATACATCATCTCTGATGTATGCCTGTACGACTGTAAGAGTGACTGGCCCAGGGTCACACAGCTAGCAAGTGTCAAGTGTCTGGTCTGACGCCAGACTTGAACTCAGATCCTCCTGATTCCTGAGCCAGTGCTCTATCCACTGTGCCACCTAGCTGCCCCTCCTCCTTGGTTCTTGAAGACCACCAATGCATCTTGGAGGTGATGTCTAGACTTGTGAGTAAACTGGACTTAAGTGAGGAGGGCTGCACAAAGTCTCATCACCAACTCTCTCCTCCAGGGACATTGGAGTCCAGTGGCTAGTGGCCAGACAAAAGTCAAGATGACTGGCTGTGGCCCAGGATCCAGTGGGAGACCTTGGCCTTTTTATATTAGGGTCTTCCTAGGTCTCAGTTTGTCAGAGGCAACACCCATTCAATGATTAAGGGCTGGATAAGAATTGAGACAAAGGATGGCCTAGTTTGCCATCACAAAAGAATCAGTCTGGGAGGGGAAAGACCCTCAGGGTTTCTGGACTGGACAGAAAGCAGTTGCTACTTACACTCCCTCTGAGCCATCAAAACCCAAATGATGGGCAAGAGAGGCTTGGCCTGGGCCCTATTGTTGACCATTAAAAGCCAGAGTAATTTGGGTTTAAAGGCATGGTCAAGTAGCTCCATTTGAATTCCAAAGGGCTTTTTCAAAGCCTGATTTTTCAGAGCTGTATTTCAAGGAATCACAAATGAAAACTGCACAAGACAAAGAGTTAATAGTCCCAGCTTTTTGGGAAAAAAAAATAGGAAATTGAAAAAAAAATCTAGTCTCAAGCCCCAAGATATCTCACAAAATATAAGAAACCAGGGCAGCTAGGTGGCACAGTGGATAGAGCACTGGCCTTGAAGTCAGGAGGGCCTGAGTTCAAATCTGGCCTCAGATCCAAGACTTGACACGTATTAGCTGTGTGACGCTGGGCAAGTCACTTAACCCCAATTGCCTTAAAAAGTAAACAAACAAAAACAAAATATAAGAAACCAAAAATCATGTTCCTTTGGACAGAGCACCCACATGTAAGGGTATGACTCCAAGTGGACAGAGGAGCTTCATGTGATGAAGGAGGAGGAGGAGGAGGAAGAGGAGGAGAAGCTGTGTGCAGTCATCAGCCTCACTCTCTCCTCCAGAGTCATCAGAGTCCCATGGCAGGTCAAAAGTCAAGACAACTGGAGATGGCCCAGGGAAGGAAGAAGGGACAGGGGGAGGCGAGAGGGAGGAAGAGGGTCCTCATCCAGAGACCAGGTGGAACAGGCTGGAGGTGAGGGCTGCTGGGAGTGACCTTTGAAGAGCCGGCGCCATCCTGCTCTGTGATGAGCAGCATTGGAACCAAGTAAAGCACCCTACCGGCTGCCACAGTATAAGGGGGACGGCTCTCCTCCGGCAGACCTGGAGCAAAAGTGCAGCTCCAAGGAAAAGCTGAGCTCCGCATTGTGGTGATTTCGCTCCTGTGGGCCTTCCTTCTATGCCGTCTTCTTCTCTGGGCAGCTCCTGCCCATGCTTTCCCACAAAGGCAGGGCGGTGTGATGGGTAGTGTCCTGGGCACGGAGCCAGGCAGACATGGGCACGGAGCCAGGGAGACCTGGGCTTGAATCCTGCTATAGGAGCTCCTTGACTGAATGATCCCAAACCAATCATTTAATCTCAGGATTGTTCATCCATGAAAGGAGGAAGATGATAATAGAGCCTACCTCACAGGGCTCTTGTGAGGATGAATTAAGAAGGAAAACTAATGGAAGGACACAAATAAGCCTTATTGAGCACCTACTGTGTGCTAGGTACTGCACTAAGAACTTTACAAGTAAGCTATAATTTGAGCCTCACAACCTTGGTGGGGTAGGTGCTATTATTATCCTCATTTTTTACAGATGAGGAAACTGAGGCAGATAGCCCTTAGGTGACGTGCCCAGGGTCACATAGCTAGTGTTTGAGGCCAGATTGGAACTCGTGTTCCTGACTCCAGGCCCAGCACTCTGACCACCCTAGCCACCCAGCTGTCTCTGGTCTAGTCTTTTGGGGCAGTTCCTTGTATTCCCCACTCCCACCCTGTGCTGTCTTACTAGGGTGTCTGGCCAGAGCAGCGATGCTCTTGTCTTGTGCATTCTCATTCCACTTGGGCAGTGACAGGGCTGCAGAAGAGGAGGGAGCAGAAATGGCTTAGACTCTCTGAGTGGATGCCACGAACTCACTCACTGTCTCCCTGTCAGGTAGAAGCCCCTATCCTGTGAACCTGCCCAGCCCAGCCTGAGGATTGCCTCGGATCATGGAGTGTGGTCCCTCGATGCTTTGGACCCCGGGGAAGAGAGGGAAGAAGAGGAAAATTCCATTCACCAAATGCCAGTGAAGCCCTTACCCTGTGCCAGGCTCTGTGCTGGCACTGGGGGTGGGGAGGTCACAAAAAGCAGCTGTCTCTGTCCTCCTCAAGCTGGCATGTTATTGCCCAGGGAGCTGGAGAGCCAGGATGGCAAGTGGAACTGGGTAAACAAAAGGATGGAAAATGGGAATGACAAAGAAGTACCTGGGGGAAGGGGAAGGGGAAGGGCAGGGAAGGCCCCTCCCCCTCCCACCTGGCTTCAGGCACTGGGGCTGGCGGGGGGGGGGGGGGGGGGAATCCAGTGGGTGCCTCAGCAGCCTCCTCTCTAGGAGTTCACGTGTTCCTTCCTCCTCATCCCTTACCCTGCCTTGGCTTTCAAGGAACTTCCTCCAGAGAGCTCATTCAAATGCCAACCCTACTTAACCACAACTAATTAACAGATCATTTAGAAACGTTGCAAAGATAACTTGATTATGAAAGCCATACCAACAAACCACTTTTTGTTCTTTTTAAACTATCCTCACATTCCTATACAAACTTTCATCCTGTAGGCTCTTGGAAAGAAATGGGGAGCCGTGAGGTAGATCATAGCAATGATCAATAAAAATGGCTTCGTGGAGACTTTCTCTGAAGCCATATCCTGGCCTGGGCTGCCTCCTGAATTCCAGCTCCGCCAAGCCGGAAGCCTTAGCCTTGGCCACAGTCTGGGGCTGCTGCCCACAGACCGGGACCAGGGGAGCTAAGTCCAGAGAGGCTGCCCGCCAGCGCTGGTTGCTGGGTGAGGAATTTTTTGGCCAGGGCAGCCACAGAAAGAGCCATGAATTCAAAACAGCAGAGTTGCTACAGCCTTGACCTTGCCCCTCTGGTCTGCCTGTTTTTTGCAGTGATGGTGGCAGAGAAGGAGAATGGGCCTAGCATGGCATCACTTTCATGTACTGATAATAATAATGATTAAGTGATATCATGGATAGAAAGCCAGGAAGATGGGCTTGAGTCCTGCCTCCTACCAAGATGGCTGTAAAGCCCTGGGCAAGTCACTGAATCTCAACGTGTTTCCTGAGGCTATAAGCTGCTGAAAAGGAATGAGATATAGCAGGTTCATTCTGCGCAGCCGAGCAGAAGAAATCACAGGTCCTGACTAAGAGGGAAAAGAGCGGGTCCTACTTTTGTGGAACCAAAAAGGCTTTCCTCACAAGAGCTCTGAAAAATAGAGGGGAAAGTATTGTTACCCTTGTTTTACAAATGAGGAAACCGAGGCCCAGAGAGGTTGGCCTATACCCACAGTGTCTGAGGTAGGATTTGAACCTGATGCACCTAACTCCAGCCTTCAATTCGTGTACTCTCTGTTTGAAGCCCTGGTCCAGTCACTGAGCTGACACCTTTGTGGAATAACTGAACCAAACATGGGGGCAGCTAGGTGGCGCAGTGCATACAGCACCAGCCCTGAAGTCAGGAAGACCTGAGTTCAAATCCAACCTCAGACCAAACACTTGACACTTACTAGCTGTGTGACCCTGGGTGAGTCACTTAACCCCAACTGCCTTAAAAAAAAAGAAGGAAAAGCTTCAATAACTGAACCAAACCAACCACAAGAGGCTCCAGATGGGGAAGGGGCTCCCCACCCAGGTGGAGGGCTTCCTGAGGCTCCTTCCTGCAGGTGCCATTGCTGGGCTGGTCACATCGAGGCCCAGAGTGGCCCAGCCCTCCTCAGGGGACCCAGGATCATAACAGGGATTCTGGGGGGCAAACAGCAGCAGTTCACGAAGGACGCCGTGGTGGCCACTCAGCGCCTGTCTGCATGGGCAGCGTGTCATATCTATGTCTCCATGCTAATGAGCTAACTCCATGGAGAGATACTTATACTAGATTATGTATTAGTAGATAACATGTATAGTACAGGTGTGTACATATTGTACATCACGTATGCTTGCATGTAGCCATGCAGGTACATAGGCATCTTGGCCAGGCACAGCGGCACAGGTCCAGAGTCAGACGTGCCAGGCTGAGAGCCCAGCTCTGCCCCTTGGGCCCTGGGTGACCTCCCTGAGCCTGCTCCCTTACTGTACAATGAGGGGCTATGCTCATGATGATCAATCCACTTTAATGAGCTACCTAGAGCTCCAGCAGAGCTCTGCAAACTTCACAGCTGGAGGAGGAAGAGCAGAGCAGGCCTTAGGAGGGACCTCTGTGGGGATTTCTGGGAGGACGCAGACACCAGATGAGGAGCGGCAGACAGGTTTGAATCTGCGCGTTACCCACAATGATTTTATTAGGGTCCATTTGTAAGGGGAGGGGGGCTGATCAGGAGATTCCTAAATTCATGTGATGAATCCCCCCTAGTGGGGGAAAAAGCATGGGTTTTTTTGGAAGCTCACGAGGGATCACTTTCCATGGATGGTGGGCATGCCCCTGGCACCTCCCTGCCTAAGACAACACAGGGAGCTCGAGATAATTGGCTCAAGGTGGGCCTCAGGAGGACGCTTTATAAAGGCAGCTGGTCCAGCCACTGGCCTCTGAGACCCTGAGGAGACAGTGAGGCTGATGACTTCACACAGCTCTGCCTCACTTAGATCCGATGAGCTCACAAGTCAAGACATCACCCTTCCACGTCATTGGTCCTCTGAGAATGAAGAACGACTGTCTGTGAGTGATAGTAGCTGCTGCTGGGGACCTAACCTGCCCATCTGAGTTGGGCAATGCTACTATTCCTCTTCTTCCTCCTCCTCCTCCTCCTCCTTCCTTCATCATGTGAGGCCCCTCTGTCCACATGGAGTCATACCCTTACACGTGGGTGCTCTGTCCAAAGGACCATTTTTGCTTCTTATACTTTTGGTTGCTTACATTTTGTAAGATATCTTGGGGCTTGGGGCTAGATTTTTTTTTTCAATTTCTTGTTTGTTTATTTTATCTTTTTTTTTTTTCCAAAAAGTTGAGACAAGTCTTTGTCATACACAATTTTCATTTGTGATTCCTTGAAATACAGCTCTGAAAAATCAGGCTTTGAAAAAGCCCTTTGGGATTCAAATGGAGCTACTTGACCATGCCTTTAAACCCAAATCAATCTGGCTTTTAATGGTCAACAATAGGGCCCAGGTGAGTGTAAGTAGCAGCTGCTTTCTGTCCAGTCCAGAAACCCTGAGGGTCTTTCCCCTCCCAGACTGATTCTTTTGTGATGGCAAACTAGGCCATCCTTTGTCTCAATTCTTACCCAGCCCTTAATCATTGAATGGGTGTTGCCTCTGACAAACTGAGACCTAGGAAGACCCTAATATAAAAAGGCCAAGGTCTCCCACTGGATCCTGGGCCACAGCCAGAGACTTAGTGCAGCTCTGCCTCACTTCAATCCAGTTCACTCTTGTCCTCTTTGAGGACACCACCAACAATAAAAGGAGCTCCGAGATCGTATCTGCCTCAGTCTCCCACCTTCTCCCTTCTCTTCCTCCCCATCTTTCCCCTTCTCCTTTCCTCTCCCCTTCTCCCTCTCTCCCCCCTCCCCTTTCCTTCTTTCTCTCCTCTCCTCCCCCTCCCACCAGCATCAGCTGTCAGGATTGAACCTAGTCTACAAGAGCCCAGAGTCTTGGGAGCCCTCAGTCTACCAGTTAGTTACACACCTAACAAAATAATTAATACATTCTAAGTTAAAATTGGCCTGTTCTTCCAGCACATTGTTGTTAAAATCTCCAAGGAGGGATGTTAATTCCGGTGGAAGATTAATTGGGTCACAATTTCCTTGCATTGGGCAGCCAGATGGAGTTGCCAAAAAAACTGAGTGAGCTTCTCTTCCAGCCTCTTTCCATAGAGACACCTTCATCATCCAGCCCATTGCCATTTCTTCCCCACCCACACGGTTTGTTCAATCTTTCAGTCTCTGCTCACTGTACTTGAGGGAGATTTCTTTTTCCCATCATGGCATTTTAGAGGTGGAAGAGAGCAGAAAAGTCCAAAAAAAATGTCTAAATTCCTCTTTGAACAAGTAAAGAAACCAGGAGGCCACAGGTGATTAAGGATGGAAGCTAGACCCCAAAAAGGAAAAACCCTGGACTTTCCCACAAGATCAAATCTCTGGCATTTGCCTGCGGCTATAATCCCATCAACTAGCCTTCCTTGGCCTATGCCCAGTCTCCCAATTCTCCCTTACCCTTAACCTAGCCTAGCCCTCCATTGTCTTACCTCCCTATGGCCACTTCCCACCCTTAATCCTAACTAGGCTCCATTCTCCCTCAGCCAGTGCTCCAGGTCCCTGGGTTCTATTACTTCACAGTCCCCATCCCCCACCCAGACTACTTGGCCACTCCTAGATCCCTCCCACAGTCTTTCTGTATATAAGGTCCATCTTGTCTCCATTAAGATGCTCGGATTCTTATAATCTAGCCACTGCTCAGATTTTCACAATCTAGCCAATAGCCCACAGATGCTCAGATTCCTTAAGAGTCTGGCCAATATGGCGGATCTTTAATAAACCTTGTCTTTGACTGAAAGAAGGCTTAGGTTGAATTCTTTCAGAGAGTACCCTCGGGTTGTGATCTTGGGGTCCCAGCACTCCTCACCTCTAGACCTCATCACAGGTGTGAAACTTTACCTAGGAGTGCCTCGTTGGACTTTCTGGTGAGGAGGGCAGGAGCCCATTGTCTGTGTGGCCAGGACCACAGGCAAACTCTGAAAAGACCGGGGGGGGGGGGTGGACAACGACCTGGTGACCTTGGGAAGGTCACTCACCTCTCTGGCCTCCTCCCTTATTAGGGTTGTTTGGTCACTGCGGATCGGGGAAGGGGTTTCAGGGAGATGCAAAGGCCCTGGCTAGGGTTTCATCTGGTGACTCTGGAGGGTCTTTTTTTCGGATGGATTCAGTCCGTCGCGTGCTTACTTCAGTCAGGTAGTGCTGGCTCCGTGGTTTGCCCTCCATGTCATTCGGTAGTTTACTGCCCAGCTAAGCCTCATCCCCTCCCTTTCCACCTCTTGCTCTGGGTGCTCGAATGGGATCGATATCACCATCACAAGGGCATAACGATGACCTCTCCTATGGCTCAATTCACCATCCCTGTGACCTCCCAGACTGAAGCTCTCCCTCCTGTTAATAATTGCACCGCCGCCGGCCCCCCCCCCCCCCCCCCGTCCCTGGCACAGTGCCTCGCACAGAGTGAGCTCTCATCATGACGATTATTTAGCTAGCCCAGGGGACGGCAGACAGGATCCAAAGATGCCTCAGCAGGCGGGTCATCGGGCTTGACCCAATAAGCCCAAAGCTGCGAGGGACAAATGCAGAGACTTGTGCTTGTGCTCCAGAAAGCAGCTTCCTAAGAACAAGAGTGAGGAGGCGTGTGACTCAGAGGAGGGCTCAGCAGGGGATGGGAGAGCGGGTCGGGCAGTCCCCAAAGGCTCCCCCTCAGCCTCGAGCTTCTGGGAGGAAGGGGGCGATGTCCGGCCCGGGGCTGGGTGGCTGCTCATTTTGGGGAAGGCTCCTGAGAGCATCCCAGGGAGGACAACGAGGAAGGCAGACCGCCTGGCTTTGAAGTCATAAGATGAGGGGTGGAAAGAACCAGGGGCTTGGAGCCAGGGAAGAAAAGATTCACGAAAAGTCTCCAAAGTCTGCCAAGTGGAAGAGGGAAGCTGGAGCCGTGGAGGGGAATCTCAAAGAGGCAAATTGAAGGTTGAGATCAGGACAAACTCCCTGACCTGGGAGCTGTCCCACAGTGTGAGGGTGGTCCTGGGAGGTAGCGAGAGCCCCGCATGGACAGCATCGGTCAGGCCTCAGTCAGTCAGTCAATCGACAAGCATGTATCAGGAGCTTGCTAGGTGCTGGGGATACAAATACGAGCAAAAGGAAAGATGGTGCCTTCAAGAACTTCAGAGCTGAACGGGGTGGGGGTGATGAGGGCAGGGCCCAAGCCAAGATCTTCACCCTTTGCCTCAAAGGGAATCTGACTCACAGGCCCCAGACCCTCATCTCCCTTTGAAAGCCTTAGCTTTACCTTTTAATCTTATTCAGATGTGCCCTAAAAGCCTTAGGCTCCCTCTTGTCTATAGGCCCCAGAAAGGCCTTCCTTTGTCTCCTTTTGAAAGTCCTAGCCCCACCTTGATTTTGTGCAGATGCCTTTCAAACTTCTGCCTTCCTGTTCCTCCATTATCTATTCCCATTGTCTATTCAATCTCACCGACCTCCCCAATTAGAATTGTTACCTACACCCTTTACCCAACCCCCTTCTCTGGCCACCCAAAGTTACTTTAGTATTTAAGATCCACCTTGGCCCTCATTCAGATGCTGAGAATCTCACGCTCAAAAGGCTGAGAACCTCTCATGCCCACTCGTCCTTACGGGCGTCACCCGGCCTATATGATTTACCACTAATAAACTTTTCCTCTGGCTGAAGAAGATTTGAGTTGAATTCTTTCAGGCAGGGCCCAGTACCACGATCTTGGGGTCCCAGCACCCCAAAACCCCTAGACCTCTTCGGGGGGGGGGAGACGAAACTCCCAAAAGAACTGAAAAAGGGGGTGGGGCCGCATGACCAGTCAGCTGTGTGGGCTGGGGAGGATCCGGTGGCCTGTGAGACCCCTTTGGCTCTGAGACAGGGGTTCTGCTTTTAAGCTCTCCTAGAATATTCCAGAAAGAGAAAACAACCTTGTGAATACCTCCAGGCCAAACTTTCCGGGCATAAAGGTTTTCATATACTGACCTTACAGCAGCATCGGGAGCCTCCTAGATGCCAAGCCAGGTTGGGTGGGAAGAACGGCCAAGAGGGCGATCCTTCTTCTTTGGCCGCCTCCCAGCCCAGACCCCACGACGGGGCGAGGCTCGGACACACTAGGAGCCCCCACCTACAAGCCTTCGGGTGAGAAGGTGGACGGCCAGCCTGGTGGTCTGCCCTGATTCTGTTCCCTCCAGCTCCTGTGTGCTACCTCTGTGCCCCCAGGAGTTTTGAGCCTTTCCATTTGCCAAGCAAAATGTGCCGGCTCCCTCAGTTACTGGGCAAGAGCCTGGAGAGCAAAACAAAACAAAACAAACAAAAATGTTATATTTGTTTGTTTCTCACTTTGTCTCTTCAGCACTTAGCCGGGGCAGTCAGCACCCCAAAGGAATGCTTTTATTTTTCCTTCCTTCCTTCCTTCCCCAAATCAGAGGTTCTGCCTGATTTGAGTCCAATTCCAACTAGTCCGTTCAGAACAAAGAGGGGAGGGGATGTGATTGTTAAAGCCAGATTATCTAAAACCATTGTGGACACGGCCAAGAGCATTTTCAAAGTTCATCTTCTCCAAAATGAGTCCCATCTTTCTTCTCAGATTCAGACTGGCCATCTTATCTACTTCCCTGCTGCCCCTAGCTCTTATCTAGAGATGTTGACTGGGTGGAATATTAGGCCAGGACCCAGCTTCTGAGGAACTGAGAACTCCAAGAGACTTATCTAGAGTAATGTTTCTGAAAGTTCTAGAAAGACGAGCAATGCCTTCCAGAGAGCTCACCAGGGCTTTGTGGGACTCTAACTCTTGGACCCAGTGAGTGGACCAACTCTAATCAAATTCCCTAGATTCCATGAATATTTAGCAGCAGAACTTTCCTTTGGGAAGGATTCCACAGAAGGGCCTCATTTAGATAACCTTATCTTTACAAGTCCATACAATGGCAGGGAATTTAAGGAAGTAGTTGTTAGGGACAAAGAATCACCGTTAGAGAGCTGCGAGGGACCTTGGAGAAGGCCTGAGGAAGCTGGGCCCTGGGAGGTAAGGGCTGGCTCCCACAGATTCATTCAACAAAGCTACAGCCTCAAGGCTCTACCTCAGACAAAGGCCAGTGAGCAGCCTCTGGCCCCAAAGTGGGGGCTGGCTTACACTCTCACACTGCCTCAGAATTTGGGCAAAGCCCTGACTTTTATAGGCTTCTGAAATCCTTTGTATTTACCTACCTATGCCCAGGACATCAACTCAGCCTTGCCCCAAATACCTCCTTGGAAATTCAGTTAGAAAGAGCCAGAAACTTGAGGTCTGCCCCTTTACAGCTGTTAGGCTGTTATTTCCAGGAAGTTTCACGTTTTCTTAGCAAGAGGAGATAGAAACTTGGCTACCCCCCCCCCCCCCCCCGTGGATGGACAGCTGGTTGTCACCCTCAGAACCAAGCCACTTAATGGAAGTTAAATGTCATTCCCCTTCCCAATGAGCAAACCCTGATGCTTCTCCTTTTCAGGTCCAGCACCACCCTTTCCATAAGCCACAAATCAGCCCCCTTTCAGAGCCCTTGAGAATGATTCCTATTTTTCGCAATAGAAATAAAGACTTAGATACTGCCACTGTTCAGCTTTCTGAAAGCCCAGAATTCTTAGTGTCTTTGGGCGGTCCCAGGCCTCAGAGATTAATCTTCCCTCCAAAGGAATGCCCTTTGACTGATCAAGGGGTTCTCCCAGCCAGCCCAGAGTGGGGGAGGCCTGCTCTGTGGACACTCCCCTCCCCCAGTATAGACTCAGGGCAGGCCAAATCCCATCCCCTCTGACCCTCTCTCCAGACATTTCCCCCATCCAGGCGTTCAGAGCTGCCCCTGGTCGACCTCCTTCAGAACTACATCTCTCAAATCACAGGACACTCCCAAAACCTTCTAAGTTGCTCTGGTGGGAGTTGGGTTAAGGACAAATATAGGCATTTTTCTCCCCTTCTTTAATGGGTCTGGCTCTTCAGCCAAGAAGCAGCGACATATGTCTTACATTAGAAACCCTTATCAGGCTCTGAGCACGGCTTCCCATTTCCTGTTCATACCCTTCTTCTGACATACTGTGATGCCGAATTACAGTCAGAGAGAGTGTTCTATTTTTAAAAATAACTTACGTTCCCACCAGTTCTCTCTGCATAAAGACATTTTTTACATAAGACCGGAAGAGACTTTGGAGAGATTGAGCTGGGGTTCAAAGAGAAGGCCCAGGAATTTGCTTTTTCTTCAAGGTCCCTTCCATCACGGTTTTGAAACTTAATTTGCAGCTTGGGTGTCCAACGGGTCATTCAACTCTGTGGTCGGGCTGCTGAGGTCTCCTGTGGGGGCAGGGGAGAGGAGCAGGAAGCTGCTTCTGAGTAGTTCTGCAGCCCAAAGAAACAGACCAGAGGAATGAGCAGAGATGACATTATTCTAGACCTTAAGATCATAGCCTTGGAGCTCGCAGGTCAATGAGGACCTCAGAGGTCAATGAGTCTGGCTCAGAAAACTGAGGCCAGAAAAGTGACTGGCCAAGGTCAGGATTTGAACCTGGGTCCTCTGACGCCAAAGCTGGGCTACTTTCCACTGTCCCTCACTGGTCTGCCAAGCCCTCATGTACCTACCTCATTTCATCTTCACAGATGGGGGTTATTTTTATCCCTGTTTTAGAGATGAGGAGTCCCAGGCTTAGAGCAGTGAAGTGAGTGACTTTCCCAAGCTCACAAGGTGGGGGGTGGGGGCGTGACAAGTCAAGTGTTCCCTCCCCTCTGGGTCTCAGTGCTCGTGGTCTGCACTGGATGACCTTCACGGCTTGTCAAGGGAAGGTGCCCCCACAAAGGGAGAGCCTGCTTCCCAATGAGCTCATTTCTGTTCTTCAAAGGAAGATCAGACAGCTCACAGCAAAGCCTCCTTCTGAGAATGCCAGGAACTACTGGAGGGTGAGGAGGTTGGGTGCACCCAGCACCCAGAGCCAGACCTGGCCAGGGACCTCCAGGGAACTTTTCCCCTTTGGGGCACAGGTGATCTGGAGTTTTGCCCCTGTCCCTTTTCTGCTTGACTTTAGGCCACCCCTTTGCTGCCCATCTCTGGGTGAGGGGTGGGGCTATTTGAGAACTGCAACATGCACGTGGGTGCAAGCCCATCTTTCACTCAACATTTATTGAGCAAATACAGTGTATGAGGCGCTGGGCCATGCTGGGCCCGGTACAGAGCAAAGACAATATAAAGTCCACCCTCGTGGAAGGGCTTAGGGGGCAATGCAGGGCATATGGCCTTGTAGATACGAAAACACAAGATAAGGAGGGGAAAAGAAGTAATGAGCTGGGGATCCAGGAGGGCTTTCTGGAGAGGGTGGCACTGATGAGCCTTCCAAGATGCTTGGATTCCAGGCCTGTGTAAGGGGGACAGAGCCTGGAATGGAATCCTGAGTCTGGGGACCCGCAATCAGGTTGGAATGGTGTATGTGTGTATGTGTGTGTGTGTCTGGGTGTCTCTGTGTGTGTGTGTCTGTGATGTGTGTCTGTGATGTGTGCCTGTGATGTGTGTGGGTGTCTGGGTGTCTGGATGTGTATGTGAACTGGAGCCTTCTGAAAGCCTTGCCTAGCCACAGAGGCTGGAGGGCCCAGAAGGGCCACAGGGAAGGTCTCCTTGGACTAAGTAGCGCTTAAGATGACCTCTAACCAAGTCATTTGTATAATTCAGAATAAAAAAGCAGAGCCCACTTGTCCGGGAAAGAGTCCCTGCAGATGAGATTGCCACCAAGTACCCCCTTCCCCCATCCTGGTGCGAGGCCCATCCCTCCTCTGGGCATCTCAAAGAGGGCTCTCTCAGGACACAAACGTCTCAGGTTTCTGGGTGGTTTGAAAATCTTCCTCCAGGACCCAAGAAGCTCAGCTCTCAAAACCCCCTCCTAAGAAACACCCACTGCAGCCTGGGGGGAGGCTGCTTCTTCAGACCTGCAATTTGGGGTGCAATGCTCCATGGAGAGTAACAGGTGTCCTCGCTGGAGACCCCCGGCCCTTACAGGGAGGGGCTTTTTTTTCCTGTAACGATTTTTTAAAAAATTTTTATTAGTTTATTTTTATTTATCAACAATCACTTCCATAAGCTTCTGAGTTTAAAATTTTTCTCCTCCTCCCCAAGACAATCTGATACAGGCTTTACATATACATTCCTATTAAACATATTTTCACATTAGTGATGTTGTAGGTAAGAATTAGAACCAATAAGAGGAACCACCAGAAAAGGAAACAAAACACAACAGAAGAGAGAAAAAAGATAGCAAATAGTCTGCTTCGATCTGCGTTCAAACTCCATAGTTCTTTCTTCAGATGTGGGCAGCATTTTCCATCATGAGGCCTTTGGAGATGTCTTAGATCCTTGTGCTGCTGAGAAGGGCTAAGTCACTCACAGCTCATCATCATGAAATGTTGCTGTCCCTGTGTACGATGGTCTCCTGGTTCTGCTCGCTTCACTCTGCATCGGTTCGTGCACATCTTTCCAGGTTTTTCTGAAGTCCACCTGCTCATCATTTCTTATGGAACAATAGCATTCCATCACATTCATATACCCCAACTTGCTCGGCCATTCCCCAATAACGATTTTCTTTCTAGGTTTACTGTGGGGTGGGGGAGGTCCGCAAGGCCCCAGCAGGGTGTTTGCCCTTGCCCCGTCCGGAGCTGGGTTTTCCAGCTTCACTCTACAGCTGCCTACCTGCTCTGTGCCAGCTTCTTTTTGTGATGTCTTCCGCTGGCCATGGACAAAGATTGAGGAAGGACAAGGATCCCTTCTGTTGTGAAAACCCTGGAGCACAAAGGTCAGATCTGCAGTGACTGGAAACCCTGTCTAGCTGCATGCCCCCAACCCATGGCCTGTCATGGGAATGAGACCCCTAGCCCCAAGAGTGGGCTATGAACTAGCAGCAAGGCAGGCCTGTCTGGAAGCTGATCAGGACCTCATCACCACCTTCCATGGGCTTCGAGCCCAGCATGCGTCAGAAGAGCCACGAGAAAGGCATACTCAGCTTGGATCTGAAGGGCCATTTTAAAGCCTCCCTAAGAAAATTCATGGTCAGGACCTTGGAGCCCAGCCCCAGACACACATGAAGGATCTTGCCAAGGAAATGGCGTTTTCACACGTAATCAGGTCCCAGCTCCCAGACCTCCTGCAGAAGCCCAGCCCATCACCCGATCCACTGCAAGGAATGAGAGGGTAGGGAAGGAAAGAGGCCTGGCTCAGAGAAGCGCACCACCTCCCCCCAGGCTAAAACCCCCTTATCTCCTGGCTCTCTGGGATTCCAAAGGCCGCAGCCTGTACTTACTGTAATCTCCCCTCTTTGGGAGAGAGGAGTTCCAGTCCGTGTCCCATGGAGAATTCACGGTCACCTCTCCTCCTCTTCCCCCACCCCTCACTGGGCGTTGCCTTTATCTCAGAAGGCCCTCCAGCCTTCCCCCACCCCTTGCCTCGGATCTGGCCCTTCAGAGGAATCCTTACTGGGGCTGGAAAGCCAGTCTCCCAGAGGAGTTCCTGGAATTTGTATCCTGAGGCTCATTCCCCTTGTTAACCAGGAGGCTACGGGTGACAGACTCAGGGTAGAGAAGGAGGGAGGCTTGCCAGAGTCGGCCAGTCACACTGAGGCCCTGGCAGAGGCCTCTAGTCACATCCCATCTCTGACACACTGCCTATGTCGCCTCTGGGCCTCAGTTTCCCCATCTGTGAAATAAGCGGTTGGATTCAGTGACCCCTGAGTTCCCTATTAGATCCAGGGGCCTCTAGTCACATCCCATCTCTGACACACTGCCTATGTCACCTCTGGGCCTCAGTTTCCCCATCTGTGAAATAAGGGGTTGGATTCAGTGACCCCTGAGTTCCCTATTAGATCCGGGGGCCTCTGATCCGACACAGAGCTGACTCAGCTGTGGAGTTTCTCCGAAGGGGCTTGGGAACCATAGTTACTAAGAGCTCAGATCTCTGTAGTGCTTCGAGGTTTGCAGACCTCTACAAATATGATCTCATTTGATCTCCACAACCACCCTACAGAGGCAGGCATGATTATTATTCCCATTTTATAGGTAAGGAAACTGAGGCAGGTAGAGGTAAAGTGACTAACCCAGGGCCACATAGCTATTAAGGATGTAAGGCTGAATTTGAACTTGGCTCTTCCAGACTCCAGGCCTGGTGGCATCCCCGTAGCTGCCTAGCAGCAGCTCTGGGTCACTCCCTGTTTCCATAAAGTCCCTGGGCCCAGACGTCTGTTACCGTCCCATTAATAATGTCTATGATATCTTCCAACTTAAAAAGCCAGCCACTGGTGACTGTTGGCCCCCTTTTTACAGTAGCTTAATATTCACAAAATGCTTTTCTCACAGCAGCTCTGAGGGGGTGTGCAAGGAGGGTCATGCCCATACTACAGATGAGGAAACTGAGGCATTAAGCAGTGGTGTGCCTGTCCATGATCGCAGAGCTAGTAAGTGTCCAGAGCCAAGGTCCCCAGGCTGTCTTCTTAGGCCTCCTGGTGCAGCCATGAGACTGCAGGAAGGGGGTGGTGGTGGTGATAATGGGCTGCAAAGGCCTTTGCTCTGGAAGGGTGTGTGAGGAGCCTGCGGTCCTTCTGCCCACTGTGGGGGCTAGTGTGGCCCAGTGAGCACAGGCCCTGACCCACAGTCAGGAAGGGGTTAATTCATAGCCATGTACTTCACTCCCTGAGACTCAGTTTTCCCAACTATAAACTGGGAGTGACAATAGCACCATCTGGTCCCTCAGGGCTATTATGAACCTCAAATGGAATCATGCCCCTAAGTGCTTAGCAAATGTCAGTTCTGGAGATGACCTGGATCACAAGGTGCTAAGCCTCCTCTGCCTTCAGTGGATGACTGGCTCTCAGGATTCCTCCCTAATTAAACTGGACTCACCGAAGGTGCTGGGCGTCTCAGTAACGAGCCCCAGCCTCGGCAGGCTCCAAAGGGCTGCCTGCTCCCTGAAGCCTATCTCCGAAGGCAAGCACAGCTTAGCCTCTGTCTTTGCTCCTTCCCCATCTGAGGTTTCTGGGGCCTCAAAGTTATTTGCATGGTCTGAATTTACCACCTGGGGGATGACAAGAGGCTTTGCAAATCCGAAAGCAGACCAAGTCAGGCAAGCAGCGCTGCCTTGGGGGGCAGAGGACTCCAGCCAGACTGGTCTAGCATTTATACCCGTGTGGCCTTGGCCAAGTCATTTTCTCCTCTCTGGCTGCATGGATTCTCCTCTGGATCGTGGGGGAGTTAGACTAGAGGACCTCAGAAGGCCCTTTGGAGCAAAATTGGTCACCCCTGGGCCTAAGAGGGCTACAGCGCTGCGCCCTTCATGAGCCTCAGTTTCCTCATATGTGAAACAAGGGCAACGATACTGATGGGACCAGCGCTGAAATGCTTAGCACAGCCCCTGGCACACAGTAGGGGCTTAACAAATGCTGATTGCTCAATTGATGCCAGAGCTGCCCGAGGCTCTAGTGAGTTTAGCAGACCTTTAAGCAATCTGCCTGCCTGCCCTGGGGTACAGCAGATACCTCCTGGAGGGGAGGGGCCTCGGGATGACCCATCCTAAGAGGACCTTGTTGGGCTGTCTGGCTCAGCCTCAACCTCCCTCTCTGGCTTTCCCACCCCAGGCGCTCTGTGGAATGGGCCCACAAGAACAGCCCAGTCTGTCCTGGGTGTGAGCTGGGGGTTGGGCGGGAGGACGCAGCCTCGTGGCCCCAGCAGGAAGAGGTTCCCACCTGCACAGAGGAAGAACAGCTTGGGGGGCGGGGGCATCTCTGTGCATGTGCGGTCGGGTTTGTGCAGCCTGGCTCCCTGTGCAGGGTGCTGCCCTGGCCCCACCCCCGCCCCCAGCTCTGCAGTCTTCTTTCCCCCGACTTTAACTCAGACCCAGCAGGATGAAAACAGAGAGCCCTGGGCATGTCAGGGGCACCTCCTCCAGCCCTGCACAGAGCAGGCTCCCTCTACTTGTCCCTAGGAGGCCTCTGCTTTCAAACCTCTGAGCAGAGGACCCCCTGAATCTGCCTCTTGGAGACCCCCCCCAGTGGCTCCTGGTTCTGCCCCCAGGGGTCCGAGTGTCCTCTCTCTTCCATAGGGCTGAGCTTGGAGTACTCGAGGACAGCCCCTTCCCAGCACCAGGCTAAAGGCCCCCAATTCCTTCAGCTAAACCTCCCACGGAGGAGGGGAAGGCCTGGCCCTCCTGGGGGGGAGGAGGGGAAGGCTTGGCCCTCCTGGGGCGAGGAGGGGAAAGCCTCGCCCTCCTGGGGGGGAGGAGGGGAAGGCCTGGCCCTCCTGGGGGGGGAGGAGAAGGCCTGGCCCTCCTGGGGGGGGGGAAGGCCCTGCCCTCTTGGTCACTGCCCTCATCTCCATATTCTCCGTTATCTGTGGCCTCCCTGAGGCTTGACTCCCAGACCCAGAGCACAATCCTCCCAGTGAGGTCTGATCAGGGCAGAGTGGAGGGGGTCCACCGCCTCCCCACTCCTGCAGGCTTTGTCCCTCCCTGCATCCCAGGGCCCCCTAACAAACCGCAGGGTCTTGTCATTTTTGATGACCTTGGCCATCTGCCAAGATGCTGCTCGTCAAGCCCACCTCAGTCTGGAGGTCAGAGAGAAAGCAAGGGCCCCTTTCAGGAGCGCTCAGTCAGTCAGTGAACGAGCTACGGGCCAGGCCTCTAGCAGTCTGTCCAGGCACGTTACTGGGATTCGTGGGGCTTTGAAGACCCAGCTGGGCTGGTCACCTCCCTTGACAGGGGCCTGGGGTCTGAGCTGTCCAGCTGGCTCTCCACCTTCACGCCCCATGCCCCAGACTCAGGGGGCACCCTTCCTCCATGTTACCCAGAGAAGCCCGGCCCCAAGTCCCAGGGAGGACGTCTGGGAGTAAGGCCCATTAGGGCCTGCACGTCCTCTTTGGCCAGTTAGCAGAGCATGGAGGGACGGGCGTCTGAGGCCCTGGAAACCCTCATGCAAAGGAGCCTTGCTCTCATGCTGGCTTGAGCGTGTGCAGTGTGTAAGTAGTGTGAATATGTATGTGGTGTGTGTGTATGTGAATGTGTGGTATGTGAGCGTATGTATGAATATGTGTGTATGAATGTGTGTGTTGTATGTGTGGGTACATGTATGGGAGTTTGTATAAATGTATGTGGGGCGTGTGAGTGTGTGCAAGTATATGTGTGTGATATGTATGGTGTGTGAGTGTGGTGTGTGTGAATATGTATGAGCATGTGTGAATGTGTACATGTATGAATATGCATGTTGTATGGGTGTATGTACGTGTGTGTGTGAGTGTGTTTGGTGTGTGACTATAGGTGTGTGAGTGTGGGGGGTGAGTGTGTGGTTTGTGACTGTAACTATATGTGCGTGAATGGGTGTCTGTGAGCATGAGTGTGTGAATACGTGTGGTGTGTGAGTATGGGAGGTGAGTGTGTGGTATGTGACTGTAACTATATGTGCGTGAATGGGTGTCTGTGAGCATGAGTATGTGAATACGTGTGGTCTATGAGTGACTGTGTGAGTGTGTGTGTGTGTGTGAGCGTGTCTGGTGGAGGTGGGGCAAGCCCCCCATGGCAGCTAGGCCTCTGCAGTTTCCCTGTCCCTTGTCTCTCTCTGAGGCAGCCTACCGTGAAGGTGCCATCTGCCCCCAGGAAGTGCCCGTCTGTGGCCTGGTCAGGAAGCCCGTCTCCCGTCAACTGGTGCCCCTGCCCACAGCGGCCGCTCTGTCCTTCGATGGGGACCCTCTGGCAAACGGAGCCAGCTGCTTGTGGTTTCTTGGCCCTCACAGCTTGTTTGCACAAACGGACTGTTTCCTCCTTCTAAACAGGTGGGGGAGGGGATTTTAGAGAGTGAGCAGGCCACCAGATGAGAAGAGTGAGGCCTCTGCCTAGATTCTGGGGTGCAGCCCCCATTGCACCATGCCTGTAGAGCCGATGGGAGGAACAGACTCAGGGCAGGACGGCTCCGGACTGGACGGTGCCTCGGCGGCCTAGAGAGAGGCTTCCGTCCAGGGCACCAGGGATCTTCTGCCTTGGCCATGCTGCTGTTTTACCTTGTTATCAAGGACTTAGACAAAAGGCCTATGCGGAGCAGGCTCGTCAAATCTGCAGATGAAGCAAACTGGAAAGGAGAGCAAGCAGAGGAGAAGGAGCTTGGTCATCGGCACAAATCCAATAAGATGGTATGGACTAGGGGCGGGGGAAGGCTTGCACTGGGGTTGGGAAAAAATTAGCTCCACAAGTATGAGAAGGAAGAGGTGTTTTATCTGAAAAGGATCTGGGGGTCTCAGTGGACTGCAAGCTCAATCTGAGTCAGCAGCTTAATATGGCAGCCAGCATACCGTGTGACCTTGGTCTCAGTAAGAGAGGCGTGGCTTCCAGGAGTAAGGTGGTAACAGTTCCCAGGTCTTCTACCCTGGCCCACCAAGGCTGGAGGAGTGTCTTCAAATCAGGGTGATGCATTCGTAAGGACATTGGTAAGCCAGAGGGTTTATAGAGGAAGGCACTGCAAGGGTCAGATGATGGACATGGGAGGGCGTGGCTGGGAGAAGGGTGAGTACATAACGGCTCCTCTTCTAGCAGGTTAGAAGGGTCCCCAGAGGGCGGAGTGAGAAACCTTGGGTGGAATGCACCTACAGGCCAGCGGAGGCTTCGGAGAAGGAAGGACTTCCTAACCCTGAGAGCTGCCCTGAGTCCTGAGGGGGAGTGGACTCCCCCTCCTCTGAGGCCTTCAAGCCAAAGTTAGAGGGCTATTTATAGCAAATAAATAAATAAATAATAAGAGGCAGTGAATAGAGCTCTGGCCTTGGAGTCAGGAGGACCTGAGTTCAAATCCAGCCTCAGACCCTTAACACTTACTAGCTGTGTGATCCTGGGTAAGTCACTTAACCCCAACTGCCTCATCAAAAAGCAAAATAAATAAATAGATAGAGGACCATTTATGTGCTCTGTGGTAGAGGGGCTGGCTGGGCCATGGGTGGAGAACCTGTGGCCTGGAGGCCGCATGTGGCTAGGGCCACACTGGAGGACCTAGAGAACCGCACGTGGCCTCCAGGCCGCAGGTTCCGCACCCCTGGAGGCTGAACAGCTCCCAGACCCCTTCTGACTCCTGAAAGCAGGATTCTGGGACCCTCTGAGGGTGCTCAAGACGCAGTGAATTCTGATGGTCCATCCAAGTAACAGGTGTCTCTAGGGGACTGGCAAGCTAATTTCACTGGAGAAGGAAAGGGGCTTGGAAATTGGTCCAATGACTTAAGATCATGGCGTGTCAGGGCTGGGGAGAGACCATAACGCTCATGGGGCCCAGCGGCCCTGTTCTACAAGAGGCTTGGCCACCCACCCACAGATCCCAGAGCTAGTTAGGGAAGATGGAAGGTGTGGAACAAGGAGGTAGTGCTGCCCAGTGGCAGGAACACTGGCCCCAAAGACAGAGAACCTTGCTTCAAATCCTGCCTGGGAAGCTTCCGGCCTCTAAGGACAACGCCAAGGCACTGAGCATCGGTGAAATGGGAGGGTTGGCCTCAGCAGCTTCTGAGGTCCCCTTAGCTCTGTAGCCAAGGAAGAAGGATCCCCACTGCCCACCCAAGCAGCCTGCGGCCACTCCACACTTCCTAGCAGCTTCCTAGAGGGGCTTAGCCCCCAGAGGGTGCCTTGGGGTGGCCACCCCCAGGGAGCTTCCAGACTGTTTTGAGACTCTTACCTGAGGCTGCTCCTGTTAATGAATGCCCAGAACTTTCCCGGGGTGGTCCCTTCCCTCCAGGACCCCTCTCACGATGCCCTGAGGAACACTCCCTGCCTCAGTGCACTGAGAGCTGAGTAGCACTTTCCATCTCCTCCACCCTCATTTAGACGAAGCTCTTTACCTGGCTCTCAGAGGACAAGGCCTCCTAGCCCTTGATTCTGGCGGTCACTTACCAGTGTGATGATTTCCTGACAGAGGCGTGCTGCGGCCTGAGCAGTCTCCCCCACTGCAGCCGCCAGAAGGGAAGCTGAAAGTCAGGGCCTGGGGGCCCTCAAGCCCATAAGGAGCAGAGAGCAGCAAACCACGGTGGGGTGGGCCTTGGGACAGAACTGAAACCTTGTGGGTCGTCGCCTTGGCCCCCTGCCCTGGGCGTCCTCTGTCTGAAACAGGGACCTGGGGGCCAGCTCAGCTGCCCAGATGTCAGAGCAGTGAGAGGGCAGGTAGACTTCCTCCTCCAGTGTTCGTCATGGCCTGCCCTGGTGGATGCAGGATTCGCAGTCCTTCCTGCCACCCTCCACGCCTCTGGACACCTCTAAGCTCTCCCTGGGAGGCTCCCCTAGAGCTCCCATCTTCCACCCCTGCCCACTCTCCCTTCCACCTGGCAGCTGAATGGTCCCATTGGCAATCCAATTGTCCCAAAGCCCTCAGGGCCCGACTGTATGGTTTCTGAGGGCATCTTTAGTAACCCTCCATGCTGTTTTCACAATTTTAGGTGGTAACAGCTTGGGCCTTTCCTGAATTCATTGGTGAATGACACTGACAGGTTAGACCTGGTATTCCTTCTGCCACCCACATCTGTCTCAGAAACCAACATTTCAAAGGGGATATTTCCTATAATGTTTCCCTATTTGGAGTTTTCTTGGTAAAGATACTGGAGTGGTTTGCTATTTCCTTCTCCAGTTCATTTTGCAGATGAGGAAACCAAGGCAAACAAGTTAAGTGACTTGTTCAAGGTCACACAGCTAGTAAGGGTTTTTTTTAAAGCTGGATTTGAACTCAGGTCTTCCTGGCTCCAGGCCTGGAACTCTAAGCACTGTGGCTCTACTTGGCTGCTCTCTATAACCTTAACAAGATCTATTGCCTGGTCCCAGAAGGCACTACCAGATGGGCCCGGGGCAGACAGACAGAAGGGCTGAGGGATTTCTTTGTCCTGCACCAGACAGACTGAGCAGTTTGAACAGGGAAGGAAGAGCCAAGCTGGGCATCTCTTGGGTCCTGACCCATGTCCAGCTGACTGCTGAGCGCTCGACTTTGCTCTTCCACCACCTGAAATTCCTGGCTGTACCTCCAGCTCTCCCATTTCCGTTGGCAGTGCCCACAGCCTCCCAGTCACCCAGGTTCCAGATTTTGGCCTCCTCCTTGTCCCCCTCTGTTCCCTCCCTGTCCACCTTACTGTCCTGTTGGGTCTCCCTTCGTGGTGGCTCTCTGATCTATCCCTTCCTTTCTAGGTTTTCCCACTCACCCACCTTCCTTCCCTCTTAGGGCCTTTTCACCCAGACTAGAGCAGTGTGAGTGAGTGACCTGCCATTCATCTCCCAAGTAGCCCCCAACAGATGGATACCAGGCATGCTCCAAGATGCCCAGGGGCTGTGACTTCATCTCTGGGCTCTCCCCACTGACGAAGCTTGAACCCACTTCTGGCCGAAGGTTTGGTAAGATGCTGAAGCTGAGAAAGCGCCCTTTGGCCAGCCCTTGCTGAGGAGCCGGCTGACATTCCCGGGCTGGTCCTTGGCCAATCAGCTGACATTCAGCTCCTGCCTTCGGGCCAGTGCTGCACTGGCAGAGCCTTTGAGAGCCGAGACCGCCTCAGTCACAGTGATCTCAGGGGAGACTCTTCTGAAATGCTCCGGGTGACGTTAAGCTCTCCTGCCCATAAACCTTTGCTGGCTTCCCGTTGCTTGTAGGATAAAGTCCAGACTCCTCTGCTGGCCTGGCATTCCCTGCCTGCCACAGTTTCACCCTGACCTCTCTTCCCACACTGATTTCTAATTCTGCTGTCCACCCCCACCCCCGACTGCTTTGTCCCCAGTGGGCAGGTTTGGGATTTTCCCATTCCTTTGACTTTTCTCATGTTCTCCTGCCAAAACGCCCTCCCTGGTTTTATCCAAAATTCACTTTCCTTCTAACGATTTACATCAGATTTCTCCTGCCATCTGAAGCCCTGGGAGCTGGCCTGTCCTTTGTACAGCTCCTCTGGTCCCAAGGCAATGGACCTCATCACTTAGAGACTGCTCCCCAAAGTTCCCAGGGAGCTCTTCACGGCCAAATCTCCAGGCCTTTGCTCAGGCCTCTCTGCAGCCTGACCCAGTCAGACCACCTGTAAAATGAGCTGGAGAAGGAAAAAGGAAATGGCAAACCACTCCAGTATCTCTGCCAAGACACCCCCAAATGGGTGCACCGAGAGTCAGACACCATTGAACAATGACTGAATGCACTGACACGTCAGGGAGCACTGGGGACATGAAACAAGGTGGGGTGGGGAGGGGGAGTCCCTGCCCTCAAGGAGAGATAACATAGAGGTCTATGCAGACTACATACAGGGTGTCTGAAGGCAATCCCAAAGAAGAAGGCACCAGCAGCTGGAGGTGCTAGAGGATACAGGCCTCCTTGGTCTGGAAGGAAACCAGGGAAAGGAAGGTGTGGAGGGAGGAGGCAGAGTGTTCCAGGAACAGAGGACAGTCAGGACAAAGGCTCCAAGGCAGGATGCAGAAGGCGGTGTCCGAAGAACCACAGAGAGGTCAATGTCGCCTTGTCCAGAGCACACGGGGCCCAAGAACACTGGAAAGGGAGGAAGGGGCCAGGCTGGGAAAGGCTTTTGATGCCCAACAGTCACTGGAGGACCCTGGAGGTCTTCGGTGGATGCTGGAGGTCATTGAAGGACCCTGGAGGTCTCCCAGTATAGGGGTGACACGGCTTCCCTCCCCAGGTGTGGGATGTCTGGCCTCCCTGGGGGGAGGTGTGCCCACCCTAACCAGACCTGCTCTCCTGGCCCTAAGAACGAGTCCTTTGTTCCCTGCACACCGCTGCGGCTCTCCCCATGGCTCTCCCTGTTCCAGTGCCCGCCTCCTTCCGGCATGGCTTGCGCGGGTTCCCATCTGCATATCTTGTTACCTCTCCATCAATGTTGGCACAGTTGCCTGTCTGGTCTATCTGGCACCCCCAGACTCCCTGCTAAGGCGAGTGCCCAAGGGTAGAAGGCCTGGTGCTTGTTTTAGCAAAGTGCTGCAGGAAGAACTAGGTGAAGCCCCCCTGCAGGTCTGCAACTAGGAATGAGAAGCACTGTCATTATCTCGCTGAGAACCTTGCCTCATCTTTCTCTGGAAAAATTGAGGCCCTTCCCCTTGAGCCCCCTCATGTTCCCCCTCACCTTCCCCCTCCCAGGTGCCCCCTGCCCCTCCCTCCTCCTTCGGCCCTGCTCCTTGCCATGGCCCACCCGTCTGCCTGCACGAGCAGTCCCATTTTCGTCTCATCTCCTCTGAGATGTCATCCCCACTCTCCTTGTCTACTGGTGGCTTCTCTCCTGCCTTCATGTCTCCCATCTCCCCAACTACCAGCTGAGCACTCGTAGAGCACTGCGGGACTTCTTAGTGCTTTATACACCTGATCTGACTTGAACCTGCTATAACTACACCCATTTTACAGAGAAAGCAACTACTGCTCAGAGAAACAAAGCAGCTGGGCCCTGGTCAGAGAGCTGGTCAGTGGTAAAAGCAGGATTGGAATCCAGGTCTGTCCAAATCCAGGGCACAATCCCCTCTGAGGGGCAGCCTCCTGGAGACACCGTTGGGGTTCTAGGTTTCCACAAGCCATGGGTCCTTCTGCTGGAGGCCCCTCGAGAGCTGTATTCAATAACAATTCAGTTCCATTCATAGAACATTAGCTCTCCCATTGAAAGGGCTCTAGTCTTATTCACAAATGAGGAAACTGAGGCTAGCTTACTGGGAGAGGTGAGCCATGAAGGCTCACACAGTGAGTGAATGTTTGAAGTCCTTCTGGCTGCAAGCCCAGGGCTCTGTGCAGCATTAATTAAGCACCTTGTGTGTACCCAGCGCCCCATTAGGAGCTGGAGGTCTGAGGACAAAGATGAGACGGTCCTTGACCTCGAGCCATAACCCTAGTCTTAGCGAGGGATTCTCCCCAAATGTACCTGACGACTAGGGGCCCCCAAACTGGAGCTCATCAATTCATCAGCAAACATTTACTAGTCATCTGCTGCGGGCCAGGCACTGAACTTCTATCCATCCGTTGCCTCCAATCAGAATGTGAGCTCCTGGGAGCAATGGCTGTCTCATTTCTTCTGTTTGACTCCTTAGCATTTAGCACAGTGCTTGGCTCATAGTACTTAACAGCTGCTCATTCATTCATTCACTGGGCTAGGTAAGAGCTCCCTTAGAAAATAGCACAGCATCTGAAAAGCTAGTGGTAACCTGGAACTTGGAGCTCAGTGGCACATTCTAGAGAGGCCTGCTGTGGAAATAGGGGTGCTCTCCAGAGATGGTGGCAACTCCATGAGAAAATCCAGCCTCCCCTGCCACCATGGGGGCAGAAAGAGCTGCCCAGTCACTAAAGGAGTCACCACAGTGACCCTTAGTTCAGGCCTCTTCATGCTCTGGCAGCACACACAGTGTTTGGAATGAGAGAAGAGAGAATTTTGATTTTATTCCTTTTAGAACATATCATTATACCCTGCTTAAGTCATCCAGTCCATTGCGCCAAGCTCAGGTAATTAGTGGCCATTGAAATATAGTAAGAAACAACTTATATTGAGTTGCTTGCCTTTTCAGTGAGGGTGGGTGGGGAGAGAGGAAGAGAGAAAATTTGAAACCTAAAGTTTTAAAAACATATGTTTAAAAAAATGTTTTCACATGCTATTGGGAAATAAATACAGGAAATGGGGTACAGAAGTCTGTCCTGCCCTACAGGAAAATAGAAGGGGAAGAGGAGAGAGATAGAGAGGACAGACTAGGGGAAGAGGTATTCAGAATGCGTGCCATCTTGGGGTAGGGGAAGGGGGGAGATGGGGTGACAATTTGGAATTCAAAAACTTGTGGAAGGGAATGTTGAAAACTAAAAATAAATAAATAAATTTATATTTGAAAAAAAAAGAAACATAGTAAGAAGAGAGAGTGGAGCCTTTTGTGTGAGGGGGGCTCCAGCCACAAGCATCAAATTAGCAACTCTTCACACACCTCCCCCTTAGACCAACAAAAAAGGGCCTATTGGCTGCAAATGGGGCAGAGCCAGACAAGTGAAGACAGCTCCCTGAGAACCGCAAGAATATGGCATCTCCCACAAACGTCACCCTGATGTTTGGTGGAGGAGAGTACACAATTAGCCAGGTGAGCGCTGGGCTCTTCATCGCCTGGTTCTTCTATTTGAACAGCATCAACCTGGTGGCCAATAGCGCCCCCTTGTGGGGTAAACAAGCATGATTACCTCCATTTTGCAGATGAATAAATGGGAGTTTTTGAGCAGTAAAGTGACTCAGCAAGGTGACACAGCTCCTAGGTGGCAGATCTCCAGACTCCCCTTCCGGACTGCACTTTACCTTTACCGTCCTTCCCCCTCTATAACCCAGGAATGGCAGTGTAGACCATGGTGACCTTGGAAGTGACAGAAGGAGATTAAAGACCAAGGTTGGGCTAAGCCAAGGGGCATGGCCTGAGCAGTACAGACACTGGTTTTCTGGGGAGGCTGCTGGAAATCTGAGGGATGTGGTAGAAGGAGTGGTGTTCACTGGGGCCATGGATCAGCACTGGAGCTGAAATCAGAGGACCTGGGCTTGAGTGCCAGCTGGCTGGACTTTAATTCCATTTTGTCACTTTGGCATAGGTATAGTTGTAGAGAGAAATCCCACCCCGGGGCCATCTCCCTCTTCCCCCCACCTTTTCCCTCCCCCAGCTCCAAAACACACGCGTTGCCCTGTATTCCATGGGCTCTGACTTTCACCCTGCTCTCCCCTCACCCTCCAGAACACACCAGCTCTTGGGGAGTCAGTTCTGTGCTCTGCTCTGAGTGCTGGCTGCTCTCCTGGCTGCCTGGCATACTAGGCCTTTGTTCTGGCCTCTGATCTGGATTGCATATTTTATTTCCTTCCCTTGAATTGCTCTGCTGTTATGCTCAGCTGTGGTTAGCGAGCAAAGGGGGTGGCTGTTTTGGTGCCAGGGGTAGTGTGTCTTCTCAGGGCCTATCACCGATCAGAGGATGCTGGGCCGGAGGAAGGCTGTCATCTCTGGTCTTGTTCATTGTTAGAAAGAGGAGTCCTTCACTTGCAGACAATTCTGGCTACCTGAGAATGGAGGTTTGGAAATGACTGGGTACTCATGAAGAAGGAAGGACTCCACACACATGGACTACGTCAGAGTGTGGCTCATTCAAGATGAGATCAACTCCCCCCGCCCAAAAAATCCATGAAACAGTTGGAACAAGGTGAAGACAGAGAGAAACACACATGCGCACACACACCAACATGCAAACACACACAATGCACATGTGTGCATATACATAAAAGTGCTGCCATTCATATCTGCATATGTGCATGTTAGAACACACGCACACTGCATACATATAATCATGTAATCATGCATGTATCATAGATACATATACACACGTGTGTTATAGCGACGCTTTCTGTGGCAACAAAAACCATGTAAAGTGAGTCCCCGGCAGCTGGGGAATGATGGAACAAATTGTGGTATTTGAAAGGGACATCATGTTGAACCTGGAGTCAGAGACCAGAGATCAAATCTGGCCTCAGATCTTTAGTAGCTGTGTGACCCTGGGCAAGTCACTTGACCTCTGTCTGACTCAGCTTCCTCATCTATAAAATGGAACAATTAGAGCATCTACTTCTCAGTGTCATTATGAAGCTCAAATAAAATAATAAGATGAAGTGCCATGGAAATGCTAGCCGGTAGTAGTGAGAGTAACAGTCATTTCATCACCCTGCAGGGAATGATTAAGATGGGAAGCTCAGAGACTCGGCAGAAGACATGTATGAACAGATTCAGAGGGAAGAAAGCGCCACCCTGTCAACTGAGACTCAATCAGTGTTGGAGCAGCTGAAAAAGAAAACCAGGCATGCAGATGCACCCTTGGAAGAGCTGTGAAGCGAGCCCATCAGTCTGGATTTCAGCTTGGAATTTGAGGAGAGGCGCTGCCAAGCTGGCCGTGCCCTTTTACTTCAGAGATCCCACAACTGGGCAGACGCCCCCAGGAAGTCAAACAGCGACCCCGAGATCCGATCTGCGTGAAAGCACTTAGGGCAGAACTCTGTGGGAACAGAGAACTAGAAACAAAGTGGGCACCTATGGGTCAGGAAATGGCCAAAGAGAAGCAGAGCATCTGAACGTGAATGATGAGCAAGAGGAATCTGAGAAACCTGGGGAGAGCGGTATGAACTGATGCAGAGGTAGAATGAGCAGCGCTAAAAGCAGAGTGTGCACGTTAACTCTATAAGCACTTTGCTGTCTAGCTGATCTTTGGCTCCCTGCTTGACTTCCGTTCAGTAATGAGGAAATGGCTGAAAGGAAGTCCAACTCTGAGGAATGGAAAGATCAACATGGGAGCCAGGGAACATATAAGGAAGCCTCCTTCCCTCCCTCCCTGTGACAGAGAGGTGGGGGACTGCAGGGGCAGAATGCCATACACATTTGTTCTGCTTTGGCCCCATGGAAGTTTTTATAGGGAGGCTGGGTTGAAATGACTGTGATGTCAAGACAAAAGGCACCAGTGAAGCATCTTTCTAAAATATTTGTGAGAATGGTCAAGACACATATGACTGTCTTGATAAAAACATCAGAAGAATTTCACAGATAATTGGCTAGAGTAGACCACATTTTACAGTCAAACAACTGTACACAGGGTTAGTGAAGATCAGATTTCCCTGGGTCTATGTTTTTGATTGAGTGCGGAGAAACAGTCTTGAAGGCTCTAACCCCACTCACCTGTAATGGTTATACAAGACTCTGAGGATGGAGGTGACTTTGCTCAGCAATCTTCTAAAGAGCCTCTCGTTGGCTGTAAAAATAACCTCCCCCAAGGCAGCCAATTCAACACATGCTTTTGAGCACCTACTGTGTGCTAGGTATGTGAGGTCATAGGGAGAGACAGCATGGTATTAGGGCTAGAATGCTGGGATTAGAAATAGGAAAGGCCACCTCTTCCAGTCTGGGCAATTCTAGGCAGGTTATTTAACATTTCTGAGCCTCAGGCTGCTTTTCAAGACTTCTCTCCTGAATCATGGCTGGTTTGGGAAGGAGTTCCCATCTGTGACACCCTCTAGGAAATCACCGACCCTGGCACAAAACACACTACGGGCCTTGTCTCTCCAGGCGTTTCTGAAGCCTCAAGGAGACAAGAGAAGAACTCCAGGTAGGGTTCTCAAAATGTTTGGATTTGGAGACAGAAGCAGACATTGCGAAATGGTTTCCCCATTGGTAGAAGGGATAAGAAGGTAAAAATCCAGAGAAGACAAGTCCTCTAGCAGCTTTCCAGACAAGTCAGTGCCCCAGGTCCCTCACTGGCAGCAGAAGGATTAGAGAAAGCTGCCCAGATGGACTGAATTACAGAGAGATATTCAAAAGAAGACAGAGAAGCTTAAAAGGAGGGTGTTCAAAACGTGAAGGGCCTCTTCTTCAGCCTAGACCCGGGGCTCCTCTTCAGCCTAACTGGGTGAAGAGAGCACTGGCTCTGCAGTGCTATTGATGCTCATTATCTACATGGAGTTAGACAAGTCACTTAGCCTCTCTGGGACTCAGTTTCCTCATTTGTAAAATGAGGGGGTTGGACTCAGTGGTCTCTGGGGTCCCTCCAGCTCTAGATCTGTGATCCTACAATCCTATGAATCAGTGGAGATGTTCTGGTCCCTGGAGCTAGGAATGACGGAGGGACTTTAAGTTGTCCTGGGAAGCTTTCCATGTCAGTAAGGCCTCATCCATCCCTGGTGCCTCTGAGAGGGATCTTGGTGCCTGCCAACAAGTTGAGAACCAGTGGTGGCTAGAAGCTTGCAGTCTCTGGATTGGCTTGCACAGAATGTGTCCCAGATGATGGGTCCAGGGGGTGCACTAGGGCTTTGCAAATGGAAGCAAGATGCTGATGAATCATTAAACAGGGACAGTTTCCTTCATAGACTGGGAGACTCAGCAGTAAAAATCAAAGGTGTCCGCTAGGCGATGATTTAGTCAGACTTGTCATTCCAAACCTTTTCCCTCAAAAATCTGGATTCAAATGGGGAAAAAAATTCCCACCCCCTCCAAAGGAAGTCATTCTAGGGCTCCAGGGAGAGACAGAACAGGAAATGTCTGCAGAGACAGAGGAAGCCTGCAAAACCAAAGAAAACAAACCAGTATCGCCATCCGAGGAATTCCAAGGGGCTGGAGAAATAGCGTTGGAATGACAAGGAAGAAAGGGAGCCCAGGGCTCTGGGCTGGGCTGCAGCAGTTCCACAGGCCTCCTGGGAAGCCTCTAGAGTCTGATCCTGATGGTGTCAGAGGCATCCAGGTCCTAAGCCTGGCATAAGGGGCCCTGTGTCTCTGCTCCAGAGGCAGGGATGAAATCTGCCATCTAGTGACTGCAGCCAGGCCTGGGTCTGGACACTGCCCCAGAGCAGGCCAGGGAAACAGTTTTTCCATCTCAGGTCACTGGCCTGCAAGGAAAAAAAATCAGCTGTTCAGTTAGTCCAAGAAATATTAGAAAATCTGTATTTCAGTGTCCCATGATGTCCATTTAAGGAAGCAGAGGAAGAAGAAATAGCCAAGAAAAGGAGAGGAGCATATTGGGGGAGAGGGGAAGGGAGGGAAAGAGACAGAAAGACAGAGTCAGAGGGGAAGGGAGAGAGGGGGAGTGACAGAGAGAGAGAGAGAGAGAGAGAGAGAGAGAGAGAGAGAGAGAGAGAGAGAGGAGAGACAGAGAGAGGCATCTTTCTAATGTTATAGTTGGTTAGCCCACGCCAGCACACTGCTGGCCCATAGTTAACCAACTGATGTCGATTAGTCAAGTTGGCTTAATTAGGTTTTAAAAAGGGGTATTTTCTAAGGTGGTATAATAAGAACAGTTGGCACAGAAACCCATCCTACCCCCCAAAGTCTATGACAATCTCTTCCAACGGTCCATAAGAGCCCAGGGAAAGTGTGCTCAGATTTAAAGAGTCCACGAGGCAAAGAGCAATTCATCACTCCTGATTGGTAAAGTCTTTTCTTCCCCTTCAGGAGATGTAAAGGAGTGCCCTACAGGTTGGTGCAACCAGCATCCAAAAAGATATTAACAGATTAGAATAATGGTCTGAAGACGTATTTAACTGGAACAAAATATAAACTTCTACAGTTGGGTTAAAAAAATACCTTACAAGTACAGGATTGAGGTAGTTGTGGCTAAACAGCAATTCTCATGACAAATACCTGAGGGTCTCAGTGGACACCCAGGCCAACGAGTCAGTGAGACAGCAGGGTGCCCCAAAGAGCTCAGTCTCGGGCTGCACTCAGAGAGATGTGGTGTCTGGAAGGAGGGGTTTGGCAGATCCTACAGAGAGCTGAAAGGGATCATAGGGGCCTTCTGGCTCAATCCCCTCATTTTACAGACGAGGAGACCCGGGACAGGGCAATGAAGTGACTTGTCCAGGGACACACCATATGAGAATCTGAAAGGGATTTGAACTCAGATCTCTCGGAAGCCTAATTCACTCTCCAATATGCTTCTGCTGCCTCACATTTGTGAAGTTTGGATTCAGTCAAAGGAAGACCTAGGGGCCACACGTGGCCTCGAGGCTGCAGGTTCCCTACCCCTGGTTCAGGCGGCTGAATCAACTGAACAAAAACATTCTAACAGCCAGAATGCCCCGTTCTCTGAGTAGCCCAATTAACTGGGATTTTTCCTAAAATTAGCCAAGTTGGAATTTCCACTATTCCACTCAGCCACACCCCAGAAAGTGTCCTGGGTCTGGTCTCTTGGAGGAAGATGGCCCAATGGAAGCCTCTTGAGGGCAGGGCTCACTGTCTTTTTTATGCCCCAAACTGCTCCAGAGCCTGGCACAGAGATGTCTCATCAGTGTGTGTGGATCTTTGGTGAAGTTTGGCTGTTCCCCTGGGTTTCTTCCACTTCTTCATTATAACTTAAGCAAGTCAAGTCTAGGAATGAAAGAGCTAAGAGATGATGGAGCGGGGCCATGGCCTTAGCGCTGACCTTGACTTTGGCTTCAGAGTGGTGGGGACAGATGAGGTGTCACTGCTGTCTACACATAACTCGTGTGCAAACCGGGTCATGTACTGCTGCCATTGAAAACACAGCCACCCTATGGGTCCTAGAAGAAGGGGCCGAGCCTGGGCAAGGATGAGCCACTTCTGGGCTGCTCCTTCTTCTTCTGAGCATTGTCTGTGCCCCAGTCTCCTCGTAGACTATGCCACGTGACCTTTCGGTGCCAGGCCTGCCCACTCTCTTCACTCAGTCATCCTGGAAGCAGGAATATCCCTAGATCCATCCTTCAGTGGCCAGACTTCTGGGAGGGGCTCACAAGGGAGAACGTTAACAGGCCTGCTGATGAATGAGTGTTTTTAACTCTGTTTTTCTAAATGGCAGTTGCTTGGGGAAGTAGATTGAATTTCTTGACCTGCAGATCACAAAATTCTCCATGGCAACTGACTCAGTTCTTTGCTCCAGATCTTTTGTTCCCTGCTTTAGAGGAGAGAAAAGACAGACAAAAATACTTTTTAGAATTCAGTTTTAGCATGGCTAAGTAGGATTCTTTACCTCATTGGGTCCTGTGCCCCTCCGGCAGTCTCAGGACACCCATGGGCCCTTTGGAAGAATTTTGTTTTCAAATGCATAAAATAAAGCACATGGAATTACAAGAAAACCAATTCTATTGACATAGAATTATCAGAATTTTATTTAAAAAATCACAGATTCCAGGTTAAGAACTCCTGGCTTAACAAAGTGGGTAAGAAAAGGAGTAAGCCTTTTCAAGAGACCTCAAAAAGAAATGACCCAGGGTTCTTGGGGGAATTTTAGTGGAGCAGGGAGGAAAGCCAATTCCATGAGCATCCGGTAAGTTCCTACTATGTGCCAGGCACTGAGCAGGTCCTGAGGTTACAAAGACAAACTATTCTCAAGGAGTTTACTGTCTCCTGGGGAGCAACAAGAAGCCCAGTTCGGAGGAAGCTGAATGTCATTTGGGGGGGGGCAGGATGAGCCCTAAGGGGTTTGGGAGGAGCATTAGGGGCTGCCGGCCTCCTGGAGGAAAAGGAGAGAGTGGTTCAAGCAGGCGTCCAGTCTGCAAAGGTACAGAAGGAGAAGTAGAGAATGTGGCTCCAATAGAGGGCGCGTGAGGGAGATGAACAGAAACTTCGTGTTTGCACAATCATGAAAGTATGTTAACATCAAGGTAGAGAGTCCAAAGCATGATGGGACCACCAGGCTGGCAGTGCTCCAGCAGGGTCTGCATTTGGGGTGTGTATGTGCCCACTGACCCATTCATTTCGAACTCATGGAGTTGTATATCTAGAGCTGGAGGAGAATTCAGAGGGCATTGAACTCTGCTCTGTTTTTCATTTTGTTTTGTTTTTTTACAGCTGGTGAAATTGAGACCCAGCTAGGTGAGGTGATTTACTCAAAGAGTAATTGGCAGAGCTAGGCCTTGACGGAGTCATCCACCTTTTTCCACCGGACCACGCTGAAGGTCTTCCACCTTCATGACTATCATTACTCTAGGAACTTCAGAGTCCTGATGTCTGGTGCCCTTGAGTGCCACCGCCTCCATGCCCCTTGGTTTCAGGGAGCTCCCATTTGGCAGCCGAGACTCTATTTCTGTTCTATGGGCTGCCACTGCCCTGACCACCTGGGCCATTCCTGCTGGCCGGTGCAGTCTAGCCGCCTCCATTCCCAAATGGTTGTTTTTGGGAAAAGCATCTGGGTTATTGATTGAGTTACTAGCTAAATGTGCTGCTTTTTTTTTTCATGAGGCACCATTCTAATTGGAATAACAACAGATAAGACAAACTATGGTCATTCAGACTTGGGGACTTGGCAGACATTTTCTCAAAAATGAGCAAAGCGACAGTGTCATATCAAGGAAAACAATGGATGGTATTTGTTGCCAAAATTAAAAATTGAGCTTGTAAGTAGAATTTGGAATTCTGGAAAACTTGTCTCCACCACCATGAGATTGATGTCAATCAAAGTGCGATGCAGACCAAGGGATAGGAGGGTGATGGGAGGCAAAGTCCATTGAAATTCCTCATTGTAACAACTCTTGAGAAAAGAGCTTTTGAGTTTTGGCGTCCAATCAAAGAAGCATATCCACAGTTATTGGTGACTCGACCCTTACCCTAACCATGAAAATGGTCAGTGATTCTACAAGCCTTTCCTCAGAGCTCACTATGGGTCAGGCACTGTGCCAAGTGCAAAGGGAAGGCAGTCCCTGCCCTCAGGGAGCTCATAGTCTTTCTTTTTTAAGAATAAGTTTCTATTGATGTCCTTTGTTTCTCACATCACCATAGTTTCCCCTGGTACCCTTCCCCCTCACAGAGAACCATCCCATCTAACATAGAGTATTTTTTAAAGACATACACAAAAAAGAGGAAAAACACAACACAACAGATCAATACATTGAAAGAGTCCAAAAATGTGCAGCGTGTGATGAAGGCATATGTACAGGTGAGGGGTGTCTTCTCTTATCTCTGAATTCAAGGCCTGCTGGGTCTTAATCACTCTGTTATATTTAATTTTCATTTCTTACGGTGCTGTTGTTCCTTCCACCTTCCACCATTGTATACACTGGTAGTTGAGTCTCCTCACTCAATTCATGAAGATCCTTTTATGTTTCGTACTCATCACAGTGATCATTTCTTGCAGCGTGGGAAGATTTCACTACGCTCATGTGCTGCCATTTTTTAGCTATTCCCCAGGCAATGGGCATATACTTTGTTTCCAATTCTGCACTACTACAAAAAGTGCTGCTACAAATATTCTGAAGTACATGGGGACTTTCTTCTTATTGATGACTTCCTTGGGGTATAAGCCAGTAATAGAATCTCTAGGTCAAAAGATAAAGACAATTTAGTCACTTTATTTGTGTAATTCCTTATCACTTCACAAAATAGTTGTACTATTTTACAGCTCCACTGACAATGTATATGGGTGACTACCATCCCACAACCCTCCAGGGTTTACTATTGCCATTTTTTGTCATCTTTTCCAATTTCCAAGGTGTGAGGTGGGACCTCAGGGTTGTTTTGATTTCAGTTTTTCTTTTAATTTGGAACGTGCTTTCATGTGGGTAGCTAGTAGATAAAATGTCAGCCCTTGAGTCAGGAAGACCTGAGTACAAATTTGGCCTCAGACACTTAATAACTGTGTGACCCTGGGAAAGTCACTTCACCTCTGTTTGCCTCAGTCTCCTTATCTGTAAAATGGGGATAATAATAGCACCTACCTCCCAGGGTTGTTAGGAGGGATCAAATGAGATAATTGCAAAGCACTTAGCACAGTGCCTGCCACATAGGAAGTGCTATATAAACATTAGCTATTATTATAACTCTGCAATTCTTTTGAGAACTGTTTGTTTATGCTCTTTGATCACTTATCTATTGGGAATGGCTATCAGTCATATTTTGTTGTTGTTTCAGTAGCATCCAACCCTTCATGCCCCACTTGGGACTTTCTTGGCCAAGATGCTGGACTGGTTTACCATTTCCTTCTCCAGCTCATTGAGGTAAGGGACTTGCCCAGGGTCACACAGTTAGTAAGTCTCTAAGGCTGCATTTGAACTCAGGACTTCCTGATCCCAGATCCAGCACTCTATCCACTGTACCACCTAGCTGCCCACTAGTCATTTACACACACACACACACACACACACACACACACATTTGTTAATTGTTTTTTTAATACTTTTACACTTATCAGAGAAATCTGATACAAAGTTTTTTTCCCATTCAACTACTTCCCTTCTAGTTCTAGGTGCATTAATGTTGTCTGTGCAGAAGTTTTTCAGTTTCACATAATCAAAGTCTATTTTATCTTTTTTAGTTGCCTCCATCTCTTGTTTGGTTAAGAATTCATCACCCACTCATAGCTGTGAGAGGTATAGCATCTGTTTCTCTTCTAGTTTTTGTATACTTTGTAGTACAATCTTTAATATTAAAGTCCCCTATCCCTTTAGAATGTATTGTAGAGTGTGGTGCAAGGTGTTGATCTGAGCCTAATTTCTGGGGCTTCCTTTCTAGTGGGAGGAGACAACACAGAAAAGGAAGCAGAAAAGGAAGGGGAGGGGAATGGTGAAGACCCCCAGGATGGTGGCCTGGTTCAGGAAGTCTGGGCTCATCATGGAGAGCAATGAGACATAAGCGCAGTTAGTGCCCCCCTTAAATGGGGGTTCTGAGTGAAAGAACCCTATCTCTCCTTTCCCATTACATGTAAGTATGAGGCCAGGTTTTCTTCATACACTTCATCCAGAACATTTCTCAATAGGCTGAATCCAGAAGCAGACTTGAGAATCCAACTGTCTGCTATTAAGCCAGGCAGTAGAGAACTTTGCAAAAATGTAAACACAATGCCACTCTTCGCACTAACCCTTTTTGTTTTGGAAAATATAGTTATTTTTCACAAAATATTTGTTAACATACAATAGGTGTGTTATTTTAAATAAATTAATAATTTTTAAATGATCGGTTTTAAGTCCTAATATGGCAAATACTGATGGTTATAATACACATAAATAAACATCCTTTGGAGTTCTCCATAGTTTTTAAGAGCGCACAAGGGGTCCTGAGGCCAAAATATAATATAATAATATAGGCATACAGTTTTCGAAGAACGTCTTTGCTGCCTGCCAGACTTTAGGAAGTAATTAAAACAAAGCTTTGGGTACCAAATTCAGGCTATGATTGTCATCATTAAAGGTGTTTAGCAGCTATTCCTCAGGTTTCAGGGCAGCACAGGATTCCATTCTTGTGTTCAGTCATTCTCAAATCTGTTCAAGGCCCTGTCTCTTCCAACTCCACAATCCAATGATTCTGAGGATACGTCTCCTTTCCAACTTTTGAAAATGACAAATAATCCTTCTATGAAGATTTTTGAACCTAGGGGCCTTTTCTGGCTATCATCATTTCCTTAGACCATCAGCTCCGTGGCAGGATTTCTGACTTAAAGCGTATGAACACTTTGTCAACTTTTCTCAAGTAAAAAAAGGGTGGAAGCTTTTCCAAATCTGCATGTCATCTATGGTCAGACAGCTGGTCTCCCTCCTATTAGGCTAGTTTTCTGCACAAACCACTGCTTCACTGTCTTCAGAACGTGGGCTGCTTTGCTTGGCCTCGGGAATGGACAGAGGCACATTTTTGGATTGATTTTGGTGACCTTGGTCTCTTAAAAACTGCAGGTTTTCATTGATGCTTTCCTTTTCATTAACAAACTTGCCTACAGCAAATACAAGCATTCACAGCCAGTTTATTCATCTAGGAAACAAGAGAGTTGGAACAGAGCAGCCTCTGAGCTCTGGTTCAGCCCCCAACCTTGAATGGGCGGGGGTTTTTTGTTTGTTTGTTTGTTTTCAAAAATTGCCTGCAGTTCCCCCATTACAACACTAGGCAGTGGCCTCTGCCTTGGGAAGAGTAAATGTAGGATGGAGGCTACCATCCGAGGGATGACACTCAAAGCAGCAGGAGATGGAGGCTGCTGGTCATTGCAAAATCACAACAGTAGACATCAGTGGCATGAACATGATGTTTCCTGGCCTCTGTTTGAAGGTAGCGGTCTCTCTAGCAATAGAGGTCAGCATCTTCTCTAGAGTCTGGAGCTTTGGAGCATGCCCCAGGACACTGAGGAATGAAATGACTTGCCCGGGGCAGCACAATCAGGATGGGTCAGAGCCCGGACTGACTGTTCTGGACCCTAGGCCTGGTCCTCAATTTGATCTTTTTCAAAATCTGGTTGGACTATTTTTTTTTGATGGGGAGGCTGAGTTTCAGACCTTTGATTTTATCTTAGTGTGCAAACACTCTCCAAGGACACAGATCAACAACTTGTTGGTAATTTATAGTCTCCAAAGTTGTCCAGGGCATCGAGAGATTGGCTCCCTTCCATCTTACCCTTGAGCTAGTATGTACCAGGCAGACGGAAGAACTTGAACCCACGTCTGTCTGACTTCAAGCTCTGTTTTCTGTTCTCAAAACCAGCCATGTAACTCACCTAGATCCGAGCGAGATAAAAAAAAAATGGTCAGAAATCCACGAAATCCACTGGGTATCAACATTTGAGGCTTAACTTCAGTTCAATCCATTTGTTCCACTTTTCCCTTCCCCCCAGTATCGTCCACCATACTTGGAGCCAATTATTGCCATGGAGACTAAAGCAGAAAATACTGGTAGGTCTAGAACTGCAAAGATATGGTAGTGATCATTTACTCTACTCTTCTCATCTGTAAAATGGGGATAATAATATTCCTACCTACCTCCCAGGGTTTTCCAAGGATCAGATGAGACAATGTTTGTAAAGCACTTAACAAACCTTTAAGTACTATATAAATGCTGGATATCATCATCATCATCATCATTATTATTATTATTGAAATTACCAAGGTAGAACTGGTAGAGAGGAGGAGAGCTGGTGTCTTGAGGTGCATCAATTCCAAATCCAATGCCGTTATGCCACACTGCCCCCTAAAGGTCCAAGACATCAAAAAATGGTTGGGCAGAAAAAATGACAGATTCCTACAAAATTCAAAATACAGTAAACTGGGCAAAGTCCTTGTTGACCTCAAGATCACAGACTCTCAGAATGTGAAGGGTCCTCTGGGGCCATCTAGGCCCACCTCCATCTGAACAAGACTGCCCTCTACATCATACATTATTCCTGCCCCTCTTCCTTGGAGCTAACATTTCAATAAAACTGCAAAGAATGAGTCATTCAGCAGCTATAGCATATTCAGAAATGAATCTGATTGGGCAAATGCTAGGCAGCACCTGCTTTAGATGTAAATTAACCCTGCCCCAAGACTGACGTGGTTCAGGGGACAATATACTCCTGGTTCAGGAGGCTTCTGAGGAAATGGCCCTGTTGTGTAAGAGGTATTTGATGTTAAATGGTAATCGCTGGGTCGATCAAGAATATAAGGGAGATACTACGACTGGGAATATTGGAAGAACACACCAGAAGCGGGGCTGGAGCTGGTAGTGTTAGAGAAGAATCCTACCACCCCAAGGGGACCCCCGGAGCCAGGAGGAAGAGCCAACCAGGCTCTGAGGGATCCAACTCATCAGTGCCAATGGGAATTGGAATAAAGACTTCCAGAGCCTCTAAAGGCCACCCCAGCACTAGGAGCCGCCACATGAAAAGACGTGCTTGCTTTTATGATACCCAGGTTTTCTGCTGCTGTGCTTGGTTGGGTACTGTCAGGACCCTGGTGCCCAAGAGGTGAGCATCTCTCTCAATCCACCTCCTGGGCAGTCCCAGGCCAAGCTACAAGGAACCAAGAGATTGTAATGAAACAAAAGCCATTCACTTGGAAGGAAAACAAGGGAAAGAACAAAGAACAAAAGGGAGCAGCAAGCCTTTCATCACCCATTTCCCTCCCATCTGCCAAGCCTCTAGTTCCCAGAAGATCTGAGTCTGAGATCCTTCCCTGAATGGCTCTGTGATCTAGGCAGTGGCCAAGGGTGTTAGAGGCTGGCTCATTCCATAAAGGATGAAGCCTGGGCACTGGGAAGGTAGCCTTCCTTGTTATACAGATACTGAGAGCTGAAACACTGAAGAAAACTGATTGTTTCCTCTAGGAAGGTAGAAATGTGTTATGGCTCCTTCTAAGAGGAACTCTAGAAGGATCTGAGGGGAAATGACCCATGCTGGACTCTTCTGTTGACTTCTTCCTCTCCCTAGATCTGCGCCCTCATCTCCTACCTGCCACTTGTTTCATCTAGATTTCTGTTCAAATGAGCACTGGGAAACTGCTGACCTAATGCAGAGGCTTCTGGGAGATGTGGTCTAGAGGCCACTAAGAGCCCTTTGCTTAACTCTTACTATGTCATTCCAGGTCTTTCCCGCAAAGAATACCCCAGCTCATAATTCCACCAGCCATCTAATAGCATACATGTTTCCCTAGAGACCTACCAAATTGAGATCTGTCACTTTAACTTTTGCCCATTTGATGAGAGCAAGGTGGGACCTCAAAGTTATTTAAGTTTACACTTTATTTTATCATTGAAGAAATTCAACAACTTCTCAGGTGTTTATCTGTAACTATGTTTCTTCTTTTGTAAGCTGATTCATTCATCCACTAGGAACTGGCTGGTACTCTTAGAAACCTGTGTGACCTGTTGCTGAGCTCTTCTCCATTCTGATCTTACTTCAGCTTTGGGTGCCATTTTGTCACTGACTCCAGCCCTCCAACAAAAAGAGCTGTGTCCCGGTCACCATGGCTGCCAACCAGATGACACTTCTCTTTCTGTACAGTAACTTCTTGGCCATAGCCTTCCTTCTGGCTCCATGTGAGGAAACCAACCAACACCATGGAATTTACTCCTCCACAGGGTATGGCAAAGCATATCCCATCCACTCCCCAGGATCAACACCTACCGATTATCCTCATGAAGACATGAGAAGACACAAAACTGAACTGGATGGGGGAGGGGCAGGGAGGGTGTCTGCTAAAAAATAGAAGTGGCTGCTCATTTCATACTGTGAGTTTGCATCCTAAGAAATGGTTGACAGAGCCCTGATTTCCAATAAAACAACAACAACAACAAAAATAAAGATCAGATAACTTTGAAGCCTTTTTTTATATGTTAGGATGACTGGCAGGATGACCATTGGGTGTGGTATAGAGGGCATCCTTTACAGGGTTGGGTTGGACTTGATGAGGTCTCTTAAACCTCTGAAAATGTGTGCTTTCTGAGGTCTGAGAAATTTCTAAAATAATTCTCTCTCTCTTTCTCTTCTGTTTCTCTCTTTCTATCACACATTTTATAATTCCATGGAAAAATAAGCTGTTCATAATAAACAATTCATTTATAATAAATATTCAAAATAATGAAGTTTAAGAAGAAAAGGAACCAATCAGTCTCCTGATGTTGGAAAGATGGGTGAGAATTCCAAAGGGAAGTGACAGAGTATTCTAGGGCCAACAACCCAGGGGGGCTCCTTAACCAGCCCATCCCCCTCTTTTCCGTGCCTTCACCTCTCCTCTGTGGATGGGAATGTTTGGATGGGAATGTTTGTCTCCCTTTGTACCTCTATGAATGTATTTTTGTGAATATCTGTATATGTGTGTGTGTATATCTCACTTTCTCACTGTCTCTTTTCCCGCTCCTCTCTCTGTTGCTTGTGGTGTCCTTCTCTGACTCTTGTGTGTGCGGCTGTCTTTTTTCTCTTTCTCAGCGTAGCAGTTTCTCTTCCTCTCCTCTTCCTCGAGCTCAATAATAGTGTGTTTACAGGCTGGACCAGAAGGCCTCTGAGCCCCCTTCCAACCTCAATCTCCTGTAGCTCTTGCTCCTGGTCACTCCTCAAACTCAGCACTCAGGTTTGCAGTTTAGGTCCCCAAGGAAGTGATGACCTTGCAGTCTAGGGAGACTGATGAGACCTCTCTTCTATTTTAATTTTTTTTAAATTCTGAATTAAAAACTTTAACTGTCCATATACAAAATATGTAATACAAAAGGAGGATTGTATGTGAAACCATGTATTTCTATTCTATATCACTATGATGATTAAAAAGGTTCGAGAAACATAGTTTCTGAGTAATTTAATCATTTTATTAATAAGGCCAGCAAGTTATTAATAAAAGGATGCTCATGTGGCATCTCCCTTAGACCAAAGACACTTCCAATGTTGGGTTCACAGTTTATATTTTGTTGTTATTTGTTGTCCTTCGTTTTCGAAGAGGACCAAATGCCATCACTCTGCTAGAGTCAAGTTTTAGTGTGTACAACTGTGGCTGATCCGAGCTCGGAATGCTCTACCACAGGTCGGGTCAAATGGTCCATGTGAACCTTTGGGGTGTATTCTCTATGTTTGTGCACCTTGCGTTTCTCTGGAGCTATTTCAATTCTGCTTTGCTCAGAACACAGCACCTTTTCTGGTATGGGCACACCATGCTGAGTGGTCCTGTGCCAGTGTCTCCCACATCACACAATCAATTCCAAAGTTCTTAAGAGAGATCTCAAGAGTGTCCTTGTATCACTTCCGAGCACCATGTGAACGCTTGCCCTGTGGGAGTTCTCCATAAAATAGTCGTTTAGGCAAGTGGACATTTGGCATTTGAATGACATGGCCAGCCCATCGGAGTTGCACTGTCTGAAGTGGACTTTGAAAATTTAGCAGTGTAGTTCGAGAAAGGACCTCAGTGTCCGGTACCTTATCCTGCCAGGGGATCTTCAGAATCTTCCTAAGACAATTCAAATGGAGTGATTCAGTTTCCTGACATGGTGCTGGTAGACAGACTGTCCAGGTTTCACAGGCATACAACAATGAGGTCAACACAATGCCTCTGTAGACCTTCAGTTTGGTAGTCAGTCTAATACCTTTTCTCTTACATACTCTTTGGGAGCCTCCCAAATACTGAGCTAGCTCTGGCAATACATGGGTCAACCTCATGATCAATGTGTACCTCTCTGGAAAGTACACTACCAGGATAAGTGAACTTATCCACAGCTTTCAAAACTTCTCCATTTGCTGTAACCAATGGTTTCACAGATGGACAGTGTGGTGCTGGCTGATGGAGCACCTGTGTTTTCTTGGTGTTAATTATTAGGCCAAAATTAGCACAAGCAGCAGAGAATCAATCTATACTTCGTGGCATCTCAGCTTCAGAGGCTGCATTGAGTGCACAATCATCTGCAAACAGAAAATCACGCACCAACACTCCCTCCACTTTGGTGGAGGTCTTAGCTTGTAGTCTTTCCAGGTTGATTGTTTATATATTAGACCATCCCCACCCTTGGGCTTTCTAAACAAAATGATCTGTCTCCACCCAAGTTTGAATAGAACACAACAGGCTTCCCCACCTTAGATTAAATTGCTGCTAAAGTTGGGTGGGGTCTGACCAAGATTGAGGAGTGTTATTTCAGTCTCATTATCAGTAATATCCTTCAAGACACTGAACCTAAAATCTAGACTTTGGAAGAAGGGGAGAGCTGTAAATCTCCCCAAGATATTGGTCACTAGTAATCATTTTTCTCATCACTTAAAAGTACATAATAAATTCAGCCCATTACTTTCCAAACTATTCTTATATTTAATCCTTTACCTTTATCCTTATATATGAAACCATGGATTCTTTTAAAGTCATTGGAGGGGAACATTGGGAGGGTTCTACTTTCTCTGTTCTGCCATTGGCTCTACCCTTGGCTAGATGTGTTTTAAGAGAAAGAAACACAGCACTCTCCATCCATCCACTTCTGAAAATTGAGAACAAGGAATATTAACATCCGTTCATTGAAACAAACAGTAAATTATATTCTTCAGAATGTCGTAGTATTGTAAAGGAGAGGGGATTTGGCTCCTCTCCAGCCTCCCCCCTTGTTGCTGGCATCAGAGAAAGTAAAGAATTAATATCAGAGGTAATGAAGTGCTAATGTGTTAAGCAGGTGTTAACTAACACTAGTGGGTTATCACTTTACAATGATAAAGTGTGAAGATTTTCCCTTGGATAAGCAGACCTGGGGGGGGGGGCTGGGCCTTTGCAAGCATATAAAGAGCTAAACTCTGAGTGAATTTGGAGTTTGAAGGAGTCCAGGCCAGGAAGCTGCTTGTGCAGGAGCAAAGGAGGACATTTCTCTCTCCTTCCCTGTCCACAGCGGCCTTGTAGCATTGAAAGGGAGGGATTAGCCCAAGATGGCCAACCGCACAGCGAAGGACGCTCGAAGCATACACGGCACCACCCTCAGTACTTGGTGGAGAAGATCATCCGGACTCGAATTTATGAGTCTAAGTACTGGAAGGAGGAGTGCTTTGGGCTGACAGCTGAGCTCCTCCTGGACAAAGCCACGGAATTGAGGTTCGTGGGGGGCGTCTATGGCAGCAACATCCAGCCAACAGCATTCCTGTGCCTGACCTTGAAAATGTTGCAGATACAACCAGAGAAGGACATCATAGTGGAATTCATTAAAAATGAAGATTTCAAGTACGTGCGCATTTTGGGGGCCCTGTATATGAGGCTAACGGGCACTGCCATGGACTGCTACAAGTATCTGGAACCTCTGTACGATGATTATCAGAAAATGAAGATCCAGAACCGAAACGGAGAGTTTGAATTGATGCACGTGGATGAGTTTATCTGTGAACTGCTACACAAAGAGCGGGTCTGTGACATTATCCTGCCCCCGCTCCAGAAGCGCTGCGTGCTGGAGCTAAGTGGGCAGCTGCTAAGTGGGCAGCTGGAGTTTCGAATCAGCGCCTTGGAGGACTATCTGGACAATGTGAAGTCCAGTGAGGAAGAAGAGAACATTGATGACCAGCCGGAATGGAGCCCATCCCCAGGTCACTGCCGGCCAAGGTACGGAGACCTGGACGAGCCCAGTGACCCCCTAAAGCCACTCTACAGGGGAAGCCGCCCCAGATCTCCAAGGAGACACAGCTGCTTTCCTAAAAGGAGAAGTCCATCCTGTGGTCCAGAAAGATGTGCAGCAAGAGGCCAAGACCCCCTTGCGGAGCCACCCCCTTGCGGAGCCGACCCCCCTTGCGGAGCCGACCCCCCTTGCGGAGCCGATCCCCAGCACTGTGCCTCCGTTCTCGATCAAAGTGTCTAGGCCATCACCCAAGCCAAAGACCCAGGAGAAACTCAAAGTCCCCCAAAACGTCGAAGAAAGGCCACAAGAAGAGTGGGCGATGGAGCGGGTAATTGACGCCGGACAGCAAGTCCCTTGGGGTGTGAAGGCATCTTCTACAACTCACCCTTGCCCCGGTTTCTATGACTTTTTTTTTCAAACTGTCCTAAGACAAGCCGTGCTTAGGTTTTTGTGACTGTGAAGACTTATTCGCAAGCTTCCCCATTTGTCTGGAGGGAAGAATAGTACCTTTCACCTTAAGGACTGCCGTGACTCCTTTTGTACCTCATTTTGGCTGATTCCTCAAGTTTTATCTGCAGACAGATTGAATCGGCTTAGACTGCGGGCCAACTCTTTCCTTCGGCAACTTGTTATTAAATATTACATAGCTCTGTTGACCACATCCTGTTTGGAGAAAACACACAGACCTGTTCTTTCTAGGCAGTGGAAAGAATTATGGATTGAGTTTGAATTCTGGCCTTGAAACCTTAAATAGATTTTTGGAGGAGAAATTTGCCTCCATTTTCCTCATCTCCATAAGATTTAGGGGGTCGCACTTGCTAATCTCTAGGGTCCTTTCTAGGTGAACATCCTGTGATACAAAGTCTTGTTTTTGTTGTTCAGCAACCTTACTTCCGGCTTTTGATTCCTCTAGCCTGGCATTTCACATGATATACTCTGTATAGAAGTAAAATAAATAAGGTGACGATACAGAGATTTAAAATCTTAAACCAATCAGTTGTTTCATATTTTGTTCTAACTTGCTTCTTGGCCCAAATACAGGCTCCCCAGGAGACAAGGAAGATAATCTGGTACTGCCATCTCTTTAAAGACTTTCCATATGTTGTTGTGATCCACACAAAGACTTTGGTGCAATCAATGAAGCAGAAGTAGATGTTTCTCTGGACTCCTGTGCTTTCTCCACAATCCAGCAAATGTTGGCAATTTGGTCTCTAGTTCCTCTGCTTCTTCAAAAACCAGTCTACTCTTCTGGTAATTCTCCATTCACATATTGATAAAACCTAGCTTGCAGAACCTTTGGCATAACCTTGCTGGTGTGTGGAATGAATACAGTTGTTCAGTAATTTCAACATTCCTTGGCATTGCCCTTCTTTAGGATCAGATAAAAAACTGATCTTTTCCAATCCTGTGGCTACTGTTGAGTTTTCCAAATTTGCTGGCATATTGAGTGCAGCACTTTAACTGCATCATCTTTTAGGGTTTCATAAAGTCTTACAGTGGTCCAACCTTACTTGTCCATCAGCAGATTGAGGGCTTTGGGCAAAGAGATGGCATGGTCACCAAGGACTTCAGGGATTTCATGGACTATTTACAAAATAGCAAAAGAATGGCATATCAGCCACTGTAATGTCAAGATTAATTATTTCAATTCTATTGATAAAGTGGATTAGCACCCACCCTGTGAAGGGTCCTGTGTTCGGGGCACAAGAGTGAGTCATATTTCAATCCTCAGGGTGCTCACAGGTGCATATAAATGCACACAGGTGGCTCTAACTTGGCTGAATGATCTGTGTGCGTGCACTCATGTCCAAGAAGTACAAACCAGTAGCTGTAGTCATTCCAGGCAGGGAATAAGCCCTGCCAGCCCCAGGGCTGAGCCTTGCCCAGGAAGATCGGATGTTATTGGTGCATTAGGATGAACAACATAGCAGTGTGTGGTAAGTGAAGCTCCAGGGTGAGGCACCTGTGTAGCATACACATTAAATAGCCATGGTTCTGGAACCAAAGCAAGAGGTGAAATCAAATTTGGTACAGGGGGATGGGGGATAGGGGATGGGGGAAGGGAGGAAGGGAGTGAGTATTCCAATGGGAGATACAGAATCAAGTAGAGAACAGAAACGCTGCAGAGAAAATGTGAAGATTAACAAGTATTTGAGGGAGGAAGCAGCTTTGTGGAGCAAGATTCATGGCAGCACAGAAGAACATCAGCTGTGGTTTCAAGAATGAGCTATCCTTGGCCAGTGAGGGTTGGCCTGAGGCATATTTCCCTCAGAGAAAAAGACTTTCCAGGCCCCGAAGTGTGAGCAGTGAGTAGCCTCCCTGTAGTGTTCTCTACGTGTGTGCTTTGCTACCTTTGTACCCTGTGCCTTTGTGCTTTGTACTCTGTATACTTCCCACTGATTCTATGTGTATATCTTGGAAAGAACACCCCAAATTTATATGGGGAATGTTTTCTTTTAGTATACTTACTGTGTGTTAATAAAGGCCTTTGTTAAGGGCTAATTGTATCTATTGGATGGTTATTAATGGGAAGCATACTGGTCAGGGCTCAGGAACTATCATTTTGATAAGTTTGGTCCCAAACTTTCTGCCTCAGTGAGGCAGGTAGCCAGCTCCCACACATTAACTCCAGCAAAAACACAATAATTCCACCAAACTGAAGAACGACCAAGAAATTAAAAGAGAAACTACAGTGAACGAATTCTTCCAGCCTAGACGCATACCAATAGCCAGCCAGAAGTCCGTGGACAAAAAGAAAGGGGGCCTCTAGTCTAGCAAAGCCAGCCCCAGACAACACAAACAAGACAGTGACCAGAGAAGGGCCAGAGACAAGGGCAGCCTGCAAGGCTCTGTATCTGGAGAGCAGAGGACACCTTTAAGAAAGCCCCTGTCAGGGCAGCTAGGTGGCGAAGTGGATAGAGCACTGTCCCTGGAGTTAGGAGGACCTGAGTTCAAATGTGGCCTCAGACACTTGACACCTATTAGCTGTGTGACCCTGGGCAAGTCACTTAACTCCCAAACCTGCCTTGCCAAACAAACAAGCAAAAATTAAAAAAAAAGAAAACTCCTAGTAGTCACAAACCCATAGCACGGCTCTGGGAAGCTACCAGGTACGGGTTTGACAAGAAAACTCACCATGTCCCAAACGGAACTATTTCTTCCAGCCCCAAGTCCCCCCCTTCTCTTGGGCACCACTTCCCAGGTACCCAGACTCACAACCCAGGGGTCATCCCCAGATCCTCAATCTCTCCACTCCCACCCCTTCTCCTGGCCCATATCCAGTCAGTGGACAAGTCCTGGGCTTTCTTCCTTCATCAGATCTCTTGTATTCAAACACCTTTTCTCCTCTGACACAGTCCCCTCCTGATGTAGGCCCTTATCACCTCCCTCCTGGACTATGAGAGAAGTTGGTCTCCCCGCCTCAAATCTCTTCATGCTCCAACTCATCCTCCAGGAAGCTGCAAAGTAATCTCCCTAAAATGCAAGTCTGACCCACATCACCCCTATTTAGTAAACTCTAGGGTCAAAGCTTGGCAACAGAGCTTGGGGTTTCTCTTGCCCCCAATAAGGAGAAACAGCGATCAGAAGTTAGATTGAATCCAACCGTATCCCCTAGAACAAGAATATTGGAGGAAGCAGGTCCGTATAACTCTAGCCTAGTATCCCCTCTTTCTAAGGAAAGCAGAGTATCTTCCAGACTCAGCTTTCTGCTTCCCCTCCAGGTGGGAGGAATAAAAGTCTCCCTTGGAAAAAAGAGGAGGACGAGAGGGAGAAGAGGCTAAAGATGTCTCTGCTGCCTCCCTTGGAGCCACACAGTGATTGCCCCCATTCTGGAGGCAGGGGGGTGGGCGGAGCCCCTTGCCACGCGTCAGGCCCACGTTTTCAGAGCACCTGAGCTGCATCACCACTCTTTCTATCAGGAGCATGGGAAGACACAAATGGTTCTGGACATTAATGCAGGAATTTTTTTTTTTTGCTTGACTATACTAATTGTCACAAGGACTTGTTGTTGGTGCTGTTTATTTTTAATTGGGGGAATGTCATGTTGAGACAAAAAGGAAAGAAAAAAGAAGGGAGAGTTATTGGACCATTTTAAAATTATACATATTTTTTCAGTGAATATATTTTAATCTTTAATTTAACGTATTTATATATTACATGTTTTATATATTTTAATGATATGTTTTTATATTTTAATTACATTTTATAATTTAATATGTTATTTTCAGTTATACGTTTCTTTCCAGAAACTTTACCTTTTCTTCCTCCCTCTTCCTTCCCCCCTTCCCCACTGAAATATTTCTCTAAAGTACACAGATGGGTCCAGAGAGAGACTCAGAAGGAAGCACAGACAGTAAGACTAGTCTGGAAAGCAGGGGATTGAATTTCTTACACACTTTTTGTTGATATTGAATAGAAATCCTTGGCTTCACATATGATCGTCCTTTTGTTTATATTTTGTATATGGACATTTAAAGTGCTTTTTTAAAATTCAGAATTAAAAAAATTTAAAAACAGAAGAGACACAACATCACTAATGTGAAAATATGTTTAATAGGAATGTATGTGAGAAATGAAAGAGTTAAGTTTTCACTCCTGGGTTAGTTGTGTCCCTGGATTGGACTTAACAGGGTGCTCTTAGAGAAACAGTCTCAGTGGAAGCAGCATCAGAGATCTAAGGCTAGTGACTGATACTAAAGCATCAGAATTTCTATAATAAGTTGTAAGAAGGGAAGATCTTACTGTTTTGATTTGAATTCATTCCATGGCCTAGCAAGAGTTAAAATTACTCTTTGAACTTATCATAAGGATAGGATTCAAGTCCTGAAAAGCGTTTCATTCTTTCAGATTAAGAATGGTTAGAGAGCGATAAATAAGCTTGAGAAACAGAGAGGCAAATTTATTTAGAGTAGCAATTTATGATTTTGGTGGAAACTTTGTTTTACTCAGGACATTATTAGGAATCAGAACACATGTAGGAAGTTATGCAAACTACTTAGAGCTTACTTTGGAGATGTTCCCTGGTTAATGTGAAACTATAGTCACACCTGAAACCCTGATGAGGAAAATTTGCTATCCAAGATCATGGGGACTGTTAATGAACTATTATTCTGAGTCTAACTCCAGGTATGATTAACAAGGAACTGATTGAGCTACTGATCCATGATGTCAGCAATCTGCAAAGAGGTTTGTGAGCTGCACCTATGAGCTGCAAGAGGGTGTTCTCATGGGAAGGTTGGAAGAACGACTTTTCTGCATGGCTGAGGTAGGATTCTCCTGACTCAATTTCCTCCCTATGACACCTGGCAGACTTTAAACCCGACTCAATGCAGTTGGTCATTACATAACTTCTGCCAGGAATTGACATGAATCTAGGGAAGTATTGTTCCCTTACTTTAGTTACGTCCCAGTTCTTTCATAGCAAATTCCTATAATCATAAGTTTTGTAAGCATAAATAACAAATCTATTAAAAAATAAATTGATGAGGGAACATCTGAGGTTATTATTGTAAGATACAAGCATAAGATTGAGTTATTTGGCCTAGAACTTCAGAATTAAGTATTCAGTCTTGATACGTTATTAGTATATTCCTGTATAAGTCAGGATCCTTTAATTTCTCATAGTGGTGTGAGGATAATTAGGCCAGGAGATTGTGGAACTAGGATATTATTCTGTTACTTAGTTAATACTTAAGGTTAAAGTAAGTTGTTTCAGTTTGATACAATTAATTAATGTTAAAAGAATAGCTTGTGACTTATATTAAAATGCTTTGGAAGAAGCATCCATTTTAATTAAGGATTATTTATTTGTACATGACTAGAAGTTGGGATTGTTTTAGTATTTGATGTGTACTGGTTTTAAATTAACTACTATGTATTGGAGTCTGTTATTAATTCCTTAGTGGAATCTTATCCTCCTGATGGAGGAATATGAATAGGAATGAATACTGAATTCATGCAAGGTATAAAACTAGAAGGCTAGGTTCTAACTTTTCTAATTTGAGTTTCTTAAAATACAACAATTGGCCAAGGTTCCAATTTTGACCTTGTAATAGTGGAGACATGGAGGTTGAGTTAACTTTCATTATTTGCTCTGGTTATTGGCAAGGTAATTTAAAAATTGTGTTGAGACCAATCTTGTAGGAGAGTGGACACAAGAAGGAGGATCTCTACAGGAAGAGACTCTGCTGGACACTGTTTGAACAGCAATTGGACTAGAGGACTTTGCCAGATGATGTCCAGAGTGTTGGATAGTTGTATGAGAAGAGGCTTCTGAAGCTTTAAATGGACAATTTATCATAACTTTTGAGTCTCTGTATCTGTACTTAATAAGGGGACTGCCCCCTTCTTACTTTGTCAATTCATTGGTCAATTCCTCCCTTCCTTCTCCCGTATTGTTTTAAGTCTCCAAAATCCCTTGATGAAATGTTGCCCAGCAGCACAGCCCCCGATAGAACCATCATTAAGGCTTTGCAAGGTTTAACCACTTTAGCCGAGGAGCTGGCAGAGAACTCCTGCATAGATAACTGATTAAAGGGATAGTTAGAATCCTGGTTTGGCAAATGGAAAGGAATGGCTGTATCCATTCAGGAGTATTAACTGCTGTAGAATGTTGTATAATTCCATGCACTAGGGGACAGGTACAACAATTGATAGAGACGTCTGTCACTAAAGATTATCCCAGTAGGACCCAGAATAGGAGTTCAGAGGGCAGGCTCTGGAAATATAAGGATGATGATACCTTATGTATCAATGAGACTTTTCCCCAGTGATGGAGAATGTAAAATCATGTTAAGGAGATTAGAGGACAAGGAAATTGGGAAGGTGTGGAAACCAAATCTTTGCTTAAAAAAAAAAAAGTAGGAATTCTGAGAAATGAAAGAGTTAAGTTTCCACATAAGTAGATAAGAAATCAGCACAGACAGGCTAACTTCTCCATCCAGGGTGGGGGAGGAGTGATAACACAATTCTAGGCACATAATGTATGTTAGGGGTGGGGCATATAAGGAAGATTGTAACCCAGGAGGATTAAGATCAATCCTGATCCAGAAGGGAGGAGTTAGGCAGTTACTAACTATAAAGCTTGCCCTGGCTTCTTTTACCTGGTGCATTTTCTCTCCTCCCAAGGAAGTGCACCCACTTCTCCTGAGAATCGAAATGATGAACTTCAACCTCCTTAATAAAAAGTCTTTGAGACACCAGTCTTCAGAACTGAGTCTGGGGTCATCTTTATAAAGTATATGTATAGCCTATATCAGGTTGTGTGCTGTCTTGGGGAGCGGGAGAAAATTTTTAAACTCAAAAGCTTATGGAAGTGATTTTTGATAAATCAAAATAAATTAATTTAAAAAATAGAAGAGAGGTCTCCTCGGTCTCCCTAGACTCCAAGGTCATCACTTCCTTGGGGACCTAAACTGCAAACCTGAGTGCTGAGTTTGAGGAGTGACCAGGAGCAAGAGCTACAGGAGATTGAGGTTGGAAGGGGGCTCAGAGGCCTTCTGGTCCAGCCTGTAAACACACTATTATTGAGCTCGAGGAAGAGGAGAGGAAGAGAAACTGCTACGCTGAGAAAGAGAAAAAAGACAGCCGCACACACAAGAGTCAGAGAAGGACACCACAAGCAACAGAGAGAGGAGCGGGAAAAGAGACAGTGAGAAAGTGAGATATACACACACACATATACAGATATTCACAAAAATACATTCATAGAGGTACAAAGGGAGACAAACATTCCCATCCACAGAGGAGAGGTGAAGGCACGGAAAAGAGGGGGATGGGCTGGTTAAGGAGCCCCCCTGGGTTGTTGGCCCTAGAATACTCTGTCACTTCCCTTTGGAATTCTCACCCATCTTTCCAACATCAGGAGACTGATTGGTTCCTTTTCTTCTTAAACTTCATTAATTTTAAGACAGCCTATTTTTCCATGGAATTACAAAGTTTGTGACACACACAGATACAGAGAGAGTGAGAGACAGAGACAGAAAGAGACAGAGACTGTGGGGAGGGGAGAGCTGGAAGAGAAAGGGGAGGAAGGAAGGAAGAGAGGAAGAGAGAGGGAGACGGAGGGAGGGGGAGATCTGACAAATTCTCTTTAACAAACGTGAGAAAGAAGGAAAATATTGTCCACACAAGAAAAGCTATTTCAGTGTCAAAGGTGCGGAATGTAATTGCTGCAGCCGGGGCTATGCAGGATTCCGAAATAAGCCTGCCCCCGGCCGGGGAACCGCGCCAGCCCTGTGAACCGAGTCCCAGAGACCTCCAGTGACGGAGACGGCTGCCTGCAGCAACCCCGGCCTCCCTTTTGGTCTCCAACCACCGCCCCCACCCCGACCCGGGGTACTTTGACTGCGGATGTGGCAGTCCCCCCCCCCCCCGGGGTCTGTGGCTGCTCTCCCGACAAGGGTCCGGCCGCAGCATCCGCGTGAAAGGAGCGTTTCATGTTTCATCTAGTTCAAAGAACTACGCGTTAAAGGCTTCCCGGGTCTTTGTCCAAAAAGAGAGAATGCTTGAGAAGAACCGCGCGGAAGGGAACACGATGAAGCCTGTATGAATTGCAATGAGTGCGGGCCTCAGGGAGAAAGCAGCTCCCTTCTTGGAAAGCAGGGGTGCTTAACTCTTTGTGTCGTGGACCGCTTGGAAAGCCTGGTGACGCCTACAGATCCGACTTTGTCCAAATGAGGTTTTTAAACCCACAAAATGACATCGCTACAATTATATTGAAATACTGCTATCCCAATATGTAAACACGAGCCTCAGGGTTAGAGCCTTTGTTTTAAAGTTCAAAGGTTTTCTTTGGGAAAATTGTCTGCATGATGTCTATTCAGAAGATAAAGTGAGTTTTTGAGCTTGAAAACTCAGTCTGGACCCTATCCAGGTTGGCAAGAAATAGAGGCCAGAGGTCTGGGACTTGGAGACCAGAAGACCTGGGTTCCAGTCCTGATGTTTGGTTGCCTCTGGGCACGTCCCTTCATCTCTGTGTCCCCAGGAAACTCGACGCCCTGCATTCCCCATTCCTGTCTGCATTGGTAAAATGAGGTTTTATTCCCACCCGATGAAATCCTAAATCAAGCTCTCTCTCTCTCTCTCTCTCTCTCCTCTCTCTCTCTCTCTCTCTCTCTCTCTCTCTCTCTCTCTCTCTCTCTCTCTCTCTCTCTCACACACACACACACACACACACACACACACACACACACACACACACACAACTTCAACTTCCGCGTGGGAAGAATATGTGTAGAGTCTTGTTGCCGTGTGTCACACAAGGATGTTCTCATTCAATCTCTTCGTTATATAGATGAGGAAATTGGGGCGCGGAGAGATTGAAGTCACTTGTCCACAGTGAATAGCAGTGTTAGAATTCTAAGCCAGCTCCTTTGATTCTACTCGCAGTTGAAAGACAGTACACCCCAAGGGGCAGTAGCTCTCACTGGCTAACAGCCCCAAGGTTCTCCTTTTTAAGCCCGGTACTAAAGGAGTCTTGAAGTACATGTCTACTCATAGACCCATTTGTAGTGAAACATGACGTAAGCCTATCTCATGTGCTCTCCAAGAAAGACTGGCTTTATGAAAAAGTCCTTTTCTCCACATGGCAGTGTGGGCAACTTTGCATTTGTCCTTCAGCAAAAAAAATGAGAAAAGACAATTGTGATGGCCGATGCATCATTTAAATTCTCCGTTTGACTCAGGTAGTCTCAATGTCAGAAGAAGAAAATTAAGTCAAACAAAGGAAGCCAGAAGTGAATTTCAGTGTATGTGCTACCTGGGGAGACGCTAGGACTTAGGAGATTCAGCCTGGCTGTGCCAGATTAAGATCTGAAAGGGAATTAACCCTTAAATCTCTCTCTGAGACTCAGCTAAGCCTAGTCAAGGATATGGAGAAATTGAAAAGGTCCTCCCCTCAAATCTTTGGAAACCCTACCATTAGAAATTCATTCCTTTGAGATTATTCCTTATTAAGATACAAATACCCTAGGGAAGAATGACTAAACAGTCATTTGCACATTAGTGTGAATTTGTTTATAAAATCTTCTCTCACTCCCGGCTAACTGAAAGCAGGTGAAGGTAAACAGACTAGAGAGGGCCATGGGGGGTGGTGTACATAAAGATCCGGGGGGCATCTAAGGCAGAATAAGGGGTCACAGACCTATGTAACCTCGATGTCTAAATACCAAGAAACCCAGACTCATGCACAAGATGTTCAGTTGGCTGATGTATCATCTCAACATATTGGAACTCCAGATTCATTTACATAGACTCTCAGACTTTGAAAGAGGCTTTAGAACCCATTGGACCAATGGCCACCCTATTTTAACTGATTTCCAAGGTAAAGAGTCTCATTTCATATGTCATATGAAATGGATAATAAATTAATTTAGTCAATAAATTAATACATCACAGTGGGGACAGAGCACCCCCTCTCCAAATGATCCTAGGTTAATTCATTTTTTAAAAATTAATTAATTTTTAGTTTTCAACATTCACTACCATAAGCTTTTGAGTTTTAAATTTTCTCCCCTTCCCTCTTCCCCAAGACAGCATGCAATCTGATATAGACTCTACATGTACATTCCTATTAAACATATTTTCACATTAGTCATGTTTTAAAGAAGAATTAGAATCAATAGGAGGAACCATAAGAAAGAAGAAAGAAAAAACAAAACAAAACAGAAGAAAAAAAAGATCAAATGGTATGCTTCGATCTGTGTTCAAACTCCATAGTTCTTTCTCTGGCTGTGGATAGCATTTTCCATCATGAGACTTTTGGAGATGTCTTAGATCCTTGCATTGCTGAGAAGAGTCAAGTCTATCAAGGTCAGTCATCACACAACATGTGTGGTGCTGCTCACTTCACTCAGCATCAGACCATACAAGTCTTTCCAGGTTTTTCTGAAGTCTGCCTGCTCATCATTTCTTATAGCACAATAGTATTCCATTACATTCGTACACCACAACTTGTTCAGCCATTCCCCAATTGATGAGCATCCCCTCAATTTCCAATTCTTTGGCACCACAAAAAGAGCTGCTCTAAATATTTTTATACATGTGGGTCCTTTCCCCATTTTTATGATCTTTTGGGGATAGAGCCCTAGAAGTGGTATTGCTGGGTCAAAGGGTATGCACATTTCCCCCCTTTTTTTTTGGTGAGGCAGTTGGGGTTAAGTGACTTGCCCAGGGTCACAGAGCTAGTAAGTGTCAAGTCTCTGAGGCCAGAGGGCATGTACATTTTTATAGCCCTTTGGGCATAGTTCCAAATTGCTCTCCAGAATGTTTGAATCGGTTCACAACTCTACCAACAATGCATTAGTGTTCCAATTTTCCCATATCTTCTCCAATATTTATCATTTTCCTGTTCTGCCATATTGGCCAATCTGATAGATGTGATGTGGTACCTCAGAGTCATTTTGATTTGCATTTCTCTAATCAATAGTGAGTTAGAGCATTTTTTCGTATGACTATAGATAGCTGTAATTTCTTCATCTGAGAATTGCCTGGTCAACTCCTTTGACTATTTACCAATTGGGGAATGACTTGTATTCTTATAAGTTTGACTTAATTCTCTACAAATTTTAGAAATGAGGCCCTTATCAGAGAGACTGGTTGTAAAAATCCTTTCCCAGTTTTCTGCTTCCCTCCTAATCTTGGTTGCATTGGCCTTGTTTGTATAAAAACTTCTCCATGTAATGTCATCAAAGTTATCTATTTTGCATTTCATAATGTTCTCTCTCTCTTGTTTGGTCATCAATGCTTTTGTTCTCCACACATCTGGCAGGTAAACTATTCCCTGCTCTCTCGGTTAGCTTATAGTATGTCTTCATATCTAAGTCATATACTCACGGGGCCACTAGGTGGCGCAGTGGATAGTGCTCTGGCCTTGGAGTCAGGAGGATCAGAGTTCAAATCCGGCCTCTAGCTTACTAGCTGTGTGACCCTGGGCAAGTCACTTGACCCCAATTGCCTCATCAAAAAAAAAAGGCTAAAAAAATCATATGCCCATTTTGACTTTATTTTGGTGTATGGTGTGAGATTTAGGTCTATGCCTAGTTTCTGCCATACTCTTTTCCAGTTTTCCCAGCAGTTTTTGTCAAATAGTGAGTTCTTATCCCAGAAGCTGGGGTCTTTGGGTTTATCAAATAGTAGATTACTATGGTCATTGACCACTGTGTCTTGCATACCTAACCTTTCCCACTGATCCACCACTCTATTTCTTAGCCAGGACCAAGTAGTTTTGATGAGTGCTGCTTTAGAATACAGTTTAAGATCTGGTATGGCCTGGCTAGGCATTTCTTTTCATTACTTCCTTGATATTCTGGACCTTTTGTTCTTCTAGATGAATCTTGTTATTGTTTTTTCTAGCTCTACAGGTTAATTCATTTGTTTATTCTCCCTGCAGCTACTATGTGTGGGGCACTGAAGTGAGGTCTTGGGGATACCAAGATACCAAGACAAAAGTAAAGTTCCTGACCTCAGGGAACTTCGGTTCTGTCGGGGGAATAACATGAATAAAGATAAGTGAATGTGATATATGTGATATATGTATGTGCGTGAGAGATGGTCAGAAACTGAGACAAAGAGAAGGGAGGGGGGAAAGGGAGGGAGAGATGGAGACAGAGCGAAGGGGAAGAAAGAGAGAAGGAGGCAGAGCAAGAAAGAGAGAGAGAGACAGAGACAGAGACAGAACTGGACCAGGAGTCAGGAAGACAGGTTTAGGAGCCATGTGACTCCAAGCAAGTCACTTAATCTCCCTCAGCTTCAATTTCTTCATCTGCAGAATGGGGATAATAAATGCATCCTCTATGTAGAATTTTTGTGAGGTTCAAATGAGATAATATCTGAAAAGTATTTTGCAAACCTTAAAACTCTATGAAAACGCTAATCATTACCAAAGTAAATGCAAAGTAATTGGAAGGAGGCAAGGGCACTGACCAAGGCAAGGGTGGGGGATCAGGAGAAGCCTCATTTAAAACGTAGCCCTAGGGGCAGCTAGATGGTCCAGTGGACAGAGCACCAGCTCTGGAGTCAGGAGGACCTGAGTTCAAATCCGGGCCTCAGACACTTAACACTTTACCAGCTGTGTGACCTTGGGCAAGACACTTAACCCCATTGCCTAGCCCCACCCCCAAAAAAAGTGTAGCCCTGGAGCACAGTCTTGACAGGAACAGAGATTCCCTGAGGCAGAGAGAGGTAAGGAGGTGATAGACTCCCAGAAGGTGCCGAGACTTGGAAGAGAGAGATGGAATGTTGAATTGGTGTAACAGCAAGCCAACCACTTGGGCTGCTATATAGTGTGTGGGAAGGAGAGAAATGGGTACTATATCTGGGAAGATCAGCTGATTCAGGATTATGAAGGGCTTTAAATGCCAAGCAGAGAAGTTGGTATTTGATCCTTGAGGCACTAGGTAGCTATGGAAACTTCTTGCGCAGATGGCTGGCATGGCCAAACCTGGGCTTTCAGAATTCAGTCTGGCAAGTACGTGAAGGATAGAGGCTCTTGTCATAGTCCAGGTGAGAGATGATGAGGCCTCCATTACAGTGGTGGCCGGCCGTGAGAATGCAATGAAAAGAAATGGGGAGGCCTAGTGGGTGCCCAAGTCTGTGGGGCTTGAAACAGGGACAGGTTGCCAGCACGGACACTTAGAGCTCCAAGGATGGTGGAGAAAATGGTGAGCTAAGTCATTGCATTTGGAAGAGCAATTTGAGGGTATAGAGATGACATCAAAAAGGATGGGAAGAGGGTTGTACAAGTACATGGGTCTTGGATGGCAGAGGAGGGAAGAGTTTGGAAGCAGCCTTGGTGAGTAAGGAATGGACTCACTCTTCCTCTTGCACCCAACTCCCCTTCCTGGGGGTTCACAAGGAGGAATGCTGTGGGGCTGTGAGCCTCTGCCATAACACATTAAAGACTGAAGCACCCTTCCCCCCCCCCCGCCCCACTTTAGGGCAAGTCCCAATGAGAGAAAAAGAAAACATCTTTTTTTTTTTTTAAAGTTCTCTTCTAGACACCAGGCTAACAGATATACTGTGGAACTTCAGTTAACTGAAATCCTCAGGGCATGGGGTGTCTTGTGGTTTTCTGTTTAACCCATGAAGCATCATAACTCTTGTTCATAAGTGTCTGCTACTGTTACACAGAGAAATCAGCAAGCGAGACCCAGACATAACTTGAAATGTGGATTTATTAGCGCGCGGCTGCAGGAGGTACGTACCCTGATCAGGGGCAGAGTTTGAGTTTATAAAGGCAGAGGCCACAGAGAAACCGGTCAGGGGTTGCGTAAGCGGGGAGTTACAGAAGCCAAACAAGTGATTGGTTCATCCTGCCTTTAGGACCCTATAGGGAGTATGGAATAAGATTGGGGGAGGTATCTTTCTTGGTGGGTTTTCTAAGGCAGGAACTCCTACTTCTGTGAAGAAGGGCATGCAAGGTGAAGGTCAGAAAACAAAATGGAGCTCAGCACACGGAGTTCAGTACTTCACTACTAGAACGCTAGTGGCTGCAGTGGCTGGGCTTTGGAGTCTTCGGGGGAAGGTCGTGGGCTTCTCCCGCTTCTCCTACGTGCTAGGAGAGGCCACCAGCTGGCTGGCGAGGCCCAGGAACACAAAGGTCCCCATGGCCCAGCTGCCTCACCCTCCTGCCCAGCAGCACCCTCAGTGGAATGGGGGAAGGGGCATGCTGGCCTTCCCCAGCCGCAGGCCAAGCTGCACACAGCTGTTAGTTCTCCAGGCTCCTGATGGGCTGCAGGTTCTACCGGCCCATGCTCTGGCAAGCCTGCTGCCACCCCTGCAGTCTCCTCAGTGGCACTGCAGCGGCGGCCCAGGCCGGCCCGCAGGCGGCCTCCAGCTTGCTGAGGTGGGACTTGTAGGACCAGTGCTGTTCCCACAGCAGATGCTCCTGTCTCTGCTCCCAGTCATTATTACTTTGTAGCATTGTGCCCAGGTAGTTACTTTGTAGCTGTTGGTGCCCACCATCATGTGGAGAGCGACTGGGACTTGTGGCCAGGCCAACCCTATGCCAGTGCCAGTGAGAAGTTGGATAGGGGTGCCTCAACCATCCCCACCAAGGCCATTATGGGGGAAGGGCACCTCCCCAGCCTTTGTAAAAACTGTGGCCGCCCATGCAGTCCCTTCCTACTTCTCGTTGACCTAGACTTGTAGATGGGCTCCATCTGACGGAGACACGACCAACCAGGCTTGTTTTGTTGGACTGCATATTTGTTACAAGGGTTTTGTTTTCCTTTATCTAGGGGAGAGAGAAGAGAGAGAGAGGCTATTTTTGAAAAACACTAAATTCAAAAGTAAAAACCTCACACAGATATTCTCAATATGTTCTCCCCTCCTTCCTCTCTCTCAACAAAGAAAAGTAGAGAAGCAAAAACTAACCCAAGGCTCCTGTCCAGAGGCAATCACAACTCCATGACCCTTAGGTGCACATGGAGCTCTAAACCAGGGCAAAGAGCTCACAATCCAAACAGAAGCTTGCATATTTATGGAATTGCAACAAAGAGAGGCAGAAAAACAGAAATCTCCATCTAAATGGGAGTGGCAGGAGAAATCATGAATAATTCAGATAGCAAAAGCAGCATTCTTTTCCCTTGGGAACTGCTAGACTATGAAGATGGGATGCTCTGCTTGTTAACAAGGGTCCCAGGTGCACTAACCATTTCCCAGGCTAGTGCAGACTGTCTTGATTCCCAAGGATACACAGGGAGTGCACTCTGGGCTAGAAACAACATCTAATGTCAGTGTGCGGGGTGGGAGGTTCAGGGCTTCCTGCATACTCTGAGTCCAGTGTTTCAGGAGAATCTGGCAACTTCAAAAGACAAGTTTAAGGGATCCCTTAACAGTCCTGAACACTGCCCTGGAGAGCTGTCCTTTTGAAATGGTTATCTTCAGACTCGGTCTGCTTTTAGAAAACAAAACAACAGTCTTCCAGGCAAACAGCACTTTTACAGGGCCAAAGGTGATGAAGAATTGAAAACACTTGCTAACTACTTAGGAGTCACTCCATAGTCAAGATGGCAAACTCTTGCCATTTTTACCTTTCTCCCTCGGCAGTATCTGAACCCAGCACCTTCTCTTCACTCCCGAAGGCACCATCCTGGTTTGAGTCCTTGGCTCGCTCCCTCTTCCTCTTCCACCCAGTTCTTTCCCTCTCCCCAGCTCCCTTCCAAAGTTGGCCTATACTTATTCTGTATGTGCTTTGTGTCCATGTTGTGTCTCCAGACAGAACGTGAGCTCCTTGTGGGCAGGGCCTGCTTCATTTTGCTCTGGCCAAGCGAGCGACAAAACAGTTCAACCCAGAAATCCCCAGAGTTGGCACTCATATAGTCCTCAGCATCTGGCCCCATACTGCGCATACTGTGAAAGCTTGATGTTTGCTGACTAAATCCGATGCATCATCTACAGAGCCAGAAACACTTTCGGTTTACCTGCTTTTTGAGATTTAATGACATGAACGACCAAGTCAGGAGCACAGATTTTCAAATAGACTAGAACCAGGGGCTGAAAAGAACAAGAATCGGCAGATCCTAGAACTGGAAGCCGCCTCAGAAGTCAGCTGGCCCAACCCCCTTATTGTACAGAAGAGGAAACTAAGGCTCTGAACCATGAGGTGCCCCAGTGCCTGAGATCTGGACCAGGTTTAACCAGCCTTCAAATCCCGCCTTTTTTCTACTGCACCGTGCTGGGTCCCAGGACCTCAGACATCTTCTGGTCCAACCCTTCTTTTCACAGCTGTCAGAGTGATATTTCTAAAGCTGTTGCTTCTAGGATCAAACATCAGTGCCGTGGTTTAGAAAGCTCACGGACTGACTTCAGAGTTAAATCCTCCTGCGCAATGTCTCCCCCCCCCACCCCAGCCTCAGTTACCTCATCTGTAAAATGAGAGGGTTGAACTCCATGGCCTCTGAGGGCTCTTCAAGCTCTAGAACTAAGACCCTAGCATCCTACTACTCTAACCCTATTCTATGTTCGTCCTTTCCCCTGCCTCTCTGTTCCAGCCAAACTGGCCTTCTTGACTTCCTCACTCATGACTTTCCACCTTTCAACTCTCTGACTTTGCCTAGAATGCAATTGCTCCTCACCTTCCCCTCTTTGAATCCTTTATTTCCTTCAAGACTCAATTTAAGCAGCAGCTACATGAAGCCTTTACTGCTCCCCATTAACTCCCTCCCCTTCTTCCTCCTCTCTGCCTCTAAACAGGTTGTTTCATTACATTTATTTGAGGAGCAGTTTACTCTGTTATTCAGAATAGTCTGGGTCTCTCTTTGAGGATTTTCATCTAAGGGGCTGTGTTTCTTCTAAAATTGATTTTTATCAGTTACCGTACAAATATTTTTCTACCCCTTTCAGTCATGAAAACATCCATACTACATATGAAAAGGGACAGTACCTCACATCAGCAAACCCCTTTTCTAAAAGCTAATGGCATCTGGCTGATATTATTAATGAGGAGCCCACCTATGCGGGCTCTTGAGCAAAAGTACTAGAAAACTCAGCACTTCATGGTTCCCTACCCATAGAACTCAGAGAGTAGGACTAATTGGCCACCTTCAGGAGACTGCAAAACACCAGTACAAATGCAGGGTAGGGGAAGAACTCTGGAAGGAGCTGCTACAGAGGTAAAGCACTTTTCAGACCGTAACATGATATATAAAAGTTGGTCAATGAAAGGATCAGTCATCTTCATGCCTGGCAGCAGCTCCTGAACCCCAGCCGCTGCTGAGTTTACCCATCTACTTTAATCAGAGGAAACCTCTTGAGTGGCCTAGCCTGGAACCTCAAAGCAGCCAGTGCTCCTGGATGCCATTTGGCAAAGGACACCTTGCCCCCCCTCTCAGGTCTGTAACTACCAATTCTCGGTTAAGTGCTTAGCCAGCACTCCTTGGCTCCAGGGAAGAGAGATGGATCCTATGCCAATATCAGTCCCATTTCCCACTGTTTGTGCCACTCTCTGTCTCCCCAGTGTCCTTGCTGTTCTTGACTCTGACCCCTGGACACCCAGGCAGGGGGCAGATGGAGTTTACTGTCTGGCAGGCCATGCTGCTTCTTAGTGACCCAGCCCAGTTCTCCTTCCTTGGGTCTTTGGTAGCCCCCAGCAGTATGGTCTAGTGTGTCTTTTCAAGTGGGACATTTTATGAAGTTTTGTTTTGTTTGTTTTAAAGTTCTGGGCACTTCCTCTCAGTTTCGTGGTTCTGAACACAGAGCCCATGCGCCTGGGTGAAACAAATACAAAATGAGAGTCTACATGTAGGCAGGTGTTATCTAACCATAACTATCTGAATATCTCCCTGCATCCCCCTACTTTGCTCTGCTGAGAGCTCCAGAAAGCCTCATCCAAGGGTACCTTCCTATCTTTCTATTTCTTACCAGTCTTCTCTCACACATCCTCCGCCCTTAGCAAAGGCCAGCGACATCCCTCTTCTAATAGCTTCTTAGCTGGTCTCTTTCCCTACAATCTACCCTCCACAAAGCTGCCAAAATACTTTCCCAACACAGAACTAACATGTCATCCCTTTACTCAGAACCTTCAGTGGCTCCCCTACTGCCTCTAGGAAAAAAACAGAACTCTCTCAGCCTTTAAGGCTTTTAAGCCCTCTCCAATCGGCTTGGCACCTACCTTTCCAGCCTTATTCCATACCACTCCTCCTCAGGCCAGGCACAATGGCCTGGCAGCGCTTGCCTGAGGGACATTCCATCTCTTGATTCTTGCTTCCATGGAGGGCTTCCTCAGTCTCAATGGGAGCTCTCCCCGCCTCCACCTTGTAGAATCCCAAATTTCCTTTAAGGCACAGCTCAGGTACCTCCTCCTGATGCCCACTTCTGCCCTGTTGAAATTCCTCTGTCTGGACTCTGACCCTTCTCTGGGTGCATGTGTATCTTCCTCCTCTCCTCCCTCCCCCAAGAATGGGAGCTCCTTGAGCTCTCCCTTAATAGTCAGAAACATTTCATCTTCGTATGCACGCTGACACTGTGCTTTACACAGTTGCTGCTTGATAACCGTGCGCTGAGCTGGACTGAATTTGTGCCCTTCTCCCAAAGCGATTGTAACTCCAAAGAATAGTGGACGTGAACTCTCCTGCCTTTTCCCATAAATGACTATGAAAATGGGAGATTATTCAGGTAACTGAGGAGGAAAACACTGCCAAGAATGGATCTGAATCTTCTGGATTACTGGCTGAATTTTTCATCTGACCCAATCAATAAAAAAGTTATTCTCTGGCACTATCTCGTCAGCTAGAAACACAGAGGCTGTAAGTGCAGAACACACTCAACAGAAGAGGGCGATGTCCACAAATCTTGGCCCATGTGCACTGAACAGTTTGATAACTGGCTACTTTAACAACATAATTTAAAAAAGATCTTTCACAGAAAATATTTTATGTGGTGTTTTTGAATCACTCTCACTGTCTCTCTATAAATTTCTTTTCAAAGATCTCATTTTATGTCTATAGCCTATATTCTCATTAATGTCGTAGGAAGGAAAGCAGCATTTATTAAGTGCCTACTATATACCAGGCATTATGCTAGGTGCTTTACAGATGTTGTCATTTGATCCTCACAACTTTGTGAGAGAGGTGCTATTATGACCTCCATTAGAGGAAGCTGAAGTAGGCAGAGGTTAGGTGACTTATCCAGGGTCACACAACTAAGTAGTATCTGAGTCTGAGAGAGCACCAGGCCTGGAGTCAGACTCATCTTCCTGAGTTCAAACCTAGCCTCAGCCACTTCTTAGTTGTGTGACCTGGGTATCACTTAACCTTATTGCCTCAGTTTCCTCATCTGTGAAATGAGCTGGAGAAGGAAATAGCAAACCACTCCAGATCCTTCCCTAGAAAACCCCAAATGGGGTCATGGAGAGTGAGACCTGACTGAAAACGCCCCAACAATAACAACACTCACTCACTCAAGCAAACACAAGTATGTAAAATGAAAGGCAAAGTGCTGCTTTCAACAAGCTTACATTCTACAGGGAGGAGAAACTATGTGTACATTTAAGATGGAAAACGATTCAAGCTCTGCGCGTGCACCATGGTACCACCGAGCTGCTCACGTGCGAGCTTTCACTTCTCTTGGCCCTATGATCAGGCCTCCGAGTCACTTTGGACCTGCTCTCCTCCTGTCTCTCAGCCCATGCACTCTTTCCTTATGTCAGCTGGACAGAACCTCCTGGCCTTCATAGGCTGTTCTTGCCCAACAGACAAGGCAGGCAAGAACAACTGCAGAGACGAAGACAAAAGTTCATTCTATTGAGGGAAACAGCATGCAAGCTAGGAGGGGCACAGGGCACATGTGCCACCCCTCCCCTCTTCCTCCAGTGGGGGACCTGCCCTAGCATGGGCAAATCTCAATGTTTATACCAAGCAATGAGCTGCGGTCCTGACAACGACGGCTAACAGCAGCAACGTGCCAAACTGGACACATAGCAGGGCTTCGTGGCAGAGCTGAGACCACCTGGGGCTGGTCAAAGCAATGCAATGGTCACAGGAAATAATTCTGGGATTTTGCTGTGGCTGAGCTCATCCAGAAGGGGAGCCCAAAGGACTGCTGTTATGCCAAGCTCAGGGCACAGCCTGCTTGCTGGGCCTTAGCTCTGGAAAACAGGGTGTCTCCTAATAGCATCTTGACACCTATTAGGGTAAGCAGGTCCACCTTATTTGCACTTAGCAATTAACTAATAAATAATGCCTCGGCCCCCCCCTTCTCTTTCATCTACTTAAGGGCTGGACCCTGTGAGAAATGAGAGTTAAGTTTCCACATAACTAGGTAAGAAATCAGCACAGACAGGCTAACTTCTCTGTGGGAGGGGGGGAATGATAACACAATTCTAGGCACATAATGTATGTTAGGGGTGGGGCATATAAGGAAGATTGTAACCCAGAAGGATTAGGACCAATCCTGATCCAGAAGGGAGGAGTTAGGCAATTACTAACTATAAATTTGCTCTGGCTTCTTTTACAGGGCGCATTTCTCTCCTTCTAAGGTGGTGGGCCCGCTTCTCCCTAGAATCGAGAATGGAAAAAACCCACTTCAACCTCTTTAATAAAAAGTCTTTGAGACACCAGTCTTCAGAACTGAGTCTGAGGTCATCTTTATAACAACCCCATGGAAGAAAATAGCTCCTCACAATGCTATGCCAGACTGCCCTGCCCTTCCTTGAAACACTTGTGTGGAACAAAAAAAATGTGCTGGATTTTGAGTCCAAACTGCAGCTGCTCTTTGGTGTGGGGGAACTGCTTCCTGGAGCCCCCTTGTAATTAGCATCTACACTTGGGCCTCACTCCATCACTGGGGGAATCACCCTCATTTTACTGAAGACATTTCACCCTGACCTCTACTCTTCCTAAATCACTAAACTGTATACCCTTTGACCCTGGCAAAGACCACTGGCAAGCCCACAGCCAAAAGAGCAAAGAAAGCAGAAAAGGTGTCCTGGGACAAAAATACTGACAGCAGCACTTACTGGCTAGAGTGAAGAATGGCCAAGGTACTCCTCCATGGGATCGTTGGCAGAACCTGGGCAACACTGTATATACACTGGAAGACTGCCAAAGACTTCAGGACTCGGAGCGCTGGGAGCATGACCTGGTTTGACCTCCTTTTGCCTGGAGGGGACCCAAGGTAGACCTTATGTTAGGAGACAAGCTGCTTCCAGGCCCTGCCACTGAAACAGATTGTCGGGTTGATTATTCTTTGGGGGTCCCAGGGTGGGGGTAGATGCAAAAGAGCAAGGGATGAGGAGAAAGAAGAGGATGGAGGCTAGATCTTTTCAAGACAAAGGAAATCAAAGGAATCACAGGCAGACCGTGCAATGCTAGTACTGCCACACAATACGTTCCCAGGATCCAGCTCTGTTGGGCAGGTTGGCCCAAACCCATCCAGGTGTCTGGGAAATGGGGCCAAGGACTCCTCTCCTGATTGCTCCGCCCCTCCCAATCCTGTTTCTGGAGGGGTCCTAGTAGAGATGCTCATTTCCCATCTTTCTGTCTCAGGACGGCTCACCCCTCTGACCCCCCAGCTCCTTGCAACTCCCCCGTTTCAAGCTGCGGTCAGAACCTTGTGCTTCGGTGAGGAAGATGTGTTTGAGTCCCGCATCAGACAGGCCCCTTACTAGCTGTCTGGCTAACCTGCCTGCCTCAGTTTCCTCCTCTGTAAAAAGGGGCTGATTCCCCCGCGGCTGGAGTGAGGCCCAAGTGAAGATGATAATTATAAGGTTCCTCCCAAAGCTCGGCGCGGTGGGCTACCCCGAGGAGCAGGGGGGCCCCGGGGGTCTCCCCCACCGAACAGACCCTCGCACAAGGTCGGGGCTCAGTAAGTGCCCTAGCAGGCCCCAATCACAACAGCCGCTGCCAGGCAGTCACCCACTCCGACCTCCCCGAGGCTGCCCATTCCACTGGGGAGGAAGAACTCCCCGGCCTCTTCCTGCCCCACTCCGAAGCCGCGCGCCAGCCGGGCCTCCGTTTCTCAGCCCGTAGAGTTGTGCAGGACCCCGCCCAGCTCGCCAGAAGTCCTCCCTGCAGTGACGCACTTCTACTCTCCGAAGGCACATCTTCCCGTGGTGGCCCGGGCGCGTTCCCGGCACGCCGGGGGCGAGAGCGCGCCCGTCCCAGCCGCCAGTCACCTTCCCAATGCCCCCGCCCTCTCCTCACTGCGCAGACTCAACACCCTCTAGCCCTCCCCCCCATACTTGGCCCCGCCCCGCTCCCTCCCTCCCTCCATCCCTCGCGAGAGCGCCGGGCGGGGCCGGGCTGCAGCGGTGGAGGCGGAGCTGGGGAGAGGCGGGCGCTTAGCCGGCGTCTTCCGCAAGGAGGAGGCCTAGGCCCCCGGGGGCGAGTTGCTCTCGTTGCCTCTCTCCTCTGCGGGCGGCCTCGGGGGCGGCGCCTGCCGGCTGTGACTGAGGCCGCGGGCAATTTCCCGGGTGGAGGCCTCCCACTCGCCAACGGCCGCCCCGACGGGCGCCGCCGCCTGACCCGGCCGGGCTTCCGTCCCCGCGGACCCGGCCTCGCTCTGACGCCGCTGCTTGGCCCGGCCGGGCTTCCGTCCTCGCGGACCCGGCCTCGTTCTGAAGCCGCCGCGGCCTCTTGGCCCGGCCGGGCTTCAGTCCCCCGTGTCCCCGCTCGGACCGCCCGCAGGGAGCGAGGAGGGGAGAGGCCGGCGCGGCCCCCGCCTCGCCTGAGCCCAGCCCAGCCCTGCAGGCCCGGCCCGGCCCGGCCCCCGCGTCGTCGGTGGTCGCCTTGTTGCGTGGCCGGCGGGGGCCAGGGCCGGGCCGGGGCCCGGGGCCTCTTCCCTCTCTCGTCCCCCCTGCCCCCCAGCCGGAGGAGGCCGGGCCGGAGCCGGCGGGGAGTGCCCCACTCCGCCCCCGCGGCCCCGCCCGCCCGCCCATGGCCCGCCGCTGCTGCGCGTCTTCGGCCCATGGATTTGTGACTGAGCCGGACTCGGAATAATCCTCGCCCGGCCCGGCGCGGCTCGGCCCGGCCCCCGCCCTCGGCCGCCGCCATGGAGGGCCCGAGCGGCTCCGAGCCGCGGCCCGTGACCCTGGTCATTAAGACGCCCAACCAGCGCTACAGCGACCAGACCATCCGCTGCCCCGCCGAGTGGACCGTGGGCCGCCTCAAGGCGCACCTGGCGGACGCGTACCCCGGCAAGCCCGTGAGTCGGGGAGCGAGGGGGAGTCGGCGAGGTGGAGGGGCGTGGCTCCCAGGGCAGGGCCGGGGCCCCCGGGGATCCCCGGCTTCCTCGGGATGCTCGGAGGAGGAGGTGCCGAGCTTGGGGTCCGGCTGTGAGGGCGGCCCCGCACAGCCTGGGGGGGAAGGGTCGGTCCCCACGTGCCCCCGTGCCAGCCCCCGGGGCACCCTGGCCGCTTCGCGGGCCTCCTTGAGCCGATCATATATGAGAATCAGTGGGGATGGATAAGCGGTGGGGTGGGAGGCCTGTTCTCTTCTCAGCCCTCCTTGAAAATGGGCCTTGGTGACTGGAAACCTTGTTTACATCAGGAGTGGCGTCCCTCCTCCTGAGAGTTGAGACCCTTCAGGTGACTCTCTGGGAGACTCGGGCATCTTGTTGGTTGGAAGATTCTCCCTCAATCCCGCTAGAGATGAGGCAGAACTGACCATTGGTAGCCTCGCACTCGCCCCCAGTAGACCGTCGGCACTTCGGTGATGGGACGGCCCCCAGATGCAGACTGCCAATGGCCAGCCACCCAGGGGAATAATTTGTCCTTTGTCTGTATGGGATGGGGACTGTTTCTGTATCTGGAGAAGAATCCTGTCTATATGCATTCAGCAAACAGCCATCCAGAGTCAGTTTACCTAGAGACCTTGGGGCCAGGGGCCTACCTGCCCACCGAACCCCACAGCCCACTCTTGGACGGTTGGTCACCCGGCACGGAAGACTCGTCTCTTGGCCTCAACACCTTGGAACGTTGAGTGGCCTTCCTGCTTTCTTTTGGCTGCTTCCTTGCTGTTCTCTGGTTTCTCGTTGGTGGCTGTACACTGGCTGCTTTGTTTTTTTTCCACCCCCTTCAGTTTAAAGCCTCGAATTTAAGATTTAGAAGCAGACCCTTAAGAGATTCCTCACCTGGTATCCTCCAGCTTGGTTTTTCGAAATAGTTTGATAACTGTATTTTCATATAATTTTTTCTCCTTTTTAATCTTAAGTATTTCGTTTTATGTATTTAAAAACATTATTATAAGAACAGGTCCACAGTGACACAAAAACTGTTAAGACCCCTTGCTCCAAGTGAAAAAGTGCTAAGTGCTCACCAGTCCTCATTAGCTGTTCTCTATTCTTTTGTTTCTGGTGAGGCAGTCGGGGTTCAGGTGCTTTGCCAAGGGTCCCACAGCTAGTAAGTATCAAGTGTCTGACTCCAAGGCCAGAGTTCTATCCACCGTGCCAACTAGCTGCCCCCAAATTTAATTTTTTTCTATTAATACAGTTTTTTTCTTGGTGAGGCAGTGGGGTGAAGTGACTTACCCAGAGTCACACAACTATTTAAGTGTCAAGTGTCCGAGGTCAAATTTGAACCCTGAATCCAGGGCCTGTGCTCTATCCACTTCGCCATCTAGCTCTTCCCAGCTTTACTCTATTCTTGACCAGGATCTTGTTATTTGTGTGTTTTAAGCCTTAACCTAGGAATTCAAATCCCATTTTCTATTCTTTGTGGGGTTTTTTGTTTGTTTTTAGGCGTTGGTGTCAAGTGACTTGCCCAGAGTCACACAACTAGTAAGTGTCTGAGCTGAATTTGAATCATTTGAATTCGGGTCCTTCAGACTCCAGGGCCATTGCTCACTCTAAACACTGTGCCATCTAGCTGCCCCCCAAATCCTATTAAAAACATTTTTTTGGTATTGCTTTTCCATGTTGCCATCTGAATTTTCTTCTGTTTCACTTCTGTGTTTTGACCCTCCTTTCATTCTTTGTTTTTAAAATGAAAAAAGTACTATTGCTTATCTCCCTCTCTCAATCTCCACATAATCCCCAATTCAGAGCAGGACAAAGAAAAGGAAGAAAAACAAAGCTGTCCTCTGGAATTGTGAATGGGTTGTTGCATTAATCACAGGGCTTAATCATTTCTGTCAGAGTTGTTATTGACAGTGGAGTGAGTAGTCATTGCCTAAATAGTTGTGATCTGCTCTAGTCGCTCTGCCGCTATTCATGTGACTCTTCCCTGATTTCTCCGAATCTGCCCTTTTTATTATTTCTTAGGACCCGGCCATACTCTGTTATGTTCCTGCGTCCCACAGTTTGTTTGACCGCTCCCCAACTGATAGGCAGCCCCTAAGTTTTTAGTTCTTTGCCACAACAAGTAGAACAGCTACAAATACTTTTGTACAGTTTTTCCCCTCTCCTTTTTTCATTCTCTTTGGAGTATTAGTATCACTGCCTCAGAGTATGCCAGGCTTAGTGACTTCCAAAAAGGCTGGATCCACTCCCTGTTCTACTGGCAATGCCTTAGTGTGCCTGACTTCCCGCAGCCCCTCCAGCAACTGTCCAAGGGGGCCCCTCCTTTATTTTGATTTGCATTTTCCTAATTGTTGGTGCCAAATCCTGTCCTCAGACGCTGTTTTCTTAACCAATTCTTCCCTTCTCTTCTTTTTCTCTTCTGAATCCTTTAGAACTGGAGGGAAAGGGACCTTAGTGGTTACTCCGTCTTTTTACCGATGAGGAAACTTGGAGCCCAGAGGAATCAAGTAGCCTGCCATGGTCACAGGCTTTAGGGGACAGAGCTGGGATTTGAACCCTTTGGTGGCCAATCCAGAACTTTCCTTCTTGCTACATGCTGCCTCCTGAGGCAGCCCATCGTGGCTTTCTGCTGGCAGAAGTGATGAAGGCACTAGCTGGCATCCCAAGGCTTTCTGTTTCTTGAAGAAGACTTTCTCAGTCCATCAGTCCACTGGCATTTCCTTAAGCACCTCCTCTGTTGCCAGGCCCCAGGCTTCTCCCCAGTGATACAGAGACAAAAATGGAACTGGCCTGGCTCTCAAGGAGCTTCAGTCTATCGGGAGGAACAGCCTGTACACCTTAGATCGATACTTGGAAGCCGTCTGTGCTGTCATTCTTGGGGAAGCAGCAGGATGTAGGAGGAGAGGTCTTTGGCCATTTTGGTGTCTGGGACCCCTTTGGTAGTTTGTATTTTTTGTTTCTCTTTGCTTATTTTTTTGGTGAGGTAATTGGGGTTAAGTGACTTGCCTAGAGTCACACAGCAAGGAAATATTATGTGTCTGAGGTCTGATTTGAACTCAGGTCCTCTTGACTCCAGGGTCAGGGCTCCATCCAGTGTGCCACCTAGCTGCCCCGCCTTTGATAGTTTGGTGAAGCTTGTGGTCCTTCTCAGAGTCACGTTTTTATATGCTGATTACAAAAGAACCCAATTACATTGAAATGTACTTATCAGACTATTAAAAAAAACCCAACCAATTTCATGGACCTCCATTAAGAACCTGTGGTATAAAGGATCAGGAAAGGCCTCCTGTTGAGAAGAAAGCTGCTAAATTTGGAATCAGGAAAACTTGTGTTCAGATCCTTCCTCAGAAGCTTATTTGCTCCATGACCCTGGGTAAGTCCCTTAACAGGCTCTCACCTCAGTTTTCTCATTTGTAAAGTGGGGATAATAAATATCTACTTAACCAGGTTGTCAGGATCTAATGATGTATGTGTAAACCACTTGACAAGCTTTAACAGTGCTAGCTGTCATTATTATTTTGTTGTTCAGTCTGTCTGACTCTGAATGACCCCATTTGGGGTTTTCTTGGCAGAGATACTTCAGTGGTTTGCCATCTTCTTCAGCTCATTTTACAGATGAAGAAACTGAGGCAAACAGGGTTAAATGACTTGCCTGAGGCCAGATTCAAACTCAGGAATATGAGTCTCCCTGACTCCAGGCCTGGCACACTATCCACTGGGCAACCCAGCTTCCCAGAGTTCAGTACTTAATTCAGTCTTCCTCTCTACCTCATTCTTTGCCCCATTTAGGGGACCTAACCATTCATGCTGATGATCCCTCCAACACCCTGGTCTCCCAGTTCTTCAGTCTTGGTTCCATTGGTGACCTCCTCAACTCAGTCTCAGGGAACATGAAGAGAAGGCCAAACCCTGGGTGGTGGCCAAGTGACATGTGATTCCCACCAAGTCCCATGATCAAGGATCTGGCCATAATATCTTGTGCTATTTTTCTTCTATGCTGCACTTGACCTCTTCTTGATTTTCCCTGTTCCCTCTTCAGACTCTTGTAGGCCCTCCCCCCTGCTCTGGCTTCCTTCCCCTTCCCAATCTAGAGCCTGTCCCACCAGCCCCCTCCTCTGAGCCTACTCACTTGGTCTTGAATGGCGATAGAGGAAGTGGTAGTTTGCTTGGTTTCCAGATAGATGTGTTCACCTCATTTCACCAGGCAACCCTCACTGCCGACAGGCAAGGCAACCCTTTGACTCCTCCCTAATTCTCTGGTGAACTCCTTATAGAGGCTGTTCCACATTTTCTCTTCTCTGCTTCCCCTGTCACCCTTCCCTTGCCCTCACACCAGAGGACCTCAGGTCGTACTGCACTGAGAAAATAGACACCTTCTTTCAGTCCCCCTTTGACAACCACCTCCATTCTCACCTTCATCTCAGTCTTTGATGAAGATGTGGCTTTTCCTCTAGCCAAGGCCAATGTCTCTAGTACCTGGCTGGGTCTGAGGGAGGGGCAGGGGGCTGAAGATCCTTCCAAGGTGAGAGTTACTGACCTGCCGAGATCTGGGAGGAGGAGGTTTCTGGGACACAGTGGAGAAGTCAGGGGTGTAGGTGGCCCTCACAGCCTAATCTTTGATCTCTGTGCCTACCCCTACACTGTTAAATCCTCGCTGGACAGGGCTGTTCCCTAAAACTCCTCTCTCATTTTCTTTCCTTTCAGGGCCAAAAGCCGTCTCCACTCCTTACCTGTTTCCTGCAGTCTGGCTTCTGCCTTCTTCCCCGCTCTTTCTAAAGTGACCAGTTAGCTCTTAATTACGCAGTCAGATTGGTCTTTTGGGTATCCATCGTCCTTAGCCTTTCCGCTGTGTTTCAGCACATTGACCAGCCCTCTCTGGGATTTCCCGACTCTGCTCCCTGGGTGCCGGCTTGTTGTCCCTCTGCTGGCTCCTCATCTGCATCCTGCCCCGTAACCTTGCATGTCCTCGGAGGCTCTGTCCTGGGCCCTCCTCTCTGTGTCATCTCCATGACGTGTGCCATGATCATTTCTGTGCAGTGACTTCCCACATCGGTCTAGCCCATCACAGCCTCTTACTTGGGCTCGATGTCCCTAGTTGGGCATTTAGAACTGGATGTCCTCTTGGCATCTCTAGCCCGTTGTGTCCAAAATGGAGCCCATTCTTTTCCTCAGACCCACTGCTCTTGCTTGCTTCTTCGTTCTTCTAGTCATTCAGGTTTGTAACTGGGCCTCCTTTTCCTCCCCCTCCAGACAGAATGGGGAGAAGAACTGAAGTGCATGTGTGCATGCAGCCTGGAGAGGAGCTTGGGGGGACTGCTGTGGAGCCCCCTTCTGTCTAGAGAAGAGGACACTTGGGTATCTGGCCTCCTAGCAGAAGGGGAGGCTCCCTGAGGAGTGCTCACTTGAGAGTCACCTGGTGGTTGGCTCCCTGTTCGAGTTCTAGCTCCAGACCTAGAGACAGCTGATTGCCTGCTATGTCCTATTTCTTCAGAACAGAAAGCCGACAGTCCCCAGGGTTCCAGCACACCTGAGCTACTCAGACAGGACAGATCCAGTGAAGAGGGCACAGACCTGTTTGCCCAGCTCCCAAGCCTGTTGGCCGTCTAAACCACAGGCTGGTAATGAAGCATGTTGGGGAAAGTGGGATCTCACCTTTGCGGGAGCTTTGGGGCTCCGGAAGCACTTGGTGTTTCCGTTTTTGTTCATGGGTAGAATTTCAAGGCCCTGACCTTTTAGGCATTTTCTGTAAGGGGTGAAGTAAAGGTTGTATCCTACTGAATAACGTTTATTGTTGTTCACTTGTTTCAGGTGTGACCAGCTCTTCATGACCCCATTTAGGGTTTTTTGGCAAAGATACTGGAATGGTTTGCCTTTCCTTCTTCAGCTCATTTTACAGATGAGGAAACTGAGGCAGACAGGGTGAAGTGATTTGCCCAGGGTCATCCAGTGTGTCAGGTCAGATTTGAACTCGGGTCTTCCTGGCTCCAGGCTGGTGCTCTATCCACTGCATCACCCAGCAGCACCTGAATAACCATATTGTATGTAGGAGTTGGGGACTCTGCTGCTACCCACACTTTGGGGAAACCCCAAGCACAAGCTCTTCTTGAGTTCAGTTCAGAGATGTCCCAGGAGCTTTCCTCCAGGGTGGAGGCAGATCCAGAGAGGAAACCATGAGCCAAATCCTAGTGTTTTCATTCTGCCTCAGAGCTGGGAGAGGGAGAAAGAGAGAAAACCACGGGGCAGTGAGCGTGGTAGGTAGAAGAATCGACACCTACGTGATGCCTCTATGCTGGGTCTGGTCCTGCTCCTGGTTCCAATCCTTTCCTTCTTCAGGAACAGGCAGTAGTACCTCAGCTGGTGACTTGGCGGTCAGGGCTGCAGCTCTGTAGCACTTTCTTCTGTTTGTCCTTCTACTTTCAGCCAAGCTTTTGGCAGACTTGTTATCCTTTCTGCACAGCATTTATTGAGCACCTCCTGCAATGAATTTGGCCCAAGGCTAAGCCCTGGAGGTACAAAGACTCAAAAGCTACTTCAGAGCCCCTGCCCTTAAGGAGCTTAAAATCTGCTAGATGGGGAGGAGGGGCAACCCGTCCACAGATAAGGGGTTGCTGCTGTATGCTGCTGAGTGATTTCTGGGAGGGGGATCAGGAGGGCCCCCTGAGCTGGGATTGAGGAAAGGGAGGGATTGGCCGAGGTGGAGATGAGAAGGGAGTAGCGAGGTAGCCAGTTCGGCTGAAGTGGCTCTCTTTGTGAGGGGAATTCTGGTGTGGATCATCCTGCAAAGACAGGTGGGAGCCAGATGATGGATGATGGCCTTTGAAAAGCCAAACCCTAGAGGCAATGGGGAGCCACGGAGGAGAGCCGTGGTCAGCCCTGTGCTTTTGGAATGTGATTTTGGGAGCTGCGTGGAGGCTGTGGTGGTGCTCCAGGCTAGTGGGGATGAGGGTTGGAAGCCTGCTGGCAGGCTCTGGGAGTGGAGAGAGGGGGAGGGATGTGAGAGCCTTTGAGAAGATAGGCTTGCTAGAGCGTGAGAGCTGCTTGGGTATTGAGGGAGAAAGAGGAGTCTGGAACGGTTTGGAGTTTGTGAACATGGATGAGAGGAAAGATGCGGACACCCTCCACAGAAGCAGCACCGTTTGGAGGAGGTTGGAGTTTTAGGGAGGAAGAAAAAAAATTCTGTTCTAGAATTGCTTAGTATGAGATGCTTGTCCAGCAGGCATTGGAAATGTGGGGCAGGCAAGAGCGGAGGCTTGGAGAGGTAGATTTGTGACTCATTTGAATAGAAGGTATTGCGGAACCATGTCAGGGTATTAATGTGGCAGCCGGAGTCGGAGGAGGAGAAGCCTTCAGTGGAGCTGGAGCCTACGTCAGGGTGAGAGCTTGGACAGAGGCAATGACCATGTGAGGGCACAGAAAGAAAGAGTGGAACAAAGTGTGGTGGGAGAATGGGCCAGACTGGGCTGCGACAGAGTGAGGAGTCGGGAGATGATGAGGAGACTGGACCTGGGACAGAAACAGCAAAGAGGGCAGAAGGGCTGGGTTTAGGCAGAGGTAGTGAGGCCCCTATCCTGGACCAAGTGCATTTGAGAGGCTGCCGAGACAGAATGGAGTGCTTCGTGTACACTGTCTCATTTGATTCTCCCAGAAACCCTTTTTATGGATGAGGGAACAGAGGTCACGGTAGGCCATGAAGTGGCATCGTAGCAAATGGAGAAAGCTGAACCTGAAGGCAGGAGGAACTGAGTTCAAATCCAGCCTCAGAGACTCCTAACTCTGACCATGGGCAAGTTGCTCAACCTCCATCTGCCTTGGTTTCTTCATCTGTAGAATGGGGATCATAATAGCACTTACTTCCCAGAGTCCTTAGCATCAAATGAGATCCTGTTTGTAAAGGGCGTAGCCAACCTTAAAACTCCCTTATCAGTGTTTGCTGTTGAGAGATTGTCACGTTTGTCGAGGGCCTCCCAGTGAGTGTCTGAGGCGGTGCAGGCTGCTAGAGCTTAGGAGGTGGCTTAGAGTGGCCTGTAGAGATTTGGGAATCACCTGAACCCCTCGATTGCTGCTGAGGCTACAGGTAATAAGAGTTGACATAAAAGGTTTGAAAATTTGAGCAGTGTTTTACATCAGTGGTACCAAACTCAGGTAGAAACAGGGGCTGCTATGTTGGAGGGGATGTGGGAAAACCAGGACGCTAATGCACTGTTGGTGGAGTTGTGAACTGATCCAGCCATTTTGGAGAGTGATGTGGAACTGTTTGATTCAGTGATACCACTACTGAGTCTACATCCCAAAGAGATCATGAAAAAGGGAAAAGGACCCACATGTACAAAAACATTTATAGCAGCTCTTTTTGTGGTGGCGAAGAATTAGAAATCAAGGGAATGTCCATCCATTGGGGAACATCTAAACAAGCTGTGATACTGTGAATACGATGAATATTATTGTGCTGTAGAAATGACAGGCAGGATGATTTATGAAAAACCTGCAAAGACTTATGGGAACTGATAGAGTGAAGTGAGCAGAACCAGGAGAACATTGTATACAGTAACAGCCACATTGTTACAGTGATCAACTGTGACTGACTCAGCTCTACTCAGCAATATGATGATGCAAGACAATCCCAGAGGACTCATGCTGAAGCAGGCGCTCTGCCCCCGAGTCTGAATACGGACTAAGCAGGCTGTTTGTCACATGCTTTCATTTTTTTTCTTTTAGTTGAGAGATGTACAAAATGACTAACATGGAAACGTTTTACATAACTGCACATGTATAACCTATATCTGGCTGCTCATCGTCCCAGGGAGGGATAGAATTTGGAACTCAGAATTTTATTTATTTATTTATTTTTGGCTAGGCAGTGGGGTTAAGTGACTTGCCCAGGGTCACACAGCTAGTAAGTGTTATGTGTCTGAGGCTGGATTTGAACTCAGGTCCTCCTGACTCCAGGGCCAGTGCTCCATCCACTGCACCACCTAGCTGCCCCTGGAACTCAGAATTTTAAATGAAAATGTTAAGAACTTGGGGGGAAGAAAAGAAATTGGGCCCACTAAACTGCACTGAAGAGGATCCCACTGGGCCTCTGCACATTGACTTAGAAAACCACATATTAGCATTGGTGCTGTTCAGTCGTGTCTGGCTCTCTGTGACCCCATTTGGAGTTTTCTTGGCAGAGATGCTGGAGTAGTGTGCCATGTCCCTCTCCAGCTCATTTTACAGGTGAGGAAACTAGGGCAGACAGGCTTAAAGTGACTTGCCCAGGATCATATGGCTGGTGATTGTCTGAGGCTGGATTTGAACTCAGGTCTTCCTCACTCCAGGCCCGGCACTCTATCCTCTACACCTCTTAGCTGCCTTAGTAGTATCTGTGTTCTACTGTATTTTTACTTATCCTGTTCATCATTTCCCAGTGACATTTTAATCAGTTCTGGTACACTGGAGACATCTCTGCTTGCCATGATTTGGAACCTCCCAGCAGCTCTGTCACTTAGGAGCCATAGGTGTATGGAGGTTAAGTGACATGGCAGGGGGCTCGTAAGTGTCAGGGTTAGCACTTGAACCCAGGTCTTTCTGACTCCAGGGTCAGCATTCCAGCACACTGGGAGGCCTTTCTTTCACACCAAGAGATACAAGGGGGTAGAAGAGCAGAGTTAGGGGGATACGGATGTGTAGGGAGCGGAGGGTTCAGGAAAGGAGCCTGACAAGATGTGATCCGACAGCATGAGGAAATGGAGAGTCATGTCCTGGAGATCCCCCGGGCTCTGGACTTGCCACGTGCTCGGGGCTGAGTGTGTCAGTGGCCACAGAGAGAGGCCTTGCTGGCCGTGGCAAGAGCAGGTCCAGACCAGGGATGAGGCTGGAGGAAGCCCACCAGGAAGCTGACTGAGCCTGAGGGGGGAAGTTTGCTAACAGGAGTTGAGTTGGGGGTTTCCAGAGGGCAGAGCAGAACTGGGGCTGGGGATGAAGTGTGCATAGAGATGACGTGATGAGGTTAGATGCTGCTTTTCCCCCTCTCAGAATGCCAGGGCTAGCAAGGGCCTAAGGAATTGATTTGGCAAACCTGAGATGAGGGATGGCACTTTGAGCAGTGTTCCGGGAAGACATCTGTGGCTGTAGTGGCCCGCCGTCTTGGGACGAGTCTGCTCTTGGGTTTGGCCTGGACCTTGGATTGTGTTGAGAGAGGCCCAGAGAGCGTCCTGGAAGGGATCCAGAGCCGAGGGGCCCCCTGCTGTTTGACGTTCTGGGCACCCCGTTACTGTCTTTGTTTTTGTTTTGTTTTTGCTAGGCGGTGGGGTTCAGTGACTTGCTCAGGGTCACACAGCTAATAAGTGTCAAGTGTCTGAGGCCAGATTTGGACTCAGGCCCTCCTGACTCCAGGGCAGGTGCTCTATCCACTGCGCCACCTAGCTGCCTGGGCACCCCATTTCTGGGAGGACATTGATAAACTGGAAAGGTTGAGAGGCGGGCAAAGCCACGGCCACCATGAGCCAAAGGAGCTGTAGATACTGAGCTGGAAGGATGTGACAGCCATCTCTGCTTGGAAGCTTGTCCTGCTCATTCGGTCGAAGAGGAGAACTGGCCAGAAGGGGTGAGTGTGGTAAAGGGCCAAATTGGAGCTGAATGTCAGGAAAACGGCCAGGCCAAGGGCTGTTCCAGCAGGCCGCAGTGCCTCCTCAGCACAGGGGGCCAGCAGGAGGCAGCAAGGCCCTTCCCGGCTGAGATCCTGAGGCTGACAAAATGCGAGCTTGAATGATTTTAGAGAAATGGCAATTTAGGAAAGAAACCGCTGCTGGTTTGCTTGATGACTTAGTAAGTTAGCAGCGGCAGACTGAAATGTGAGCCCAAGTTTGGGTGTTTGAGGTTCCGAAAATTTTGTTTAAATTAATGGAATTTAAACAAATTAAACAGGAAATATTTTCCCCCTAAAATCTGCAGGTTGCCATTGCAGTGAGCATGTTGCCTGTCAGGAGTGATTCTTGTCTCCTGGAGGGGTGTTAGTCTGCTGCTGGGTTTTGTGATCTGTGATTTCTCTTGAGCATCTGCCAAGTATGGGGAAGCCAGACAATGTGGGGATAATGTTTTGTTCGTGCAGTATAATGGTTTCCTTTTGGCCAAATGGGAACAACCTGTTGATCCTGTGTGCCCTGCCCAGGCCCACATCCTCCCAAATTCCAGTTTAGAAAGAGATGGTGATCCTCTGGGCCAGCACAGGCCAGGTGCCGAGGTCCCAACCCTAAAGGGGCCAGTTTGTCTCTGGCTCACGCCCCTATCCTAGAGGTTAATCTGAGAAAATTTGAAAAATAAAATCTAGGTGTGACATGTCTGTTTCCTTAAGTGTGGGTAAAAGGCTTCCCATTTTTGTATAGGCACCCCTCAGACAATCTGGGCATTGGCTGTGGGACAACCTTTATTTTCCCATCACAAAAAAGTGCTTAAGATTCAAAGGACTCATAGGAGCCAATATAGGAACAGGAAACCCTCCTAGAACCTCACCCTGAGGAAGGGAAGACCCTTTTGTTTGTTTGTTTTTGTGAGGCAGTTGAGGTTAAGTGACTTGCCCAGGGTCACACACCTAGTAAGTGTCAAGTGTCTGGTCTGAGGCTGGATTTGAACTCAGGTCTTCCTGACTCCAGGCCTGGTGCAGTATCCACTGCGCCACCTAGCTGCCCTGGGAAGACCCTTTGGGATAGCAAGAACACAGATGGGTCCCATCTACCTTGGACCAACAGGACCAGAGCAGCTCCTGGCAAAGCCTCGAACTCTTTACAAGCTGCCCCTAGTGACCTGCCCAGTCTTGTTACAAACATTTTTCTGTTCCTGGACTTCTGGCTTTCCTGCCACTGCTCAGACTTGAGTATTGTGAACTCTTCAGGCTAGGTAGGGGTCGTCACCTGCACTGGTTTTCTTCCAGATTCGGCTCCAGTGCCTCCCATGGAGCCTTTCCAGTCCTCTCCTCGCCCGCCCCAGGCCTCTCTCTCTCAGTTACCTTCTCTCTGCAGGGTGTCTGTAGCATTCCCTAAGAGTACGTACTCTCCTTTCCGGCAGGCGTCGCTCCATCTTGATCTTTGTATTCCCAGGGCCTCGTGCACAGTAGGCATTCATTGAGATGTTGCTCATTACCTTCCTTTGCCAAGGAGGCAACCTTGGGTCTTTGGGTTTGGTGGTCCAGGAGCTCCCGTGTGTAGATGCAGATCAGTAGCTGTTGGTAATTCCTAATCTTGCTCTGTCTGGACTTGTTCAGGATCACCGGGCCAGGCCATTTTGTGTCACAGGCAGAACCTGTACCCGAGACCTCTTGATCCTGAGGCTGACTGGCCCTCTCTCCAGTCTGCCACTCTGCCTCTCTTTATGCTGAAAAAAAAAATGTTCCTTGCTTTCGAGGTTAGACTAGGCACAGTCATAGGATGTAAACATTAGAAGGATCCTTGGATGCCGTCCAGTGTGACCCAGTGCAGTACTGACCATTGGGTGACATTGCTAACGCATCGTCTTCTAAGCCCTCCAGGGCTTCTTTATAGAAACTGTCCTGACATCCCTTGCCCATCAGATTGGATTCCATCATCCTGTGTTGGCCCACTGTCGGGTCCTTGTCCATGCCTAACCCTCCTAGCTCCCCGTCCCCTTCTGCCCTTCCAGGAAGCTCTTTCGTGGCTCCGTGGGGGCAAGGAGAGGGCCCTCCCAAGCTGATGTCAGTCTTCATTCATGATTGTTCTTTTGGGTCTGGTCACTTAAGCTCCTATGCTGTCTTGAAGCTCTCCAGATTGTCCGCCCAGAACACACGAGAGACTTCACGAAAAGCCTGGGGAAGCTAGCAGTTCTGTGTCTGTGGGAGTGCCCTGATGCCCCAATCCTGGTCCTGCCCGGCATGACCTGTTCCTACTCCTAAATCTTTCTCCTTCTGAAACTCACATTTGTTGTGATGCTAACTTTTAAAAGCCTGACGGAGGGGGAGGAGATGGGTAAAACCAATAGAAGTGACAATATGGAATATTAATGCGTTTGTAAAATTGATTTGGTCCCATCCTCTCTGAAGCATCGTCGCCATCTGGTTCTGGGGGATTTTTTTTCAGTTTGTTCCTGTTTTTTACACACACTTTGCATCAAAAACGTATGAGCCTCAGCATGTCCATGGGGCGGGGGTGGGAACGTCATTGCCAGGGTCTGATTTGTGTAGAAGCTGAAGATCAAATGAAAACACCCTCAAGTTGTGCTTTGGGTGTCACTGAGACTCATTCTCTTTGATACGAATGGAGAAAGGACGAACCTGATGACGTGCGCTGAGGGGCCTTCCCGCCTTTCCCGTCTTAAGAAAGTCAGTCCGCGCTCGTCTGCTTTTGGGCGGAGTGTTTCAGTGTGGGTAAGAAGGCAGGTTCTACGTGGTTTTAGTTGGCACCTGGGCGACTGACATTGTGAAAATCATCTGTAGCCAGGTTGCATGCTGGGTGGAGGCATTGGCTTTGGAGTTGGGGGACAGGTTCAAATCCAGCCTCAGACTTCCTAGCTGTGTGACCCTGGGCAAGTCACTTAGCCTCTGTTTGCCTGAGTTTGCTCGCCTGAAAAGTGGGGATCATAATCTCATGTACCTCACAGGGTCACTGTAAGGATCAGGGGAGGTCATGTTTATAAAGCACTTGTTGCACTGCCTGGTACACAGTAGGCGCTTTATGGAAATGCTGGCTCCTGTTGCCTTTGCTGTTGTTATCATTAGCTGTCAATAACATTCATCAGAGCTGACTTGGAATGACAAAGTAATGAAATTGCATAAGCATTTCCCACATAACGTTGCCTTGCCCGGTGTCTTTTTCAATAAAGTCATTCAAACATCTCAACTACACCCTCTCTTAATATTTCGAACCCAGCAGGGACACTTCCTCCCTAACAGGCCTGCCCAGTTTTATTTCTGTGGCTCTAATGCTGCTACCAGCATTTTCTCAGCTAATTAGTGTGTGTGGAGCCAATTAATGGGGTTAGGTTCTGCCTGTATGGGCAGATTTTCTAATAACTGGGAAAGTGAAAGAATATTTGTTTAACATGAACCTAGGGATGTTATTTGCAGCTGTAAAGTTGTGTAATTGGAGAAAGCTGAATTTTCTCTTTGTCCCATCTTGTAGTCTCCAAAGGATCAAAGACTGGTGTACTCTGGCCGCCTGCTTCCTGACCATCTGCAGCTGAAAGATATTGTCAGAAAAGTAAGGTCTTCTTCCAACACTGTTTGATAAGTTTGTTGAATACATTTCTTTTTAAAAGGGGCCGTGTTCTGAATGCGAATAGGTTTCCACTTTTAGTTTTTCATTTTCAAAGAACCTGAAATTATTGCCTTAGAATAACGTGGTAAGGACAGAGAGCATTCTTGAAGATGTAAGAAGAAGCCATCAGATTCATTTGCTAACCAGTCAGCCAGATCTGTGTTTCATGGCCAGCTGTGCAGTGGGTTTACTACCTATGTGCGTATTCATGTGTGTGTGGGGATTAAAAACAATGTCCTTCTTTGCATGAAAAAGTCCTTTTGACTCTCCTGAGGGTGTGGGCATGGTCTTTCTACTGGTGATGAATTTGCATTGATCCCCCCAAACTGTCTCATCTGACTTCTCCGTGTGACCCAGGAGAGGTGCTGAGACAGCTCAGTAGTGCTGAATATAGGTAGAAATTGAAGGAAAATCTCACTAGCCATTACCTGAATCAGACTTTTTAACCTGACCCTTAACAGTAACACAGCTGAAGAGCTAAGCTATAGATCACTGTGTGAGGGAGCCATATATGGCCCTGTGGTTTAAGGGGATACTTTGTTATATATATGTTAGAACTCCTGGTTTGAGACTCCCAAGCATTTTTTATCTGTGGTGATTGTGAAGGTCATGGAGAGCCTACGTGTGGCTCCTGAGGTCTTTGGCCTGAAAGGGGACTTCGTGGTGGGTGGCAGGCCAGCGCCCTCGTTCCTGTCCATCCCTGTGTCCGAGGACGAGGGCGCAGCCGTGGTGATGTCTGAGGTTTCACAGCCTGCAGAAAGGATCCCAGCTCCGCAGCTGGAAGGGACCCCCAGAGCCACTTAGCCCAGCCCGTTTCCCCCTGTCCGCCCCAGCATTAAGTGAACTGCCTCCGGGCACACAGGCAGTCCATGGGCATCAGAGGCAGCACTGGACCCCCAGTACTCTGCTCTAGGGCCAGTGTCCTTCCACTGCTTCTTTGGAAATGCATTTCTCTGGTTTGGGATAAGTTTGGGTCCCAGATAACCACTGCACCATGAGATGGCCACATTCCAGGCTCGGGCCTTGGCAAGACCTCACGGCCTTTTAGCGCTCAGCCTCCCCTCAGCAGCAGATGCCCCTGTCCCTCTCCCAGCTCTTCTCTGCCTGCCATTCTTTGTGACTGTTTGCCCCTGCCATTTCTCTGCTTCCTTCTTTCCTTCCCATTCTTCCTCTTGTCTGCTCTTCTTTTCTCCTTTTTTTAAATGTGATTTTCATTGCTTCCTCTGTAGGTCTGAGGAGCCGCACTTGTAGTATCCAGAGGGTCACAGACAGTTGAGAGCTAGGAGGAGTCTTAGAGGCAGGCAGTCTCCCTCCCCTTGAGGGCCCCCCCTTCACATGGTTGATGAGAAAGTGAGGCTCAGTTGGGTGGGCGTGGGCTGTGGCCGCCGCTTCCGACTCCAAGGCGAGCACTCCTTCCGCCTCACTCAGACTCCAAGGTAAAGCGGTTGCCCATCCTCTTCTACTGTCTGATCATTTCGTAGGTTTTTTTCCCTGTTCAAGTGAGGGGAAAGATGTGAGGACCTTTGAATGCTCTCGGGTATTGTGTTCAAGTAATAGTTTCATGCCAAGCGCAGGGTTTCTAGTGAAGATTCATGGCAGCCTCTGGCTCAGAGTGACCTGCTGCCCACAAAAGTCTGGGGAAGTCCATTTCAAGCTGAAATCGTTTGCTCTTCTCATGTGCATTGCTTGCGTAACTGGAATGTGCATGCCCCGCACAGTGACAGTTAGGATGTTGGCTTTAATTTTCGGGGCCTGGAAGTGTTTCCGATGGTGGAAGCACAGATTGCTTTTGGCCCAGTTGGCGGCAGTGCTGGCATCCAGCTGCATGGTGTGGGAAGCCACAGCCTATCCTGAGATGCTGCGGGGCCTCCGGCTTTAAGATGCTCTTTGGGTTCAGAAGAGCTGGACCTCGGATGCCCGAGGGAGACCCCATGAAGGCAGGAGGTGCTGCTTCACTCACTTGGCTTCTCTTGCCTGACTTCACACCTTTTGGATGACAGGCTTCTGAGGATTGCTTGATGATCTCCACTTTATTTCATTTTAGCAAGATGAATATCATATGGTCCATCTAGTCTGTGCTTCTCGAACTCCTCCCAGTTCCCCCACAGCCCAGCAGCCGGAGAGGCAGTGAGGAAGCATTGACCTCCATCAGCAGTTATGTGAGTTGTTTGGCTGGCAGGGGGTGGGGTGAGGGGGGAGTGGGAAAGAAGGCTCTTGGTTTCCATCCACCCCAAACCCTGAAAATGGAATTGGACCATGGGTAACCCTTTCCCAGCACGGCTTGGGGGCAAGAAGGCCGTCCTCAACCTCCCTCGTTGGTCAGGAGTGCTCATCCCCCACCCAGAATTCCTTGGTGTGTGCTACTGGTTACATGTCTCTTTTCCTTTAGAGAGCTTAAGCGCTCTGAGGGCAGGGCCCCCTTTTTTATCTTGTCTTCATATTGCTGGGACCTACCGCAGTGTTAGGAGCTCAGTAAGTGCTTGCTGGCTGGGGGAGTCCCCAGGGAGCCCGACTGGCTGATGTGGGAGCCCCGGGGTGAATGCTTTCTCCATGCCCTAGGGAGAATGGGGCAGAGCTCTTGGTTTGTGACAGGTAGTTCATTTTCAGGCGCTTACTTAAGACTTCACTTTATCATGTGCTGATTTGGGGGAATCCAGGGGGCTGGATTTACTTTTTTTTTGTGAGGCATTTGAAGTTGAGGGACTTGCCCAGAGTCACACAGCTAGTGAGTGTTATGTGTCTGAGGCTGGATTTGAACTCGGGTCCTCCTGACTCCAGGGCTGGTGCTCTCTCCACTGCATCACCCCGCTGCCCCTGGATTTACTTTTTAATGTTGATCTGCGTTGTCCTCAGAAGGGTGGTGTTTGTACCGACCAGTGGGTTGGCCTGACTGTAGTAGGCATAGGCTGCGATGCCTTCTGCCAGGCTTCCCCAGGAAGGACCACTCTGTATCCTGATGAACTCAGGCTGGGGCTGTTGCCGTCTCTGGTTTTGTGGTACCAACGTTGTTTCAGATTAACTCAGAGAGTGTAATGAAACTCCGAAACCAGAATTCGTTTGAATTTGCTTCGATTAAAACCAGAGTTACACGCAGGAATTTCTGGAGGAGGATCATAAGTGGGGTAGTGGTTGTTCCCTCAGAGCTTCTCCCTTGGGAGCGCCTGTCCGCCGTTCGCATTAGTCCCAGAGAAGAGCCATTGGACTGTGGCCCCACACGGCCTACCTGCCGTGGTGAAGGGATGGTTCCCTTTGCTTTGCCAGACAGTTGCTTCGCTTTATTTTATTTTTCCCCAGGCCTTCACCAGTTACTTAGTGGTTGTGTTGTTATTTTTTGAAATTTTCAGCACTCACTTTTATAACGTTTTGAGTTCTGAGTTTCCCCCTCCCCAAGACAGCATGCAATCTGATATAGGCTATACATACATAATCATATTAAATGTATTTCCACATTAGTCATATTGTGAAGGAAGAATCAGACCAAAGGGGAAGAACCATGAGAAAGAAAAAAAAAGCAAAAATAGTGTGCTTCAATCTGCATTCAGACTCCATAGTTCTTTTCCATCACGAGTCTTTTGGAATGAGTTCCCTCACTGTAGTGAGTACCATTAGCACATCTGACTCGGCCTGTTGCTTATCAGGTCCTTGGCCTCTGGCATAGACATACCCAAGAGAATGCTGAGGGGGCTGCTCCCAGCGCAGCCTCAGCCCAGCCTTTCCCCAGGGTCACCCCCTGCAGGGCAGCATCAGTCCAGGTGTTCAGGGTGAGACTGCCCACAGCTGCCCCGCTTGGCCGCAGAGCTCACCTGGTGTTCTCGCTGCTCCCTCCTTCTCAGGAACCAGGATTAGTTACTGCTCTCCCTCATTCTTAGATATGAAGCTGATATGCTCCTTCTTCCCCCACCTCTTCCTGGAGGACACAGGGTTGCTCTAGCTCGATGGGCAACTCTGGGGAAGCATTTGGGGCCCACCCTACATGGCTGCCTCTTCTCCTGAGGTCTTAGCTTTGCCTCAGTGCACCAGGCTTTGCTTTGTCCTTTGATACCTTTAAGGCTGTGTACGGATTGGCTGGCCCCAGCCTCCTGATCCTGGGAAGGGGCTTGTCCATCTTAAGCTTTTTTGTACCTTGTAAACCAGGCCCCCGGACTGCCATCCTCAGAGCCAGGAGGGTGCAGCTGGGGATGGGGCAGAAGAGCCCCAGACTTGATTCCTGTTTGGTAACATCAGACTAGTCCCTTGCCCTGGGCTTCAGCTGCTGCCCTAGAAAGTGAAGTTGTTGGATAAATCGTCTCTGAGGTTCCCCCCTCCCCCGCCCCGGGAATGGGAGGGACATCGGGCAGTTCCAGGGATCCTCACGAGGCTAGGTTGGGGTTGCCAGAGCCCTCGCAATCCTGCTGCCTCATGTCCTGCCTGCTTGGTGTCCCACCTGTTGTCCTGCTGGGGAAGGGCAGAATTCTCTGATTGCCCCCAAGCTGCCCCAGTCCCATGAAGACACATGCTGAAGGGGCAGCTGACCCCCACCCCTTCCCCTGGTTCTTTTTGTCTCTTCTTCGTTGGTGACTGTCTTCACTAATGAAGCAGGTTGCCTCCTTTTTTTCCCCTGCCCGCAAGCCCCTTCCAAGAGCTGGCAGTCTCTCTGGACCTGGAGCTGGGGCTGTGAGGTGCTGTGGGAGTCATCCGATCCAGGCCTTTTATCATACAGATGAGGAGACTGAGGCCCAGGGAGGGGAAGTGACTGGGCCAAGGTCACCCAGGTGGTTAGGGTCCGCAGACTTGGGAGCCTGCTTGGCTCTGATCCTTGTGCTGGGCTGCTCCCTGGTGCTCAGGCCTTTGATGATCAGGACAAGCCTGGCACGTAGCGAGCCCACTTCCTGCTGCTTTGGAAAACATGGCAGTCACGTCTGATCTCCTCGTGGAAAGTTGTCCCGGGCTCTGAGTAGTCATGCAGCTTTTCCTTCTGTTCATTGAGGCCTCTGGATCTCCAGGCAGTAGACTCCCTGCTGAGCTAGGCAATCTTTATCTGACAAGACTTCCATCCGCGCTTTCCCAGCTCAGAGTGGCTTTTAGTTGGTGGAATGAATTTTGACACCTTGTCAAAGACCATCGTCCCTTTTGGAGTCTGAACATGGTGGTACTTGCACCGTGCAGTGAGGGTGCACCCCACAACAGCTTTGAACAAGGTTAATAGCTTGTTTCTTGTCAGGGAGCTTTCTTCCTCAAAAAGAGGAACTACCCTATCTGGGTACCTTGCCCTTCTCCTATCTTTGAATAGTGAAGGCAGCCCTTGTCAAGACTGGAAAGGAGGGCACTGTCTCCGCCATTGTACACAAATTGGTAAAGTGGTCATCTCAGGGCTGTGGCAGTCAGAGGTGCTAGGGGAGCTGCCCTGATTGCCTGCTCCCCTCCCCCATTCATCCACTAATTTCGTAGCTGCTGAATGCCAGGCTCCCACCACAGGACAGGTGGTGTGTGTGGCCTGGCTGTGCCCCAGGCCCTAGGCATCCATCCACTGGGGACTGAGCGCTAAATGAGATGGGCCATGTGAGTGTCACGGCTTGTCCCTGTCCTTTAAGGATGAGTTCAGAGACACTAGGAAGGACAGAGCTGAACTGAGGCCCACTGGAGTAGACAGCAGCAGTGCAGACAGTAAGAACTTGATGAGCTGCAGCCTGCAGAGAGGGCCATCATGCCCACCATGTGAAAGTGCCACAGATGCCCCCGAAGAGGGGCTCTCCCCGCCCCTGCCATCCCACCTGGCTTCTTCCTTGCTCTCTCCCTCTTTCCAAAACACACCCTTCTGCTGCCCCAGTCTGTTTGTCCTGCCTTGTGTCTGCTCGGTGGCATAACAAAATAGATGGCACAGTTATCTGCTCTTCTATCATCTCATGCCTGTGCTCTGCTGAGAGCAGATGTGGAGAGGGCCACCCCCCCCGACAGACAGACAGACATTCAAGGCTAGGTGCTGCTCTGTGACTCTCCCTGCCTCATCAGGCGGTTTGAGGTTGGACCCTTTTAAGGCAGTTAGCAGCTCCTGCCGCTCCCTGGTTCATGGCCCCAGTGACAGACCTTATTGAGCTGATTACAGATAGTTTTTCTGAGTGAAAGCTGTCGATAGCAGGAGCTGTCCCCCTTCACCAGCTCCAGCATCTGTGACAAAGACCTTGTTTGGGTTTAGTTAGCACTCTTATAGAACTGTGGGAACATGACGATCACTTGTGCTGTAACATACAGACCTACCTGGGATTGCTATGAAACCAGCTTACTTGGAAAAAATTCACATTGTGTTTTAAGAGTTCAGATAATTCGGGATCATCAACGCCGTCTTCGAGTCAGGAGTCTCTGGCTCCCACAGTCAGCTCTGGCTCCGAAGGACTGAGGTTCCGGAGCTCTCCACAAGCACCAGCCGATCCCGAGCAAAGCCTTCAGTTCCCATACGTCATGCAAGGGTAAGTGAATTGGCCGTTGTGATTGGGCTCATGGGGGAGATGGGGAAGATGGTCAGCCTCTCTGGGACTCGCAACGCCCTAAAGTCAGGGACTGTTGAGGTTTTGTCGCTGTCTCTCTGGGGCCTGGGACTGTCCGCTTTTGACATAATTCAGGTGAGGTTGCTAGGGGCTGCTGCGGTGTCCAGAGCTGGGCTGGAGCCAGCTAGTCCTGAGTTCAACTTTGGCCGTAGGTGCTTACTGACTGAGTGACCCTGGGCAAGTCTCCTCCCTTCTGTTGGCTTCATTTTTGTAAGGGTAAAAATGAGATAATATTTTTAAAGTGCTTTGAAATCTTAGAGAAGTTAAGCAGACCTTTATTCAGCACCTGACATACGCCAGGCACTGTGCTAAGTGCTTTACCACTATTTCGCTTGGTCCTTAAATGGCACTTGGTTTTGGAGGGCTGTCTGAATGCTCGCTGGGTAGGGAACTCCCAAGTGAGGAGTCAGCATCTGCCAAGTCAGAGCCACATCTCTGCACCAACTTAGTCTTAGCAGCTTGAGGGGCTGTGCCCAAGGGCACATGGCCTGGGTGTGCCACAGGCGGGACCTGAAGCCAAGCTCTTCATGCATTGGGCTGGCCATCTTGCACATAGTGGGTGAGTTACAGTAGGTGAATTCATGTGCAGTCACTACATGTGTGGGCATGTACACACACACACACACACACACACACACGTGTACACTTGGGAAGGCAAGGACAGATAGCACCTGATGTGCATATAAGTCCTTTATGATGTTTGTGGTTTAATTATGATTATTCAAGCACCTACATTGTTATACTTTGAGAATTATTTTATGATTTACATGTCAAATCTGACAGAAAACATGTCAGCCCTTCATCCTGTCCAGTATGTGTGTCCTGGGGAGAGCACTTGGTAGGGGACATTTCCCAAGAAGTCCATTGTAGCTTCCTATACCCAAGAGGACCTAACTCTAGTAAAGATGGCCTGCCCCGTCGGCCAAAGGCTAGGGCCGTGTCTCAGCCCTCCAGGTCAGAGGGCAGTGGTTGGGGGGGTGGGGTGGACCAGGATTCTGTGTGTAATCAGAACAATCCTGGGTTTCTCTTGGTTTACTCTTCCTCTTTGAAGTGAATGCAGCAGGCAAAGCAGCTACGGACAACAGGCAACAATTTAAAAAAGAAAAAGAATTGTGCCCTGAGTCAGGAATGTGGCAGGCCAGTGGACGTGCCCAGTGAGGAAAGAAAGCCAGGTCAGCACGGCTGTCTGGTGGGCTGAAGGCTCTTCCTGCAGAAGGTGCAGAGCATGAGGCTGTGCTCTGGGGCCACAGGAGCCAGCAGCAGAGGTCACCCGGGGATGCTAAGGAGAGGAAGAAAGGGATGGAGGTTGGCAGCTCCCCGAGCATGGTCACCAAGGCACGGCCACAGATGGACGGCACAAAAAGAACGGAGGTCTCCTGCCTTCTCAGATTCGACTGACGTCGGAAGGTGTGAGTGACGTCATTGGCATGGTTGTTGGCCCAAAGGGGAGGCTTTCAGAAGGGAGAGGCAAGTGTGAGAAGGGAGTAGTTGGTTCAGATGTCTGAGAACTGGATTTAGATTTGTGGACCATGGACCTAGGAAGGATGGGCTCTTGGCAAAGTCGGAGGGCACCTGGAGGGAGATGGTCAAGACCAGTGAAGGGGGAAGGAGAAAATGGCCCACAGGAATTCAAGCCAGATGCCATGGGTCAGAACGGAGGGGCAGAGAGTACACCTTCAAGGCTCTTCCTGAGGGGCAGGGAGCTGGCTGCTCCGAGATGACCACCACACGGGCACGTAAGTGCGTCGGAGCTGCTGCGTGAGAGCTGGGCCGCTGAGGATCTGAGCAGGAATGAGTGCTGCCAATTGAGGACTGGCTGACGGGCACCAGCTCTTCTTGTTCCTCAATGAACAAGCATTTGTTTTCTTTCTCACCCCACTCCCCCCTCAGAAAGGGGGAAAATCTCCTCTCCTGACAGGTGTATGTGTGTGTGTGTAAATAGAGAGAGGGAGAGAGAAGGGAGGGAGAGAGAGAAGACAGAGAGAGAGATAAGCACAATGGATTCCTTCATTGGCCGTGTCCTGAAGTTCAAGACTCCTCCTGTGTCTGGAGTCGGTCACTGCTCTGTTAGGAGGCAGGTCGTAGGCTCCTTCAGTCCTTTGGCCTCCTGGTGGGTCACTGCTTTGGTTGTATCAGTCATTCTCCTGGTTCTGTTCACTTCACTCTGCATGGGCCTGTATGAGTGTTCCCTGGTTTGTCTGAAACAACCCCCTTCATCATTTCGTGTGGCACATTGCTGTGTTCAGTTGCTCCCAGATCCGCGGGCACCCCTTTAGTTTGCTGCAACAAATAGAGTAGCTGTAGCTGTCTTTGTGTGTGATGGGTGCGTGCGTAGTTTCATGATGCTCCGGGCAGGCTGCTCTCCAGAGTGGCTGGGTCAGTTTGCAGCTCCATCAGCTGTGCCTTGGTGTGCCTGTTTTCCCACAGCCCCTCCAGCATTTGTCATTTTCCTTTTTGTCAGATGAGCCAATTTGATGGGTGTCAGGTGGCACCTTGAGAATTGCTTTCATTTGCATTTCTCTAATTATTTGATGATTTGGAGCATTTTGAGGCGGGGCGTATAACTTAGCTTGGAAGCTATCTCCTTTGATCATTGACTGGAGAAATGCTGGCTGCACTTGGTTGCCCTGGTAACAGTAGATCAGTCTGCTGCTTTCTTGGAACATGTGTCTAATATATGGGCACAGGATTTTCTTCCAGAAGGAACCTAGGAAACATCCTAAGTGCTGCCAGTAAGGGAACCTGGTAGGGGCCCAGCTGGTGGTTTCATCAACTTTCTTCATTGAAGGCAGATGCACATTTGGGAAGTTAGTAGCTGGTTAGGAAGTAATACAAGAATATAATTTGTCCTTGTCCTGGGAAGCAGCCCCTGTGGAGAAGGGAGAAGAGCCAGCGGTCCCTAGCAGTCAACAAGGAACCCTGAGCAAGATACTGGAGAGGGACTGTGTCAGGGGAGTCAGACCACCCCCCTCCTCTCAGCTGCTGGCTCTCCTCCGACTGTTACGGACAGCCAGGTTCAGAAGCCTGACCCCTAAAGCCTTGGAAATGACCAGTCCACTGCCTCCAGCCCATATTCTATACCCACTGTTTAGGGGAGAAACCACCCTGGAAAAGGGGCCAGACTTCACCATACCCACAGCAACTGCTAGACAGCCCTGCCTAGGGGAGTGGAGCCCATGTTTTGCTCCAGGCAGTGGCCCCATACCTCGGACCACTGGTCCTCTGTTAGCATCATCCTTAGAAGATGCCATCTGGAACCACAGCGACTGAAGACCCAAAAAGAAGATGTTCTGGACCAGAGTCTGTGGCATGTCAAACGGTGGAGCATGAGGAGTGGAGGCATGCTAGCAGAATACCGTGAAAGAACCATCCGCTCTGCTGCTGCACCCCAAGGACTCGCAGCCAAAGTCTGTTCCAGTGGAATGTGAGCTCTGGAGGCCAGGGACATTTGTATCCTGAGGGTTCAGCACGATGCTTTGTTTGCACACCGTAAGTGCTTACTAAATGCTTTTGTCTACTTCTGTACTTCTGGGCCCTAGCTTAAAACCCAGGATTGACAGGTTCCTGGTCAAGAGATGGTGGGGAGCCATTCCCCCAGATTCTTAGACTTTAAGGAGAAAACTCCCCCAGGATGATAATAAGAGCTAGAATTTATATAGTGCCTGCTGTGTGCTAGGCACCATGCTAAGTGCTTTACAAGTAGGCTCTTATTTGGTCTTCCCAACAACCCAGGAGGCAGGTGGGTATTGTTTGTGCTCATTAAATGTGGTCCATCAAAGCAGTCCCTGGGAAACACCTTGAGGATAGAATTGTTGTCAATGACTGATCCGTGTTTGAAACCTCTCTTGAGAAGGACATTCCTATTCCAGCAAGTAATAGGATAGGAATCCCCAAGGGCCTCTTACCTCAGGCCCTGGGGTTGGTGCAGGTCTGCATTCATGGTGAGCCTGGAACCCGGCCTCACCGGCAGGTGATAACCAAGCTTTTGGCACTGCCTTAAAATTTCTGTGGCCTGACTTGAGCTTTTTTTTTTTTAATGTTTCTATTGCTAATTTTGGGTTTTTTTTAAATCACCAGAATTTCCCCCAGTATCTCTCCACTTCTGCTCCCAGAGAGCTGTTCTATATCATAGTAAAGAAAAAAGAGAAAATACTGAATGAAACATTGAAAAAGTCTGTGACGATACGTGCAGAAATGTGATGGGCCCTCCCATGGCTGCAGGGGGAGGAAGAGGACGAGGACTCAGTGCTCTGTTTCCCCTTCTTTGGAGCCGAGCCCCCAGTTTCGGCGTCAGGTCACAGCAGTCTCGGCAGGCTTACAGCACGGTCCCATTCCCTGCCCTTTGGGGACCGCCGCGCCCCTGTGTTTCTAGGCCAGCGCCTCCATGGGAAGCCTTTCCTGGTCCTCCTGGCGCCTTCCTTCTGATGGGTGGCATGGATTGGTTCTGTGTGGTTCTGGCTTGAACCCAGTGTTTGCGTGTTGGCTTCTCCATAGGCTGTGAGCTTCGGGAGAACAGGCCCTGCAGTGGCGCTGCTGCTGTCTGCTTTTCCTTGTCTCCCTTGGCACCATACCTAGTACACAGGAGGTGTCTAATAAGTGCTTGACCGTGTTCACAAAGAGCGCTGCCGGTGTGTGGGCCTTTTCGTCTCTTAGCTGCATCACTCTAGAGTTGTTTCTCCTGATTCACAGCTCCCTCAATCCTCCCCTCGCCCCCCAATCACTCTTACATCTTTTGTCCCTTTCTGGCCTCAACTTCCCACCATAGATTAGATGACTGAGATTGTCTCCAGAAAGCCACTGTTAAGATGCTGTTAGATAAGTGGGGGAAAGAGAAGGGCTTTGGGGGTGGGGAGTGGTTAACACATGCACAGGGATCAGTTTCAGAATTAATCCATTCTTACACTCCTCCCGTGAGGAAAGATGGGAGGGTAGGAAAGCGGAATTTGTCATCATTTTTACCTTAGGACCAGTAGTAGTGCCAAAAAGACAAAGAATGGAAATTGTTCAGTATTCATTGCATCTAGAGCTCCCCCATTCTCTTCCTTTTCTAGGTCTTTTCCTTTTTCCTTTACTCCCTTTCTCCTCTCCCCTCCTTCACCTCCTAGTCCTCTCCCTTCTCCCCTCCACGGAAGGCGGCCACACTCAGTACTTTACTGGAGCAGTAATCGAAGCATATTTTTGGATTCATAGCATTGGGGAATCTCTGCATCCTAATAGTTCTTGCTGCTGTAAACATTGATCGGTCTTCAGTTCACCATCACCACGTTTACACAGCCCTGTGGTGTAGTTTTCAGGAGCCAGTCAGATTTATTACAAATGGTGGTAAATCATCTCTGGGGACTTTTCTCATCCAAATGTGCATGCCCTTTGACCTGTAGCTCCCCTTATTAGGAAGAAGAACTCCAGAGAGGTCACTTAGAGATAGAAAGGCTCTAATACACAGCGAAGGAATGGGAACCAGCTGTGGTTCACAGATGTAATAAATCCTGTTGAATGAACCAGCAGATATGACGACATGAAAGCCCAGGGAGGTCTGGTCAGGACGTGAGTGGCCACAGTGTCTGCAGCAGCGTGAATGGGAAGAACAGTAGGGACGGAGCCATTTGGAGGGCCACGACGACGGAGCCCGAAGAAGCTGTTTCCTTGTAGGCGGCATCTCCCTTTGCCCTGTGGCGGAGGAGGCAGCTCTGCTTACAGAGTCCACTTTCTTTGGTGTCAGTTTTGTTGGGCTATTTTTTTTTCCTTTTTTGTCATAATAGCAGATTCTGTGGGAGGAGGAGGAGGAATATATTGGCAGTTATAGGCCATGTACAGACAAAAGATATCGATATAACTTTATTTCTTAAAAAAGAAAACTGCGTGCTGTGTACCTGAGTGCCTGAGATTGTTCCCAGGGCCTCTGCCCCCTTTGTGGGGGAAAGAGGGAGGTGGATGGAGAATTTAGATACAAGTGACTTATTTGGTCTTTTTAAGTCTTTGCTACAAGGGACAGCCTATTGAGCAGGGTGTGTTTGGAAATGCGGCTGATGTGTGAACAAAATATACCAATAAAATGAAATTGAAAAGCATTAGAATTTCATTCCAGATTGTAAATGAAACGGAATTGTTGAGCACGGCTGAAGAAGAGAGAGCTCGGCCTCGCTCTCGGCACTGAGATGACAGCGGTTGGTAGTGATTAGTACTTGGGCTTAACAACCATATGTTTAAGAAATGGATTTTTCTTTGTTTCTGTTAAAGATGTTGGGTTCAAAGCATGGCGGTCACTCCCAACCTAGTAGCTTTTTGTCTTGTGTTGTTAGAGCTTAAGTGTGATGGAACTCAATAGCTACATTTTGAGGTGTTAGTACAAATATTTGAGAAGGATACTTTTAAGATAATAGCTTCCACCTGCTTAAAAACTCCTGAGATTTGTTCCCCTCCCCCTCTCCTTCTCTGTTTTAGAAACATTGGGGATCAGTTTCCTGGGCAGGCTCTCCCAGCTGGATTCCCTGTCTACCCTGCATTCAGCCCTCTCCAAATGCTCTGGTGGCAGCAGATGTACGCCCGGCAGTATTACATGCAGTAGTAAGTGATTTTTAACTTCATAATTTTTCATTGTCATTGCTTTAAGGTTCTATGCAAATGAAGAATCAGATGTTCCATTTGGTAGCATTCTTTATCTTGCTCAGTCAGAAACTTAATGTCATTCCTCTTGATTCTAGTCATTGGGCTCTGGCCAAATACTGTGAGGTGGGTGTGGATTGGGGGTTCTCATTTATGAGTGGGTGCCCCTGTCTGTAACAAGCCCTGCTCAGACCCTCCCTCCTAGTTACTGCTAAGAGGCGTGAGCCCAGGACAGGTGGAGAAAGGTCTCCACTCTGACCAGGAAACCCAGCGGATATTTGTAGACTGATGGGACAGAATGTGAAAGCGTCCCCTCGATAAGGGCCCTTGACTTAGACTTCAGGGAAGAGAGCTGAAAGAGCCCCTTTGTTATTGTTGTTCAGTCGCGTCTGACTCTCCGTGACCCCACTTCAGGTGTTTCTTGGCAAAGACACTGGAGTGGTTGGCCATTTCCTTCTCCAGCTCATTTTACAGATGAGGAAACTGAGGCAAACAGGGTAAAGTGACTTGCCCAGGGTCTCACATTTGTTAAGTGTCTGAAGCTGGATTTGAACTCAGGAAGATGAGTCTTCCTGATTCCAAGCCCAGTGCTCTATCCAGTGTGCTCCCTGACTGTCTTCAGGGAACCCCTAGGACCTGGGATTAGACTAGCCTTCAGTTACCTCTAGAAGATTGTTTGTGGACTGGACTAGGCCCTTCTGGCATGTGACCCCATGCCACACTGGGGATGGTTAAGGAGGGGCCGAGGACTCCTTCCCCACCTCCCTTTGTCTTGTTTCAGTAGGAGGTAAGTGACTTGGGGTTTTTTGTTCGTCCCTAGTGCCCTCCACATGTTGTTTTTGGTGTTTAGGCCTGTGATTTCGTTAATGTTTGGGAACTCGGTTTGAGGATCTCCCTCTAGCAGTGCCCTATACCCCGTGGTCTGTTGCTTGGGGTGGCGACAGGTTAAGTGACTGACAAAGCCAGAGGTGAGACTGGAGCCCGCATCTTCCTAAACCCAGGCCTGGCTTCTCTCTGGGATGTCAGATTTCCTCTTACATGTACAATGTAGATGCTTAATAAATGCTTCATTGAATTGGATTGTGGATTTTTTTTTATTTGCTTATTTGTTTTTAGGGTTTTTTTTTTTGCTTTTACAAAGAAATATTTACTTCAGAGGCATCATGGGTAAACATGTAAAAGCACCATGGGGGGGGGGTTTATACCTCCCCTCACCCTCAGGCTTTAGGGAGGAGAGGTGCATTTTTAACTCAATTCCTACGTAGCCTCAGTCCTACCCAATTTCAAGTCCAATTCCTCCTCTCCCCCTTTGAGTCCAGGGACTCCAGTGGTCTGGTTGCAGCCTCTATGTGGCCTAGAATCCTGGGTACCAAGGTCATCATGGCTCAGACTCTGGGTTGAGTACCCCATGTCTATACTTAGAACTGAAAAAAATGAATGAAACAGACCCAAACCCCAAACCCCAAGCCCAGTCCTTGGGGCCACAAGGCCTAAGCAGAAGGGAACAGCCCCCCCACCCCACCCCCAGCTCACTGTGGTAAGTCCACAGCAAAGGAGAGGGGGAGCCTGTGCTTTCTTCAGGTAGAATTAAAAAAGTGCACCTACTGCAAAGAGGCTGCTCCCAACCCCACGGTAGGTCAACACAAAATGCCTTCTCCCAGAAGCAGGTCTTTGGCATTTCCCACATAGCTGCCGATGATCTGGGCTTGTGCTAAAGTTCCCATTACGTTCTCATTCCTCATTGGGAAAACTTGCTGTCCCCAGCAGATAGGCAGGGTGCATCTTGAACACAGCCCTTGGCCTCAGTCAGAACAGCCCTCTGGGAGGGCACAGTAAGCAGTGTTCTTTTATTTACTTTCCCAGTGCCATATAGTACAGAGTCTTAAAACGCTCATTGTAGCATGATCGTTTGTAGCCAGCCCCGTGGACGGATAAAAATCACAGTTATCCCCAAATACAGAGTTTCGCAGATTCCACGAACAAGGAACGTCACAAAGTTTACTAAAGATTATTGCTGACATTAGTTATCTACAGGTACCAGACTTGGAACTCAAATGGCCTTTCTCAACTCAAAATGAAAAGCAAAGGCAGAGAAAATTGGCTCCCTGTCTTAGATGACTAGTGGTCTACTTGGAGCTTTCCAAATCACAGGAATTTAGGACCTGCGATTAACTAGGCAGCACCCACTCTCTCAGAGGAGAAAACTGTCCTAGGTGGAAAATCCTTAATTATCCCTTCCATGCATGAGCCGTCCAACTGGAGCCTGGCCAGAATTGTCAAGTGGCCCATTGTGTAAAGAAAACATGGGGGGGAAAAGAAATCCCAGTCAGAGAAACTCTCCCAGATTCCCTGTTAATTTGAAGGGCCAAGTTTTAGTTTAGATGAAGCCCCTATAGTTAAAAATGATTACTCTGCCCATGGCCCTCCCCCCCCCCCCCCGCAAGCCACTTACATTTCTATCCCTCCCCCCCAGGGTTCTTTGGGTCTCAGGAGGGGGTGGGAGGGAGTGTCTTGTCTCTGCCAGTGACTCAAGCTCCTACCATTTGTGTTTCTCCAATTTTAAGGGGTCCAGACACCTTAGTTTTATTTGACCACTTAGAGTCAGATTAGCTTTTACAGCAGAATGTTTACTTCAGAAGTTTAACAGGCACAAACATACAAACATGTCTAACAAGGTTGAGGGGAAGATAGTACTCTTCCCCCCCCCCCAGTACTACCGTGGTGGGCCAGGAAGGGAGGAGGGAGTAGATTCACAGCTTAGCTTTAGTCTGGCCGAGTTTCAAGTCCAAAGCTCTCCCCTGGACTTGTGTCCAAAGACCCTGACCTCTCAGGCCTTCCCTGATGGCCTGCTTGCCATCTCCTGCCTAGAATCCTTCTCCCCAAGGTCCACAGGGCTCGAGCTCCTAGGCCCCTGGAAAGAGAGCAAAGAGACTTCTTTTGTGAGTATGTGTTTTTAGAGTGGCTACGAGGTCGGATTTATAGGGAGATGTGGGCCAGTCCACCAACATGAAGGGGTTTCTTGCGGGCCCCATTTGGCCAGCCTGATTTTCCTGCCTGCTGATTCTCTTTCTGCATTCCATGATGACTATCTGTTCTCTTCCTATTCCCTGACTGTCCAGTATTTCCCAAGGTCAAGTCCTTGCCATTTGTCCTCTCCATCCACCCTCGACAGGAGATGAAGAAGTGTTGATCAGGAGCTCACTGAGGAGAGTACAGACGGGATAGGAGACTCCTCTTTCATGGTGCTCGGCAGGTTGTAGCAGGAGGAGGGAACGCACAGAGTGGGTTGGCGAGGGTGGCTCTCATTAGTGCTGCCCTCCTTCTAGGAATGGCTTGACCATGTCGTGGTCACTTGACCTGGCCGTAGACATGAATTCCTCCTCCCAGACCCCTGTAACCACTTAGCTGCCAAGTCCTGTGATTCCTGCCTCCATCACGTCTGCCGCTGTCTTTTCTAACTGGCACTTGTCACCTTCCGCCTGAATTCTCACACTCACCACTGCCAGGCTCTTTCTTCTCTGGCATCCCCAGCTCTGCCAGGATTCCGGAAGCGGGATTTGAACCCTGCTCTGGCTCTCTGTCCCCTCCAGCTGGGGTGTCAAATCCAAGTAGAAATGGGGGCCTTGCAGCCCTCAGCACCTCTTCACGGAGATAGCTCTGTGAAGAGCGGGATATCGCTCTTTTCTGCCTTGTATACTTGACTCTCCAGCCAGGCCAGGCTCTTCCACTTCTGTCCAGGCTCTTGTTTGAGCCTCATGAGAAGCCGGAGAGCTCACTGCTGCGGTTAGCATTCTCCCCATTCCAGAGACGAGGAAACAGTCTTCAGCTAGGAGCATGTAGAGCGTCAGGAGCATCCTTTCGAGGGCACGAGAACCAGCCAGGGCCGAGCAGCAGCTGCCTCCTTCAGCACTGTCCCCAAGGAGCTTCCTGTGCATGCTGGTTGTGAGGATACTTGTCCTCCAGTTGAGTTGAGAGTGGCCCCTGGGACTGCCAGTCCTTCTGACATTTTTCTGGGGCCAAAAAGGACAAGTCGAGTCTCTTTGGTGCACGACTTCCTTCAGTTACTTGAAGACAGCCGTCATCTCCCAAGTTTTAAATTCCAAATTACTTGGCCAGTAAGATGGCTGAATAGTTTCTTTTTTATAAAACTTCTCCAATCCCAAACCTCAAAAGAAAGGAATTCTGCACCAGCTGAAAATAAAATAAAATAAAATATGAGAAGATGGGACTACCCCCTCCACCAAGGTAAAATCCTTGCTCAGAACTTCGATTAGGTTTCTGACCTTTCAACCAGTGTCACAGGCCCACAGCACTAAGACTTGGGACTCAGGGCCTGGCTGCAGCAGAAGATTCAAGAATCCAACAGTGATTGTGCCCAACTCCACAATGGGAAGGAGAGTGGGGAGGATGGGTGGAAGACTTGGGCAAGGACAGAAGACAAGTTGTGTAGCGTTCTCAGAGCCACGGCGGGGGACACATAACAGTGGACTTAATGGGCACAAGACTGGAAACCTGTGTCCACTGTTACTGAGGACAGTGACCCAGCTCAGCTAAACGCCACACCTCCCAATGGGAAGAGGTTGAGACTGCCCAGCTGCCCAGCCTTCCTGGTGTGTCCGTGTAGCAGTAGGAGGGGGTGGGACCCCAAAGAGGGAGGGAGGGAGGGAAGACACAAGAGAAAAGATGAAGGAAAAAGTCCGTCAGACAGTGAACATTGAGTAAGTGTCCACTGGATGCCAGGTGTTTTGTGGGGATACAGAGAATGGCAAAAACATGGTCTCTGATTTCAAGGAAGCAGTTCACAGTCTGACGGGAGACAAAATATTCAGACAACTGCAGACACCAGATACATACAGCATAAGTTGGAAACAGTTAACAGAAGAGGGCATTAGCATTAGGGAGATTGGGAAAGGCTTCCTGGAGAAGGTGGACATTTGAGCTGAATAGGCCTCCTCCAAGCAGGTAAACAAGAGAGGATCCTACAGGCCAGAAGAAACGAGTTGTGCTCTCTTCCCCATGTTAAAGAAATCTCCTCAGTTCCTTCACCAGCTTTTGTTCAATGTCGTTTCTCATTTGACCCCCATTCTGGTCATCCTTCAGGACATGGGGCGCCTTATGGCTGTCCTTCCTCAGATGTGACCCCTTGAAAGGAACTCGGTACTTCCCATGTAGTTGGGCCATGTTTAAGCACAGAACTAACCCCTTCCTTGTTTTAACCCCAGCCCACCTGACCCCCTTGACCTCCCTCCATTCATTCCTCTGGAGAGCCTTTGTCCCAATCAGAAACATAGTTTTACAATTCCCATTGCTTGTACAACATGCCCTTCCCTATACCTGGAATTTTTGCAGGTTCATTCATTCCAAAAAGGTAAATTAGGCACCGTAACCTCCTTATTGCTGTCAGTATTTCTCATTTGTATCTGCCTTTGAAGGTCCATCTCAAGTCCCAATTTCTCTTGAAATTCCTCATTACATTATCTCAACTGGGCCTTCTCTGCACCTGAGTAGTTTGTTTGTTGTTGTTGTTGTTTTTGGCTAGGCAGTGGGGTTAAGTGACTTGCCCAGGGTCACACAGCTAGTAAGTGTTATGTGTCCCAGGCCGGATTTGAACTCGGGTCCTCCTGAATCCAGGGCCGGTGCTGTATCCAGTGCACTATCTAGTTGCCATATGAGTAGTCTTTTCATACCTCCTTAATTGAGTCACTCTCCCTCTCACCACAGTGGCTTTTCCAGACCTTTTTCTCCTCTCACCTGAGAATCTTGCTTTGTATTCCACTTTAAAAAAAAGACAGTTTGCCAAGAGCTGCCCCTTCCTCATCTCTCCCCACTCAGATGCCTCCCATGAAGGGCGGCCCTTCTCCGTGACGCCCTCTTGGTCTCGTCCCCTCCCATTTCTCTAGCAGGCTGTGCCCCTCATTGTGAAGCTCGCTGATCTCTAATCTCGCCCCACCATTACCTGCTGTTCTGATGCCTTCATCCTAAAATCCTCACTCGAGCCAGCCGTCTCTACTAGCCGTGGTTCTCTTGTCTTTCTATCCCTTTTGTGTCTTTACTCCATGAGAAAGCATCTTCAGTTGTTGTCTCCACTTTCTCTCCTTTCACTTGATTCTGAAAGCATTCAACTAAAACAACTATTCTTTCCTAAGTTAGCCATGACCTCTGTTTTTTTAAATTAAGGTTTATTTTTTTCAATTAGCAAAAACGATTTTTCTTTCCCTCCCACTCCCCCCTCTCACTGAGACCATTATTTTCTTAATTGCCCAGTCTGATGACCTTTTCTCAGCCTTCAACGTTCTTGGCCTCTCTGCAGAGAGCCTTTGGCACTGCCAGTCATCATCCAGATCCCTTCTCTCCAGGTTTGCACAATACTTCTCTCCTGATTCTTCTTCTCAGGTGGTGGCGCTTCAGTCTCTGTTTACTGAATCCTCATCCGGGTCATTCCCACTAAACATGGCTACTCCCCAAGGCTTTGTCCTGGGCCTTCTCTTCCTCTGTCCTATCTTGCCTGGTAACAGTAGCTTCCCATGGGTTCAGTTATCTTCTCTATGCAAATGATTGCCAGGAGTTTTTGCCCAACCCTTACCTTTCTTTCCTGAGCTCCTGTTTGGCCTCACCAACCACCTCTTGGACCTCTTCAATCGAGCAAGCTCAGACGCAACAAAGCAGAACCGCTTAGCTTTCCCTGGGTCCCTGCTGAGTCTCCGCTTTGCATCCTTGGCATCATCCTTTACTCCTCGTCCACATTCACCCTTTATCCCATCTGTTGTCAAAAGTGTGCCTTGGGGGGCAGCTAGGTGGCACAGTGGATAAGGGATCTGGCCTTGGATTCAGGAGGACCTGAGTTCAAATGTGGTCTCAGACACATAACACTTACTAGCTGTGTGACCCTGGGCAAGTCACTTAACCCCAATTGCCTAACACCCCCCCAAAAAAGTTTGCCTTGTCATTGTCTTGCGTCTCGTTTTTGTCCTCATCTTCTGCACGCAGCCGCCTTGCAGACACAGGCCCAGGCCCTCCCATCTTACGCTTTTAGACTGTCGTCGCCTGGTTGGTCTCCTGCTCCTCAGGTATTCTTCTACTCCAGTTCCTTTTCCACACAGCTGCCCAAGCGAGTTTCCTGAAGGGCAGGTCTAATAATATCTTCACCCTCCCTCGTTCAGTCAACTCCAGTGGCCCCCCAACACCACAGATATAAAATCTTCTGTGAGCAGAAGCTCTTTATACCCTGGTTCCTTCCTCCCTTTCCAGTTTTCTTATACCTTATTCCCCTCCACATTCTCTCCTACCCAGCAACACTAAGTCAGCAATCCTTTAAAGCTCCTACTGTGTGCATACAAAGAGCTTACAGTCGAAAGAGAGGGGAGAAAGGAAGAAGGCAGCCTGCCTTGTAAGCAGTGAAGAGATGGCAGGCCTAGGTTAGCAGGCCGGCTCCTCAAAGGGAGATTTTGGGACTCTGCCCTCCTCTCTGAGGGAGGGTGGGCCCCACTTGCCAGGAGGACTGACCGGTGTGAGCCTCTGGGCTATTGTGATCTTTCAGGTCTGAGTTCTAGAGGTGAAGTGATCTTGGAGGATGAAGAAGTTTCAGGGGGAGAAGTCCCGGAGTATTTCTCCATCTCCCAACCTCAAACCTGGGATTCTCGGCTCCAACACCCCTGCCTCTTAGCTGTCTTAGCTTCCTTCAAGATTCAGCTCACATCTCGCCCTTTGTCTCTTCCAAGTCCTCCCTTTCCATCTCCCCCCTGTGCTACCAGTGTCTTTCCTGTTGTGATTACCTTCTGTTTACACTGAATCTACTGTTCTTTTCAGGTTGTCCCCCCATGAGGGTAGGCGCTTGCATACATGCATAGAGAGAGACATACACATATGTGTATTTCTCCCATTCTGTCTGTTATCAGATCAGCTCAATGCAGTCTGACTCTCAGTCTTATCACTCAATTGAAATGGTTCTTTCCAAAGTTACTAATGGACATTTTCTTTATTTTTTTAATTAATTAATTTTTTTGTTTTCACAGTACCTCCGTCTTCCACTTTATCCCTCCTCCCGCTCTTTCCCAGAGAGCCATCCATTATAATAAAGAATTTAAAAAATTTTAGCAGAAGTAACTGGCGCAACCAAGACATTGTAGAAACCCCGCGCGCCCTGTACTTCCCCACATGGCCACTCGCTGCTGAGCGGACCCAGGGAGGCCTCGCTTGGGGGTTGTAAGTTCACGGTTTTGTGAGTGGAGCCTTTTCTCATGTGGTTGTTGTGGAGAACTGTCTGTTCTTATCCTATTGAGGAATGACTTCTGGTCTTCAGTCTGCCAGTTCCCTATGTCTTGTATATCAAACTTTTATCAGAGAGTTTTATTGGAGGTTTATTTTCTGTTTTTATCACCTATTTGCCTCCTTATCCTAGTTCTTTTAGTTTTGTTCATGCAAAAGCTTTGTGATTTTATTGTAATCAGAATGAATTATTTTATCTTTTGTAACCATCTCTGTCACTTATGTGATTAAGAATTCATTTGCTGCCCATAACTGTGGAAGGTGTGTGATCCACTTTTTTTTCTCATTGATTACATGGTTTTTAATAAATCGGGTCATGTATCTGTTTTGAATTTTTGGAGGTATGTGGTCCAGGAGACTGGTCTAAACCTAGTTTGTGCCAGCTGGCTTTTCACTTTTCCCGGCAGTTCTTATCAGATGTGGAATTCTTTTGTTTGTTTGTATTTTGTTTTTTTGGTGAGACAGTTGGGGTTAAGTGACTTGCCTAGAGTCACATAGCTAGTGAGTATTATGTGTCTGAGGCTGGATTTGAACTCGAGTCCTTCTGACTCCTGGGCTGGTGCTGTATCCACTGCGCCACCTAGCTGCCCTAAGATGTGGAATTCTTTACTAGGTAATTTGCTTCAGGTTTATCAGACTGGGTTATTAGAGTCAGTTATTTTTGATTCTTCCTTGTCTAATTTTTTCTGATGATCTACTTTTTTACTTTTAAACTAATACCAAAATGGTTTTGACGATTTATAATTTAGTTTTAGGTCTGGAAGCTCTACCCTTCAGTCCTACCCTGTCATTTCTCTTGATATCCTTGATCTTTTGTTTCTTTAAATGAATTTTCTCATTATTTTGTCTAGCTTGTAAAGTGTCCGTTTGGTAGTTGCTGTAACACTAAACATGTACATTAATTTTGGTAGTATTGCCACTTTTATTAGATGGCGCAGCCCCGCTGTGAGCACTGACCATTCTTCCGTTGTTCATTTCTTTAAGGAGCATGTAGTGATTGTGTCTGCCATAGCTTTGAGGGTGCTTGGGTAGATATGATCTCTGAGTTACCCAATCTGATGGCCTCTTCTCTGGCCGAGTTCCCCTTGACTGTCCTCTCCTTCTTGGGAGCTCTGATTGTCCTCTGCTTAGGTCTCCTTAGTCTACTTTGTGGACTCACCGTCCATATCCCACTTCCCCAACTTGGGTGCCCAGTTCATCTTCTGTAGTACGTTACTCTGCCACACCAGTCGTCCTTGAAAATAGAGCTGGTCAGGCCACTTCTCTGCTTGGAGTCCTTGAGTATTCTCAAAGATGTCCCTTTTGCCCGGGAGGTAAAGTGGGAGCATCTCATGCTTCTGGCTTTCTCCTGTGGCTGTTCTCTGGCTCTTTCCTGTCTGCGATGTTTTCCTTCCTATTCCTCTGCTTGGAAGCCTGTCCTGAAATCCCAGTTCAGTTGCCCTTTCTTCACTGATGGCCTCCTTGCCCCACCGTGGGCTGTGGTTTTCCTCCTCTTAGGCCTTAGGGGCACTTTTTCGCTGTTCTCTTACATTTATAGAAGAGGCCCCACTATTACAAGGTAAGTTCAGTGAAAGGCACCGTGCTCTCTCTGCACTGGGGGTCTCCATCAGCGCCTCACCCAGTGCTCTGCCAATGAGAGTGGCTTGATGGGGATTTTCATCAGACTGCTTGGGTACACTGGTATCGCCAGTGCAGTTTTCTTGCCTGATCAGTTTGAGGCCGAGGGTGGGGGCCACAATTTTATTCCTGTGGTTATTATTACTTTTCACTTATTTTCACAGTTCACAATAATTATTATTATTCACAGGTTGTTTCCCTGTGAAATGTGTGTAGACCCTCCTCAGGCGAAGACAGGCCAAAGTACTGTGACTTTTCTTTGTAATTCTCTTTCTTTTGATCCTTTCAGTCAAGCTGCTGTTTCAGCCCAGGCCACATCCAATACTGACCCAGCCCGACCTGCTGCTGCTCAGGCTCCCGGTCTGGCCAATGTCCCTGCCCAGGACCCCCTGCCCGGCCCGAATGCCAGGGCGCCAGACAACCGAGCCCTGAATCCGAATGTGCAGATGAATGCCCAGGGAGGCCCTGTGGTCAATGAGGAGGACTTAAACCGAGACTGGCTGGACTGGATGTACACGTTTTCTAGAGCCGCTATCCTCCTTAGTATTGTGTACTTCTACTCCTCCTTCAGCCGCTTCATCATGGTCATGGGTGCCATGCTGCTGGTCTACCTGTGAGTAGAATTCATTCCGCGTGTGCACGTTCCCTGCCTCCTGCCGAGCCCTGCCTGGGCTTTCTCTGAGTGGCAGAAACAAAGAGTCTCTCCCCCTCCATCAGAGCTCCTTTATCTGATGGGTGCCCTTTCCTTCTGCCCTGGCCCACACGAGCAGCAGCTGAGGACTTGAGGTTCTTCGGTGAGCGCCAGGCAAAGTCTGCCCTTTGCAGATGGCGCTTTCAGTACCAAGCCCTCCAGGTAGGGCTTGGAGTCTTTGTGGGCAAGGTGACCTTTCAGTGGTTTCTGAAGTTTCACTGATCTCCGGAAGATTCCTGGGCCTAATGTGCTGTCAAAAGAGCCGGTCAACAGTTTAAAGTACAAATGGGCCCTCAGACTACAGTTAGTTCCTTTCCTGGGGAGAAGCCCTTGGGGGGGGGGTGTGGCCTGAGGCGTGAGCCATGGCACAGATCCTAGCTGCCCGAGGAAATCACCCGTGAATAGGTGATTTCACCCACTGTTGGATGGTGCAGCCATTTCTGATTTCTAATTCTTTTTCTCCTTGTGCTGCTGCGTAGACACCAAGCTGGATGGCTTCCCTTTAGACAAGAAGGAGGGCAGCTCCAGGTCCCCAATAATGCCGATGTGAACCACGATGGGCAGAATGGGAATAATCCAGACCTTGAAGAAATGGTATGTTGGCCCGGAGCTCAGGTCTCTTAGTTACTTGTTTCCCATTCTGCCTTGCGTCCAGGGCAGCTCAGTTTTCTCCTCCTAATTCCTGAGGCTAGAGCAGGCCAGCAGGTTACAACGGGCAGTGAGGACTGGCCCCTGCGCACTTCCACCTCCCCTGTTTGAGTCCCGAGCATGGACCCTTGGTCGCCTCTTTCCGTAAGGCTGGGGTGTGCAGCCACCCAGGTTCCTTTCCTTTCTATTCAGATCACACTCTTCCGTCTTCCCTCTGGGGCTCCAGGGAAAACGGAACTGGGCGAGTCCCTCACAAATGTGGTTTTTGTTTGGTTTGAAAGGAGCGTCTGATGGATGACGGACTTGGCGATGAGAGTGAAGAGGATGCCGGGGAGGACGCCGGGGCTGGGCCCCAGCCTGGGCTCATGGCTTCAGCCTGGTCCTTTGTCACCACCTTCTTTACTTCACTCATCCCGGAAGGGCCTCCCCAGGTCGCCAATTAGACCTGACCACCTGTGCCAGCCAGGAACGAGCTGTACTGAGAAGTGGGTTTGACTGGAGGGGAAGTGTTTTAAATAACAGTGCAATTTCAAGAAAATTTATAACTTTCTTTTGATCATGTTGTAAAAAAGTGTTTTTTTTTCCAGCTTCTCATGCACATGAATATTTTCAGCACAAGTGAGCTACAAAATATGTGCTTTTTTAAACATCCTTTAAGGAGGAGCACAGTGTGACAATGTTGGTCTTCCATGTTTTATTCATTTCAATTACGGATATTATAGCAAGAAAATAATTATTGTTAGTGCATATTATTCCTTTAAAGAGCTGTTTAAAATGTAAATGTCTACAGCAAGGAGCCTTGTCTGTGGTCCTTGAACAATGTGAAATTTGAATAAGTACGCCTATTTTCTGTGAACAACCCTCAAAGTTAAGAAGATGATTTTTATACTTAACAGTTTTTCCAAAGAATGCCCGTCACACAAAATGTGCTAGCGTTATCTTTTCTTCTGCAGTACAGCAATAAAAACCTTCTTAATGCTTCTTGAAAGCTTGACAGTTTTTAAACAAGTTTTCTGATGCCAGAATCAATTACGGAACTTTTCTTTTGTAGAATATGCCCTATTAATTGGAACTAACCCTTTAAAAACAAATAAACAAGCAGCTCTTCAAGGGGATTAACAGTGACGTTTGATTCATTACAAATGTTTGATATATACAGTACTTTTTATAAAATGAGATGTACTGGAAATCAGTCCCTGTAATTAGTTTTTTTAATAAAAGGTCAATTACAGTAACTGTTTGTGGAATATTTATTATATCATTTTCAGTAGCTTGCCATTACACTTCAACCCTTGTGGTAATCAGCATAATGGTTTAATTGAAGACAGCAGGAAAAGCCTCAAGGTCAGAGGTCAGCTTATACAAGCAGGATAATCAAATTCAGGGAGTGATTGTGAGACGACCAATTTAATACTGTGCTTCCTTATGGAGAAGCATTTTTGCAAAACTCGATTAAAACCAGAAAACTGCTTACTGGCGATATGGAATTGTCTGTCCTCTGCTCTTCCTGGTAGAGCTGGAGATGGGCTGTTCCTATTTTTCTCTCTAATTTCCTCTTTTATGTTGTCTGAGCCAGCCTTTCATTTCTTATGATATCCACATTCACAATCATAAAGTCTGATTGTTTCTTAATACCTATGCCCTGGCCCCTGATAACTGGAATTTCCTGATTTTAATTCTTAGTTTAATTCCAATAACAACTTTCACATATTCACTTCTGTGGGGTTATAGTCTGATGCTTCCTTGAGGTGATCCCAGGTACTCGGAGGTTACACGAGTGTAGGGCAGGCTCTTGGGGAGGCATTTCCTAAGATGCTGCGGCAGCTGAATCTGCTGGTGTCAGAGAGGGTTCATCCCTGTGAGATGGTTACTTAGGGCAGCCCGCCAGACAGGTGCTGAGTGGCCGTGTTCTGTTGTGACAGTGGAGAAGTTGTGGAAATGGGGGGTGCAGAAGAAAGGAGGAGACGAGGATTTATTAAGGGCATACTAAGGTTCAAGTGTCAGCTGCTTCTCCCGTTTACCCCCTCATACTGTATAATTATCTAATTGAACACCCTCAGGTGAGAGCTGGGTGACAGGTGGATGAGCAGTCCCCAGAAGGACTTGGCAAGCCCTCGTACTGATAGTCGACACCAAGAAAACAGGTTCTCTACCAGCCAGCAGGGTGCTATCCATACACGGAACCATCAGTTACAGCAAATGGGAGAAATTTTGAATTCTGTGGATAAGTTCACTGACCTCGGCAGTATGTTTTCCAGGGCTGTCCACATAGATGATGAGGTTGACACTAATGGCCACAGCCAGTTCAGCTTTTGGGAGACACTGAAGGAAGGTGTTGGAGAGAACCACCTCCACGCCTCCCACGTTGAAGGTCTACACAGTGGTTGTAGGCCTGTCAAGCCTGGGCAGTCTGCCCGCGCCATGCCAGGAAACAGAATCACTTCCATTTGAACTGTCTTAGGAAGACTCTGAAGATCCTCTGGCAGGAGAAGGTGCTGGACACTGAGGTCCTTTCTCAGACTAAACTGCCGAGCATTCAAACTCTGCTGCAGAGAGTGGGCTGGCCACGTTCGAATGCCAAACCTATGTTTGCCTAGGTCTCTCTGAAGAACTTTGGAGTTATTGCACGGGAGGCACCGGCACAGGACTGGCCAGCATGGCATGCCCTCATCAGAGGAGGCAGAATTGTAGCTCAGAAGAAACATGCAATGCACACATTTTTTAAAAATTTATTATTATCATTATTATTATTATTATTATTATTAATATACATTTATTTATTTTTAGTTTTCAATATTCACTTCCACAAATTTTTCAGTTCCAAATTTTCACCCCATCTCCCCCCTTCCCCCACCCCAAGATGGCATGCATTCTGAATATCCCTTCCCCTAATCTATCGTCTCTTCTATCTCTCCCCCTTCTCTTATCCCCTTCCCCTTCTATTTTCCTGTAGGGCAGGATAGACTTCTATACCCCATCTCCTGTATTTCTTATTTCCCAGTAGCATGTGAAAACATTTTTTTTAAACATATGTTTTTAAAACTTTAGGTTTCAAATTTTCTCTCTTCCTCCCTCCCCACCCACCCTCATTGAAAAGGCAAGCAACTCAATATAGGTTATACATGTGCAGTTATGCAAAACACTTCCATAGTAGACATGTTGTGAAAAACTAACTCTATTTCCCTTAATCCTATCCTGCCCTCCCATTTATTCTATTCTTTCTTTTGACCCTGTCCCTCCTCAGAAGTATTTACTTCTGATTACCCCCTTTCCCAATCTGCCCTCCTCTCTATCATCCCCCTGCTCTCTTGTCCCCTCTCCCCTATTTTCCTGTAGGGTAAGACAGATTTCCATACCCAATTGAATGTGTATGTTATTCCCTCCTTAAGCCAAATCCTATGAGAATAAGATTCACTCATTCCCTCTCACCTTCCCCTGTTTCCCCTCCACTGTAAGAGACTTTTCTGTTTTTTTGTGAGATAATTTACCCCATTCTACCTCTCTTTCTTCTTCTCTGAGTATAATCCTCTCTCATCCCTTAATTTTATTCTCCAGATATGACCCCTTAATCTTCAACTCACCCTGTGCCCTCTATCTATCTATCTATCTATCTATCTATCTATCTATCTATCTATCTATCTATCTATCTATCATACATATAATTTTTTTCCTCCAACTACCCTAATACTGACAAAGGTCTCATGAGTTATAAATATCATCTTTCCATGCAGGAATGTAAACAGTTCAATCTTAATAAGTCTCTTATGATTTCTCTTTCCTGTTTACCTCTTCATGTTCCACTTGAGTCCTGTATTTGAAAGTCAAATTTTCTATTCAGCTCTGGTCTTGTCATTAAGGATGCTTGAAAGTCCTCTATTTCACTGAATAACCATTTTTTCCCCTGAAGGATTATACTCAGTTTTGCTGGGTAGGTGATTCTTGGTTGTAATCCTATCTCCTTTGCCCTCCGGAATATTATATTCCATGCCCTGCGGTCCTTTAATGTAGAAGCTGCTAAATCTTGTGTTATCCTGATTGTGTTTCCACAGTACTTGAATTGTTTCCTTCTGGCAGCTTGTAATATTTTCTCCTTGACCTGGGAACTCTGGAATTTGGCTACAATATTCCTAGGAGTTTTCCTTTGGGGATCTCTTTCAGGAGGAGATTGTGGATTCTTTCAATTTCTATTTTGCCCTCTGGTTCTACTATATCAGGGCAGTTTTCCTTGATAATTTCTTGAAAGATGATGTCTAGGCTCTTTTTTTGATCATGGCTTTCAGATAGTCCAATAATTTTTAAATTCTCTCTCCTGGATCTATTTTCCAGGTCAGTTGTTTTTCCAATGAGATATTTCACATTGTTTTCTAATTTTTCATTCTTTTGGATTTGTTTTACAGTGTCTTGATTTCTCATAAAGTCACTAGCTTCCAATTGCTCTATTCTAATTTTTAAGGAAGTATTTTCTTCAGTAAGCTTTTGGACTTCCTTTTCCATCTGGCCAATTTTGCTTTTTAGGGCATTTTTCTCCTCATTGGCTTTTTGGACCTCTTTTGCCATTTGGGTTAGGCTATTTTTTAAGGTGTTATTTTCTTCAGTATTTTTTTGGGTCTCCTTTAGCATCACTCTCAGTTTTTCCTCTACTTCTCTAACTTGCTTCTCAAAATCGTTTTTGAGCTCTTCCATGGCCTGGGACCAATTCATATTTTTCTTGGAGGCTTTGGATGTAGGGGCTTTGACTTTGTTGTCTTCTTCTGGTTGTATATTTTGATCTTCTTTTTCACCCAAGTAAGATAATATAGTCTGACTCTTTTTGCGCTGCTTGCTCATGATCCCAGCCAATTACTTGAGTTTTAAACTCTTTGTTAAGGTATGAATCTGCTTCCAATGTGGAGAATGTATTGTCCCAAGCTTCAGGGGTTTGTACAGCTGTTTTCAGAGATACTTGTAGGGACCTGTAAATTTTCAGTTCTTCCAAGGTGGTATGATAAGGGGCAAGGTGTTTACTCCTTTCCTGGCCTGCGACTACAAGTACTCCTTTCTGTCCTGTAACTGTGATGAGGGGCACCACAACCACTACAAGCTCCACCAAGCCAGCGCTCCTCCTCCCCCCAGCACCGCTGCCCAGAACTGTGACCCAGATCCACACACGGGCAAAGCAAGAGATCCCTGCCTCAGCACTGGCAAAGAGATCCCTGCAATCCCTCTCTGATCAGCCACTGGATTCCCCCTCAGTCTGTGGGCCGGAAGCTCGGGAAGCAGCTGCCCCCCCCAGGGCCACGCTCTTGGGGAATGGAGCTAAAACCCGGCCTTCCTCTCTGAGCACCGACAGAAACAGACTTTTCCCACTGACCTTCTAAGTTGTGTTTGGTATTTGTGGATTGAGGAGTCTGGAAACCTCCACAGCTGCCCGCGATTCAGTCCTCTGAAGCCCGCTCCAGGTTCACTGTGGCCTGCGCTCCCAGCCCGGTGTGATACACCTTTCTGATCAATCATCCAGGTTGTCTTGGCCTGGAAATTTGTTTCACTCTGTCTTTTTGTGGGTTCTGCTGCAGCCATTTTTTATGAGTATCTGGAGGGTTTGGGGGAGAGCTCACGCAAGTCACTGTTTTCACTCTGCCATCTTGGCTCCGCCCCCCCAATCCCTCAATGCACAAATTGAGAGATGTCTCCACTCCCAGTGTTCATACGGGGCCTGTCCTGTGGTAGAGCCCTCTGAGCTTGTGCTGTGGATCAGCCATAGTGGGACACGGTGTACCTTGTCCCCATACAAAGGGCAAACAGCAGCAGGTGAACACTGATTATAGGAGATCATTCTCCTTAATCGTCCTCATAAGTGCTTTCCTCCTTCTCTCTTTTTCTGCTTTTCTTCTCAGATCAGTAATGTGCACTGATGATGATAAGCTGATGTTCATGCAGCTGTGCACCAGGCACTGTGCTGAGCACTTTTGTTGTTATTCAGTTGTAAGTCACGTTCAACTCTTTGTGGCCCTGTTTGGGGTTTTCTTTAGCAAAGATACTGGGGTGTTTTGCCATTTCCTTCTCATTTTACGGATGAGAAACTGAGGCAGAGGTTAAGTGACTTGCCCAGGGTCACACAGCTAGGAAGTGTCTGAGGCTATCTATGAACTCAAGTCTTCCTGACTCCAGGCCCAGTACTCTATGCTCTGTGGTGCCACTGAGCTACCCTCATAATAGAAAAAAGTTTCTTTCTCACTCCATCTGGCCATTGCCTGTGCTTTGTGGAGTGTCTGTTCCTTCATCCTGCATCTATTCCTTTCCCCTTCCCAAAATCTATGAGCTCCCTCAGATGACAGCACGACTTCCCTGGCCACTCTTTCATTCTCAGAATCGCTGGGTGAAGCGGGAGAGCTGGAATGCTCCTTGTTCCCCATTAGCCCTTCCAGGTTCTCCCCCTTTCTCCATCACTCTGCCTCTCCTCTTTGAAGCTTAATGAGGTTCACGTCGACCAGCCCATCAGAATCCTGGTAGCTGTCATCGTCACGGCCCTTTTTTCTTCAGTTAGTTTGATACCTGGCTTACAAGTTTTCTCTCCTTCCCAACTCCCACTCATACTAGGGCATGTCAACATACACTATGATACTCTTTCAAATGCCCAAACCACTGGGATCGCAGTCTACCTCGAAATCTACCCGCTTCTTGTGAACTTCTCCAACCAACCTCAGTCACAGACCAGTGGCCTGGCCATCATCCACCAGTCTACCACCTCCATGTTCAAGAACTCTAAATTCCCTTTATTTGATCATAACTTACTGGCTTTCCACCTCGCCCTCTGCTTCCTATGCATGACTTCCAATCCCTTAGCCCCTCGATTCTCTCCCAGGCCATCTCCCCTGCACTTGCCACTCTCTCCTCTCCTCCCCATTTTGACCCCTTGATGAACCATTCAACTCTACACTGTCCTTCTCTCTTGAATCCGTGACCCCTTATATTGTCGATTCTGTCCACCCAAGGCCTGGCCTTAAATCACGCACACCATTCATTATCTTTGAGCCTATACATACATGTGCTGCTGAATGAAGATGAAGAAAATCACCCAGCTGTTCTGACAGGGTCCATAGTAGATTTATGTTTCACAGCTGCTAAGCAATCCTACTATGCCCCACTTAGCAACTTACTCCCACTCTCCACAGCAGCTGCCTCAAACCTTCTCATCCCTCCTCAAACCTCCCACAGCCTACCTTCCCCCAACTCTCTCAGCTGAGAACTGGTTCCTGTTTTATAGAAGTCGAGGCCATGCACTATGAATTCCTCCCTTTCCTCTCTTTCTTACTTCCCATCACTCAGGTTCCTTCTGTCCCTGTGTCCCGCTTTACCCTTCTCTTCTGACCAACATCAAGCCCTGTGCCTGCTTAAGCAATCCCATTCCATGCCATCTCCTCCAACAGATTGCCCCCTCTGTCATCCTGATTCATTTATAGTCTTTCCCTCCTGGCTCCTTCTCTACTGTCCACAAACATGTCCCTGGTTCCCTAACCTAGAAGAACTTTCACTTGGCCCTTCTATCCCCACTAACTATCATCTCTTCTGCTCTTTGTAGCTAAACTGCTAAGGGCTGCCTACCAGAGAGGGCTCTGCATCCTCTCTTCTTTTTCTCTTAATGCCTTCCAGTCTAGCTTCTGACCTTATCCTTCCATCAGAACTGCTCTCTCCAATGTTACTGGTGATCTCCTGGTTGCTAAAGCCAAAGGACTTTTCTCAGTCCACATTCTCCTTGACCTCTGTAGCCTTTGACGCAGTGGCTTGCTCTCTCCCCGACTCGCTTTTCTCTAGGTTTCTGGACACCCCTCTCTCCTGGTTCTCCCTGACACCTCTCTGAGCCCTGTCTCCTTTGCTGGATCTTTATCCAGCCCACACCCACTAATGATGGGTGTCCCGCAGGTTCTGTCCCGAGTCTCCTTCCCTCCCCCCTCTGATTTCCATCAGCTCCGGTGGGATTCTCAATCAACCTTTCCTGCCTCAGACTCTCTGCTATTGCAGAGATGTAATCTCGCATCTCCCACTGTCTTTTCAGACATCATGAACTGGAAGTCCAGCAGACATTTTAAACGGAACCTGTCCTAAACACAACTCCTTATCTTCCCCACTATCCTGGACTCTCGTTGTCTGTCTGTCTGCCTGTCTCTCTGTGTCTCTCTCTCCCCCCCGCTCCTGTCACCACAGTTCTTACGTAGAAATGTGTTTTGCTTGACTGCATGTTTTTAACAGTGGCCTTTTTTTCCTTTCATTCTCAATTAACAGAGGAGGGTGGTTGGGTTTGGAGAGAAATCAGAGTGTGGCTGATGGAAAAAAATAAAATATAATTTTTAAAAGGACCTATTGTCTTAACTGTAATGTGTATTTGGAAGACCATTCCATTTAATTAGGACTTGTATCTGAACAGCTACCGAGGCCCAGATTGGAATGGAAGGAAGAGGAATCGATAAGTATCAGAGTCCAGTGATGCCAAACTGCTCCCCTACACACAAGTCTATCTTTTTAACACTTGTGTTGACACAGTGATTCTATAGGTCTTTAAATCTTAATGCTCCCAAAACACAGTAGAATGAAAGTTTCAAGTCATGCAAATATCAGTGGCGTCACTAAGATGGTAAGTTGGGGATGGACAGCTCGAAGGCCTACCACACAGCTACCCATAAAATGCCAAAAAAAAATGGCCTAGAGCAAGGCCATGGGACACAGCTGGGGGCAGGGCAGGACTGGGGACCTCTCAATGAAGGAGGAGATGGTTGGTCTGAGCTTTGAAGGATTGTTAAAAGGTAAACAGGAAGAGAGTGGGGGGAAGGGCATCAAGAAAAAGTGGGAAATCATATTGTGTTTGGCAACAGTGAAAAATCAAGTTTGGCTGGATCACAAAATTTGTGGGGGAGAAGGCATAACAGAAGAGAAAGCTTGGAAAGCAGTTTGCAGCCAGATGATGGAGGCCTTTTTAAGAGGTAGTGGGGAGCCATCATGGCTTTTCAGCTTCGTGTATCAGTCATGCTGCATGAAGATTATTCTGGCAAATTCGTGTAGGATGGATCGGACAGGGAAGAGTCTGGATTTGAACCCAGAAATCAGAGAGTTACTGCCCCAAACCCAGGCCCAAACTGGGGTGTTGACAGTGGAAAACGGGAGGGCTGAAATTGAAAGCTGTTGCATGAATCGGGACCAGTTTACATCAGCATTATAAATGAAAACAACTTTGGAAGGCTTCAGGCTGCTGACCAATGCCATCATCAAGTACAATGCCAGGGGGCAATGACAGGGAAGCAGTGAACTCCAAGTACAGAATCAGAGGTGCCACATGTTTGTATCTTGGCCATCATGGGAATTTGTGTTGCTTAACCATTATAAAGATTTTTTTTCCCCAGTTGGGAGCAGTTGGGGAGGGGGTAGATAATGAGAGAAAAGAGGAGCTAGCAGTAGGGTTACTGAAAAGGGGAGAGAGTGTAGCATTTATTACACTCCTATGTGCCAAGCACCTCGCAACAACCGTAGGAAGTAGACACTTTCATTATCCCCATTTTACAATTGAAGTAATTTGGCCAAGGTCACACACCTAGTAAGGGTCTGAAGCTGGATTTGAACTCAGGTCTCCCTGACTCTGGGCCCAGGACTCTCTTCACCATACTGCCTAAAAAAAGAGAGCCATTGACTCACTTTTTAAAAGTGCACAGAAGAGAAGGAAGTCAGACAGCCTTGAAAGTTAAGAGGAAAAAAGTATCTTGAGCAAAGAACCACCAAGCCGGAGGGCAGCTGGAGGGGTTACCAGGCTGGTGCCTGAGACTGGGATCCTGCTAGGGAGGCAGGAGACCCCAGAGCTTACATGTTACTAGTCTCAGGGTGTGGGCTCCCTAGCCAATTCCCTAGGCTGGGGTGTCAGTAGAGTCTGAAGCTAAAGGTGGCAGTATGGCTCTAACAGTGCAGTGGAACCATGTTTCTTGGACAGGGAGACAGAGGCTGGCATGAGCAATCATGTCCATCGGGGCTAGCATGTGCTAGGTGCCTGTCCAACCTTCCTGCTGATGGGGTGTCTATTTGTGGAAGACAGCAATCCCGTTTGTGGGGGAGATGGCTTGTTTCTTCTCTCTGCCATTTCAGGAAATGCCCTTTGCCCTGAGCTAATTGTGCCCTCTGGATGACTACTAAAGGGCCCCTCACCGGTAGGGGCTCAGGAGCCATGGTCTTTAGGAGAGTGGACCTACCGCGGACTCTGCACCCAGAGTAACCCCCACATTGGGAAATGTTGGGTTTTTCCATGAGGAATCCCATGGGTTTTTTCCGTGGGCACTTAGAGGATGCCCGGGAAGCCAGTCGACAGACCTGGGGAGGGAGAGCATTGCTCGAAGGGCGGCCTGAGAAAATGCGTGGAGTCGAGAGATGGAGGGACGCAACCCTCCTGGATTTGAGGATGAGCCGGAGGCCAGTGTTAGCGAAGTGCAGACTTGGCGGCGGGGTGATGAGCTTTGAAGGCCAAACAGCATTTTGTACTTGCCCCCGAAGGCCACAGGGAGCCCCTGGAGCTTACTGAGTGACCTGGTCGGGTCTGCGTTTTAGGAAAATCACTTGGGTGACTGGATGGAGGGGGAGATCCGGGAGGCAGGCAGATTCCCACCCGCGCCGGCTACCGCAACGATCCAGGTCAGAGGTGAAGAGAGAACGCACCAGAGTCGGCGGACACAGGAGGGATGATGTCACCTAAGTGGAACTGACCAGGCAGGCGTGCGCCTGCGCCGAGACCTCCTACCGCCTGAGGGCGCCTCACGGGCAAGGGCGCGCAGACCGCGGTCTCCGGGCTCTTGGGGGCGGAGCCTGCATTCTGCCCCGCCTTCTCTCTACTCCCGCCGTGGGCGGAGCCTCAATTCCGCCCCATTGTCCGTCGGGCGGGCCTTTGGGTCTCTAGAACCCTGCAGGGACCACAGCCCTAGACGACAGGAATGCGTAGCGCGGCGGCAGGGGGCGTGGCCAGACGGGCGGAAGTTCCGCGGGGCCGGGGGCGTGGCCTTGCGAGGAGGACGGGGGCGTGGCCTGGAGGGGGCGGAAACCGCCCGCTGCGGGTGGGCCGGGGTCAGTAGGGCTCGGGATGAAGCGCCTGCAGGTTGTGCTTGGCCACCTGTCCGGCCGCCCGGATCCGGGCTCGGTTCTGGGCCTTCAGGCCGCCCCATGTTCGGGCTCGGCGCCCGCAGCCCCGTCCAGGGCGTCCGCCGACGACATCGTGGTGGTGCATGGGCGGCGCACGGCCATCGGCAAGGCCGGCCGCGGTGGCTTCAAGGTAGCGGGCCTCCCGTCCCCGAGCCTGACTCCGCTCGCCTCCCTCGCGTCGTATCCCTCTCTCGGGGCTCCCCGGGTCCCAGCCTCATCTGATCTCCCATCTACGTCCCTTTGTCCCCGCAGGACACGACGCCAGACGAGCTGCTGGCTGCCGTGATGACAGCCGTGCTGCGGGACGTGCAGCTGCCGCCCAGGGAGCTGGGCGACATCTGCGTGGGTGAGTGTGGGCCCGCAGCGGGAGGGGCGCTGCGCCCCGCATCCCCCCAGCCTTAAACATGGAAGGAAGCTAAGGACGGGGGCGGGGGGGGGGGCTTCTTGGCCAAGGATACACAGGCTGAACTTGCTGCAATAATTAAGCGCCTACTTCGTACCAGACACCGGGCACAAAGGAAGGGCCGCAAAGAAACCCACCCCTGCCGGAGGCTGCAGGCAGCCGTTTGCACCCTGGGAGACTCCCCGGGCTGAAAGCTGAGGCGTCCTCTCTGCAGCTCTGCCTCCCTCTGAAATGTACCCCCCTCTGCCCACAGGGAACGTGCTGCAGCCCGGGGCCGGTGCCGTCATGGCCAGAATTGCCCAGTTTCTAAGGTAAAGAAAGTTCTGGGAGCTCTTGGTCTGCCTGCCCTTTGACCTCAGACTTGGCAAGGGACACCATTCCCACAGCTAGACCTCAAGCTGGGGTCTGCAGTCCTCTAACCCCTCAGGACCCCAACCATTGAGCCCTCCAAGAGGGGTGAGCGCAGCATTCGCCATGGCGTTAAGGCCAACAAGGCAGCTGTAAGGTCATCCCCCGACCCAGCCAACACAGTGGGCGCCATCTCAGCCGCTCCCAGCCAGCTTAGGCCCGGGACAGTAGTCTGCTGTGGCACGAAGATGGGGTGGGGGAGGGGTTGGCTGGTGGTGATGGGGGGCTGAAAATGGAAAACTTTTCGCCTTCTCAGAGGCCAAAGTTAGATCTGCTTAGGAAGAAGGAATTCAGGAGTTCAGTGTTCATGATGCCTCACAGTCATTAGCTAAGCTGTGATTGACCTTTTCCCTTATTTCCCAACACTCAGCTGTAGACAGATTGCCTTTGGCTCCTTGGCACACTCCTGGACTTTCCCCCTGATTTGAAGGGAGGATCTATTAATTGAGTTCTTTGGTTTCCAGGTCAGGTTAAAGCCAGGGAATTACCTGCCATTAATTCCACCAAGGCATACTTTTCCTAAGATGGACAGAAATAAACTGTCAGGGAGGTGGGGCCAACCAGAGACATGATATGGGGCTGTCTAACCCATTGCTGGCCCTAGGGCTGATGTCTGGCTCACTAGAACTTCCCGGAGCCCTGATCTCCATTCCAAGGGTCTGCTGCAGGACAGGCCCAGCCTGGATGCCCCTGGTGGATCCATTACTGCTTCAAGGACCCCACCCGTGGGGGCTGGGTATATGGGCTTGCAGAGCAAGAGCCAGCCTGGAGGCTCCCGTCCAGGGTACCCACTGACTGCCTGACAGGTCCAAGGTCACCCTCTGGAACTGGGCATTTGGACACTCGAGCTGCCCACCTCCCTCTTTTCTCTGTGTCTGGCGTTCGCTCAGCTCCTCAACCCAAGACGAGGGTTGCCCTGTCCTGTCTGCTCAGCCCCTCTCTCAATATGACTTCTTCCCGCGCAGCCCTGTTCCTTTGTTGGCTAACAATGTCAGAGGCATCAGGCACTGTGCTTTTTAACGTTCATGTCTGTATGTCCTTGTCTTCCAACTGGATGGTGAGCTTCTTGTGGGGAGTACAGCTCTTCTGGGTGGTCTGGAGGGCATCAGTGGCAGCCAACTGAGCCCTTCCACATTTAGAACAAGGATGTTCCCCAGGCCCAGAGGGCAAGAACTAGAAAGGACCTTGGGGCCCACGCCTTCCAGCACCCGCATTTTACTGATTGAAATTGCAGCCCAAAGAGATCAATTAGCAAGTGACAGAACCAGAACTTGAACCCAAGGCCATGTTTCCAGGTTCACCACTCTCTGCTGAAGCTCAGCAACTCTTTATTCTGTATATAAACCCAGGGAGTACGTGGAGCTCTCGCTAGAGAAATTGACCAGGACCCAGGAATGGAAGCCAATGGAGGGGCTGGCAGGCAGGCAGTCCACACTTATTTAATGTCTGTGGTGTGCCAGGCACTGTGCTTGGGATACCAAGGAAGGCAGAAGACAGTCCTTCCTTCAAGAACTTCACAGTCTTCTGGGGGGAGACCACAAGCAAAGAACATTGTACAGAAGCAGTATGTACAGAATAAATTGGAGACAATCAGCAGAAGGAGGGCACTGGTAATAAGGGGGATCAGGATGGGCTTTCTGTAGAAGGGGCCACTTTAGCCTCACTTGAAGGAAAACAAGGAGGTCCAAAGGTAGAGCTGAGGAGCAGGAGTGTCACTGGCATGGGACCCTGCCAAGGTAGGGAGGTGGGGAGGGGGGTCGTCTTGTTAGAGGGGCTGCAAAGAGACCTGTGTCCTTGGGATGTAGAATTATGGGGGAGGGCATTATGAAGGGCTTTGAGGGCCAAACAGGATTTTATTTGATCCTGGAGTTTACTGAGAAAACCACTTTGGTGGCTGAATGGAGAATGGACTGGAGTGGGGGTTGGGAGGGGGGAAACTGGAGGCAGGCAGGACCCCCTTCCTCCCCCCGCCCCAGCAGCTATTGCCATAGGCCAGGTGTAAGAAGATAAGGCTCTGCACTGAGGTGGGAACAGGGTCAGAGAGATGGGTAGGATTATTTTGGAGAGAGGTTGCACAATTGAAATTCACAAGAGATGTAGCAGAGGTGAAATCTGCAAGAGATGTAGGAGAGGTGAAATCTACACAAGATTTTGCAGAGGTGAAATCAGTGAGAGATGTAGCAGAGGTGAAATCCACAAGAAATGGTACAGAGATGAAATCAATCAACATCCTTGGCCACAGCTTGGTATGGGGAAGTGAGAGATAGTGGGAGCCCAAGGGGCCAGGAAGGTGGTGTTCCCTTTACAGTAACAGAGAAGGTAGGGGGCAGGGTGAGGCTTTAGGGAGAAAGATAATGAGTTCCATTCTGGACATGTTGAGTTGAAGACTTTTACTGGACATCCAGTTTGAGATATCTGAAAGGCAGTTGGAGATGCAAGACTGGAGGTCAGCAGAGGTTTGAAAATCATCAGCTTAGAGAAGGTAATTAAATCCAGTGCACTGATGAGATTGAGTAGTATAGCCGGAGAAGAGGACCCTGGGTGGAAGAGCTGTCCTTCCTCCTGTGCTGCGGGGGTACCAGGGTATGTCACCCACCAGGCAGGAATCTTTCCCTTGGTTCCTAATTTACTTATCAGAGAAAAAAAAGTTTTCCAATGTGATGAATGGGATCATTCCTGTTTGAGGGGATATATTTCAGGCTTTTCATCTGTCTTCAGAGCCTAATTTTTTTTTTCAGTAGCCACCTCCTATATCTAGGGATCTTCATTCACCTTTGGGGAAAGAAGGGACTTGGATTATAGAGAGAGGGATGAGGAAAGAAAGCTACTGCTCTTAGAACCAAGGAGTTCCTTGAGAACTGACTTTCCATTAATTAGATTATCTCATGGGGTGTGTAGGTATAGCAAATTTTGAAGAAGCATGGGATGGGTTTAAGGAGATATGACCTAGTTTAAGTAGGAGTAGATAATGAGGGCAAATAAAGTGGTTTGTTTAAGGCAGGGGGAAAGGAAAGAAGCTGAAGCAGAGGACTTTAGACTCTTGTGTAACAGGTTGTTTTTGTCTTTGTTTTATCAGTCGGTCAATGCATCCTTAACAAGTACCTCCTGTGTGCCAGGCACTGCCAAGCCCTGAGGATGTAGAGCCCAGTCTAATGGGGAGACAGCAAGCAAACACACAGATACAAAGCAAGCTTTGTGCAGGATAGATTTGTTGTTACTCAGTCGGTGCAGTCATGTCCTCTGGCTCTGCTGACCCCATCTGGGGTTTTCTTTTCAAAGATGCTGGAGAGGTTTGCCGTTTCCTTCTCCAGTTCATCTCACAGATGAGGAAACTGAGGCAAACAGGGTTAGGTGACTTGCTCAGGGTCACATATCAGGTGTCTGAGGCTGGATTAGAACTCGGGAAGAGGAGTCTTCCTGATGCTAGGCTGGCACTCTATCCACTGTGTCAGGTAGCTGCCCATATGGGATAAATAGAGGATCATCAACAGGGAAGGTACTGTAATTAAGAGGGATTGGAAAAGGTTTCCTGTCCAAGATTAGATTTTAATTGGAACTTAGAGGGTGCCAGGGAGGTCAGTAGTGGGAGTGGAGGAGGGATTGCCTGTGCAGGCATAGGGGCCTCCATGCCTGGAGCCGAGAGGTGGAGGGTTTTGTTTGTGGCACAGCTGGAAGGCCAGTCACTGGACTGAAGACTGTGTTGGGGAGTGAGGTATAAGGAGACTGGAAAGGTAGAAGAGGGCCAGGTCATGAAGGACTTTGAGGGCCAATCAGAGCCTTTGTATTTGATCCTGGAGGTGACAGGAAGCTACTGGAGTTTACTGAAGAGAGGGTGACCTGGTCTGCTCTGAGCTTTAGCAAGATCACTTGGGTGGCCAAATGGAGAGTGGACTGGAGCGGGTAAAGACTTGAGGCAGGCAGAAACTCCCCCTCCCTCCAATTAGGCTATTGGAATGGTCCAGTTGTGAAGTGGTGACAGCGTCAGCGGAAGAAGGGGGTATGTTCTGGAGGTGCTGCAGAGGTGAAATAGACGGGCCTTGGCACCATATTGGATGTGGGAGGTGAGAGACAGTGGGAGCTTGGCAGCCTGGGAGAATGGTATTGCCCCCCCACAGTAACAGGGAAGGTAGGAAGTAGGGGAGGTTAAATGAAAAGGTAATGAGTTAGTTCAGTGTTGGACGGCTAAGATGTCTACTGGACATCCAGTTTGAGATGTCTTCAACTGAAAGCAGTTGAAGAAGTGAGATTGGAGGTCAGCAGAGAGATGAGAAGACTTGAGAATTCTCAACATAGGGATGGTAGTTAAATCCATGGGAGCCGATGAGCTCACCAAGCAAAGTAAGATAGAGGGAGAAGAGAAGAGGGCCCAGGACAGAGCCCTGTGGGACACCCGCCGTTAGTGGGTGTGAGCGAGATGAAGATCCAGCAAAAGAGACAGGATCAGTCAAATAGGAGGAGAACCAGGAGAGAGAGAGAGGGAGAGAAGGAGAGAAGGGTGTCCTGAAAACCTTGAAAGAAGAGAGAGAATGTCAAGGAGGAGAGAGTGACCCACAGTGTCCAAAGCAGGAAGGTCCAGATAAGGAGTGAGAACAAGCCATTGGAAAAGGCGATTAAGAGAGTATCAGTAAATAACATCTGTTCTGATTGTGAAGTGGAGGTGACGACTAGATTTCGGGATTAGATCTGGTAGATAGAGCGCCTGAATAAGTATGGACAGAGGTTCGTGATATTGCACAGGAGGCAGCAGCAAAAAAACATCCCAAAGAAACAGAAGAGCAAGAAAGCAAAATGGCGTCTGATGAGGCTTTACAAAGGAAAGAAGGAAAGTGAAAAATAAAGCAGAAAGGGAAAGATGTGTCCAACTGAATGCAGAATTCCAGAGAATAACAAGGAGAGAGAAGAGGGTTTTCTTAATGAGCAATGCAAAGAAATAGAAGAAAACAAGAGAATGGAAAAGACAAGAGACCTTTTCAAGAAAATGAGAGACATCAAGGTAACGGTTCATGCAAAAATGGGCAGAATAAAAGAAAAAATGGTAGGGACTTAACAGAAGCAGAAGAGATGAAGAAGAAGTGGCAAGAATGCACAGAACTACACAAGAAAGATCTCAACACGATGTGGTTCCTGATCTCGAGCCAGACAGCCTAGAGAATGATGTCAAATAGGCCTTGGGAAGCACTGCTAGCAATGAGGGCAGTGGAGATGATGGAATGCCAGCTGGGCTGTTTGGAATCTGAAAAGGTGATGCAATTAAAGTGCCGCACTCAATCTGCCAGCAAGTTTGGAAAACTCAACAGTGATTACTGTGTTGGAAAAGATCAGTTTATGTCCCGATCCTAAAGAAGGGCAGTGCCGAAGGACATTCAGATTTCTGAACAATTGCACTCATTTCACACGCCAGCAAGGGTGTGCTAAAGCTCCTGCAAGCTCAGCTTCAGTGATATGTGAACTGAGAGCTAGCAGAAGAGCAGGCTGGCTTCCAAAGAGGCAGAGGAACCGGAGATCAAATTGCCAGCATTCGCTGGACTGTGGAGAAAGCAAGAGAGAGTTCCAGAAGGAAAACATCTGCTTCTGCTTCCTTGACTGCACTTAAAGCCTTTGACTGTGTGTGTCACAACAAAATGTGGCAAGTCCTCCAAGAGATGGGAGGACCAGGTCGTCTTGTCTCCTGAGGAGCCTGTGTGTGGGACCATAAGCGACCATGAGAACTGAACGTGAAACGGCCAATCAGTTCAAGACTGGAAAAGGAGTATGACAAGGCTGCATACTGTCACCCGATTTATGTAACTTCATGTGTAATGCCGGGCTGGAGGAATCAAAGGCGGGAATTAAGGTTGCTGGGAGAAATACCAACAACCTCAGACATCCAGACGCTCCCGCTCTGGTGGCAGAGAGTGAAGAGGAATCCAGAAGCCTCCTGATGAGGGTGAAAGAGGAGGGCGTCAAAGCTGGCCTGAGGTTTGACATCAAAAAACCAAAACAAAACTGAGATCTTGGCATCTGGCCCCATCACTCCTTGCAGATGGAGGGAGAAGAAATGGAAACAGGGTCAGATTTTCTCTTCTTGGACTCAAAGATCACTACAGACAGAGACTGCAGCTGTGAAATTAGAAGACTCTTGCTCCTTGGAAGGAAAGCTATGGAAATCCAGATGGCACACCAAGAGGCAGAGACAGCATCTTGCTGACAAAGGTCCATTTAGTCAAAGCTAGGCTTTTTTAGTAGCAATGTGCTGCTGTGAGAGCTGGACTATAAGGAAAGCTGGGCGCTGCAGAATCGATGTGTTTGAGTTGTGCTGGTGAGAGTCGCTTGGACATTAAGGAGATCAAATTGGTGAATGCTTAAAGAAATTAATTCTAGCTCTTCATTGGAAGGTCAGATACTGAAGCTGAAGCTCAAATACTCTGGCCATGTAATGAGAAGGCAGGACTCATTGGAAAAGACCCTGATGCTGGGGAAGATTGAAAGCAAAAGGAGACGGGGAAGGCAGAGGATGAGATGGACAGAGTGTCATGGAAGCAACAGACATGAGGTTGGACAGACTTCAGGAGACAGTGGAGAGTAGAAGGGCCTGATGTGCCGTGGTCCACAGAGTCACAAAGATGCAGATGCGACTGAGCAGCAAATAACTGGAGGGTGGTTTTGGTGAAATGATGAGGCTGGAAGCCAGATTGTAAGGAGTTAAGAAGAGAGTGAGGGGAGAGAAAGTGGAGACCCCTGTTGTAGGTGCCTTTTCCAGGAGTTTGGGAACAAAGGGAAGAAGAGGAGAAACAGGAGGATAGTGGGGAGGTTAGAATCAAGTGAGGGGTTTTTTTTGAGGATGGGGAGACATGGGCATGTTTGTAGGCAGTAGAGAAGGAGGGATTGAAAATAAGTGAGTGGGGATGACAGAAGGGGCTGAATGGAGTGGGATCTCTTATGCAAGGAGAGAGTTAGACTTGGTCAGGAGGAAGGCCTCTGTGTCCTGTGAGATGGGGGTGCAGGAGGAGGGTGGGGACAGGAGGGAGCTCATAGGGAATGCCCTCAATTTTCTCCATGAAATAGGAGACTTGGTCTCAGCTGAGAGAGGCAGGAGGTGAGAGGAGGGATGAGAAGGGGTGGAGAGTGGGAGAGGGGGCTGAGCAGGGAGGCGGAGCAGCATGGCTGGGCAGCAGTGAGGGCCCCATGGAGGCTGCATCACATAAAGGTGTGGTGCACCTTTTCAGAATGGTGGTGGGATTTTCTCCACCTTTGTTCAGGAGAGAGTGTGTGTGTATATGTGTTGCAGAAGCAAAGGTGACAAATGGTGAGAGTGAGCCAAGGCTGGGGCTTGTCCGAGTGTAGTTCGTAATGTGAGAAGGAGGCCGCTGATTGCAGAGAAGAGGACCAGGGGTCAGAGGGTGGTTAGTGCAAAGGAGGTGGCTGGGGAGAGAACTGAGGGATCAAGGGGTGGGAGGTCACGGTGTGGATGAGAGTGGGGATATGTAAGGGAAGGCAGAGGGTGAGGCAGAAAGCCAGTACATTATGGTCAGATCAGGGGACTTCAGAATTCTGCACCATGGATGTGGTCCCTCTGTGGGTGATGACCAGAGGGAGGCCGGCTCTACTTTGTGACTGAGGTCGGGTGGAGGGATTTTAGGTGGAGGAACTGAGTGGTTTGAGTGTTTGACGGGGAATCAGTGTTGAAATCCCCAAGGCTGAGTGTAGGAGCTGGGGAAAACAGAGTGACTGTTGGGCTCAAACGAGGTAATAATCACAAAGCGCTCTCTAATCGCTAGTTATGAAAAATATTAACTCTTCTTAGCACCTCTTCCTGTCTCGGTCTGCCTGGACAGTCTGCCCCAGGACCATAAAGTTGTGCTTCTCACGCCCTTCAACAGAGTCCCAGGCCCTGTATAACACCTTCCTCTGGCCCTGCCCTCTTCATCCTTGGAGCCCACGGGGGGGGGGGCGCTCCAGCTTGAAGGGGAGGCAGCCCCATGGACTCGCTTTGTGTTCTGTTTCAGTGACATCCCAGAGACAGTGCCTTTGTCTGCTGTCAACAGGCAGTGCTCGTCGGGGCTGCAGGCTGTGATGAACATCGCAGGTAAGCTGAGGCAGGGCCTCCCACTGCACTGGGGCCCAGGTTCAAGGCATGACTGGAGTCTCAGACTTGGTTTTTCTTCTATAAATGAGGGTAATCCTCGCTTCTCAGCCTCTTGGCTTGCTCTGCAGGAATGTGTGAGCCAGGCTCTGTGGGCCCTAAAGCCCCATCCTTCCTATTCTTTCCTTCTCTTCCTTCCTGGTCAGCTGCTACTGCTGCCCCCGCTGCTGAGTGAAGCTCACACCCTGATGTCTGGGGCCTCCATGGATCCTGTGAGCTCAAGGAATAGTCCATGGAGGGCTTTTATGGCGATGAAGCCACAGAAAGTCGCCAGCCACCCCAGCACTGGGTGTCGTGGCCTGTGGGCCGCGCCGTGAGGAATGCTCATGAGCCACTTTCATTGCAGGTGGAATCCGTCAGGGCTCTTACGACATTGGCATGGCCTGTGGGTAAGCATCTTTCTTTGCTGAGCTGCTGGGCACTTGCTCACACGTCTCCAGGCCAAGCCCCTTCCACTGGACCAGTGTGGGGTCTCTTGGGACGAGGGTCCCCCAAGTGTGGGGGCCCAGGAAGCATCCCCCTGCACGGAGGCCACCATGGTGGTTCTTGCTGGGATGAGTGGCTCCCTCCTTGTTCTTGGCAGAATGCTCCCCTCCAAAGGCACACCCAAGCCTACCTTGGCCTGCTGCCTCCTACCTTCCCCCCTCTCCCAGGGGGCTGGAGGAAGAGGAGGAGCTTAATGAGTGATCACCGGTCGATTGACAGGGGTCGGTTCCCGCAGGCCTGCTTTGCCTCGGCCCAGGGCCCCCCACCTCCCCTCTGGGGCCGCTGGAGAGCAGAGGGTCTCGGGGGGATAGTGGTCTTTGCTCTGGTTTTCCTAGTCTTGTCCACTGTGTTTCTGGCTCCCGCGTTGGCCCTCAGAGGCAGTTCTGTTTCTCCCCATCTCTTGTCTGTGCCGTGGGAAGACTGAGGGCAGCTGGCCGGCCATTGCCCCTTCCCCGTCTGGCCCAGGCCTGAGGTGGGCATGGAAGCAGATGGCCACCGATCCCCGGGAGGGCTATACTTGTAAAAGTCAGCTGGCCAGCCAGTGGAGGCCTCCCCACAGCCGCAACGGTCCCATTTTATAGGTGAACAGACTGAGGCTTTGGAACTCTGAAGTGGTTTTTCCAGGGTCACAGAGCTAGAAGGGGCTGGAGCAGTAACTGCTCTCTGACCTCATCCTAAGGCTGGCCTTTTCCACAGCCTGTGCTCTCCCTTCCCAGAGTGGCCGGGGGGAGAGCATGTGTGGAAACCAGGATGCCTCTGGCTGCCTCATGGGCCTGCATTCTAGGCCGCTGCTGGGGAGCCCTCTAACTTTAGCCTGGTCACTTCCCATCCTGTGAAATGGGTAGAGTGGGCTAAATGGTCCCTAACATTCTCACATGGCCTGGTAGCCATGCCCTCCTCATTTGGGGTCATCCCGAACCCACCACCCTGAGGCTGCTGGTCTGGGCCACAGGGTCAATGAGAACCAGGACTCGCTCCCATTCCAGCCCCGGCGTGTGCTCCAGGAGGGGGCTGCCCTCCTCCCCTTCCCTGCCCCTCCTCTCCTTCCCCTTCCCCTCCTCCCCACCCAGGCTGGCCCCTCAGCATATCCACGCTGGCCTCCTTGGTCAGGCCCATCTTCCCACCCTGGGGCAGCTGGGGCAGGAGGTGGGGGGCGCAGCCCCTCCAAGGGAGCCCAGCATTGAGGTGCCTCTCTCCTGGGCAGGGTGGAGTCCATGTCCCTGGCCGACCGAGGGAACCCTGGCAACATCACCTCCCGCCTGGTGGAGAACAGTCAAGCCAGAGACTGTCTGATCCCCATGGGGTGAGTGCTCCGAGCGGGGGAGGGGGGAGCTGACCCCACTGAGCCCCTACCTGCCCTGGGGCGGTGTCCTCCCCCTGCCAGCACACGGAGCTGAGCCAGCCGTCCAGGGTCGCCTGCCACACTCTCTGTCCACCTGCTGCAGCCGGCCAGGTTTCAGGGAGGGCTGGAGGCCGCTTCCTGCTTGTTTTAGTATTCTCAGCTAAGTTCCCATGATAAGGCACCACGCTGAGCCTCGGTTTCCTCATCTGTAAGAATGGGGCCATCATCTTTGTGCTGTGATGGTATCTGTCCCCATGCCCGGCTCCCCTTCCTTCCCTGTCTCGACCCTCTGCTCTTCTTGGCATCCCAGGATTACGTCGGAAAACGTGGCGGAGCGATTTGGCATCTCCCGGGAGAAGCAGGACGCCTTTGCTCTGGCTTCCCAGAAGAAGTGAGTGTGCACCTGGGGGCACAGGGGATGTGGTGCTCCGGGAAGGGATGTGTTCTGGGCACGGTTGGGCTGCCAGCTGCGGTCCGAGGGAAGGGCAGAGGTGAGCAGTGGCCTCCTCAGGCTTAGGGCCCCCAGCCCCACCCGCCGCGCCGATGATTAGCTGTGGTGCCCGTAGCCTCGTCCCCACCCCAGTCCCGGGAGGCAGGCGGTCTTCTGATCCCCATCGTACAGATGAGCGCACTAAGGCAGGCTCTGCCCAGGCTCCCCCAGCCTTTCCCAACCCGGTGTTCTCCCTGCATCCTTGAGGTCTTGCAGCTGATAGGTTAGTGATGGGCGTTGTGCAGAATCTTGGAGCTGGGAGGACCTTAGTCCAGCGCAGGCCTCCCGGCTCCTCCATAATGCAGCCACGTGTTGTGAATGATAGGCCTGCTCTGAACCACCTCGCTCTCTCACTCAAGAACTGTGGCTCTCCCTTGCCTCTGGAACAAACTACGGAATGCTGAGCCAGCCTCTTGCAGTGTGGCACAGCGGACTTTTCTAGGCTTCTTTCATATCACTTCCCTTTAGGCACTTCCTATTTCTGTCCAACAGTGATTTTCTGAACTCAGCATTTTTTTTGAGTGCTTTACACTTAATTATCTCATTTGATTCTGTTTTATTTTATTTTTTAATTAATTTATTTTGATTTATCAACAATCACTTCCATATGCTTCTGAGTTTAAAATGTTTCTCTCCTTTTCTCCCCACCACCCTCCCCAAGACAGTGCACAATCTGATACAGGCTCTACATTTACATTCCTATTAAACATATTTTCAGATTAGTGGTGTTGTAAGAATTAGAACCAATAGGAGGAACCAATAGGAGGAACCACCAGAAAGAGGAAACAAAACTCAAGAAAAGAGAAAAATAAGTGATAGCGATTCGACTTCCATAGTTCTTTCTTTGCATGTGGGCAGCATTTTCTATCCCGAGGCCTCTGGAGATGTCTTAGATCCTTGTAATGCTGAGAAGGCTTCAGTTCAACAATATTAGTCGTCGCACAAGGTGGCTGTTACTGTGTACAACGTTCTCCTGGTTCTGCTCGCTTCACTCAGCATCAGACCATACAAATCTTTCCAGGTTTTTCTGAAGTCAGCCTGTTCATCATTTCTTAGAGCACAGTAGTATTCCCTTACATTCATATACCACAGCTTGCTCAGCCATTCCCCAATTGATGGGCATCCCCTCAATTTCTAGTTCTTTGCCACCACAAAAAGAGCTGCTCTAAATATTTTTGTACATATGGGTCCTTTTCCCATTTGTTTGATCTCTTTAGGATATAGCCCTAGGAGTGCTATTGCTGGATCAAAGGGTATGCACATTTTTATAGCCCTTTGGGCATAGTTGCAAATTGCTCTCCAAAATGGATCATTTCATAACTCCACCAACAGTGCATTAGCGTTCCAATTTTCCCACATCTTCTCCAACGTTTATCATTGAACTCAGCATTTCATCTACCACCTCCATACCTTTGCCCTGGCTGTGCCTCTGCCTAGAATGCTGCCTCTCCTCTCCTTAGTCTCTTGGGGCCCTTGCTTTCTTCAGAATTTGGCTTCCACTGCTTATGAAAAGCCTTCTCTGGTACCACCGGTTGTTAGCTCACTCTTCCTCTGCTAATTCTCCGTTGACTTGATGGCTGCCCTGGGAGAATGGAAGCACCTTGAGGAGGAGATATGTTTTGTGGTGCAGACTGCCCTGAGTGCTCACTGCTCGGCCTGTGCCTGGCCCCTGCTGCCTCTCTGGGCCTCGTGGCCCTTCATTCTGCAGTGAGATGGCAGCTCTTCAGTGAAGCGCCCCCAGGGCTGTGTGGCGTCCCCAGGACCCAGAGTTGGGAGGGACAGAATAGCACACTGATCCAGAGGGGCTGTGGTCCTGCTGTGTGGCCTAGCACATAGTAGGCAGTGAATACAGACTTGTTTGATATCCCTTCCCCTGCTGTTCTGTGGCCACAACCAGGGCCCATGTGCTGCTTGGTAGATGGGATTGTGGCCGGTCTCCCCTCACCTCGCACTCTAACTGGTCTTCCTGCCTCCGTTGTGGACCTTCCTTCTGCACTTTGTCCAACCTCCTGTGGCCCCCTCCAAGTGCTTGGTGAGCTGTCTGTCTATCCTCCGTGGCTTCTCCTGTGGCCCAAGCTTCCTCGGATCCCTCCTGGGCCTTTGTCTGTGGCTTTATCCGTGGCCTTCATGGGAACCTTCCGTACTTTGGAGCCTGGAGCCCTAAAAACTGAGGGGCATGGAGGGGGTGCTGGGGAAGCCTCTCGTCCCCTCCCGTTCCAGCTTGGCGGTAGCAGCCTGTGGACATCCCCTTTCTCTGCCCACTCGGCGGCTCTCTTAGGCCCCACGCCCTGGCCAGCTGACACTCGGCCTTGAGGACAGGGACGGCTCAGTCTATAGCTCTCGGGGCCCAGAGTGGGCCCTCCCCCTCGACTGGTGCGTGGGGATGCCCCAAGGGGCCCCTGCAGCTCTCCTTCCCGTTGACCATCTTTGGGACGATTCTGAGCTCCCCAGCCAGCTCCGCCTGGTTTCGCGCTGGGGACGGGCTCTCAAAGCGTTTGTTCCCTTGGTGCCAACAGGGCGGCTAGGGCCCAGAGCCAGGGCTGTTTCCAGGCTGAGATTGTGCCTGTGACCACCACCATCCAGGACAACAAGGGTCACGAGAAGTCGGTCACCGTTTCCCAGGACGAAGGCATCCGAGCCAGCACCACGCTGGAAGGGCTTGCCAAGTTGAAGCCAGCCTTCCGGAAAGATGGGTCCACCACTGCCGGTGAGGGCGTGGGGCACAGGGCAGTGCCAGGGTGACCTCTCTCTGTGGCCCCTCCTCATCAGCCCTGTCTCCACCAGGAAACTCCAGCCAAGTGAGCGATGGAGCTGCTGCCGTCCTGCTGGCTCGCAGGGCCAGAGCTGAGCAGCTGGGCCTCCCTGTCCTTGGCATCCTGCGGGCCTATGCCGTGGTGGGTGTGCCCCCCGACATCATGGGCATCGGCCCCGCCTATGCCATCCCCGCGGCATTGCAGAAATCAGGTGATGACTGGCAGGAGGCTGGCGGGCACCCTGTTCATCAATCAGTCAGCTGGGGAGGGGGTGTATGGGGGGCTGGAGACTGCATCAGTGAGGCCAGGGGAGCCCCCACATGTCCTTGGCAAGTTTCCTCACTGGGAGACTAAGGAAGATGGCCACCTGGGTTTGGGGGTGGGGGGCCCCAGGCCAAGCACCCCTGGGGCTGGCCAGGGGAGGGGGCTGGGCATTGTCCATAGACTTGCTAACGGGTCGTTTCCTTGGCATCCCCTGCCGCCCTCCTGAAGGGCTAACCGTGAAGGACGTGGATATCTTTGAGATCAACGAGGCCTTTGCCAGTCAGGTGAGCAGCCCTGTTGACTCTACTGCCCTCCCATGCCTACCCTTCGGTGTCCGTGGACACTCATTTTTCTCCCCACAGGGCCAGACCCCATGTTAGGAATTTCCACTGTTTCTAAGATGATGTTGGGGTAAAGTGACAATGGCACAGGGAACAGAGGGCTGGCTTGAAATCAAGACCTGGGTTCAAGCCCTCCTCTGCCACCTAGTGACTGTGGGCATTGGGGAGGGACAGAGCCAGTGCCAACCTACATCAGTAGAGGGCAAGTCCTCACCTGGGAGTTTCCTCACCCATGAAATCACAGGTTCAGGGGCCTCTCTCTGCTGGTTTGGCCAGGAAGTGCGGAATCAGCACGGCAGTCAGTAATCATTTATCAAGCACCAGCTGTATGCTGGGCTCACTGCAGAGGACACAGACTGTGAATGAAACCGTCCCTGGGCTCGGAGAACTTCCATTGGTTTTGGGGCAAAATATTTCTACTATTTATTGATGACTCCTCAACCTCAGCCTCGACCATGCCCATCCAAGGAGACGTGTCCATCACAGCAGGCCCGCGACCCAGACAGCCGCTCTGGCCATTAGCGGGAAGGCCCTCCCGTACTGGGGGGGTAAGGAGGCTGCCCTCCATGCCAGGGGAAGGACATGGGAGCCTCAGGCCTGCCCTTCTTCTCTTTCCAGGCTACTTATTGTGTAGAGAAGCTGGGGATTCCCCTGGAGAAAGTGAATCCTCGGGGGAGCCATTGCCTTGGGGCACCCGCTGGGATGCACAGGGGCCCGCCAGGTCATCACACTGCTCAATGAGCTGAAGCGCAGGGGGAAGAGGTGAGACACCCCGCCTGCTGGGAGGTCCAGCTGTGGCCCCGGGGCTGGGCTTATGTGGGGGCTTGCCAAGGAACCAAGCTCCAGGGCATCCTGGAGGGAGGGGCCGCTGTCTGGGCCTTTCCCAGCCCAGTCCCACGTAGGGGACAGTCTGACCTGGCTGGCTAGGCCCTGCTAATCCCCTTTCCCTCTCCCGGCACAGGGCTTATGGCGTGGTGTCCATGTGCATTGGTACTGGGATGGGAGCTGCTGCTGTCTTTGAGTACCCGGGACCCTGAGGCCTCAGCCCTGGGTGAGGGAGGAGGCCCTGGGGGCGCACTCAGAGCCCTGGGGAGCCAGGGCAGAGGCCCTGCGGGGGTGGGGGGGGGCTGCTTCTGGAGGGGGCTTAGGCAGCCCTCCCATCTCTCTCTTCCCTCCCTTCCTTCCTTGCTGGGAGCAGCTGCTGTTTCCTCAGGGGGTGCACCAGCAGCCCCCCGGCTCTTGTGCCTTTTTCAAAGAAATGTTCTCTTGCATAAATAACTAAAATGATGGCCAGCAGCATGGCCTGTTCAGTGGCCTGTGGCTTGGTCCAGGCTTTCCCCTCTGTTCCTCCTAGCTAGCTGAGGGTTTCTGGCCAGGAGCCAACTGGGCTGGGGTGAGCAGGGAAGGGGGCTTCCAGGGGTTGGGGTCAGGCTGTCTCTAAAATCTCTTTAATCAGAACAATAAACCCTCATGACTAATTTCCAGGACTCTTCTCTAGGGGTGTGGACCTGAGGATGCCCCTAGGCCATGGGGAAGGAGTGAGCTCCCCCCACCCCAAGGCAGCTAGGTGGAAGACCTAGTGCAGATCTGGCCTGTGACCTGGCCAAGTCTCTGCACCTGTTTGCCTATGTTTCCTCATCTGTAGAATGGGGGTCATTGTAACACTGACCTTATGGGTTGTGAGAATCCCATGAGATTGTCTTTGTAAAAAGGCACTTACCTAGCACTCCCTTGAGCTGACGCCCAGCCTTCCCTGGCACTGCCTTCCCCGCCCCAGGCAGGAGACTGCCTGGGCCTCCACACCCCCAGCCCTGCCCCCACGGAGGAAGAGAAGGGCAGGTCAGGCAAGCTCTGCATTTATTAAAGTGGTGCTCATTGCCACACCTGTCCTGCTCACGGGACCAAGGCCATGCCAGGCCACCAGCATCTAGTACTTCTCATTGTAGGAGCCTTGCCCACGCACATGCAAGATGCAGGCCTCTCCCAGAATGTCGTCCACCGTCACGACTGCTTCATACTCGCAGCTGTCACTGCCACGAAAGGGGATGGCCCATCACCAGGAGGCACGGGCTAGCAGGAGAGACCCTGGGCCACCCCAGGCCTGTGCCCTCAGTGTCAGAAGTCTGACCCTGAGCAGGGAACGGGGCTCTAGTCATGCTGAGGTTGGGGAAATCTGCAGGAGAAATGCCTTCCGGGGAAACCCCAGTGCTAGCAAGGCCTGGAGAGAAGCCCAGGCTGCCCTTTCCCCCTCCCCACAAGGAATGGGCCTGCAGCCTACCTGGCAGTAAAGTGGATATACAAGCTCATGGAGGTTGGTGGGGAGTTGACTTTCCGAGCTTCCAGTACGCCACTGGTTGGGTAGACTTGAAAGATGACGTTGTGCCTCTCCTGCTTGTCTGTGGTTCAGAGAAACCAAGGAGAGGCCTGAGGGAGGGGCAGGAGGGAGGAGGTGGCATTCCCATGGGGCAGCCACATCCCATCTGCCTTCGCCCCCCATGGAGTGTGCCTACCTGGTGGCCAGGGACCTAGCCAGGCACCTTCCCTTGCATGTGGGGTTTTCCCCCTCTGGGTCGGCTTCAGGCGAGGGCTTGGGGTCTTACCGGTCAGAGCTATCCAGTGGCTTCGGCAGGAACTCTGGTTCAGCAGGGTGACCTCTCGGGTGTACGTCTCATTCACAAAGCAGGTGCCAAAGTCCACCCAGCTGGTGGAGAGCTGCAGGGATGGAATGCTCACAATGGCCAAGAGGGGCACCACCTATGGGCAAGTGGGCATGTCAGCGGGGAAGGGTGGGGCTCTCGGCAGAAGCCCTCTGGTGCCCCATCTCATCAAGTGTCTGAGTGGACCGCCATGTCTCCGGCCCTGCTCTTCGTTCTCCATGACCAGCACTCCTTGGGGCTCCTTCCCCCCTGCTGGGATGATGCCAACAGCCTCCCACCGGGTCTCCTCACCTTCCCCCCCCTCCCCTCTCCAATCATGACCAGGTCACTCCTCCAGGACAAAATCAGTCAGATTCTTCTAGTGCCCCACACTCTGACTGCCCTTTCACTCACTCCTCCTGAACTCACTGGTCAGCAGTGGGGCATCTTCCTGCTCCTTGCTGTCTGTCAGCACTTCCAGGCTCTCCCTCTAACCCCATCACTCAGTCACCTCTCTCCCAGTCAGGATTCCAGCAGCCCCTGTCCAGCCCTTCCTTCCTCCATGCCCGGTCCCTGGGGCGTTCCCTCCTCACATTAGGGGACTTCAGCATGCATGTCCGTGCTCAGGAGCTCTGAAATGGCTTCATCTGATAATAATAGGTTGTCATTCCACCTCTGCCTCTGCCTTGTAAGCCCAGACCCTGTTCCGTGTTCCCTCCTGCCTTTCTCCCTTCCTGGGGAAACCAGCTCAGCTCACACTGTCTTCTCTCAAGCCCCTTGCCCACTTACCCTCTCTCTGATCCTGCCATGCCAAATTCACTCTAGCCTTAGATTACTCCCACCAAAAACTGGGACACTAATGCACTGTTGGCAGAGTTGTGAACTGTCAGCCATTCTGGAGAGCAATTTGGAACTGTGCCCAAAGGGCTAGAGAACTGTGCATGCCCTTTGATCCAGCAATACAACTGCTAGGTCTATATCCCAAAGAGATCATAAAAATGGGGAAAAGACCCACATGGACAAAAAATATTTATAGCAGCTCTTTGGTATCAATGAAATAGAAATCGAGGGATGCCCATCCATTGGGGAATGGCTGAACAAGCTATGGTATAGGAATGTAATACTACTGTGCTATAAGAAATGATGAGCAGGATGCTCTCAGAAAAAACCTGGAAAGACTTGTGTGAACTGATGCAAAGTGAGGTGTGCAGAACCAGGAGAACATCGTACACAGTAACAGCAACATTGTGCCATGGTCGCTGTGATTGACTTGGCTCTTCTCAGCAAGGCAATTCCAAAGGATTTATGATGGAAAATGCTACCCACATCCAAAGAAAGAACCGATGGTCTGAATGTGGATGAAAGCATGCTATTTTCATCATCTTTATTTTTTGTGTTTTCTTTTTTTTCCCCTTTTGGTCTGTTTCTTCTTTCACAACATGACTAATGTGGACATGTGTTTTTACATGATTGTGTGTACATACATATATACATACACACATATATATACACACATACATATATATATATATATATACATATACATGTATATATATATATATATATATATATATATACATATACATGTATATATATATAAACCTGTCTCAAACCACTTACCATCTTAGGGATGGGGCAGGAAAGGAAGGGAGGGAGAAAACTTGGAGCTCAAAATTTTATTTGAAACAATGTCAACAGTTATCTTTACATATAATTGGGAAAAAAATATTTAATGGTATTAAAAAATTACTCCCACCCTCCACTGCTTTCACACCTGCATAAAACTATGCTGCCTTGGGATACTACAAGTTTATCTTACAGATTCTCAACTAGGCCCTCAATAATGCAAGTCAATTTTTCTATACCTCCCTAATTCACTCACAGCAGCTATTCCAACTTAGAAACCTTCCTCTTCCCCTGATTTCTCAGCAGAGGAAATAGTAGGGAAAGAGGTCTAGGAAAAGGGGGGGTAAGCAATAAGAGGGAGGGCTGATTAAGGGAAAGATTTTTGGAAGCAAAACAAACTCTTAAAAGAGAGAAGCAAGAAATCAAAACAACTCTGAGGTACCACATCACACCTATCAGATTGGCCAACACAACAAAACAAGAAAATGATAAATGTTGGAGAGGATGTGGGAAAATTGGAACACTAATACATTGCTGGTGGAGTTGTGAAATGATCCAACCATTTTGGAAAACAATTTGGAACTATGCCCAAAGGGCTACAAAAATGTGCATACCCTTTGATCCAGCAATAGCACTCCTAAGGCTATATCCCAAAGAGATCAAACAAATGGGAAAAGGACCCACATGTACAAAAATATTCATAGCAGCTCTTTTTGTGGTGGCAAAGAATTGGAAATTGAGAGGATGCCCATCAATTAGGGAATGGCTGAGCAAGTTGTGGTATATGAATGTAATGGAATACTATTGTGCTATAGGAAATGATGAACAGGCTGACTTCAGAAAAACCTGGAAAGATTTGTATGGTCTGATGCTGAGTGAAGTGAACAGAACCAAGAGGACTTTGTACACAATAACAGCCACTTTATGCAATGACTAAGATTGTTAAGCTGAACCCTTCTCAGCATTATGAGGATCTAAGACATCTCCACAGGCCTCAGGATGGAAAATGCTGTCCATATCCAAAGAAAGAACTATGGAAGTTGAATCGCTATCATTTTTTTTCTCTTTTCTTGAGTTTTGTTTCCTCTTTCTGGTGGTTCCTCCTGTTGGTTTTAACTTTTACTTACAACTTCACTAATGTGAAAATATGTTTAATGGGTATGTAAATGTAAAGCCTATGTCAGATTGTGAGCCATCTTGGGGAGGGTGGGGGGGAGGAAGGAGGAGAAAAATTTTAAACTCAAAAGCATATGGGAAAAAAACAAAGAAAAAAGAGAAGCAAGAAAAAAACTACAAGAGAATAGGAGGGAAGGAAATATATAATTAGTAACTGTGAACATGAATAGGATGAATTCACCCATAAAACACAAGAGCACAGCAGAGTGGATTAGAAACCAGAATCCAACAATATGTGGTTTACAAGAAACACACTTGAAACAGAAGGATAAATACAGAATGAAAATGAGGGACAAGAGTACAGTCTATTAAGCTTTAACTGAAATAAAAAAGGCCAGGAGCAGCAAGGATGATATCAAACAACGTGACAGCAAAAACAGACCTAATTCAAAGACTGCGTTTTGCTGAAGGGTACCATAAGACAATGATATCAGTACTAAACATACATTCACCAAATGGCTAAATTCTTAAAAGAAAAGTTAAAGGAGTTATAGAGAGAAATATATAGTAAGACTAGAATGAAAGGACCTCAGATCTACATAAACCTAACAACAACAAAAAGGCCTGAATAGAATTTTTTAGAAAATTTAGATATGGCAGATCTCTGAGGAATACTAAATGGGAATATAAAGGAGCATATCTATTTCTCAGTTGTTCATGGCACCTTCAAAAAAAAAACTGACTGAGGGCATAAACCTCACAAGCAAATGCATAAAAGCAGAAGTAAAAGCAATAAAAATTATATTCTATAAGAGGTTTTTGAATCAAAGATTAAAAGTAATTGGAAACTAATCCTAAAGAATGGGTGGATCAAAGAACAAATCATAAAAACTAATTTCATTAAAGATAATGACAACAAGAAAACATGCCAAAATTTGGGGGATGCTGACAAAGCAGTACTTAGAGGAAGATTCACATCTCTACACACTTTTATTTGTAAAAAGAGGGAAAGAATAGACCAACAAATTGGGCATGCAACTAAAAAAACCTAGAAAATCAACAAATTAATCCCCTCAATTAAATACCAAAATAGAAGCCCTGAATCAAATCAAAGATTAACAAGATTGAAAGCAAAAATAAACAAAAAGTTTGAATAATAAATGAAACGACCTTTTTTTAGAAAGAAAAAAAACCCCAATAAACCAGATAAGCTATTAGCTAACTTGATTTAAAAAAGAAGAAAACCAAATTAACAGTATCAAAAATTAAAAAGGTGAATTCACAACCAAGGAAGGAGAAATGTAAAAAATGATTGAGCTATTTCATCTATTTACATACATACATGTGCCAATAAAACTTGCAATCTAAATGAAATGGATGAATATTTACAAAAATAAATTGTCCAGATTAATAGAACAGTAATTAGAATATTTAAATAACCCTATATTAGAAAAGGAACTGAACAAGCAATAAATGAATTCCTAAAGAAAAAATGCCAGGACGAGATGGATTTGTAAGCGAATGAATCAAACATTTAAAGAACAATTTGAAGACTACATACGCTGTTTGGAAAAATAGGAAAAGGAGGAGTCTTACCAAATTCCTTCTTGGACACAAATATATTCTTAATAACTAAACCAGGGAGAATCAAATCAAAGAAAAAAAGTGTGGACCAATATCCCTATTTAACATTGATGTAAGCTTTTCAAATAAAACTACTACTGTAAAGACCACAGTGACATATCACCAAGATCATACACTCTGACCAGACTATATCATACGAGGAATGCGATCTTGTTCAACTTCAGGAAACATATAGACAGAATTGACTATATTAATAACATACAAAACAAAGATCACAGAATTAAATAAAAAGATGTAGAAAAAGCTTTTGACAAGATAAACAGCCATTCCTGTTTAGAAAAAAAAAACACACTAGAAAGACTAAGGGGGAAAATGGAGCTTTCTTTAATATGGTAATTAGTAACTATCTGAAACCAAGATCCAATGTCACACATAACGTGGATAATGTGGAAAAAAGGCCCTTCCAGGAAGATGAGGGGAAAGCCAGGATGCCCATTGTCACCGTTAGCATTCAACACAGTGCTGGAAATGATAGTCATGTCAATAAGGAAAAAAGACATTGAGAGAATGAGAGAATAAGCAATGGGGAAACAAAATTATACTTTTTGAAGATGACATGATGGTTTACTTAGAAACCCCAGAGTCAAATAAAAAATGAAATGAAACAACAACTTCAGCAAAGTTGCAGGATATTTTAAAAATAAACCCATACAAATCACCAGCATTGATGTATAATACTAACAAAATCCAGGAGGAAGAAATAGAGAAATTCTATTTAAAATACCTGCAGATAGTATAAAATATTTGAGAGGCTACCTGCCAAGACACACAGAGGAACTGTACGAACACAATTATAAAACTCTTTAGACAGATAAGACATTGAAATAATTGGAGAAATATTAGTTGCTTAGAGGTAGGCTGAGCTAATATAATAAAAATGACCATACTACCTAAATTAATTTATTTATTCAGTACCATACCAACCAAACAACTGACGGATTACTTTCTATGGTTGGAAAATTTTTTTAAAAAATTCATTTGGAGGAACAAAGGGTCAAGAATATCGAGAGAATTGATGGGGGAAAAAAGGGGAAAGGAAGGAGACCTAGCAGTGCCAGATCTCAAACTATACCACAAAGCTCTAATCATCAAAACAACAATCTGGTACTGGGTAAGAAATAGAAAGGTTGATCACTGGAACAGATTAAACATACAACAGACAGAAGCAAACAGGCATAGTAATTGAGTGGTTTGATAGACCTAAAGACCCCAGGTATTGGGGTAAGAACTCACTATTTGACAAAAACTATTGGGAAAACAGGACAGCAGTCTAAAAGAAACTATGCAGAGACCAGCATCTCATACCCCATACTACAATAAACTCCACATGGGTACATGGCTTAGGCATACAGGGTGACATCTTTTTTTTTAATATAAATTTATTTATTTTTAGTTTTCAACATTCCCTTCCACAAGTTTTTGAGTTCCAAATTTTCAACCCATCTCGCCCCCTCCCCCCACCCCAAGATGTCATGCGTTCTGAATATCCCTTCCCCTACTGTCCTCTCTCCTATCTCTCTCCCCTTCTCTTATCCCCTTCCCCTTCTATTTTCCTGTAGGGCAGGATAGACTTCTGTACCCCATTTCCTATATTTATTTCCCAGTAGCATGTGAAAACATTTTTTTAAACATGTTTTTAAAACTTTAGGTTTCAAATTTTCTCTCTTCCTCCCCACCCACCCTCATTGAAAAGGCAAGCAACTCAATATAAGTTGTACATGTGCAGTTATGCAAAACATGTCCATAGTAGACATGTTGTGAAAAACTAACTCTATTTTCCTTAATCCTATCCTGCCCTCCCATTTATTCTATTCTTTCTTTTGACCCTATCTCTCCTCAGAATTATTTACTTCTAATTAACCCCTTTCCCAATCTGCCCTCCTCTCTATCATCCCCCTGCTCTCTTGTCCCCTTTCCCCCCTATTTTCCTGTAGGGTAAGACAGATTTCCATACCCAATTGAATGTGTATGTTATTCCCTCCTTAAGCCAAATCCTATGAGAATAAGATTCACTCATTCCCTCTCACCTTCCTCTGTTTCCCCTTCCACTGTAACAGACTTTTCTGGGGTTTTTTTTGTGAGATAATTTACCCTATTCTACCTCTCCCTTTCTTCTTCTCCGAGTATAATCCTCTCTCATCCCTTAATTTTATTCTCCAGATATGACCCCTTAATCTTCAGCACACCCTGTGCCCTCTATCTACATATACATACATATAATTTTTTTCCTCCAACTATGCTAATACTGACAAAGGTCTCATGAGTTTCCATGCAGGAATGTGAACAGTTCAACCTTAATAAGTCTCTTATGATTTCTCTTTCCTGTTTACCTCTTCATGTTCCACTTGAGTCCTGTATTTGAAAGTCAAATTTTCTATTCAGCTCTGGTCTTTTTATCAGGGAATGCTTGAAAGTCCTCTATTTCACTGAATGACCATTTTTTCCCATGAAGGATTATACTCAGTTTTGCTGGGTAGGTGATTCTTGGTTGTAATCCTATCTCCTTTGCCCTCCGGAATATTATATTCCATGCCCTGCAGTCCTTTAATGTAGAAGCTGCTAAATCTTGTGTTATCCTGATTGTGTTTCCACAGTACTTGAACTGTTTCCTTCTGGCAGCTCGTAATATTTTCTCCTTGACCTGGGAACTCTGGAATTTGGCTACAATATTCCTAGGAGTTTTCCTTTGGGGATCTCTTTCAGGAGGAGATCTGTGGATTCTTTCAATTTCTATTTTGCCCTCTGGTTCTACTATATCAGGGCAGTTTTCCTTGATAATTTCTTGAAAGATGATGTGTAGGCTCTTTTTTGATCATGGCTTTCAGATAGTCCAATAATTTTTAAATTGTCTCTCCTGGATCTATTTTCCAGGTCAGTTGTTTTTCCAATGAGATATTTCACATTGTTTTCTAATTTTTCATTCTTTTGGATTTGTTCTACTGTGTCTGATTTCTCATAAAGTCACTATCTTCCAATTGCTCTATTCTAATTTTTAAGGAAGTATTTTCTTCAGTAAGCTTTTGGACTTCCTTTTCCATCTGGCCAATTTTGCTTTTTAGGGCATTTTTCTCCTCATTGGCTTTTTGGACCTCTTTTGCCATTTGGGTTAGGCTATTTTTTAAGGTGTTATTTTCTTCAGTATTTTTTTGGGTCTCCTTTAGCATCACTCTCAGTTTTTCCTCTACTTCTCTAACTTGCTTCTCAAAATCGTTTTTGAGCTCTTCCATGGCCTGGGACCAATTCATATTTTTTTGGAGGCTTTGGATGTAGGGGCTTTGACTTTGTTGTCTTCTTCTGGTTGTATATTTTGGTCTTCTTTTTCACCAAAGTAAGATAATATAGTCTGACCTCTTTTTGCGCTGCTTGCTCATGATCCCAGCCAATTACTTGAGTTTTAAACTCTTTGTTAAGGTACGAATCTGCTTCCAGTGTGGAGAATGTACTGTCCCAAGCTTTGGGGTTTGTACAGCTGTTTTCAGAGATACTTGTAGGGACCTGTAAATTTTCAGTTCTTCCAAGGTGGTATGATAAGGGGCAAGGTGTTTACTCCTTTCCTGGCCTGCGACTACAAGTACTCCTTTCTGTCCTGTAACTGTGATGAGGGGCACCACAACCACTACAAGCTCCACCAAGCCAGCGCTCCTCCTCACCCCAGCACCGCTGCCCAGAACTGTGGCCCAGATCCAAACACGGGCAAAGCAAGAGATTCCTGCCTCAGCACTGGCAAAGAGATCCCTGCAATCCCTCTCTGATCAGCCACTGGATTCCCCCTCAGTCTGTGGGCCGGAAGCTCGGGAAGCAGCTGCCCCCCCCAGGGCCACGCTCTTGGGGAATGGAGCTGAAACCCCACCTTCCTTTCTCAGGCACCGACAGAAATAGACTTTTCCCACTGACCTTCTAATTTGTCTTTGGCATTGGTGGATTGAGGAGTCTGGAAACTTCCACAGCTGCCTGACATTCAGTCCTCTGAGGCCCGCTCCAGGTTTGCTGCGGCCTGTGCACCCACACTGCGCTTACAGCCCGGCGCGATACACCTTTCTGATCAATTATCCAGGTCATCTTGGGCTGGAAATTTGTTTCACTGTCTTTTTGTGGGTTCTACTGCTTCAGAATTTGTTTAGAGCCATTTTTTATGAGTATTTGGAAGGGTTTGGAGGACAGCTCAAGCAAGTCACTGCTTTCACTCTGCCATCTTGGCTCCGCCCCCTAAAGGGTGACATCTTAAACAAATTAGAGGAGTGAGAAAGAAATTACCTGCCAAATTTATAGATAGGGGAACAGTTCATGACCAGACAAGACACAGAGAGGATCCCGGGAGACAAAATAGACAATTTTAATTACATAAAATTAAAAAGTTTCCACATAAACAGAATCAATTCAACTAAAATTAGAAGTGTAGCAGGAAATGGGAAAAAATCTTTGCAGCAAATTTCTCTAATAAATGTTCTTTTCCAAAATACATAGGGAGCTGAACCAAATTTGTAAGAACATGAGCCGTTCCCCAATTGACATATGGTCAAAGACATGAATAGTTTTCAGGAAAGAATCCAAGCTGTCAATAGCCATATGAAAACTTGCTCTAAATCACTAATACTCAGAGACTCATCAGATTGGCTACTATGACAAAAAAAAAAAAGAATATATGCTAGAGGGGATGTGGAAAAATTGGGACACTAGTGCACTGTTGGCAGAGTTGTGAACTGATCCAACCATTCTGGAGAGCAGTTTAGGACTATGCCCAAAGAGCTAGAAAACCATCTTTGACCCAGCAATGGCACTGAGATAGGTCTGTATCCCAAAGATATCAAAGTAAAAGAAGAGGATCCATATGTACTAAAATATTTAAAGCAGCTTTTTGTAGTGACAAAGATTTGCAGGGTGATGGGGCGCCCATGCACTGGGGAGTGGCTGAACAAGTTAGTGCACACAACTGTGACATGCAGGAAACAAGGACAGGATGGTTTCAGGAAGCTCTGGGAAGACTTGTATGGACTGAGGCAAAGTGAAGCAAGCAGAATCAGGACAAAGATTTATGTAATGACAGCAATATAATGAGGACCAACTGGAAAGACTTAGTATAATGGGGCAGCTAGGTGGCACAGTGGATAGAGCACCGGCCCTGGATTCAGGGGGACCTGAATTCAAATCCGGCCTCAGACACATAACACTTACCAGCTGTGTGACTCTGGGCAAGTCACTTAACTCCAATTCCAAACCAAATAAAAAAAAAAGACGTAGTATAATGAATGGGGGAGGGAGGGAGTGCACATTTAGTAAGCACTATTCTGGCTTCTCGAATGACTGGCAGGCAGTGTGCTAAGCACTTTATAATCTCAGCTGATCTTCAGGACAGCCCTGAGAGGCTGGTGGCAGAGGAGTGGCAGATGAGGAGAGGAGATTGAAATAGGGGTGGAAAGCTAAGTGACTTCTTCAGAGTCCCCACAGCTAGAAAGTAACTGAGGCAGATTGGAGTTCAGGTCCTCCTGACTCCAGGGTCAGTGCTCTCTTCCCCACGGTACCACCAGCTGCTTCTGCCCAAAGAGCAGCCACCGTTTCAGAGGCCTATGGAGAATGCAGCTGCTCATCTCTAGGGACAACGCTGATGGGCTTGGCGCACGCACACACACACCGCACATACATACGTATATGCATGCATGCATATATACATACGTACACACACACGTACACACATACACACTATACATACACACACTATACACACACATACACACATACGTACATACACACTATACATACGTACATATGTACATGCATACATGCATATGTACATACATACATACACACAGATGCATACTGGACACGGCAGGTGGGGAATTTGCTGGACTACACAGGGTGATCACAACAGGTTTTTCTTGCTTTCTTAGGGTTTGGGGGGAGGGGGGATGAAGAGCTAGGAGGGACAGAATACAATCTGAAAATAAAATTAAAAAAAAGAAAAGATCATTTGCCTGCCATCTTTCCTCCTGCACAGGGGACACCAGCCAGGCTTGAACCCTCCTGAGCTCCCCCAAACGGGGCTGCAAGGAGCCACAGCTGAGCACCTGGGGTAGGGGGATGGCGCTGAGGCTCCCACCCACACTTTACCTGCTACAGCGGGCAGGCCTCACAGCTCCCTGGGCTTGCCTCATCCCCCCGGCACGGCCAGCACCCATCCTTCATCTGCGCTAGTGCTGGGGACCTGCCCCAAGCCCAGCTCTTTCCACGTTTCTCAGGGATTCATCCTCTAATCCACATGACCATGACCCCTGCTGGGGCCACCCTGGCCCCCTGCCTCACCTACTGCCCCCCCTCCACTCCAGCTTCATCCCAATGGGGTCTCTGGGATCCCCATGGTAGTGTTGACACAGTGTCCTTCCCATCAGACTGGTGGCCCCGGCCCCAGCCCCCTCTGTGAAATATGAGCTCAGTTGTTTGACTGTAACCCCAGCACCCAACCCAAGGCCTCGCCCAGGGAGGCGCTTAATAAATGCTTTGGGGATGGAATTAGGTGGAAAGCATCCGTGGCCTCCCAAGTCTTGTGGGCTGGCTGCATCTTCCCGCCTGGAGAATACGGACTGTGGGTGGATGACACACTGCCCAGCTGGCTTCCCGGCTCCTGCCTCTACTTGCCTGGGTGGTCTCGTTGGTATACTCCAACACCAGCTCTTGGCTGAATTCCATTTTCCTGGCCCCATCTTCATCTTGAAGTATCTTCACTCCTGGCAGCATCTGGTCTGATGGCAGCTTCCGGTACGTCAGTAACTCCAGAGACAGGGAGAAGGACACCTCGATCTGGAGGGATATGGCCCCCACCTCATCGCCATGGGAGCGAGCACCCTCTCCGCCCTCCACATCCCTGCTTCCCATGGCAGGGGCTGCAGCCGTGGGTCAGCAGCCTCCCTCGTGACCTGCCTCCGGCTACACCCACAGGACGATGTCCCCGTGGAGGCCAGGCCAGAAAACACTGGCCAAGCCTTCCGGGGCTGCTGCCTGCCACGTTCTGGGCATCTAGGGAGACATGCTCCTGATGGGCTGATGGGGCCATCGTTGGGGCCACACCCACACCACTGATGGGTGCTGGGAGGCTTGTACTAGGATCCCACTTCCAAGATCGTATTTCTCCCTGGCCTCAAGGCACTGTCCCTGACAATTTCCCTCCAGCCCAAGGACCCTGTGTCTGGCAGTGACTCCTGAGTGTGCCCAGTAAGGCAAATGATCTCTCCCTGTTACAAGAACAAGCTGACCACTGCAGAATTGCCCTTGTATCACCAGGACCGTCTTGTAGCAGCAGAACTACCATGTACTGATGCCCACCGTCACACATACAATCCAGAGGTCCAGCTACAGACGTCAGCTCCCGAAGCTATCTCATCGCAGACATAACCGACCACAGACACGCCCCTTAGGAGCCCTCTCCCTGCACCCCCCATTCCCAGTAGTGAATGAGAGAGTGCTGTGTTACCGCCTGATGAGCACGCTTGGCGCACAATCCACTGCTTTTCCTATATAAGTTTTAGCATCACTCCTTTCAGGTTGCAAGCTCCCCAAGGAGCTCTGCCCACCATGGCGGGTTCCTCGAGAATCCTCGCCTGCTGTGTAGAGTAACAATCAATCTTTGCCACCTTGACTTAGAGAATGCTCGAGTCTGAATTCGTTCCAGACGACCCTGTCCTATACTCCGGTCCTTGAGGGGTCTACACCTCTCAGACCACACCACCACCACCACATCAAGCTGTTGGTCTGGCTAAGCCCCCCAGGCCATGTCCCCTGGGGAGCCCTTTGGCCTACCAGCATGTTCTGCTGAGGGTTGAGTACAAACTGATCTCCAGCCGGCTCCTCCTCTTCCTCTTCCACCTCCCTATCCAAGATTCTCCGGTTGTATTCAGGGTTGATCCCCGTCACAGAGAAAGGGGGTGCCACCAGGAGCCCGAAGCAATGGGCCATATCCGTGAAGTTGTTGACCTTCAGGCGGTGAGTGGTCACCAGCTTGGGGAGCACCTAAAGTCAGGCCAGAGTGAGCAGGGGTGATCCCTCCCCTAGGCCTCCAGCCCTGACCCTTCCTACCACTTTATGGGCAGCCTGATAGAAATCAGAGGGTGTGTGTGTGGAGGTTTTGGGGCTGTGGAAAAGACAGGGATGGGTTGGGAGCCAGGCACACCCAGTCGTCCTCTCCCTGTGTTTAGGAATGTTCTGGGCCCCGGGAGTCTCCTCTTCTGCTGAGAGGGCTTGGGACTGGCCTTCTCCTGGGGGAGGAGTCCCCACAGAGCTTGGAGGAGTGTCTGGACCTCCACCCACACTCACTTACCCCTGTGAGCATATTGGCTGGGATGAGGTCACTGGCCTGCAGGTAGAACACCATTCCACCATCATAGTCATTCTCAATGCTCAATCTGCCCCAAAGCCAAAGCAGAGTAGGGAGGGTCAGAAGACCCTCCGGCAGCCCTGGCTGGGACAGTCTGGGGGTCTGAAGCTTGGCAGGTCGGTGGACGGGAGGGATGGGGAGGGCAGGCAGGGCAGAGGAGGCCCCCCTTCCCCCCACTCACCGAGCTGGCCTCACGAGGCCCTGAAGGTCCAGTCGGAAGACCTCGGCATCGAAGTTTTGGGGGCGTTTCACCTTTCCTGGGATCTCTCGAGCAATCTGCCCCAGCCCGGAGAGGCCAAGCCACCTCAGGCCATGCTGCTTGCTGTGGCCAGGCAGGAGAAGCCTTGCCCTGCTCGTGTGCTCAAGGCAGGCCTCCCCTCAGCCTCCCAGCCCTCGCCTGCCCGACCTGTTGCAGGGCCCTACAGGTTGTCCTTGTGGCCCACTCGGACCCCAGACTCACCTTGTTGTCCAGGCTCATGAAACCCAAGGCGTAGCTTTTACACACCATCTTGCTGATGGACCCTGGCAGGAGCATGGGCGTGAAGGAGACATGGATGGAGCTGCTCCCAGCAGCTGGAATTACCTGCCACAGACGGATGAAGCTTAAGACAGCTGCCTGGTAAGGTGGTGCACAGTCACTGAATGGGGTGAGGAAAGGAGGCCCACATGGGCCGAGAAAGTAGCGGGTACCCAGGATGGCATCGTTGCCCTCAGAAAGGGCATGTACAGGGGCCCAAGCCAGCAAAGAGGAGAGCCCCGGCCTGGAGCCTTCCCACCCTGCTTTCTCTTCTGAGGAGTCTGTGAGTGAAGCCTCCCAACTGACGTCACGTCCCCCCAACATCACTGGGATGAGTCCCAGAGCTGGCAGCCCTCGGAGGGAGGGAGGACAAGGTATGGTTTGGGGTGGGGGCCCCATGGCAGGTGAGGCACGTGGAAGTGGGGCAGGGGCCCTTCAGAATCGGGCGAAGGCCTGCTGCTGGGAGCCGTGGGGAACTCACTCACCAGCTGTTTGGGAGTGATGGTATAGGGGTGGTCAGAGCGCACCCCCTCATGGGGCTGCAGGATCACGGAGATGATGTTGGGGTTCCCCTCAGCCGTGAGTGAGGAAGGCTCTTCTTCACTCCCCATCCTACTGCCGTATTGCTTACAAAACAAACCAACCCGCCAACTGTGAGGCTGGGAGCCAGGCCAAGTAGCAGAATTGGTGGCGACCCTCCCATGGCTGGAGCAGTAGTGACACTGACCACTTCCACGCAGCGAGGAGACCCGGGCCCACAGCTCTCCACTCCCTCCTGCCGCAGCCAGAGACCAGGCATGCCCTGATGGGCCAGCCAAGCTCTGGGCCTCTGAACAAGTCAGGTCCAGCCATGGTCAAGGCTCTCCGCCATCTCCCTCTCTGGCAGGCCTTGCCAGCTCCAAGGGCTCAGTGACCCCCAGCCAGGCCTCAATTGCACATCCCCCTCTCCCCTGATGACTGGACATCTGGGATGGAATGTCCTGCAGGGGTATCCAATCCACATGCCTCAGGCAAGACTTTGGCCCTAAGTCTATTGTTCCTGACCTACTCATCAAGGGCACCGGGCTCTCTCCTTCTTCTTCTCCCTCCTCCCTCCCAAGCCCCCACATTCAAGTCCTCCCCATTCCTTACACCTGTCTCCACTCACACGTTCCCAGAGCCTGCAGCAGGCTTCCAACCCTCATCCCCACTAGCCTGGAGCACCACCAGAGCTTCTACGCTGGCCCCCCGTCAGCCTCCACACAGCTCCCAAAATCACATTCCAAAAGCACAGGGCTGACCACGGCTCTCCTCCGTGGCTCCCCATTGCCTCTAGGGTTTGGCTTTTCAAAGGCCATCATCCATCATCTGGCTCCCACCTGTCTTTGCAGGATGATCCACACCAGAATTCCCCTCACAAAGAGAGCCACTTCAGCTGAACTGGCTAACTTGCTTCTCCCTTCACCTGCCTTGGCCTGGGCTTGGAAACCTCTCCCTTCTCATCTCCACCTCTGCCAATCCCTTCCTTTCCTCAATCCCAGCTCGGGGGTCCCTCTCGATGTCCCAATAACCTCTCCTCTCTACTCCTCACACTGCTGCCTCCCCCCAGTTCAGATCCTCCTCACTCCTTGCCTGGATGATCCTGGCCTTCCTGACTCAGCCTTCCCCTCCTCCCCCTGGCTGCCAAAGGTCTCTTCATCTGCAGAGCTCTGACCATCCTAGCTCCTGCCCATGGCCCCCACTGCCTCAAGGATACTCTGCCGGACAGTCAGGCTCCAGACCAGTTTTCTGAGCCCAGTGGGTCCACGGACTCTGCTTCTTGACTGGCCTCACCTCCGACCCCTTGCTGGCTCAGCCCATGTGCCCCTCCTGACTCCCTGGGCATTCCTTTATCCTCACTTTGGGCTACAGGGAGACATGTTTTGCTTCTACTTTGTCCCCAGTGGCTCAGCACACAGCCAGAGCTTTGGGATTGCCAAGCAGGCATGCCCCTGATCTTGACTGGTGTATCCCCGCCCCCGCCTCCCCGCCCCCACCGGGGGAAGAGACACACTCACAGCTTCTGATGGATTCGTGCTGCCCTGGGAGGTAGAGGACTGGCCGGAGCTGGCCACCAAGGAGGAGTCACTCATGGGCTCTTCCTTGGACTCTATCTCCACTCCAGCAGCATCCCTCAGGGGGAAGGGCGTCCCATACACCACCAAGAAGTCCAGGAGTTTGTCCTCATTCTCTTCTGGGTTATAGGTCTCCCAGTCTATCCTGACGTCTGCAGAGGGTGAGAGGAAGGGAAGAGGAGTGGGTGGCAGGACCACGGGGCGCCAGGGAGCCCAAGAGAACACCAGGAGGCTCAAGCAGGGACTGACAGACGCTGAGTAATGGGGGAGGAGGCCCAGAGCTGAGGAGGCCTTCTGGCACTGGGGACTAGTGTGGGGGACCTGCCTGCATCCCTTCCTCTTTAACAGAGCCCAGTGTAGATGTGTGGGAGCCACTATCACCCGAGGCAACATATGGAGCTTTCCCCAGGATCAATCTTGTCCCCAAACTCCCTGGGGAGATGGTAGGGAGGGAGAAATTGAAGCCTCATTCCGGGAGTGACTCGCCCTAAGCCAGGCTTATTCCCTCAGGCTTGCTCCCACCCTGTGCTCCTAGGAGTGACAAGGCCGATAGAGCTGGTCCTGAAAAAGGGGGGCCCCTTGTCATCTGGGCTCCAGATCCCACCCACTTCCCAGTCTCCTGGTGGTTCCCAGGCCATAAACCTGCTGCCTCCTGGCCCAGGGCTCCTGACATTGGCCAAGAAGGACTCTGACTGCAGGCAGAGACCTGGAGAGATGCAATGTGGTTAGCATCCCTGGGCTAGCATCTACACAGCAAAGAGCCAAAGCAAAGGCCTTCCAGGCACCACACAGGCCGGTGATTCCTTTGCCAGAGTAGTAGGTCCAAAGGGGCTCAGGAGAGACACAGACACAGAGGGATGTCTGCCAAAGACAGGCAGAGACAGCCACAGAGGAAGGAAAAGCCCTGCTATGGAGGACCCTGCAGAAAAGGTCTCTAAGGGGCAACTGGCACTTCTGGCCTCAGCATCCTAGACACCAGTTAAGGCATATGCTGAGAAAGCAGACCACGGGGGTCTCCGGGGACTGTGAGTGGGACAGATCCTGGACAGGCCATTCAAGCTTCTATTCCCTGAATGTACAATAAGGGGGGCTAGACAAGGTGATCTGGGCCTTCCAGCTCTAAAGGGTCTGAGGGTCACTCCTCCTTCCCAGGCTGGGGGACGCTGCCCATCAGTGAAGCAGGCTCTCTTTGGCAACCACCAGGCACGCCTGCGCATACGCACACGCACACACATGCTTACATGTGCCCACATACACGCACCCCAACTGACACAAACCTTGTGGGCTGCCTGTGCACTGCCCCTCCCCCCTCTGCCCGCATGCCCCTCCACCCCAAGCCCAACACCTTGCTTTATTTGATCACCGTCTATGTCTTTTCTCTTCAACTGGTCTACCAGGGTTTCCTCAAGAGCAGAGACCATGTTTTAGACATCTTGGTCTCCTCCATGGTGGCTAGCTCAGTGCCCTACACACCTAGTAGATTCTCAGTAAATGTTTATTGACTGACTGACTGAAAGTCTTACCATAAGGACTAGAGTTATTCAGGCGGAGAGTGCGGGAGACGGTGTCTCCTCCAGAGATCTGAGTGCCAAACCTGGGAAGGGAGGAGACGGCCCCTGGCTCAGCAGCTGCCCAAAGAGAAGGGGCCAGGCCTGGCAGGGGTTTGGGCAGCGGGAGCCAGGGACTCCCAGGAATCTCCAGGGGTCCCACCAGTGCCAGGTCTGGGCTCTAGACGGAAAACTACTGCTGCTCGCTCTGGCTCTCCTCCAGCGCTGATCTCTTATGCCCAAAGGGAGAAAACCAACTAGAAACTAAAGAAGCCCCTTAGAAGGAAGAAGAAAAGGCGGAGCCAAACCCCCTCCCCCTGCCCCGGGAGGGAGGAAGGAAGGAAGGCGCGGCAGGACCAGGGCAGAGCCAGAGCGCTGGACTACTGGCCGGGATCCCGCCGACAGTCAGCAGGAAGGTGAAGATCTCAGCAGGGACAGGCGTGCGCCCGGTCCGCAGGGACGCAGCCGCCTATTCTGAGCCCTGGCCTAGGTGGCCCCCCACAGGAAGGGGGCCCCTGCACAGTACCTGATAACGCGGTCCTGGGAAGGCTCATCAGCCAGGTGGCTGGTCCTAAACAGCGTGATGGGGCAGCCCGCCACGCCCATGTGGACCTCGATGATGGTTGGGGGCAGATTTTCCACCTGGGGACACAGGCCATAGCTGCTACAACAGGGCTCCCACCAGGCTCCCCTTCTTTCAGGGGTCTCCCCTCACCTCTCCTAGACCTAATTCTTTGGCTGGTGGACAGACAGTGGTACGGGTGACAGACTTGGAGTGTTAGACCCTGTCCCAAATCTTGGCACCACCAATTAATCTCCCTCTTCCTCTGGACCTGGGCATCCCCATTTACAATCCCTCCCTCCCTCTCTGCCCGGCCCCACATACCCCAGGAGCCCACTGGTCTGGACTCCCAAGCCCTTGGGGATTGCCACCCTCGGGAACCCAGCTCCGTAGCCCTTTGGCAGCTGGGCAGCAGCTAGAATCAGGGTGATGCGAGTTCAAATCCTGCCTGGGACACTCACTACCTGTGTGGCCCTGAGCCATCGACAGCTGTCTCTTTGGGCTTCACTTTTCCCTCTGTAACTCTAGCCTTCAAATAAGACCATCCCTGCAAAGTACTCTACAAACATTAAAAGGCTGCAGGTAGACTAGTTCTCATCATGATTATCCCTCTGCACTAACAGGGGCTGTCCGGCACACGGGGCAGTCAGCAATCCAGCCCAGCAGTAGAGTGACGTCTGGGCGTCAGTATCACGACAGGCATCGTGAACGCACCACCCTCTGCTGAGGGTCAAGGAGATGTCCCTCCTTTCCAGGGGCCATGAAGGGATAGGGCGCTACCTTCAATAGCGTGCCACCTGACCCTCTGAGGAGAGAAGACCGGCACATCCGCCTTTTTGTCTTTTTATTACTCCTCTTTAGTTTGACATCCCCTTCACTTCTGAAGAGGTCCCTCCCTTCTCTTCTACTCAAAGAGGGCCTTCCCTGGTGACAAAGAATTAAAAGAGAGTGGAAAAAAGTCTTTCAAAGCTCACCAACACACCCAATGAGCTGGACAGAGTAAGAGATGTTTCACACCCAGGGAAAGTTCCCAGAGTGTCTCTGGGTCACAGACCGGAATGGGAAAGAAAAGTGCAGGGGGAGGAAGGGCCCGGCAGTGTCTGAAGGGGAGGAGGGACGGGGCCACACCTACAGGTCAGGAAGATCACTTTGGTAGGTGTGCAAGAGGGTCTGGAGCGGGAAGAGGCTCAGGGCAGTCAGAGCAGCCAGCAGGCAAGAGTCTGGGTGTGACATGACTGCACGTCTGCAAAGACGGGAGGGGGGTCCGTGTTCTCACCTTCCCTTCTCTCTAGGTTTTCACGACTTCTGTGTGTGTGTGTGTGTGTGTGTGTGTGTGTGTGTGTGTGTGTATTTGTCTGTCTCTCTCCTCCTCCTCCTCTTTCCTCCTCTCTCCTCTCCTCTCTCTCCCCTCCTCTGTGTGTGTGTCTCTCCTCCTCCTATTTCCTCCTCTCTCCCTCTCCTCTCCTCTCCTCTCTCTCTCTCTCTCTCTCTCTCTCTCTCTCTCTCTCTCTCTCCTCCTCTCTGTCGTTCTGTCTCTCTCCTCCTCCTCCTCTTTCCTCCTCTCTCTCCTCCTCCTCCTCTTTCTCTCCCCCCTTCTCTTTCTCCTCCTCTCTGTCGTTCTGTCTCTCTCCTCCTCCTTTCCTCCTCTCTGCCCCCTTTCTCTCTCTCTCCTCCTCTGTTGTTCTGTCTCTCTCCTCCTTTCCTCCTCTCTCTCCCCCCTTTCTCTCTCTCTCCTCCTTTCTGTCGTTCTGTCTCTCTTCCTTCTCCTCCTCTTTCCTTCTCTATCTCCCCCCTTTCTCTTTCTCTCCTCCTCTCTGTTGTTCTGTCTCTCTCCCCCTTTCTCTCTCTCCTCCTTTCTGTCGTTCTGTCTCTCTTCCTTCTCTCTCTCCCCCCTTTCTCTCTCTCTCCTCCTGTCGTTCTCTCTTCCTTCTCCTCCTCTTTCCTTCTCTATCTCCCCCTTTCTCTCTCCTCCTCTCTGTCGTTCTGTCTCTCTCCTCTCTCTCCTCCTTCTCCTCTTTCCTCCTCTCTCTCTCTCCCCCTTTCTCTCTCTCTCTCCTCTCTGTCGTTCTGTCTCTCTTCCTTCTCCTCCTCTTTCCTCCTCTCTCTCCCCCCTTCTCTCTCTCCTCCTCCTCTCTCTCTCTCTCCTCTCTTCTTCTCTTCCCTCCTCTTTCTTCTCTTCTCTTCTCTCTCCTTCTCCTCTTTCCTTCTCTCTCTTCCTTCTCCTCTTTCCTCCTTTCTCTCTCTCCTTCTCTCCTCTTTCCTCCTCTCTCTCCCCCCTTCTCATTCTCCTCTCTGTCGTTCTGTGTCTTTCTTCCTTCTCCTCCTCTCTGTCCTTCTGTCTCTCTTCCTTCTCCTCCTCTTTCTTTCTCTATCTTCCCCCTTTCTCTCTCTCTCCTCCTCTCTGTTGTTCTGTCTCCTCCTCCTTTCCTCCTCTCTCTCTCCCCCTTTCTCTCTCTCCTCCTCTGTCGTTCTCTCTCCTCCTCCTCCTCTCTCCTCTCTCTTTCCTCCTCTCTGTCGTTGTCTCTCTCCCTCCTCCTTTCCTCCTCTCTCTCTCCCCCCTCTCTCTCTCCTCCTCTGTCGTTCTGTCTCTCTTCCTTCTCCTCCTCTCTCTGCCCCTTTCTCTCTCTCCTCCTCCTCTCTGTCGTTCTATCTCTCTCTTCCTCTCCTCTTTCCTTCTCTATCTCCCCCCTTTCTCTCTCTCCTCCTCCTCCTCTTTCCTCCTCTCTCTCTCTGCCCCCTTTCTCTCTCTCTCCTCCTCTCTGTCGTTCTGTCTCTCTTCCTTCTCCTCCTCTTTCCTTCTCTATCTCCCCCCTTTCTCTCTCTCCTCCTCTCTGTCGTTCTCTCTCCTCCTCCTCCTCTCTCTCTCTCCTCCTTTCTGTCGTTCTGTCTCTCTCTTCCTTCTCCTCTTTCCTTCTCTCTCTCTCTCCCCCCTTTCTCTCTCCTCCTCTCTGTCCTTCTGTGTCTGTCTCTGGGTCTCTTTCCTGGTTCTCCTCCCTCTCTGACCCCTCCTCCTCTGTCTCTTTTGCTGGATCCTCCTCCAATTGTGCCCTGTCACCGTGGGTGTCCCTTGGGGCTCTGTCCTAGGGTCTCCTCTTCTACCTCTCCAGGGATCTCACCAGCTCCCCTGGACTTATTTTTCTCCATGCAGATGACTTTCAGATCTACGTGTCTAGCCCTTAACTCTTTCCTGACCTCCAGTCTCACATCTCCAACCACCTCACAGACATCTTGAAGTGGATGTCCAGTAGACGTCTTACACTCACTGTGTCCAAAACAGACCTCGCTGTCTTTTCCCTGGAACCCTCCCTCATCCCCCAGTTTCCCTTTACTGTCCAGAGCCTTAGCATCCTCCCAGCCCTGTCAGGCTCACAAGCTAGGAGTCATCCCTGGCTCCTCACTCCCCCTCCCTGCTCCCCCCACCTCCTAACCAATCTTTCACCAAATCCAGTCATTTCTGCCTTCACAGCATCTCTTTCCCAGCACGCCTCTGCGTCTCCTCTGACAGCCACCTCCTTAGGGCAGGGCCCCGTCACGTCCCACCCAGACTCTTGCCTGCTGGCTGCTCTGACTGCCCTGAGCCTCTTCCCGCTCCAGACCCTCCCGTACACGGGTATGACCTGTCAGTGTGAACCAGTCCCTCCTCCCCTTCCAGCTGCTCCCTCCAAGCTCCAGAATTGGACACAACCCGGGCCCTTCCTCTCTCTGCACTCTTCTTTCCCATTCTGGTCTGTGACCCAGAGACGTGCTGGGGACCTTCTCTGGCTGCCCCCCTGCCAACAACACTCTCGCTCCTCTTTCTGCCCCCTGGCTCCCCTGGTTTCCTTCAAGGTGTAGGCAAAGCCCCACCTTCTAGAAGAGTCGTTCTTAGCTCAGGTCCTCCTTGGCTCAGTGCCCGAGACTCTACTTCATCCCCAACGTGCTGATTTGTGCCTGGTGTTTGTGTGCCATCCCTTCTGCTGGGCTGTGAGCTCCTTGCAGGCGTCCCTGCTCGCACTCAGGGCCCGCCCAGCAGGTGCCTCTTACCAAATGGCCACTTGCCCCGAGGAGGAGCCTGGCCTTCCCGCTTCGTTTCTGTGGTCCTCTCCATTCTGGGCTCTGCTTATGGCCTCGGCCTCAGTGCCCCCGAGTCTCTGCACTCACTACAGAACAGTAATTGAACCATTCCCCAGTGGATGGACAACGAGTTTGTGTCTAGCTCTTTGCTACCAAAAATGGCCGCTCTGACTATTTTAGGGACTGGATGGAGACTCGGGACAGACGTCTGAATACCTGCGGACACAAAATGATGCTGCAGACCCGGCAAGGAGTGAGGGTCTCCGAGTCACGGGGGAGAGTGCAGCCGGGGCTACCTTGCCTTATGGGATTCTCAGTCATCTCATCTTGGAACGCTCAAATGACCACAAGCAAAGGGATCCCCCAGGAAGGTTGTTTCAGTCCCTCCCCGCCCCCAGCCCCCTGCTCCAGCATCCCTTTCAGAAGATGAGGAGGGAGGGGAATTATCGGAAGAACCCGACAAGAGCCTCGGCCAGACCAAGTCAGGGCATACAGTGAGAGCTGGTGATTTCATCACACCTACTTCTCTGGGATTGCTTCTTTATAAAGGTAATCAGAAGAGGTCAAGTGAAAGATGGGGAAGCTAACAGGAGGAAGTGGTGTGCTGCTGGTCAGTCGTTTTTCAGCCATCTACGATACCGAGGTATTCTTAGCAAAGTGCTGGATTGGTTTACTATATCTTTCTCCAGCTCATTTTACAGATGAGGAAACTGAGCCAAACAGGGTTAAGTGACTTGCCCAGGTCACACAGCCAGTGAGTGTCTGAGGCCGGATTCGAACTCAACATGATGAGGCTTTCTGACATCAGGCCCAACAGTATCTACTGCATGCACACCAGCCTGGAACCTGATCAGGAAATCCAAGGAAAAAATCACAGGGAATCATTTTTCCAGCCCAAGACAGCACAGAGGGACAGATAAAGAGATCGGGGGATCAGGTCCAGCCAGGAGCACGCCAGCTTCCAGGCACACAAAGACTCCAAGACAGGAAGAGAGGGGGTAGAAAGAGATCACTGCCCTGGAGCGTTGGTGTGGCACCTGGTACCACGCGGCAGTGCACTACCCAGCTCTGGGTCACGTGCCCAGGTGGACTGAGGAAGGGCCAGTGCCCAAGAGTGAGAGATGGAGAGGAATGGGGAGGGGTCCCAGCAAGAATGACTCAGAAGCAAACAGCAGCCAGTCTGGCACTGAGCCTGGGAGCAGAGCCTCCAGCTCAGGCTGAAGCCTGCCGCGGAATGACCTAAGAGGAGGTTGCCCATTCTATCACTGAAGTGGGCTGAGTTCAGCAGCGTCTGCTCAAACTTCCCACCAGGGACAAGCTGACTGATGAACTCTTGCTTGGACCCAAAGTCGGGTCAGGAACTTGCAGAATTTGGATGAAGAGGGCAGGGAACTTCACCCTGGATGTTATCATTTGGGAGCACTGACAGCCTGGCCCATCTCTGACAGCGCCTTTCCTCCCATCCCCCCTGGGCTCCTCACCTGGCCATGTCCTTGGCCTGTCTGTGACAGAGCCTTTCCTCCCTCGGCTCCTCACCTGGCCACGTCCCTGGCTTATCTGTGACAGCACCTTTCCTCCCTCAGCTCCTCACCTGGCCATGTCCCTGGCCTGTCTGTGACAGTGCCTTTCCTCCCTCGGTTTCTCACCTGGCCACATCCCTTGCCCATCTCTGACAGCACCTTTCCTCTCATCCCCCCTGGGCTCCTTACCTGGCCACGTCTCTGGCCCGTCTATGACAGTGCTTTTCCTCCCTGGGTTCCTCACCTGGCCATGTCCCTGGCCCTTCTGTGACAGCACCTTTCCTCCCATCCCCCCTGGGCTCCTCACTGGCTCTGTCTTGCCCTGCTCACGCCCACATGGGCCAGGCCAGGCCCCTACCTTGCAGATGAGCTGATCATGGTAATCTCCCCACATGTTGCTACACGCTGTGATGTCAATGGTCAGCTTCTGGAAGGCATCCAATGTCCCTTGGGAAACGTGAGGAAAGAAAGCGGCTCCTTTGCCTTTCGATAAGAGAGTTTCTATGGAGTCTGGGAACAGACCAGTGAGAAGGGAAGATTCAGCCTTGTGTTCCCAAGAGGGACCTCAGATCCACAGCAGCTGCCCAGGTCAAGCTCCACCCTTTACAGATGAAGGGCCCTTCCTTAGGGGATGTCATTGCTGTCCCAGCCACCAGCATTTCCACAGGCCTCGTTCAGGCCGGACTCTAGGGCCCTGCAGACAACCGCCATATTTTCTTGTGGCAGAAGCCACCTTAGCCCTCGAGTCAGACTGCAGCCGGGATTTGGGAGCATCCTGACTCGCAATCGGATCGTCTTTGACTTAGTCTGCTGCCCTCTGTCTAATTCCCTCGTGCCCATCCTGCTAAAGGAGCCAGATTCTAGAGAAGGTCACTGAAGCCGACGCTCAGGGCTCACTGCCCTGCTGCTGTGTGGTCAGTGGGAACTGCGCTGGGCGCGTGAGAAGCCGTCTGTCCTGCACCTGTTTCCTGTGCAGGCTCACTGGCCCTGGCTGGTCAGAACTCAGGCAGCGCTGGCTTCACCGGCACGCTGATTCCTGACTAGGGATGGGCGCAGAGCCGACTCGCCACAGAAAAACGATACTATTAGCAGAAGGCACCATATTCCCGCTCAAGGGAGCAAGGAAACAGGCATTTATTAAGCGCATACTCGGTGCCAGACGCTGTGCTAGAAGCTTTACTCATATCGTCTCCCTTGATCCTCGTGACAACCTTGCAAGGTAGGTGCTGTTACTGGAGGCAAACAGGGTTAAGTGACTTGCCCAGGGTCACACAGTTAGACAGTATCTGAGGCCACATTTGAACTCAGGTCTTCCTGACTCCAGACCCAGGGCTTTGTCTACTGCATCACTCAGCTGCCCCTCGCAGCCTAATCAGACATCATTGGAATGGAAATTTAAAAAAAAAAATCTCTGTGATTGTCTTTTGTTGCTTCATCTCTTACAATGGAATTCTTCAGAACAGAACTGAAGAAAACAGAATGAAAATAATTCTTAGCAGGCAGCTGGTAGTGCTGGGGAGAGAGCTCTGGGGCTGGGGTCAGGAAGACCTGAGTTCAAATCCAGCCTCAGGCACTTACTGGCTGCATGACCCCGGGCAGGTCTGCCTCAATTTCCTTGTCTGTAATACGGAGATAACGATCGAACGAGATATTTGGCCTACTTTAAAGCACTACATAAATGTTATTATTTTTGTATTAACAGAAATAAAACTCCCAAGTGCCTTGAGGTTTGCAAAGTGCTTTCCTTCCACACAAGAGTCTTGTGAGGGAGGGAGCGTAAATACCATCAGCACCGTTTTATAGGTGAGGAAACTAAGGCTGTGAGAAGTGAAGGCAGCTGCCTGAGTGATGCTGGGAAGTCAGCCTCTCTTTTTTAAAAATTATCCCTCCCCCAGCCTCCCCTTTCTGGACCCGGGGCACTTGGGAGCTGCCCCTAGGTTCCCCTGCCAGCCGGGGCTTGTTCATGGCCCTTCTGAAGGAGCAGGTGTCAGCACAACTCTTCCCTCGGGCGCAGGCCCACCCTTCCCCCCAACTCCACCAGGAGGCCAGAAAGATGCTGGATTCCTGATGTCGCAGGGAATCGGAAGGAGCAAAGCTCTACGGCCCGCCTGTGCTCTCTTAGACAAGAGACAAATGGCCCTGACGTGAACTAGGGGCTCAGAACACGGCCTGGGGCAGCTGGCTTACTGCCCTGGCTGCTCCCCTCCCCAGTGTGCCCTTCGGCGGGGGTGGCCCTCCCCAGAGACAGGTTGCTGTCCGTCAGGACTATCACTCATACCTAGAAGGTCCCTCCTGGCCAAGTGCTTTGCAATCCTCACTGAATGTCTCATGGCAGGTGGTACGTCAGGGCTTAAAAAGGAGCGGAAAGGAAGGGTGGTCAAGCCAGCTGAGAGCATCCATTGTCCCATCCCGTGCCCAGAGGAGGACGGCCCAGGACGATTGGGAGGGCTGGCCCTCCCTTCCCTTATACGTCCATGCTCCTAGGGACCGGAGCTCCCACCTCCCTCCCGGGGGTCTCTGCCTAAAGAAGCTCCCAGAATGGGGTGAGAGCCCTTCTCCCTCTCTGGGCCCCTCTTTGTGGTCGGGCTGTGGTGCTTGGCTCAGACGGCCTTGGACAGGCCAGTTTCCTTGGCCTGCTTTCCAAGCCCATTCCACTGAGGCCCTTTGCATGGGTTTCTAAACATTAATTAACCGGGCTCTGCACCAGGCTCCCGGTCCCTGATCCCCGGGCCCACAGACCACCACACGTTTCACCCTTGTCCCACAAGTGCATGGAATGAGGGACCTGACCACCTGTATGGCTCCCCTGCCAGCACGTGGGGCCACTCTGCAGATCTCCTCCCCACCACCCAGGGCCTTCTCAGCCCAAGGACAGCTTGTGATCAAGAGCCATTTTAGAGGCTAAGGGGGTGCATCCAGCCTGCTCCACCTGAAGGCCATCAAACTGTCACCAGGGATTGCTACAAAGCCCAAGAAAACATCCTGGAACAAAATGCTTCCTCTTCCTTCTCAAGACTCACACAACTTTGGATTCAACCCAATGAGTGTCGAGGAGCGCCACGGCCCCTGTGAACACTAGGGAAGTTGGGGAGGCATGATTCAACACGGAAAAGCAGAGGAAGACTTACAGCCTCGGCTTTTTGTCCCAGATTTCTTCAGTGACCCCAAAATAATCAAATTCCAGAGAAAAGGATGCTCTTATTGCGGAATTGTTGGTCAGAACCAGCTGCCGCTCCAGCAGACATCTCAACGGAACTTTGGAGCCGAAGTCCAAGCACAGATCCTGAGGGCTGCTCACTGAAAAGTCCTGGTCCTCACTGAAAAGAGCAAGACCATCCCATGGGCCATCCAATGGACCGTCCCATCTCCTCGGCCCGGAGAGGTGGAGGCATCGCAGGATCCTGAACCCAAGAGCCCCAGAAATAGCAGCAGCCCCCCTCAGGCCCCCGGCCATCGTGCAGGGGCGTAATCTCCGTGCCGATACAAACTGGCAATGACCACTTCAGGTACGGCAGCTCCCACCCCCTCAGCTGCCACAGCTACTGAAGACCCAGAAAAAGAGCTCTCAACACCAGGGGCCTCAGCACGGTCAAATGGTTTCACATCAGAAATGGATCGGATGTGTTTTGCATGTCTTCACGTGTATAACTGATATCAAAAGGTGGAGGAGAGGCAGGAGAGAGCGAGGTTTTGGAACTCAGAATTTTTAAAAAACCTGAAATGTAACTGGCAGGCCCAGATGGATTTACAAGTGAGTTCTACCAAACATTTAAAGATCAACTAATTCCAATATTAAATAAATTATTTGGAATAATAGGCAAAGAGGCAGTCCTACCAAACTCCTAAACCACGAAGAGCAAAAACAAGGAAAATTACAGACCAATTTCACTAACGGATATTGATGCAAAAATCCTAAATAAAATAAAATACTGGCTAGGAGACTACACCAATATATCACCAAGCTTATACCTTGTGGCCAAATGAGGTTTATACCAGGGGTGCAGGGTTGGTTCAATATAAGGAAAACTATTAACATAATTGATTGAATCAATAGGAAAAGCAATAACAATCATGTGATTATTTCAACAGATGAAGAAAAAGCTTTTGACAAAACACAACATTCCTATCAAAAACGCTTGAAAGCAGAGGCATGAATGGATTTTTCCTTAAAATGATAAGAAGAATCCACTTAAAACCATCAGCAAGTAGCATCTGTAAGGGGGATAAGCTAGAAGCCTTCCCAATGAGATCAGGAGTGAAACAAAGATGCCCACAAAGAAATCCACACTATTATTCTGTATTGTCCCACAGATGCTTGTAATAGCAGTAAGAGAAGAAAAAGAAATGGAAGGAATCAGAATGGGCAATGAGCTAATACAGCTATCTCTTTTTGCAGACAATATGATGATATATTTGGAAAATCCTAGAGATTCAAGTAAGAAATTAGTCGAAACAATAATTTAGCTAAGCAGCAGAATATAAAATAAATCCACATAAATCACTGGCATTTCTATATGTCACCAACAAAGCCCTGCAAGAAGAGATAGTAAGAGATATTTCATTTAAAATAACTGCATAACTCCCAAGACAAACCCAGGAACTATATGAACATAATTATAAAACTCTTTTTATACAAATAAAATTAGATTTAAATAACTGGAGAAATAGTAATTGCTCATGAGTAGGTAGAGCTAATATGATAAAAATGACAATTTCACCTAAACTAATCTACTTATTCAGTGCAATCCTAATTAAACAACCAAAATCATTTAAAAAAATTTTTTATATTTATTTTAGAAAAAATAATAACAAAATTCATTCAGAAGAACAAAAGGTCAAATATACCAAAGGAATTAATGAAAAAAAATGTAAAGGAAGGAGGTCTTGTAGTGCCAGATCTTAAATTGTATTATAAGGTAGTAATTATCAAACTATCTGGTACTGGTTAAAAAATAGAAAGGAGAATCAGCGGAACAGACTAAGTATACAATACATAGTAGTAAATGATTATAGTGAACTTGTGTTTTGTAAATGTAAAGATCTAAGCTTTTTGGATAAGAACTTACTATTTGGTAAAAAAAAATTGCTGGGAAAACTGAAAGGCAGTCTGGCAGAGACTAGGTATAGACCAATATCTTAAACCATTTACCAAGATAAGGTAAAAATGGATACATGGCCTACACATGAAGGGGGATATCATAAGTAAATTAGAAGAGCGTAGAACACATTCCCTATCTGACTTATGGATAGAAGAAGAATTTATGAATAAACAAGAGCAGAGAACATTGTGGGGTACGATTCTGATTACATTAAATTAAAAAGGTTTTGTACAAATAAAACCAATGTAGCCAAGATTAGAAGGAAAGCAGAAAACTGGGGAAAATCTTTTATAGACAATTTCTTGGATAAAGGCCTCATATCTCAACTATACAGAAAACTGACTCAAATTTATAAGAATATGAACCATTCCCTAACTGATAAATGGTAAAAAGATATAAACAGATAATTTTTCGAAGAAGAAACCAAGGCTGTATATAGTCATATGAAAGAATACTGTTAATCATTATTGATTAGAGAAATGCAAATTAAAACAACCTCTGAGGTACCATCTCATACCTATCAGATTGGCTAAAATGATAGAAGGGGAAAATGACAAATGTTGGAGGGTCTGTGGAAAAACTGGGATACTAATATACTGTTGGTGGAATTGGGAACTGATCCAACCATTCTGGAGAGCAATCTGGAATTATGTCCCCCAAATTATAAAACTGTGCATACCCTTTGACCCAGCAATGCCACCATCAGGTCTGTTCCCCAAGGTGATCAAGGAGAAGGAAAAGAACCTGTATGTTCTAAACTATTTACAACAGGTCTCTTTGTGGTGGCAAAGAACTGGATGTTGAGGGGATGCCTGTCAACTGGGGAATGACTGAACCAAGCAATATGTGATTGTGACGGAACACTACTGTGCTGTAAGAAACGATGAGCAGGTTGGTTTTAGAAAAACATGGAAAGACTTGCACGAAATAATGAAGAGTGAAATGAGCAGAACCAAGAGAACGTTGTACACTGTAACAGCAATATTGTTTGAAGAGTAACTGTGAATGATTGAGATATTCTGAGTAATATCAACATTCAAATCAGCGATGAAGGAATATGTTCTCCGCCTCCAGAGAAAGAATTGATACGTGGAAGTATAGTAAGGCTCCCCATATGTCTCTGCATCAAATGTTGGCCTTCTCTAATGTGGGGCTGGGAAGGAGGGAGATAACTCAGAATTCAAAATGTAACCAAAAAAAATATAAAAAATATAAATAAAAAAGATGTCCTCAGAGGAAGGGAAGAAAGCAAAACGTGCAGCATGACAGTAAATGTGATATTAACTTGAAGGTGAAATTAAAACTTAAAAAAAAAGAAATGTAACTGGGAAACAAATAATGAAACAAACAAAAACATACTGGAAAAAGAAAAGACGCAGATCTGCGTTGCTGCTGAGGGCCCCGGGTCCTCTCTGTCCGACAGCTGAGCCGCCCTCCAGCTGGTGGTTCTCCCACCAGCCCAGGAAGGAGCGCAGCCCACTTTGTATCTCACCCCTTTATTTCCCAATCTCTTCCAGTCTGGCTTCTGATCTATCCTCATCCTCCTTGACCTCTCTGACACTGACTCCCTCGCTCCTTCTGGCTCCCCTCCTCTCTTCCTCAGTCTCCCCTTCCACCCTAAGCGTGGGTGTTGGGCCCTCTTCTACACTCATCAGCATCCATGGCTCAATGGTCATCTCCATGTAGATGACATCCAAATCTATCTCTTCAATCCTTGTCTCTCTCTGACACCCGTCCCACATGGTGAATTATCTGCTAGGAATCACCTGATGTCCCCCTGGCAGCTCGAGCTCGGAGTGCCCAAAACAGGACCCATTAGTATGCCCCATAAGCCTGCCTTGCTTCCAAATTGCTCAGTTTCTATGGAGGGCACCGCCATCTTCCCAATAACCCAGGACTCGCCCAAGTTCCTTCAGCTATTAAACCACAAGGTTAGGCAAGGGCTGGCCATCCCCTCAGAGGCCTGGCTTACCTGCTTTGGCCATCGGCCCGGGGTATTGAGAAGGTCACATCCAGCCCTTTGGGCTTCCCTGAAATGCCCAGAACAAGAGATTTTTTCATCCCTTCTATTTGACACAGGAGGACAAGGTCTGTCAGCTCATCCTAAAAGCAAAACAACCTTGTTGTTAACCAAGCCAAGACCCAGAACCAGCTTGGGAAATGTGTGAGAGGTCACTAGAAAAAGAGAACTGCCCTGCTTCTTGGGTCAATGATTGCTGGACCTACTTGGACAGTCCATTTCTAAGGACGTCCGTATTTTGAATTTCACAACGTCCCCTTTGCCTTCTTCTCAAGATGCCACCATCCCTGGAGGAACTCTCTTTTTGCTGACTGGATAGAGCAGGTCAGAGCCAAACTACTCAGCATGAGCATTCAGGCCGCCAGTGACGGGTGGAGTTAGAATGACGGGGAGCCACGAGGCCCTGGACACTGATAGAGGGAAGACTCCTGGGGTGGGGAGAGGGCCAACAGCTTCGGGTCCTCACTCCCAGTTCTCAGACACACAAAATACTTGCAGATGTAAACATAAAACCTATGAAAGTAAGTTTTCCTTTGTAGGATCCACAGGTTTAGAAAATTTTAAGCCCTATTATGATGGGGAAACGAGAATCCTTTGACACAGAAGACTTAGAGACTTCTCACCCTCTGGCATCAAAATGTGTATTTTGATTTTTGGAAAAAAAATAAAACCAACCCTATTCTAACCCAATTACAAAACTTGACCTGAAATGGGGTAAGTGATGTTGGCAGGTCCCAGAGCTCACGAGTGAGAGAGCGAGCAGGGCATTCTGCAGCACTCCAGCGTGGACACTGAGGCCAGAATGCCTGCTGGGGCCCTCACCCAGGGCCTCCTCGAAGGCCCAGAAGTGAGGCCCCGGCCAGGTCAGAGCCCCCTCCCCACCAGAGACATCACGAGACAACGGTTCTGTTGCTGCCCTTACCATAGTGAAGGCTGTAAGCTCCAGGTAGACCTGCTTTTCCTCATTGGGGCCCAGGAGGCCTTTTCTGGGGCAGATGTCCACTAGGCAGAGGCCAGAATGAGTCCCCAGAAGCTGTCAATACAGGGAAATTCTCTTTTAAGCTATTCAGAAACGTCCAAATTAACCTCAGAGATTCCAAAGGCTCAGCCAATCCCTCCTTGGCCAAAGGAAGGCACAGCACCCACAAGGCCATGCCATGATGCCCCAGAGGCTTGGTGGGTCTGGGGCACATGCCAACAGTCTTGACCTCACCTCCCTCCAGGAGACCTTCTTCTCCTTCTATGCCAAAAGGGAACCATTAAGGCAGGGTTACTGGGCACTGGAATACCTCTATTCCTAGCTCTCAGACAGAACCACCCCAGTAGAAGTGGGGATCTTAGAAGAAGTTATCTGGGTGAACTGGAATGACACTGCCTCAGATGCCCACAAGACCAGGTCTATCATAGAGCCCCAGGACTGGGGGTCAGGAAGACCTGAGTTCAAATCCAGCCTCAGACACTAACTGGCTGTGTGATCCTGGGCAAGTCACTTCACCTCTGTTTACCTCAGCTTCCTCATCTATAAATGGGAGGGAGGTAATCATAGCACCTATTGCCTAGGGTGACTGTGAGGACCCAATGAAATCATATTTATAAAGCAATATATATTAAATCACTAGCTATTATTAGCTCAAAGATGCTGCAGAGGTGAAACTGACAGGCACTGGCACCATATTGGATTTGGGGTGTGAGAGAGAGGAGTCCAGAATGACCCCTATGTTGGCAGCCTGGGGGGTGGGGAGGATGGGAGGGCCCTCTCAGTAACAGGAAAGGTGGGGGGGAAAGAAAACAAAGTCCATTTTGGACACGTTGGGTTGAGGTTGTCTACCAGAACTCCCCTTTGGGATGTCTGAAAGGCCATGGGCCCTGCCTCGCTGCCTACTGTGAGCACTCCCCATGAGCTTTGGAGGTAAAATGTAAAATCTATAAAATGAGGGACTGGGCTCACTGACGGTCTCTGAGCATCTCACCATCCTGTGGCCTTTGTGCTGTGCTCACCAGAACAAGCTCTGATTGTGGGTAAATCACTCTGCAAACCACCTAGTGCCCTAGACACATGGGTGCCGTTCTTCTTCCTGCCTCCACCTTGCCCAGGCCATCCAGGGCATTCCCCCCAAGCCTGTATGGAAGAGGCGTCTCTTACCTTTCCCCACAGGAACTTGGTGGGCAGGAGTGTCCCGTTAAAGAGCGTGACGGTGGCCTCAGTGGGAATGCCAAAGTACATGTCGCTGAGCACAAGCTGGCTGGACATCAGGTAGACATAAGGCCTCTGCACTTCACCATAGACAGGCAGGTAGCTGGAGGCAAAGGGGGCACGGGGTCAGGCATTGTTGGCTGACCCTTCCCTAGGTCAGCCTCCAGGGCCCGGGGCTGGGGCCTCCCCAAAATCCTTCCCCAATTCTGTTCAATGTATATGCCTTCCTCCTTCCCTCCCACTAAGCTTGTTACTCAGAAAACACTCAGCACCAGTGACACACCATCCCATATCTCTGATGACTTTCCCAGGACAGTCAGGCCCAGGTCAAACTCCAGGCTTCATCCGTGAGGCCTCTTCTGAGCCCAGGGACCTGCCTCCCACAAGCTTCTCTGCACTGGCAACACTGCCAGTACCAGACAGCTGCCTTCCTCCAGCATTCTCTTAGGAGTGTCCTTTGAGGCCCGAGGGAGCTCAGCACACCCTGGGCACCCGGGAGGCCTCAGTCCCAGGGGCTGGCACCAGAGCAGCACCTCGAGCCGCTCCCCCAAAGGCCAGCAAGGCATGAAGTGCCTCTGGTGTTCATGATTCCTTGGGAGCTGTGCTGGTCAAAAGCAAACCACACCCAAGCATTTGGGACCATTCTCCCAAAGGGGCCACAATCCCCCTAAGGAATCTCCTCCTATAGTAACGACAATTCTGAATCGAGATGCCTAAGAGACATGTGGAGAAAGATGTACAAAGTGCAGCTGGAGATGTTCAGCTAATGCTTGGGAGGCTGACGAGGGCTCTAACAGATCTGGAAGTCACAGGCATAAAGATGGTCTTTGAGTTCATGGGAGCTGATGGGAGGATGTGGAGGACAAGAGAAGGAGGCAGAGACAGAGAGACAGAAGGCAGGAAGGATGGAGAGAAATGAGGGAAAGGAAGGTGGGAAAAAGATAAGACAGAAATGGGGGAGGGGAGAGGAGAAGGAAGAGAAAGGCAGAGAGACACAGAAAGAGGAAGAGAAGGAGGAGAGGAAGGTGGGCAGAGACAGGGACAGGGAGAGACAGAGAGAGGAGGAGGAGAGAGAGAGAGATCACATACATGTGGAGAGAGGAGAGGCTCAGGACAGAGCCCTGGGGGGCACCTACAGTCAGGGAGAAAGAGAACCTGACCAGAGCAATGCCCTAAAAACCCAGGTAGGAGACAGGGTCCTGAGGCAAGGGGTGGTCAGCAGAGTCAACAGTTACAGAGAGATCAAGAGGAACGAGGAGGGAGAAAGAGCATTTGTCAGGCTTAACACTGAAGAGATCACTGAAGTAAATAAGAGGAAGAGATGTGTAACTCACCCTACAGAATAGCAGGGGAGTGTTTGATTAAACCCAAAAAGTTTGATAAACTACTGCAGCAAAGACTCACTCCTGGGCAAAAGCCTCTGGGAAAAACAGAAAACATCCAGCAGAAATCAGGTTTACATCAACATCTCCCACCATACATCAAGAGAAGCTACAAATGGATCTGTGACTTAGACATGAATGGTTACATCTTAGCCAGTGGATGCTTCATGACCAAAAGGGATAGAGAGGATTTCAGAAAAAAAAAAGCAATTTCAATTGAATTCAACAGAATTTCAAAGTTTTTGCACAAATAAAATCAATGCAGCTAAAATTAGAAAGGAAATAGTTAACTGGGGAAAATATCCGAAGCAAGTTTCTTTGAGAAAGGTCTCATTTCTAAGATGTATAATTGGTCTAAATCAATAAGAATAAGAACCATTCCCTAACTGATAAGTGGTCAAAGGATATGAACAGGAAGTTTCCAAAGGAAGAAATCTAAGCTATCAACAGTCACACGTGAAAACATACTCCAAATCACTAATAATTAGAGGAATGTAACTTAAGATAGCTCTGAGGTCATACGTCATCCCCATAAGATTAGAAAAGATGACAAAAAAGGGAAAATAACAAATGTTGGAGGGGCTGCAGGGAAAGAGGCACACGAACGCTCCCTTGGTAGAGCACTGAATGGCTCAGGCATTCTGGAAATTCACTCCACTCTGCACACCCTTACCAGCGACATACTGCTATGCCTACATACCCCAGGAGAGCAAAGAAAAAGGAAAAGGACTGCTGTGCACAAAAGTATTCGCAGCTGTTTTTACAGTGGCAAAGAAGTGGGTAGTGACAAGTTGTTTATTAATTATTAAATTATTAAACATTAAATATTAAAATAACTAATTATTGAATATGAATTATTAAAAGGCTGGACATTCACATATAATTTGTTCAGCTGTAAGAAATGCTGAAAGGGATGATTTCAATAAATCTAAGAAGACTTTCATCAGCTGATGCAAAGTGAAGTGCACAGAACTGGAAGAATAGTTTGTATAGTGACTTCAATATTGTAAAGAAACTCAGCTTTGCAGACTTCAGAGTACTCAGTGACCAACCACGACTCCAGAGGACCTGTGATAAAGCACGCTGCGCCCTCCAGAGAGGGGACTGCCTCCAGAGTGGAGGGAAACACACACTTCTAAATAAGGCTGGAGAACTTATTTTTCCTGACTACGTATATGTGTTTCATAAGTTCTGTTTTTCTTTCTTTTTTTCTGATTGGGGACAGGAGTTGGAAGGGAGAGGTAAAGAGAAGAAAGAAGGATCACAGAAGCATTTGAAGTGCACAGAAAGGAATGACGGAAGGCCAGAAGAGAACACTGACCAGTAGGACAGCTTTGAGAGTCACCTGCTCAAGTGAATGCACTGGAGACGTATCAATTACGATTCTCTTTTCTGTTCCGCTCTGTATATGGAAATGCTAATTCTGGTTGGCATTTGTTAAGTTCAGAGTACAAAAATAACTTAATAAAGAGATTATCTGGAGAGCCCATGAAGTTGTCCACCAAATGAGAGAAGAAAGTTAGAGAGCTGTGTGCCTTGAGTGGTGGGGATGGAAGCCAGAGGCAGCGAGGGGGAGCTAAGGAAGGGGAGGCAGCCAGTGTAGATGACCTTCTTCTTTTTCTTTTCTTTAGTTTGATATTTTACTTACCCCCAATCACATGTAAAACAATTTTAAACATTCGTTACTAAAACTCTGAGCTCCAAATTCTCTCCTCTCCTCCCTCCCCACCCCCCTCATTGAGTCAGTATAGGCTAAACACGTGTATAACTTTTTTCTAGGAGTTTGGTGTAAGAGCGGGGAGAACTACAGATTGCTAACGCGGGGGGGGGGGTGCTGTTACTGAGCAAAACTCAGTAAAGTCTTTTTAAAAAAAGAATAAAAGTCAGGCAGGTTTAAAGGCAGCAGGGACAAAGCTGGTGGATAAGAAGGATGAGAATTAGGGGGAGGGAGACCACTGAAGGGTACAAGTAAAGAGTGAGCACCCGATGCTCTGAGATGGGAGCCAAACCTGAGGGAGCTGGGGTGGTCTGAACGGTGGGCTGGGGAGGAGGAGGGAGCATGCTGGGGGCCCTGGGGACACCGAGTCCGGGCAGAGAAGGCAGTGAACAGAGGCACATTCCACTTTCTCCTCCCCCTCCAACTCCTTGGGACAGGTCTTTCTACACAGGAGGGACTCGGTGGACATGGTCAGGACTCTGGCCTGAACCGCGGATGTTAGCTAGGTTAGGCACCTTTTCTAGGCACACCTTCGGTTTACACAGTATTCCACTCGCTATCCTCAGAAACAACAGAGCCCAGCTCGAGAGCTGTCCCAAAGAACCACGGCCACTTGGCGTCTCTGAAAGAGTCTGTTCCCAGAGAAGAACAATGATTTGAAAAAAAAAAAGATTTGTGGGTGCCTGCCAGGGCAGCATCATACAGACCAATGGACGGACGGACGGACAGATAGATGCTTCGTACAGCTTTGTCTGCAGGCTGCTTCCCCCATTAGACTGGGAACTCCCAGAGGGCAGGGACGCTCTTTTGCCTCTTTTTGTACCCCCAGCGCTTAGCACAGTGCCCGGTGCTTAATCAATGTGTGTCGACTGATTAACGATGGGTGGAGGGGCAGCCAGGGCCCCTGGACCAGCGGCTCGAGCCCCTACCTTGGCTCTCCGTTCTCCACCTGCAGCTCCAAGACTGTCCGGAGGCTCTGGCAGCATTTAGCTTCAAAGAGAACAGTCACGCGGAGCTGCCCCAGAGGAGGAATATAGCCCCAGGGGGGCTGAATGATGAAGGGAGAAACCTAGGGAGGAAGAAGAGAGCTGTGTCGCTTTAACAGGTGATGCTCAGAGTGGGCGTCAGACTCAGACAGAAAGGGGGGCGAGGGACATGCTGACCAGGGAACCGCAAAGGAGCGTTCTTTGTGCTGCACTGTATCTGGGTTTATTTTGGTGAATGTTTCCCAGTTACATTCGCATCTTGTTCAGGAGGCGTGCTGCCACTGGCCTCGGGCAGCCACCTCTGCTCTGGAGGATCTGGGGAGGAGGAGGACACAAAGCACAGGGGCCCAGCTGAAGAAGAGGGAAGCCTGAGCTCATGGACAGGCTCCTCAGGGAGGAGGCAGAGGCATCCCAGAGGAGGGGGCCTGGATGGTGAAGGGCCTCAGGATCACAGGAGGCACAGATCGGGGGAAGGTGAAGGAGGGTCCAGGATCAGGTCACTCCCTTCTTGGCCCTCCCTGGAGAGTGACAGTCCAGGCTGGGTAGGTGCCTGGAGTCCGTGGCATACAAGGATCAGTCTAGGGGCCTGGAGAAGTCCCTTCCTACTCTGGCATTCCCAGCTTCAGTGACAAGTTAACTTTGAGGCTCGGAGCCCCGGGACTGAGAAAATGTAGGGAGCATCGGCAGAAACAAGAATGAGAGCAAAGGCCTGGTCTGAGGTGGGGGCAGCAGAGGTGGAATCTGAGGTTCCAAGGGGACCTGAGTCCGTTCTCAGCAAGTACCAAGACAAGAAGGGCCCGGGGAGCTCAGTCTGGGGTAGAGCCACAAGGGAAGAGGATCCCGTGGAGCTGAGGACCACTGACCTCGTCCCCAAGCCCCGAGGCCAGCCGCGGCTTCCAGAACCGCACAGAGGCTGACTGGGATGCAGCTGCAGGGAGCTTACTTTTTCCTTCCTGTCCTCCAGGCACGCAGGGCTCTCCTGCATCTTCCACTTTGCTGGGAGCTGGCTCGTGTTCTGAATGCTTACAAAGCCCATTGCTTTCTTCCCCAGTCGAACCAGACCGAACTGCAGGGCTGAGACATCTATGTTGAGTGCTGGTCCCTAAGGCACCAAAAAAGACCCTTCGCATGTCAGTGCCCACATTCTCTTTTGGCAGATTCTCAGTAGTATTTGCTGCCTGCTGGGGGTAGGCCCTTCCCCATACCTTCCTTTCACCCTGCCCCTGACCCCTGGGCCGCCAGACCCCACCGAGGGCCAGTGCCACAGGGAAAAGCTGGGAATGACCCACGCCAGTCCTCCCAGCAAGACGGAGGACTGCCCCCTTTCCCGTCACTGCACCGGGCGAGCCGGGCATTGGTGAACTCTGAGGCCTCTGGACTTCTCTCTGACCCGCCGCTGCACCCTTAGGCTTCTGCAGCCTACCCAGCTCCACTTTACTCCAAACACTGCCTCCCCTACATAGGATGGGAACTCCTTGGGAGCAGGGCTTGGCACACGGTAAGTAATCAATAAGTGCTTTTTCATTCCTCCATCCATCCGTCTCTGTCCCTCCATTTGCAGGAGCAGCTCTAAAAGGCCCAAGGTCTTCCATGGAAGCAGACCACAGGCTTCCTTCCCTGGCAGGGGCTCGCACACATCCTTACCTTGAAGGTGGCCTCAATGTGCAGCACCACGGGTACGGGGGAGCGCTCAATTTTACACAGCAGCTCCTGGCTCGTCACTCCAGGAACACCGCCAGTGAAATTCAATTCAAACTCACTCTTTTCATTAGGTTCTAGCAAAGGAAAAGACCACAAGGTCACGAGGGACACAAATTCTGGCAGGCTCTAGTTCAGGGACCAGAGGCGAGCCCCAGCAGTCACGTGTGCTAATTGAGGTGACTATGAGCGTGTTTCCGCCAGCCCCACCTTGAGGATTGCTCCAGGCTTTGCCACTGGCCCTTTTGCTGCCCACCATATTGGGGCCACCGGTCCTGAGTGCCCACCTCAACCTCCAAGATCCTCTAAGGCGGTCCCACCTTCGGCTGGTGCCTCTGATGCCATTCCTTGCCATATTCCTGTAGCATCGAGTTTCTGCCACTGGTCACACAGTGAGGCCCCCCTCATCCTTCCCCATGCCTCCACGGGACTCTGCCACCCCGTCGTGCTTTCTGTCTGTCTCTATCTCTCCCCACTTCTGTCTTTCTCCCCCCTCCCCTTTCCACTCTCTCTCTCTCTCCCTCTGCATTTTCAGAGCCAAGCTCCTTCCTCTTCCTCATCCCCCACTCTGCTTCCTTACCACCAGGCTTCTGTGCTCCCCCCTCTCCTGAATGTCCCCTCACCCCCAACTGTCCCGACCCCCGCTGGGATATTCATGCCCCGCCCCCCAAGGCTCTTCTCTGCTCAGCCTTCTTTCAGTCTCCACTCCTGCTCCATCACACCATACTGCCTATTCCAATGGATACAACAACCCTGAGGTGGACGATGCCCCAACTGACAGGCAGGGCCCCCTTTCGTCCTCAAGTTATCAGATCCCCCCATCTTTTTCTAGGTTGTCTTCTTCCCCCTTGAGGCCAGGGACTGTCTTTTGCCTAGAACACAGTATGTGGTTAAGCTAAACTGGCCTAGTGTGGTTCGCCACTCAACATTCATATTTTCTCTCTCTCTCTCTCTCTCTCTCTCTCTCTCTCTCTCTCTCTCTCTCTCTCTCTCTCTCTCTCTCCTCTCCCTCTCCCTCTCCCTCTCCCTCTCCCTCTCCCTCTCCCTCTCCCTCTCCCTCTCCGTCTCCCTCTCCCTCTCACTCCTCTGTACCCTAGAGCAAGAAGGCTTTCTTTCCACACCCGTCTCTGGCTCCCGCCCAGGCCCTCCCCATCATTCAGTACTCATCTCTATCTGCAGGACAGCCTAAGATGCTCGAAGTCAGGGGCCGACCCACTTTTGCGGCCGTATCCCCAGCGTCCAGCATGGCGCCTGCCTGGTACGTCCCGTGGGGTTGGTAAACGCTTGTTGACTGAATAATGGCCTTTCTCTTCAAGCTTCCAAGTACCCAGTGCACCCCCCGGAGGGCAGGGGGGCTTTGCTGTGTGGCTCCCTCTCCGGGCCCATCCCTCGGGGCCTCTCGCATACACGGGGGCGCAGTGATTCGCCTGCTGCCTCATCGCCACTGTGTTGTGGGCCCAGCTCGCTGCTGCAAAGCTACATTACCTATGACCCCCGTGCACGGCTCCACTTCAACGATGTGGCAGTCACTTATCTTCCCCCATGTGTACCAGATAGCAGATCTGCTGTTGTTCCACATCTACAGGACAAAGAAACCTGAAGCTTGGCTTAGGAAAGTACGTTCTGGTCTTAGCCCGGGGTCCCAGCCCCCGGGGAGCCCTGTGCTTCCCGAACCCAAGTCCTCAGTGTCTCCTTGTGGACATCCTCCAGAGAGCCAGCGCTCACGAGACAGCCGAGGCTGAGGCTGGGAGGTTACCGAAAGCTGGGGCGTGGTCCCCTGGGGCCGCGTCGGGCACACTTGGAGCCGAGACCCGGCGGGGCTTCGGGGTAAAGGTTGGCCCTCAGGAGGAGCCGGTGGAAGCCACCCCAGAGCGCCGGGACAAGAGACAAGGTCCCACCTTGAAGTCTTTCTTCACGTTGACTCCGATGTAGTTTTCTCCAGGAATGATAATGGCGTACGGTTCCAGGAGAATCTGGAAGGGCTCCACGGAGCCTTTCACCTCGATTTCCAGGGCAATGATGTCATCCATGGCACACGGTAATTCACGCATATTCTCGTTTTCTGGACTGTGCGAAAACAGGCACAGCCCATGAACCACCTGGACCCCAGAAGCCCTTTGCACAGACACTGATGGTCTGGACGCCACTTGTCGCTTAACATTTCCCTTGAGTTTTCCTTTAGTGTTAAAAGTTCCTCTCTTGGTCCCACTGCTCAGTGTGTAGCGCACACAACGAAGCTCCCACAGACTCTAAGACGGCCAGAGAGCTGGGAACAAAGGCAGCTCCCATGGCCCGGGAACCAGACCCTCCAATCATGGCAGACAAAGAAAACGGATCGGCCCTACGCCATAAGAGACAACGCCCACGAAGACTTCCGAAAAGTTCGCGAAGACTCATGGGAACTGAGCCGCAGGAAGCCAGCTGAACCAGGAAAACAAGGGACCCAATGTTACCGCTGACCACCAGAGCAGCGGAAAGGAAGCTGCTAGGAACCACGCCTCTCCCCGCAGAAGAGGTGGGAGGTGAAGTGCCCCTTGTTCCCCCTGTGCGTGGGGGCTCCGCTGCTGGAGGGCCGGGGGGAGCGGGAGGGCGTCATTCAGGAAGGAGCCAGGCAGGATGAGAACTCGCTGCGGAGGTGTCAAGTGGTGCCAGTAGACCCTGTGAGCCAGAGATGCCACGACTAGGTCTATGTGCCAAAGAAATCAAAGAACGAGGAAAAGGACTATATGGACAAAAACAGAGTAATTCTTTTGTGGTGGAAAGGAATCAGAAACTGAGCCAGTGACCATCCGTCGGGGAGTGGCTGAATGAGTTATGGTCCATAAATGGAATGTGCTCTAAGAAAGGAGCAAGGAGGGGGAAGGCAGCAAGCATTTATGAAGTACCTACTGCGTGCCCAACGCTAGGCTAAGCGCTTCGGAGATGTCACCTCGTCCGATGCTCACAGCAACCCCGGGAAGGGGGTATACTATGGTCTCCCTTTTACAGTCGAGGAAATTGGGGCAATCAGAGGTTAAATGACCTGCCCAAGGTCACACAGCTAGCACGCGTCTGAGGATGGATTTGAACTCAGGTCTTCCTGACTCCAGGCCCCACCTCTATCTACTGTGCCACCAGCTCAGAGGAACCTGGGAAGACTTCTATGAGCTGATGCAAAGGGAACTGGACAGAGTGAGGAGAACAATTTACACAATGACAACAACCTTATAAAGACAATTCTGAGAGATTTTAGAATTCTGACCAACAAAGTGACTGAGCACAAACCCAGAGGACCTTATTTATTGTTTTATTTTGGCTAGGCAATGGGGCTAAGGGACTTGCGCAAGGTCACACAGTTAAGTGTTATGTGTCTGAGGCCGGATTTGAACTCAGGTCCTCCTGAGTCCGGGGCTGGTGCTCTATGCACTGCCCCACCCAGCTGCCCCCAGAGGACTTTCTAATGAAGCATGCTACCACCAGCCTCCAGAAAAACAAGCTGGGGAAGAGTGGGGGCTGAAGCTTGTGTTTTCAGGGCTTGGAGTTATTTTTGCTTGACTACACATGTTTGTACTAGGTTTTGTTTTTCTTACTTTCTCATTTGTGGGGAGAAGAGAAGAAAGAAAGAATTTAGACCCAAAACTAAAGTGAATTAAAAAAAAAAACAAACAGGGAACACTGACAACTAGGAACCCCACGCTCCCTGGGAGGATTGTGCACACCCTGAAGGGCAGAAGTGCCCAGTAAATAACTGGCTGCCCATTTCACTGACCGGCTATTCAACCAATCAAAGAAGGCAAAAAACAGGCCCTCCCCTGATGCAGCTTACAATCTAATAGGAGAGACAACATACAAAGAGATAGACAAAGAGACAGAGAGATATAGAGAGAGAAATAGAGAGAGGTAGCTATAAAGAGATAAAGAGACAGAGATAAAGAGATAGAGATAGAGAGGGATAGAGAGATGGAGAGACAGAGAAGTAGAGAGAGATGGAAAGAGATAAGAGAGAGATAGAAACAGAGATGGAGATAGATAGAGAGGGATAGAGAGATAGAAAGACAGAGAGAGATAGAGAAATAGAGAGAGGTAGAGAGAGAGAGAGAGAGAGAGAGAGCGCTATCTAGACAGACCGACAGGTATGCTACTTATCTCTAACTATAGCTAGGATAAATAGGAAATAGTTAACAGTGGGAAGGCACTAGAATTAAGAGAGGCTGGGGATGGCTTCCAGTAAAAGATGCTGGGACTTAGAAGAAGGCAGGGAGGTGAGGAGGCCAAGTTGAGGAGGGAGGGCATTGCAGGGAAGGGTGGAAATGCCCAGAGACAATCCCAGAGACAATGGTGTCTTGTTCAAGGGACAGCTAGGAGGTCAGTGTCACTGGATTAAAGAGGACGTGCTGGGGAGTGAAGTGTGAGAAGACTGGAAAGGTGGAAGGGGGCTGGATTATGAGGGGCTTTGAATGCCAAAAAGCATTTTGTATTTGCCCCTGGACACAACAGAAAGCCACTGGAGTTAACTGAGTAGGGGGGGTGACATGATCAGAACTGTGCTTTAGGAAAATCACTTTAATGGCTGAATGGAGGATAGACTGGGGTGGAGAGAGACTGAGGCAGGCAGACCGCCCCTCCCAGCAGCTACTCCACAGTCCAGGGGTGAAGCGATGAGGTTCTGCACCAGGCTTGAGGCAGAGTCGGAGGAGAGAAGGGGGTGTGTTCAAGAGATGTTGCAGAGATGAAATTGAAAGGTCTTGGCAACAGATTGGAGGGTGTGTGTGTCTCTGTGTGTGTGTGTGTGAGAGAGAGAGAGAGAGAGAGAGAGAGAGAGAGAGAGAGAGAGAGAGAGAGAGAGGAGAGAGACAGAGAGACAGAGAGAGAGAGAGACAGAGAGACAGAGAGACAGAGAGAGAGAAAAGAGAGAGAGAGAGAGGAGAGAGAGAGAGAGAGAGGAGAGAGAGAGAGAGGAGGGAGACAGAGAGACAGAGAGAGAGAGAGACAGAGAGACAGAGAGAGAGAGAGAGAGAAAGAGAGAGAGAGAGAGAGAGAGAGAGAGAGAGAGAGAGAGAGAGAGAGAGAGAGAGAGAGAGAGAGAGAGAAGTGCAGGATGACTTCCAGGATGTGAGCCTCAGGGAATGGGAGGATGGGGGTGCCCTCAACAGTAATAGGGAAGGTAGGAGAGAGGGAGGTTTTAGGGGAAAAGAGAATGAGTTCTGTTCTGGACAACTGGACCTTTGTTTACTGTAGTTATACACAGAAGAACCACACAGCTCACTGGTGGCACCTGTCGCCTGAGGCTTTTTCCATGAAGGACTACAAGCAGGGACCAGCTCCTCCCGAGCCAGGCAAGCCCCTACACTGTTGGGGAAGCTGCAGATACGTTTGTCTTCCTGTCTGTGTTTAAGTGTGACTGGCTGGCACCAGGGAGAAAAGAAAACCCAGGAAATCCTCCCAAGGTATCAGTGCTTCTTAGGGCAATACTGGACCCTTGGAGAATTTTTTTTCCTTCAAGGGGTCTCATGGTTCTTGGGAGAGGGCTGGAAGGGTTACTGAACCCTTGAAGGAATATTTCCTGCTGGTGGGAGAGGGGCTCTGCTCCAAGCCAGGGAAGGGGGCCACTTTCTTTCTTTCTTTTTTTTTTGGCTAGCAATGGAGTTAAGTGACTTGCCCAGGGTCACAAAGCTAGTGAGTGTCAAGTGTCTGAGGCCAAATTTGAACTCAGTTCTTCCTGAATCCAGGGCCAGTGCTCTATCCACTGTGCCATCTAGCTGCCCTTTTTTTGGGGGGGGTAGAAGGGGGCCACTTTCAAAGGCCCCTTTGGGGAAGCCTAGAAACCACAGATCTTCTCAGTCTTAAAGAGGGTGAGACTAAAAATTAAAGCAAAATTAGCTATATACACATACATATACATATATACATGTATACATACATATATGTATCCCAGAATCTGACCTAAATAGAGGATTTTCCTTTGTGTGCACTAATTTCATTTATATCTCTCTTTGATTCTGTCTTGTCATATTATGTTTATTAACTTTTTCTTGGGGCTTGCTTAACTGAAAAAAAATTTGTTTTTGCCTTCAGAAATAATCTCTGTCTTTCTCTCTCTGATTCTGGCCAAGACAGAGAGGCAGACAAAACACAGATAAGAGGGAGTCTTTCTTCGATGGATTTGCAAGCTAATTTGAGGCTAAATTTATGACTGAACTGTAAGTTCTCTATTGTGAATTTCTGAATTATAGTTTGAATGTTTTTATAAACACTAAAATGTTTTAGTGAGTTTTAACTCTCTCTAGAATTTGAAAAAGAAATTAAACACTGAAAGTTACAAGGAAAATAACACTTAGATCTCTCATTACTCTTTACCTGGAGAGTGACAGACATTGTTTTACAGCTGGGAGAGGAAGGTCATTTCACTGACTAGAAGGAAGCTAATTTGAAAGTGGTGTCAGTGAAGTTTCAAAGTGAAGGAAAAAATAGGCTGCAGCTTACATTTTAAATAAATGTGACCCTTCAGAACTCCCTGCTATCATTAACTCTTTCCTGGTTCCCAAAAAAGAGACGTTTGTGTAAATCAGGGAAGAACCAAAAAGTAACAAGTTTTATTAGAACATCTCATTAGGCACTTGGGAGTTTTACTAATTAAAGTTAAGTGTTACTTCATTTTGAGGGAAACTGTTGAATGTGTGTGTTTTGCAAGTAGAAATTTTGCTGTAAGTTATATTAGACTCCCCATTTAGGTATGGATATTAATTGGAATAGAATTTGAACAACTTGTCAAGAAGAAAATGAGACTCCTACTAATTTTTATAATAGATACAATAGATTATATGCAAGTGCTAGGTGGGGCTTGGGGCTAGATCCACTCAAACCATGTGATACAGAAATCACTGACTCTGCTTTTGTTAACCAATCCCCGCCAGGAATTAAACTGACATTTTCTGCCTTAGGTGGCAGGAAAGGGCACAGACGAACTCAGATGCATCACCATAGGTGTGCGTGACAGCAAGAACAAGGGAAGGGGAAATCTGAACCTATACCTCCTCTCTACCCTGCTCCCGGGGGAGTTATACCCCTGAGAGCTACTCAACATCACATGACCACAGGTTAAAGAAAGAGAAGTTGGGACTTTGGGGAGCCAAGATGGAGGAGCAAGCAGTAAATCGCCACAACTCTCCCATATTCACCTTCAAACAACCATAAAATAGTGCCCCGAAACAAATCCTGGAACAGCAGAACCAGCAAAAAGACAGGGTGAAACAATCTGAGCCCAAGAAACTTGTAGGATTAACAAGAAAGGTCCATCTCATTCAGGTAAAAGGGGAGCGCAGTCCAGGACAGGAGGTGTCCCATCAAACCAGCAGCAAGACCCATCTCAGCAAACCAGCAGGAGATCCTGAGCCCAGTGTGGCAGAGCAGGCACACACCAACCCCAGGACCCGTACATGCCTCAGCATAGCCAGGGGAATGGGCAGATTCCAGCTCCAAGAACCTCCAAGTACTTCAGCACAGCCCCAGGCAAACAGGCAGACACCAACCCTCCTGGTGCCTAAGCAAATAGGCAGCACCAAGGCCAGCTCCCACCACGTGCTTCAATGTAGCCCCAAGGAAACCCAGAAATACCCCACCAGCCTCAGCACATGCCAGATACCAGCACTAGGACCCCCGGGTCAGCACCAGCCAAGCTGACAGACCCCTACAGCCCCCAGCAGTGCCAGTCACCCCCCACTCCATCCCCTCAGGGCAACATCAGTGCAGCAGCCGGTGCCTGTAGCCCCTGGCACAAGAAGCCTGAGACAGTGCCCCTTCCACCCTGGATGCTCAGATTTAAAAGAGAGGAAAAAGGCCAAAAAAGATGAGCAAAAAACAATAAAAAAGAATCTGACTACAGAAGGTTAGTATGGTAACGGAAGATAAAGACATGAGCTCAGAAGAGAACAACAATGTGAAAACACTCATGGGCAAAACCCTAAAGAAAAATGGGAAGTGGTCTCAAGCCCAGAAAGAACTCATGGAGGAGCTCAAAAAAGAACTTAAAAGTCATATAAGAGAGGTAGAAGAAAAACTGAGAAAAGAGATGAGAGTGATGCAAGGGAATTATGAAAAAAGAGTCAACAGCTTGGAAAAAGACAACAACTGCTTAAAAAGTAGAACTGGCCAAATGGAAAAGGAGATACAAAAATCCACTGAAGAAAACAACTCCTTAAACTATACAACTGGCCAAACAGAAGAGGAGGAACAAAAGCTAACTGAGGAAAACAACTCCTTAAAAGTTAGAATTGGGCAAGTGGAAGCTAGTGACTCTATGAGAGATCAAGAATCAATCAAACAAATTCAAAAGAAAAAAAAATGAGAAAATGTAAAATACCTCATGGGAAAAAACAACTGACCTGGAAAACAGATCCAAGAGAGACAATGTCAGAACCACTGGACTACCTGAAATCCATAATCAGAAGGAGGACCTGGATAGCATCTTTCAAGAAATTATCAAGGAAAACTGCCCTGATATACTGGAACCCAAGGCAAAGTAGACATTGAAAAAATCCACCAATCACCTCAGGAAAGACATCCTAAAATAAAAACTGCAAGGAACATTACAGCCAAAATTCAGAACTATCAGGTCAAAGAAAAAATACTGCAAGTAGCCAGAAAGAAACAAGTCAAATATCAGGGAGCCACAGTCAGGATTATACAGGACTTAGCAGCTGCACCATTAAAAGATCAGTGGTCGTGGAACATGATATTCTTGAAGGCAAAGGAGCTAGGACTACAACCGAGAACCACTTACCCAGTAAAATTAAGCATGATGCATCAAGGGAAAAAATGGTCATTCAACAAGATAGAAGGGCTTCAAGCTCTCATAAAGAGAAGACCAGAATTAAACCAAAAATGTGGTCTCCAATATCAAGTCCCAAGAGAAGCATCAACAGGTAAAAAAGGAAAAGAAAACCTAAGGGATTCAATAGAACTGAATTGCTTACATCCCTACATGGAAACAGACTTGTAATTCTTAAAAATTATATCACTAATAGTACGCTAGAAGGAATATACGTAGATAGAGGATATGGGTATAAGGTGAATTTGAGAGAATGACATTAAAAATAACTAAGGGATGAGAAAGAAGAATATCTTGGGTGCAGAAAGAACAGAGAGGCAGAATGAGGCAAATTATTTCACATGAAGGGTGCAAAAGACTTCTTTTTTAAATTAATTTATTTTTAGTTTTCAACAATCACTGCCATATGCTTTTGAATTTTAAATTTTTCTCCCCCTCCCTCCCCAAGATGGTGTGCAATCTGATATAGGCTCTACATATACATTCCTATTAAACCTATTTTAAATTAGTCATGTTGTAAGGAAGAATTAGAACCAATAGGAGGAACAAAACACAACAAGAAAAAAAGAGCAAATAGTATGCTTTGATCTGCATTTAAACTCCACAGCATTTTCCATCGTGAGACTTTTGGAGATGTCTTAGATCCTTGCATTGCTGAGAAGGGCTAAGTCTATCAGAGTTAGTCATCACATAATGTGGCTGTTACTGTGTACAATGTTCTCCTGGTTCTGCTCACTTCACTCAGCATCAGTCCATATAAGTCTTTCCCGGTTTTTCTGAAGTTCGCCTGCTCATCATTTCTTATATAGTACAATTGTATTACATTACATTTATATACCACAACTTGTTTAGCCATTCCCCAATTGATGGGCATCCCCTCAATTTCCAGTTCCCATAAAAGAATTCCCAAAAAAGGGAAAGATGGGAGGGTGGGAGATGGGCATTGCTTAAACCTTACTGTTATCAGTATTGGGTCAGAGAGGGAATAATATACACAATCAGTTTAATATAGAAATCTATCTTACACAACAGGAAAGTAGGAGGGGAAGAGATTAAATAAAGGCAGGGTGAGGTACTATCAGAAGGGAGGACAGATCAGGGGAGGTGGTAGACAGAAGCAAAACACTGTCGAGGAGGGAAAGGTTGAAAGGAGAGAGAGGACAAAAGGGAGGAAAAAGGGGTGGAGGGAAATACACAGTAATCATAACTGTGAATGTGAATGGGATGAATTCTCCCCAAAAATGGAAGCAGATAGCAGAATATGGACCAAAACCCAAAATCTTACAACATGTGATTACATGAAACACACTTGAAGCTGAGGGATACACACAGAGTAAACATAAGGGGCTGGAACAGAATCTATTATGTGTCAGCTGAAGTTAAAAAAAAAAAGCAGGGGTAGCAATCCTGATCTTAGACAAAGCAAAAGCAAAAATATATCTAATTAAAAGAGAGAAGGAAGGAAATTACATCTTGTTAAAAGGTACCACTGACAATAAAAAGCAAGATCAGTCCTGAAAAATAAATGCAGCAAGTGGTATAGCATCCAAATTCTTGAAGGAGAAGTTAAATGAGTTACAGGTTGACAACCAAACAAGAAATAGCAAGACTAAATGTAAAATAGATAATTTTGATTATATTAAATTAAAAGATTTTGTACAAACAAAACCAATGCAATCAATATTAGAAGGAAAGCAGAAAGCTGGGAAACAATCTTTACAGCCAGTGTGTCTGATAAAGGCTTCATTTCTCAACTATATGGAGAACTGAGTCAAATTTATAAGAATACAAGTCATTCCCCAATTGATAAATGGTCAAAGAATATGAACAAACAGTTTTCAGATGAAGAAATTAAAGCTATTTATAAGCATATGAAGAAGTACTCTAAATCACTACTGATCAGAGAAATGCAAATTAAAATGACTCTGAGGTACTACCTCACACCTATCAAATTGGCAAACATGACAAAACAGGAAAATTATAGATGTTGGTGAAGATGTGGGAAAATTGGAACACTAAGGCATTGTTGGTGGAGTTGCGAGCTGATCCAACCATTCTGGAGAGCAATTTGGCACTATGCCCAAAGGACTACAAAACTGTGCATACCTAGGTCTATATCCCAAAGAGATAAAAAAAAAAAGGGGGGGGAAAGGACCACATGTGCAAAAATATTTATCACAGCCTTTTTTATGGTGGCAAAATATTGGAAATTGAGGGGATGCCCATCATTTGGGGAATGGCTGAACAAGTGGTGGTATATAAATGTAATAGAATACTATTGTTCCATAAGAAATGACGAGCAGGAGGACTTCATAGAAACCTGGAAAGTCTTGTACAGTCTGATGCTGATTGAAGTGAGCAAATTAGGGTTAGGGTGCCTCGCGCATAGTGCAGACTCTAGAAATGCTTATTCCTCAGGCCCTTGGCGCCTTCTGCCCAGACCCTACAGGTGCTCCCTGACTGGCCTCCCTTCTCCTGACCGCATTCCAAAGTTTGACCGTTTCACTCCCCTGCCCAGTAAGTTCCTCTTGCCATTGGGTTTTATAAAAGACATGCTCCACTGTTTGACTTCTAAAATCCAGCACTGGCCTCCCCTTCTAAACGTTTTGCATGTGATTCTCTAAGATCCATTGGCTCTTCTCTGTCCACAATCCTCCATTCTCCTGCCTCTGCTCTTTTGCCCAGGCTGTGCTTCATGTCTATGATGCCATCTCTACTCTCTTCTGCCTCACATAATACCTAGCTTCCATCCAAATATAAAAAGTGGAAATCCCTACACCTTCAGCAAGCAATGTTATCTGTTTAATCAGAAAAAGATGATTTTCATAAAAGGATAACAACATGTTGATTTCTCATGGCCGGTATATGTTACGGAAGCAAAGTTTTACAAGAAACCTCCCTGAATTTTGAATCCCTTTCTGGTTCTGCATAAAATGTAAGTGGGAAAATTAAAGGGCCACAAACCAAGGCTTAGCGTGGAGATTCAGGCAAGTCCAGGATGTTGTGGGAGGCCATCTCAGGCAGGGTCAGATGGGAGGGCTCTAAGTGGCCATCATCACCCAAACACAGAGCCAGTGCTAGGCTCTGGAGAACAAGACTGATCCCCCCAAACCTGCATTCTGCCTGCATCGCATGAGAGGACCACCCTGGCCGCTCCGTCGGCCAATGCTGCCCCTGCCTAACCAAAGCAGGGGGAGTCACACTGCGGGGCCCTGTCTGTGACAAGATGGAGTCTGCACTGCCCCAGAAACACACAGAAGGGGCAGAGATTTGGGCAGCCTCCAAGCCCGGCCAAGGGCACGGTCCAGATCACCCCCCAACCCCTGAGGCCAGCAGCTGGCAGGGCCATGAGCGCGAGCAGGCCTCCTCCCAAGGGCAAAAACGGGCAGGTGTTAGTTTTCAGGCCCCTACAGGCTAAGGAAAAGAGGAGAGAAGTCTCCTGACCCCTCCTGCTGGGGCGAGGGATGCTCTCTGCTTACCAAATGGGGTCAGGGACCTCCTCCAGCACAATCTGGATCACACTGTGGTAGTTTTTCAGCTGGAAGACAAAAGGTGCCCGGATGAGCCCCTGTCCTCTCCCTGTGGGTCTTGGGGAGCTGGGAGGGGGGAAGGACACATCTCTCCACTAAGGATCTCTGGAACAAGGACAGGAAATGCCCTGAGGGCCCATCGAGTCCAGGCCTCTGGTTTGACAGAGGAGGAAATGGAGGAAGTCCAGATTTGGCAGGGGCAAGGGGGAGACTTCAGCTGCCTTTCCCATAAACTTCTTGTGAGAATCAAACAAAATGATCCATGTACAAAAGTCTTGTAACCAAAAAATGCTACACAAATATAGACTATTAGGAGGGACATTATTAGAAATGAGAAAGTCCCCAAACAGTCAAAATCCACTAAAATGATTTTTGTCTCCTGCTTCCCCCTCGTCTCCTCCTAAAACAGAAAGGGACAGCCCAAGGAGAGAAGCAGAGAAGCCCAGATGCGGAAGGCTGCCCGTGGTTGGGAGGTCACCAGGGTAGTGGGAAGGCAGCCGGCCAGGCTTGGCTGCCTAGCTTGCGTTCTCTCGGACTACACTCTGTCCTTCCCTCAACGTTATTAGACAAAATGTCAGAATCGGCCTTCACAGCACTCCCCGGAGGGTGGACATGCCACGCTCTCCTTTTTACCTGCTCGGGCGAAAAGCTCAGGATGAACTCATGGTCGGCATGAGGCTGAAGGCTGCCCTTCCTGGGAGTGACGTAGAAGGCGGTCTCGGAGTCAGGGTAGTACCTGATGTCCTCAGAGCTCCAGATCTCTCCTGGCATCAGTGGCAGCAGATTGGGCTTCGTAATCTGCCAGTGAAAGGGCAGGGCCACATGCCTGCGGCAGAGCAAAGACCTCATGAAGCCACAAGAAAGGGATCAGAGCAGCCTTTGTCCTCACCTAGGACTGGCCAGGTCTCCTCTGACAGCAGGAGCCCTGGGGGGCTGGCGAGGAGGACCCCGACTCTTCCCCTCACGGGGTCTCATCCAAAGCACCACAGGGCCTCGATCCCCAATTTTTACAGTGAAAAGGGGGAACAAGTGGGCAAAGTGATGTGAGGCCATAAGGTGGCCCACCTACTGCAAGGCCACGAAGCCTGCTCTAAATGCAGCTTCCAAAACCTTCCTGGAGGTCTTACCCCCACCATCCTGGGACTGAGAAACCTGCTGAAGGCCACCGGAGACTTTGTGTGTGGCAAAACACAAGGAGGGACTTCTAAGTCATGACTTCCAAAGCTCATGCTTTCACAACATCATGAGACATCTCTTATCCCATCACACATCAATCTCCACCAATACTGGCAAAAATGCTCTGCTGCCCCAGGAAATACCATAGAGCCAGGCCCTCTCAGAGTCACTTCTTAGGAAAGCCCATCTGGCAAGACCTATCAAAGGAAACTTCCGTGCACTCCCCCACCAAGTTCTACTGGGAACAGCCCCGAAGCCAAGCCAGGCGAGGACCACTTACGTCAGGTTTCTTACAATGAGGTGTTTTGAGGTTGTCGTCTGGATATTTTGGGACTCAAAGCGGATGAAGTGCTGAGCAGTCAGGTCCGTGAACTCCCCCGGCTCAGGATGGCTGGCCTCACCAGACACATAGAGGAGTTCCAGGGCAACCAGCTGACCAGTTCCTGGGAAAACAGGCTCATGATGTCACAAATGCTCCATGACATTCGTCCACCTGGAGCAGGGCTGTGAGGATCTGTGTGGGGCTCCACCCCACCTCCGCTCTGCCAGTCCGTAACATCTTACTTCTGGCTCTTCCTGGGGCAGTCACCTGGCTTGCGCTGCAGGAGGGAAAACTCACTCAGTGTCGATCAGAACTAGAGCATAATTGGGTAGATGCAAAACCAAAACCCAGCATACATCCACATATACCAACAGCCCACATAATAAATTTTCATTCCAAAAGAAATGATTTTTGGATTATCTGCTGTTGGCTGCAGGTAAGCAAATGATAAATCACATGAACGTTTAACACTAGTGGTGACTATTTATTTACATTTTGTGGCTTAACAGATTCCTGTTGGATGACTGCTTTCACCTAGCAAATGAGCATCTAATAATGGGAAAAGGTTGGAAGAGAATTGGAAAGTTCGGGTGACTGGTGCCCCCTGGAAGCAGATGGGTCTAAGAAGTTGGATTTTAATCGGGGGGAGGGGGGGGATGATGAAGAATGAAAGCCTGAGGTCCAATGGCTTAAAATCCAGGAAGTCTGGAAATGGCCTAGGAAACTGTGCTCTGTTTGTGTTCCTGCTGGAAGCCGTCGACCCCTGTGTTGAAGGCAACTCCTATGTCCCTGTGTGAGAAGGCAGAAGGGCCCTCTTGCAGTCAATCTTACTCAAGAAGCCCAAGTCTGGGGAGGAAGAAATGGTCCAAGAGCGGGACCATTCGTTAAGGGCTCACCAGGTGCCAAGTACTCTGATGGGCACCAGACACTTACAATCAGTACTGAGAAGCCAAGGGGGGAGAAATGGGTGTCACCTAAGAGAGGCCTGAAATAGTGACGTGATGTAAGGGTAATGAACAAAGTGAACCAAGATTTCAGTGCAAAAGAAGAAAAGATGAGTTCTCTGTCATCACTGCTGCTTGGCAGCATGGGATTCATGCTCATGGATGCTGAAAACTTGTACAGAAGGAGAAGAGATAAAAGCCGCTGGGCTGACAGGATACATCAAGAGGCCAAGTGAGGATGGGCATGTCAGGCAACTCCTTTAAACTCAGCTACTAAATCAAACACAGGCTGCACTCTGTACTGGTGGTGACCCTTTGTGGCCAACTCTTCTCTCTGTTGGACACTGTCTTCTCTCTAGGTTTTCAGGACGACTTCTCCTACTCCCCACCCCACCCCATTCTCTGACCTTTCCTTCTCATCAGCTCCGATGTATTTAATTACCATCTCCACGCTGATGAGTCTCAAATCTACCTTTTCCTGCTCCAATCTCTCTGCTGACCTCTAATCTTGCATCTTCAACAGCCTTTCAGATATCCCCAATTGGATGTCCATCTTGAACTCAATATGGCCAAAATAAAACTTGTTATCTTTTCTCCACCCCTACTTCCCCTCTCCTACCTTCCCTATTACTGTAGAGGGCACCTTCATCCTCCCAGGCTCACAACCTAGGAGTCATCCCAGACTCCTCACTCTCTCACCCCCCCATATCCAAGATGGTGCCAAGCCTATCCATTTCACCTTTGTAAGACTTCTCATTGATTTCACCTCTGCAGCCTCTCTGGTCAATTTCACTTCTGTAGTACTTCTGGTCGATTTCACCTCTGCAGCATCTCTCAAATACCCTTCTCTCTTCCAACGCTGCCCTCAACTTAATGCAGAATCTCATCACCTCACACCTTGACCATTGCAAGAGCATGGTTAGGGGGCGGTCTGCCTGCCTCTAGTCCCTCCCACTCCAGTCCAGCGTGTGCTCAACTGTCAAAATCATCTTCCTAAAGTGAAAGTCTGACCATGTCATTCAATAACCTCTGGGATTGAATACAAAATGCTCTCTTCCTTTCCAGTCTTCTTATACCTCACTCCCCACCACATATTCTTTGATCCAGTAATACTGGCCTCTTGTCTGTTCAGTGAACAAGTGCTCCTTTTCTCTGGCCATCCCCCAGGCCTGGAACACTCTCCCTCTTCTGCTGACTACTGACCTCCCTGGCTTCCTATGAGTTCCAGCTAAAATCTCTTCTGTAAGAAGCCTTCTCCCATCTCCCTTAATGACACAGTTGAGAGAGAGAAGTGTAAAGTCCTGAACTTGGGTTCACACCCTACAAAAGTCCAGGATCAGAGATGTGTGGCTCTACAGGGTCTCACATCAATTAGACTTGGGCTTCTAGCCAACTGCCAACTTGACACGAATCAGCATGAAGTGATCTTAAGTGGGCATCAAGAAAAAAGCTGGAAAAGTGAGTCTGAAACCAGGTCAGGGGGCTAGTCTGAAGAACTTGGGAGGGACTGATCAGAAGGAGAGATGACTTAGTGGTGACATAATCCTTATCCTCAAACATCTGACAGGCTAGCATAACAAAGATGAATTAGATTTCCTGTACTTGGCCCCAGAAGGCAGAATTAGGACCAGGAGAAGTTGCAAGGAAATAAATGTGTTACATAATATAAGAACTCCCTAACAATTGGATCTGTTTGAAATGGAATGGGTCACCTCATTCAGGTAATGAGTTCCTCATCACTGCAGGTATTAAGAAAAGAGCCTGCATGGCCACAGTGACCTGTAAATCACAGCCAGGGCTGAGGAGGCGTGGCGCCTAAGAGTCTGAGCCAGCGGAGGTTACCAAACACATAAATGCTAACGCCAGGTCGCCACTTGGACATTCTTCAACTGACTTTCCCAACAAAACAATTTCCCTGTGGATACTGAGAATGTGCAGGGTCAGCATTCACATCTGCACTTCCACACACGCAAAACACCAAATAATATAAAAAAAAGACTAAGCAATTAAAAAAAAAAAAGGGCAGCTCAGTAGCGCAGTGCATAGAGCACTGGGCCTGAAGTCAGGAGGACCTGAGTTCAAATCCGGCCTCAGACCAACACTTGACATTTATGAGCTGTGGGACCCTGGGCAAGTCACTTAACCCCAACTGCCTAAGCAAAAAAAAAAAAAAAGACTAAGGAACAGGAAGTTAGGTGGCACAGTGGAAAGAGTCCAGGATTTAGAGTCAGGAAGATCTGAGTTCAAATTTTGCCTCAGCTATTTACTTAGCTGTATAACCCTGGGCAAGTCACTTAACTCCTCTGGGCCTCAGTTTCCTCCTCTGTAAAATGGGAACAACAACAGTTCCTACTTCACAGAGTCATAAGGATCAGATGAGACAATATGTATAAGGCTCTTGGCAAACCCTGAAGCACTCTTCAAATGCTCACTGTTGTCATGTTATTGGACCTCACCCAACCTGCACTGTCCCTGGCAGCTCATGGGAGGGCCCCCCTATTTCCCAGAGTCACTGGAAATCTTGGCCCCAGCTCTGAGCAGTTCAGCCTCAGGAACAAGCCTCTATAATTAGGCATGTGGCGGGCTCCCAGTTGGCTCTCACCCGCATTTAGCACTTGGCTAAGGAGCCGACCGGTAAGGGCCTAAACAAGGTTCTAAGACCCGGGGAGGGAAAACTGCATATCAGCCTGAAAGGGACAAGCCATCTTCAAGAGAAGCAGACTCGCTGTAAAGGGGCTGGGAGATTTTCTTCAGAGAAGGAAGGGCATTAGGTTCTCCCATACCCAGACTGACAAGTTAAATGCAACAGCCACTTTGAGGCTATGTCTAATAACAACAACGCCGCCTTTCGGCATTCACACAGACGGCTCTAAACTTCACCAAGGGCCCTTTTTGTACACTGCCTCTTCTGAACCTCACTCACCACAACCCTGGGAGGCATTTTACAGATGAGGAAACTGAGGCACAGAGTGAAGTAGTGACCACAGCAGTGTTTGTGAGTAGGGAAATGACAATGCCCCCAGCATGGCTTTGGGCATTGTGCTTGACATGCTCTTACCAAGGTGACCGCCTTCCCTAGGGTCAAGTCCCAAACAGAGAATGCCTAGCCCCTAGAAGCCAGGAATTGCCCACTTGTTTCTGAAAATCCAGCACCTCACACATTGCTTTGTAGATAGTAAGCACTTAATAAATGCTTGTTGGCTTGGCATGGAAAAGCCCACCCCAGTGCTCGATAAACAAGACTATCTCATAGAATCAGCATAGTCCTCCTTAGGCAGTTAATCAAACAAATACCCCTATCCCAAAACAAACAGAGGCTGTCTCACAGAAGACCAAACCCTTGAAAATGGTTACATCCTTCAGAGGGTCCTCAGAAAAACATCCCAACTCAAACCAATTCTCAACACGTCTTTGGGGTCAGACTTCCTAGGATCAGGGAACTCAGAGGGACCCAAGGTCATCTCATCCAACCCCATCATTTTAAGGGGAGGAAACTGAGGTCCAAAAAGAGAGACCGATTTTGCAAAGTCACCCAGTGATTTGGTAGCAAGCAGCTGGGTCTACGCTACCATCCTCACCTCCCAAGCCCTAGGCCCCGGTTCTCTCCTTCTCTAATCTACACTATGGAGGGCACGGCCATGGCCATTGGCTAAAAGGTCCCCCTTTTCAGGCAGTGTCCTGAAAGAGTGAGTAGTGATCTAACAGAGGAGGAGTAACCCTTTGGGGCTGGGGGGGCAGCAGCTGATCCAAAGAGCCGCTTTGGGGCAGGCTAGCGATGTCAAGGAAACATAGAGGGGAGTGTTCCAAGCCTAGTCCATGAGGGCTTGGGCCTCTCGACTACTTGCCAGGTGCCCTCCAAGCATGTGCTCAGCATTCCCAGCCTTGGTGGAAACCACAGGAGGCCCCCATAAGAGACAGAAAACCAAGACACATGGTAGGGGTAGCTGGGAAAAAGAACTGCATTTGAGGGTGGCAGATTCAATCGGTTTTAGCCATACTAGCTCAAGGTGATGGTTGGACACCTAGGTGAGATGTCCCATAGACCCCGGAAAAGGTGAATGAGATGGAGCTTGGAAAATGGGTAGGCTGAGAAGAGAATGTGAGAGACGCCTATGCTGACACGACAGATGGTGAATGAGCTGTGCCAGGCAGTACGAATGGACAGGTGGTCTGTCACTCAGTCATTATTCTTGGAGCACCTACTATGTGCTAGGGGATGAGAATACAAAAGTAAGAGTGAAACGGTTCTTTGCTTCCTCAAAAACTGGCCTAATGCGACAGACAACCCATAGACATATGAGAATCCATACAAATGAACGCAAGGTGGTGATGGGAGAGAGGGATCAGGAAGGACTGGGTGTAAAAAGTGGGATTTTAACCGAACTGTGCAGGAATAGAGAAATCCCAGGAGGCAAAGGTGAGGAGCAGACTGGACGTGCAGAACAGGGAGGAAGCAGAGAGCTCTGGACAGCACAGTTGGTGGGGGTGCTCTGTGTAATGAGGCTGGGAACATGGGAAGGGATGAGGTCGTGGCAGGCTTTACGAACTGGAGAGAAAAGTTTCTATTTGATCCTGAAGATAACAGGGAGACATAGGAGTTTGCTGAGCAGGGGAATGACATGACCAGACCTATGCTTTTGGAAAATCATTTTGGCAGCTGAGTAGAAGACTGATTGGAGGGGTGAGAGCCTAGAGGCAGGGATTCCAGTTAGAAGGGGGCTGCCAAAATGGAGGTGAGAGGCGACAAGGGTCTGAAGGAGGGAGAAGCAATAAACCCAGCCAACCCCAGCTCAACCCAAAAAGGGAAGCTGCAGTAGAAGTAGGACTGAGCTCCCAGTCAGCAGGCCCACACGCTCCCACAGGTGGCAAACAGACCTGAAATGATGACTTCTTTGATCTGACAATTGTCACATACAATGATGAAAGATTTCTCCACAGTTTGCAGGGAAGTTGGAAGAAACAACACCTGAAAGAGAGAGCCCATGTGACTGACCATGATGTTGCCCCGACTTCCTGCCAAGAAAGTAACCCTAAAGAATCTTCCTCCCCTTCCCCCAATGCTAGAGCCAGACCCAGGAGGAATGGCCAGAAGGGCCTGATGGCCAGGGTGTCACCTGGGGCCACAACTCCTGAGACAGAGTAACAAAACCAGTAACGAGGCACATTTGCTCCTCTACCTGCTTTTTGCCACATTCCTGGGAAGAGGCTGGACTGGAGGGGAAGCCAAAGGTATTGAGCAATCACCCGAGGGTGCCACAGATTAGAGCAAGGTTCCAGGTCCCAAGGAGGCCCACGTGCTGCCCTCCTGACAACTGGCCTCTCAGCACCCCTAGGTAGAAGGACATCCTGCAGCACAGCACGGCACCCATGAAAGCCCTCTCCTGCCACGGGACTCGTCTATGAGCAGGTTACCTCTAAGAGAAAACAAACTCAGGGCCTATCACCCCAGAGACTAGCTCTAGTTTGGTAGGGAGGGCAACCTCAAACAGAGGACTTGTCCAATCAGCACTTGGCTTCCTGCCCAGGGGCAACAAGTGGGGGAGAGTTCTCCTTCAGTAAATAGGCTCTTGACGAGCTTTCCTTGGTTTTCTGCTCTCTAATCATGCCCCTCTCTTCTCCCCAGTTCCTAAAGCTGGTATACCCAAGCCAGTCCAGGGAGAGACGAGGGTGCTCCTGCACTCTGAGGGGCTCTCCAACACTTGCTGGACCAAGCGCCTTCTGCGTCCTCTAGGCTCATTCCCCTCCTTAGGTCAACTGTTTAGCCTAACTGTTAGGGTCACTGGGCTGCCTTGCTCATTCCTCCTTAGCTCTCCTCTCCCTCAGGTCAAAGGCAAACATGCTATTCCAGGCCTCCAGGAACCAGAGAAGACTGGCTTAACCCTGCCTGGGCCCCACATCTACCTACTCTGGCTTCAGGTAAAATACTGCCTCCTGGCAACTCCAAGACCCAGGCGTGTTTCCTAGGCTCCACCCCCTATGAATTCAGGACTGCCTCTTACTCAGGCCTTTTCAGAGGGCCCTTGAGAGCCACCCGTAGCTCCCATCTCCTCAGCTAGGCTCGGCTTCCTTTCTCTGCCCCTCTCCACTCCAAAGGCTTTGCTTAGCAGCCTGTTTATCCTGGTGCTAGGCCGATTCACCTTAGATGGAGCCTCACTTGTTCTTTCACACTGATGATGTGACTAAGAAGGTCCTCAGCTTTCCCCAAGAAAAAAGGCCCTCTCCTCCTTCCCGATTTTGCGATTCACCCTGATGTACTCAGGAAAAATACGATTGAGGACATCATAATGGCCTTGTGGGGTTTATGAGAATGAGTCCCACTGGACAGGTAGGAGCAGTGAGAGGGATTAGAGCAGCCACCGCCTCCGGTGAAGGACACTGCTCACACATGGGTCACCGGGGCTCTGATTGGTAAACCTCTTGGAGAACGTCACGGCATAGGCACATACGGGCATAATTCTGGACCTGAAATCTACCCTGGCTCAAAAATGGGGCTCAGAGACACTAGGCCTAGAGAACAGTGCAGGGTCGACCTGTAACCTCCAGATACTAACCAGACATAGCAGAGTCCACAGCCTGCCCCGCTGGGGGTCTCTCCCCCTTGTCCCTTCCTGTGGCCTCTCCTCCTCATTGTCCATCAGTCTTCCCTTTGCCACTGTCTCTCCATTTGCCCTTCCAATAAGCATTTATTAAGTGCCATATGGTGCCAGGTGTTGGAAACAGAGACAGGAACAGAGGGAGCCGCCTTCTCCCTGCCGCCGGGAGCTGACTCTTTACCCGGGATACAATGCCACAGATAAGAAAGTGTAAAGTGTATGCAAAGGCATTGGTAGGGTGCCAAAAGTGCCGAGGAGGAGGGCAGGTCACGGATAGGAAGGACACAGCATCCACGGATTCCCAAACAGCAGACCAAAAAAATGGCAGAAGGAGGAAGGGAACGAGTCCAGTTGTGGGGGTGTCTGTGCAAAGATGGGGGCGGTGTTGGGCAGGAGCACAGAGTGTATGGAAGGGCAGTGTGTGAGCCCGGCCTGGACCAAGGCTGAGGCCTCATCCTTCCCTAGGTCCCGAGGGCGAGCTCCTACCAGGGTTCTTGGTCTCCCACAAACAGAGCAAGCAAACACCAGCTCCAGGCCCTGCCCCTGTAAGTGCCAAGAATCTGAAAAAGAGGGGAGCAGCTGCCTCACCCTGAGCCAGAGAAGGAGGGACGGCACCCCCCCGCCCGAGCCGGCGAAGGAGAGATGGCCCCCCTGCCCGAGCTGGTGAAGCAGAGACAACCTGTGATGCTGGGGCATGGGGAACACGGCCCCAGTGTGAGAGAGAGTGTGAGCACACACCAAAACCTGTCCCTCCCAGTCCAGGGGAGCAGGCCCTGGGCATCTCTTTAGGACATGGTGGTAGCTCTTCAAGGGACATTCTCTCCCTCCCAAACAGGAAGAACAACACAGCACTTTCGTCGCCCATCACCCCATTTCACAGGTAGGAAACTGAGGCGCTCAAAGGTCATTGGCCTTTCCAAGGTCACTCAGCCTGGAAGTGTCCGAGGCTGCCAGGTGGGCGCTGGAGCAATCATCATTTATTAAGCCTCTGCTCTGTGCCAGTGGTGCCGTGGACACAAGAACAAAGAAGGAAGAAGACATGAGGACCTCTTCCTTGGGCAGGGGACGGGCTTTGTCGATTTTTTCTGAATGGAGCCAAGTCTCTGGTTCCCAAGTACAAAGTACTCAGAACCTGAGCTAAGGTGTCAAATCAAACTGTGCCAACACACTAGCTCCCTGAGCCCCAGGACCCAAGTGGGGACCCCCAGGAGCCTAAGAGGAAACACTACAGCCCGTGGGAGGAAGGGCCCAGACACAGCTCAGTCTCTAGAGGGGGGATCCCTAATGACAAAGGAAACCTGCCCACAGCATGCCCCCCCCACCGTTCCTCCAAGCCAGAGACTGAGTCCTACACTAGAGGAACCATTCTCCATCACCCATAGAAAGCTAAACCTGGGAAAATCTCAAACTCGGGGAGTTGGGGCTGTCCCTTCCCTTGCACACCTTCCCCAGTCACTGTCAGGGCATTCATTTGATTCGAGCCGCTAACAGCTCTGGGGAAAGGGAGGAGTCTAGACGTCTGGAGCCGAGGCACCAAACCCACCTCTCCACCGGAGAGCAAAGCAAACTCCTCGGGCAGCTGCTAAAGTTCCCAGGAGCCAAGCCTTGGAATAGGAGGGACCTCAGAAGGGGTCTCCTGCAGCTTCCTCCTTTTAGAGACATGGGAGCTATGGCCTCCAGGCATGAGCTGACCCAGTAACAAGCAGCAGTACTGAGACCTGAGCCCAGTTCCTTTGCCTGCAGATCTAACCCGTTCTTCCACCATGCCATCTCCTGTCCGGGGTGCATGAGCAGGGAGAGAGGACAAGCTCTGTTTCGCACGCTCTTATTTGGGAGGGAATATCAGATGGAGAGGGTGGAGAAGTCAGGCTAGAGGCGAAGCGATTCTGAAGATAGATAGAGGGATGACAAAATGGCGGTCAAGGATAAGTCCAAGGAGATGAGCACAGTTAACGAACAAGCATTCATTATGTGCCAGGCACTGAGCTGAGTGCTGGGGACACAAAGAGAGGCCAAAGCTAGTCCCTGACCTCAGGCCAGGAGCTTTCTGTCCACAACCAGGTACAGCCAAGGGAGAGGCAGAGCAGAGGAAAGACTCTCGGAGAGGAGGAGGCACTGGAAAAGGGGCAACGGGGATACCCAATGTGAATCTGAGCTAGCGGAGGAGGGCAGGCATCTAAGCCAACTCGAGGCCCAGGATGAAGATTCACAGAAGTGATCAGAACAGAAACACATTTGGCATAAATAATAACAATTAACCATACTGCATTTCCCCCATTGGGGTCATTCAGATGGCTCAATTTCTTTGCACAATAAATGACCTCCAGGTAGCAGATCCCTGATTAGAAAGTGCAGAAAGGAATGAACAGAAGAGCTCCAGAGCTTCGGTCAAACCCCAGCCACCGGCCCAGAGAGTCTCCAACCCACCCCAACCCCCTACCTCCAGGAGCAGCTCCTGTCCTGGGATGAGCTCAAAGACAGCTGGCAGGACTCCAAAGGGCGCCTGTTCCACAAAGCCAACATTAGCGACCGCCTGTGGAGAGTAAATCAGACGCTGACCCGGGAGGAGATGTCAGTCCTCCTCCTCCTTTTCCTCCTCTCCCCAACGCCATTTTGTTACTTTAATGCTGCCATTTCTTGGGACACTGATGTAAGCTAAAGGTTTCACAAGCACAGTCAGAGCTGCCTGGGTCCTTACCTAGACCAAGCCCCGTGGCCCAGGACAGCACTGGAGCGAGCCCTCACCCGAAACCAGGACCAGATGAAGCCCCAGGACAGCATGGGAATGAGCCCTCACCTGAAACCAGGAGGTGGCCAGGACCTGACCAAGCCCCGTGCCCCAGGAGGGCGCCAGAGCAAGCTCTCACCCTGAAACTAGGAGGCGGCCAGGACGACTTGGGCATGATGCAGAACCTGCCTGTGCTCAGCCCCACATTCTTGCAGATGAATCTAGTCACCTTGATTCCGCCAACGAGGCAGTAACCACAGTCTAAGGACAGAGCCACTGAAACAAGACAGACAGACATGAGGGTATGAACAGTTACGGTACCTGCCACCTAGGAATCAGCATGCATTGCCAAGGTACCTTCCTCATGCAATGAGACAGCAAAGGGCTGCGAGTCTAGCCCAGCAGCAGCCCCTAGGGAGAAAGGGAACCTCAGGAATACAGCTGGTTAGAAGGTTAAAGGAAAAGCTGCAGATACCAAGGGAAGAGCTGCTTGGCAAGATTTTGTACCAAGGACTGATCTCTGCCCCCATTTGTGTCAGATCCACTCTGAGACACCAGTATTTGGGGAGCCGGCCTATCAGCTGACCTAGGCCAGGAGGCGTTAATAAGTGGGGGGCACTTGGAGTACCTGGAAGAGGCCATTTCTTTATGTCCCTGATGGATGAGAAATGAGAACTCCAAAGTCCTAACTAAGGCAGAGTGAGCTTCGTCTACACTGAATTAAAGGAAGCCAAAGGGGCTGCCACCTGCAGGAACTGGTCCCCAGACCAACATTCCAAAGGGGACTGCACGTTCAGTCGAGAGGTGCCTCCATGGTACCCAGGCATGGTTCAGGCTAACTCCACAGGGAGGCATCTCTTACCTGAGCAGGGCCTCACCCCAGTTTATGCTAAAGAGTCGATTTTGGTAATAAGAATACAGGATTATAACTAGAGTCAAATCTCCAGGTAATGACTGGTGTTTTTTCCTTTGAATTAAGAGAGCTGGTGGGCCGTGGGGCTGACCTCTTTCCAGAGTCAATTATTCCAGAGCTGATTAAAATTACAAACACTAGCAAGAAGTCAATGTAACCCAACCTACATTTTTAAAGCATCTATAGTACAAGGTATCAACAGTAAAAGAACTGATAATGAAAAAAGAATTACTGTCCCCAAAAAATCACAGCAAGAAATGGAGCAATCTGATGTTTCGTGTGGGAGAAAATGTGAGTTGATTCTTAATTATCCCCATGAACTTCCTTCTTTTGTGAACTCCTTGTAACGAATTCTGAATCCTGGGCTCCCTTTTCTCCCTTTTCTGAGTTAGAGAGAATGGCAATCATTTGAAACTGCCTCAAGTAAAATAATTAGGAAGGCGTAAAATCTACTGCCAAACCACAAGTCAGATGGATTAAAAAAACCAAGTATAGACACTTTTTAGATTGTCTGTGCTGCTGGCCTCCATCAGTGGATGTAGCTTTGAAAAAAATGAAGGAGGCCAGGATCTGAGAAGCATTAACAATAAGGACAGACCCAGGAATAGATTCTTCCTTGCGACTTGGAAAAGAATACTGCTGCCTTTGAAAGAAATCCCCAATCTTTATACAGGTTTTCTTAGTAAATACATTTTGTGGTCCCTTTTGTCTTTACACTACAGTGATTTCACCCCCATTCCTGTCCCTCCCCACCCCTACCCCACCAAAGAAAAACAATTAAGTTCAAAGATAACCCGGTGATTGGACCTCTCATGATGTAGGCATTATTCTGCCCCCCCCATCCTCTTCCACGTATCTTCCATGGATACATGTGTGTATATATGTGTGTGTGTATGTGTGTGTGTGTGTGTGTGTGTGTATAGAGGTAGGTGTGTGTATACATATGTATACATATACACACACATATATATGTGTAGGTTTATATGTATATATATATAGTCTACATACAAATATGTGTGCATGACATATAAATGTACATGTATTCATAGATTTTTCTTGGTTCTGCTTGCTTTGCTCTGTATCAGTTCATGCAAATCTTCCCAGGTTTCTCTGACTCCTTCACATTTACCATTTCTCACTGCACAGACATGTTTTATGACATCCCTGCACCATCATTTGTTCAGCCACTCCTCAGTCAAAGGGCATGCCCTCTGTTGCTCAACAATCACCCGCCAGGGGCGATCTGGTGTCAGGGACAGCCTGCTGGGCTCAGAGTCAGGAAGAATTGGGTTCTGATCTACCAGCGACACTAGCTGTGGGGCCCAGGGCAGAACTCTTACCTGGGCTGGATGCTGGGTAATACCCCCTTCCCCTCTCTGTCGCTCTGACAACACCCTAGGACTTAGTAAGCACCACAGATTTAGAACTGGAAGGGACCTCGGCCCCCTCATTTTTCAGATATGGAAACAAAGTTCAGGGCAGAGCTGGGATCAGAATCCAGGGCCCAGGGCACCGTGCTGCTATCTACAGCACAGCCTGTCTGTGACCTGCTTTGCTAGAGGAAGCTCCCATCCCAGGCACCCTCTGGGAGGCTAGCATGTCTCCAACCTATCCCCTGCTTGCTTCCCCAGCACCCCACAGCTGATGGAATCCATACTAACGTGTCAATATTGGAGGTGATCTCCTGGCCTGTAAGGGGATCACAAGGGTGTGGGCCGCCTGAGTCTCCACTAAAATAAAATCGTCAAAATCTCCAAGGCTGTCAGGAGCAAAGCGCACTGTATACTGGCAGATCATCCCAGGGGCCACCAGTCCTCCTTTTCCTGGGAATTGTCCTGCCAAAGACAAGCAGTGGAATTTTCAGTTCCCCACACCAGGAGCTCGCAGGGATCAGGGCTCCATGATTCTGGAGAGGCGCCACGTGGACCCATGCATTCCTCAAAACAAACCGCCCAGAAGAAGTAGCTTCTGTTCCCAGGACAGATAGCTGGGACAGCTCAAGGGGCTGCTGGTCCAGGCATCCCCTGCCTGGGGGAGACAGAAGTGGGGGCATCAGAGGAGCCGACACTGCCCAGAGGAAGGCAGAAGGAACAAGTATTGATTAAGCCCTTTCTGTGAGCGTAGTAGGCACCGTGCTAAGGGCTTTCTCAATGACTGCACCCGGAATAATAATGTTACAGCTCAGGAAACTGAGGCAGACAGCAGGTGCTGCTCTGTTCCTCCCCAGGAAGGCCTCCTTCTCCCTCGGAGGCCCAACATGTGGCTGGCTGGCTGCCTGCTAACATGTTGGAAGGCAGGTTTTTAACCCTAAAACCTCTGCGCTGATGTTGAAAGGCCGCCCTGTGCTTTTGTTCCTGCCATTCTGAGCAATGCTCAGGGCTGATGTGTGCTACAGTAGTGTGGGCACAGTGGCTGGGCTTCAAGGACAGTACAAGGTGGGCAAGCCAGCCCAGAGCCCAGGTGCACTCAAGGAGAGCAGGGGCTGAAGAGCAAACTCACCCGGGCCTCGCCCGTCAGTAAACAGTCCATGACAACAGCCTTCTGACCTTGGGGGTCTGAAGCAGGGGACCAAAACTTTACCCCAGAGTGAGCTGGCTCGGGGTGGCCCCACCATCATGGGAGCGCTGATATCGATGGCTTTCAGTCACGGGGAAGCAGAAAAGTGTTTGCCCACTAACAAGGAAACAGAGCTAGGGTTAAGCCGCCACGAGATGTATGCACACTTACCTAGGCCCAGAGAAAAGTACGGCGTGGATGGAGGGAGGACTCTCAGGTGGCGGCTGGCGGACGTCACGTTCTGCAGCTCGAGCACGATCTGGGTTTATCATTTAAAGAACAAGGTGGAAATCAAAGGTTAGACTGAATCGGAACCCAACCCCTGCCATTTACAATCTAGGGGCACAGCTCAGAAACCAAACTGTCTGGCCTGAGTCAAGTGGCCTGTGCTTTCTGCTGGGCCCCCGTGGTTCCTGTCTGACCTCACGGGCCGAGGCCATTACCGAGACCCGTGATAATCATGGAGGGAAGCGCTTTCCCTGCAGTGAGCCACGAGTCATGACCGGGCCTTCGGGGCAGGGGCTGGGCCACAAACCCCTTCCATCTCCTGCCCTGGACTCCTTCTCTCTTCTCCTCATGTGGCTGTTCTCCCAGGCTCTGTACCCAACCACCTCCTGACACTCTCTCCTTTGGACATCTCACCCACCCCCCAGCTTCACTGGCCCTCTCCCTGCAGAGGACCTTGGCAAAGTTCTGTTCAAAGTCCGTCTACTCCTAGCTCCTGGGTAACTAGCCTTCCCTTGCATTCCCACTCCCAGTGGTTCTGCTTAACTGCCTGTGCCCGTCCACATCCCACAAGAAGAAATGGAATCTGCCAGGCAGGTGACCCCTCAGTGGCTGCCATCACCTCCCAAAGCCCTCCCTGTCCTCCAGGGTCACCGCCCTGTGCGGGCTTCCACCCACCCCGGCCCTCTCGGCCTCCGCTGCCCAGCCACACAGACCTCACCTCCCAGTCACACTAGACTTCATCTCCCCAGATCTTTGTTCGCTGGGCTCTATACTTCTCTATCAACCCAGGCCCAGCTCCAAGACAGCCTCCTTCCCCAAGCCTTCTGTGATCCCCATCCACCACTGCCTGCCCCAAGCACTTAGCCCCTGCCCCTGGGTAGGTCAGCTCTCCCCTGCTAGACTGTAAGTCCCTTGAGGACAGGATCCATTTCTCAGCCACTTTTGTAGGTGACACCCAGGACTTTGTACATTCCCAATCAGCATGCAGTGAACGAATGAGCAGATGACTTGCTCACTGCCCTGAACAACACGGTGCAGGGCTGTAAGCTAGGAATTTAGGGAAACTCTTCGGGAACCTCACCAGGTTTGGTTTGCCATCAAGTTCTTTTTTGGTTAAATCCTTTTACTGCGCACTGTACAGACTGGAGCTGCCTGCTCTTTGTCCTGCCCAAGCGAATCCCAATTCTAGTCTTCTGGGATCAAGGAACAAGTCTGCATTCACCACCCTCCTCCCATGCCCTCCTGTTCTGATGGACATCAGTCTGAGCTTTCTTTTTTCAAAACCAAAGAGTCCACCAAGAGACCCTTCCCCCCAGGCTGTCCCTTCCTGGGCCTCCTGCAACCTCTCCTGAGATACTCCATGGTGTGCAGAGAACACCAGGCAAGGCAGCACCGTGGTTCAGGACAAGAGGAGAAGGTCCTCCCTTGAGCTTCCTCAGCCTTTTGTCCTTGTCACCCCAGGCATCATTCAATGTCTGGATGTGTCTGGCTTCCCCCATCTGCGACCAACTATCAGAATAGCACGGCTTTGTGTGGCCTAAGCCAAAGGCTGTGAGTGCTAATGGTTAAGGAGGAGTCAGTAAGGAAGCAAATTTCTACCTCGTAAACTGGTCCAATTACATAATCAGTAAAAAAAGCCACTGATGGCTTAGCTAGAAACACCGGAGCATCATCAAAATTTCTGGAAGGAAACAGGAAAGAAAAAAAAAGGCCTGTTAGACACACACACACACACACACACACACGCACGCACGCGCGCGCGCCTGTGAATCTGCCCCCCAGGTGCTGCTCATGCCTCAAAGGGCAGCCAAAGCTTGCACTCCTCACCTCCAGCCATAGCCACTGCTCACCTCCCCCAGGTAGAGCATCTATTCTGTACCTGCTCATTTACACACATGAGCTTTCATTTTTGTCTCGTAAGCCTGGCACACCGTAGTGGCCAAATCAGTGCTTGCTGACTGGGAGAAGTGGTGTCAATGAGTTACTGGCGGAAAAACCAGGATTTCTGCTCATTTCCTGCTAACTGTCAGATTGGGAAGGGAATGAAGAGTCCTGCAGACCCACCAAGCTGAAGCACCGACAGGAGCAGGCACTGGGAGGGCCCCAGCACGCACTGAGAACACAAGGAAACAAACAGGGACCTCCCTTCCCTAACCGGAACCCAGTGCTGACCCAAAGAAGAAAGAGGGTCTCCAGATGGGCGGGGCTTCAGCCCCCCATCCCAGCTCTCTGCAGGGTTCCCACAGGCTGCTCAACAAATATCTGCTCTATGTCTGACTACTGGAGACCCCATTCCCAGACCCCTCCCCCGGCCCTGCCAAAGCAGAGCAAGGACACCCTGGGAGAGAAGAGAAGCTGTCAAGCCTTATTGTTCTTGGGGTTCACTTTTTGTGGACACATGCCTCCCAGACAAACCTCGCACTGAACTCCACACTGCGTTCGTCTCCCACTGCGCCTGTCTTCTTTAGAGGAAGGATGAGGGACTTGCCTCCACGCACAGTGTTGGGTGGGAAAAAGCGAGGGTTCTTGAGAAAACTGTGCTGGTTCTCCAATTTGGCAAGAAGCTGTCGCTCCTGCACCCTCTGGGCCGTGTTTGAGTGATTCATCCACATCTTATTCTTTGGAAAGTAACATTTCTGGGAAACAAGCAGAAGCATCTATTCAAAACTGGGGAGATGCTGCTCTGGGGTGCAGGCCCAGACTCAGAGCATACAAGAAAAAAGGAGGGCTGGGGCAGCTAGGGGGGTGCAGTAGATAGAGCACTGGCCCCAAAGTCAGGAGGACCTGAGTTCAAATCCAGCCTCAGACCAAACACTTGACACTTACTAGCTGTGTGACCCCAGGCAAGTCACTTAACCCCAACTGCCTAAAAAAAAAAAAAGAGGGCAGATGCAAAATTTCCTAGCTCCACCCCTCCCCCAAAGGCATGTGGGCTGGGGGTTCTGGCGCCTACCTTGACCACTTTGGGGGGCTTCACTTCCGGTGTCGAGCACTTCGTCAGGGTAGACAAGGACACTTCAGAAGGGATGGCGGGCAGCTTCTTCTTGCTGACCATCTCTGTGACCTGAACATTGCCTACGCGCCTACACTGTGCTGTTTGCTGCTAAAGGTCAGCTTGCAGTACTCTGGCTCATTGTCTCCTGTGGTTCAAAGGAAACCGAGGTTATCTCCAGGGGAAAGGACACAAGGAATTACCCCACCCACCAACCAGAAGGCCAGCGGCTCCCGCTCTCCCCCAAATGCTCTGCCACACATTGGTCCCGATGAAGTCATCGTGAATGCAGAATGGGAGGCCTGCTGGGAGGTTTCTCCATCATATGGGATGAAGTCCTGGGTTTAGGAAGCCTTGCATGGCCAAAGACTTCACAGAGTAGAAACCAAATTCCCAGCCTTGTTTTTGGCAATGATGTGATGATAAAGCACTGCCTCCCTTTGGAATGTTAAGAAAGACCGGGCATCCAGGGGACCACCATTTCTGGGCCACACATCACTGGACAATCAGGATTTCCTCTAGGGACAAACCAGAGAGGAATTCACAGCCAGAGCACTACTTCTGAGCTCCTGAATCAAATTCATCGCAGTAAACACAACTTAAGGAAAGACTGAAATACGTGACCCCTCTTTGCTCCTTTAGAGAAGTGGGGGACCATGGGTACAGAATACTACATAAACATTAGCCTTCTTTGACATATTGGTTAGTTTTGCTGAAAGTTCTCCCCTTTTTTAGTCTTTATTATAAGGGACAATCCTCTGGGAGGTAGCAGTGGTGAGGGGGGGGGCCAGAGTGGGAAATGTGGATGACCCCAGAACAAGAGATACAAGTAAAGTTGACTACAAACATCCAGGTAAGCATCCTGCCTGGATGCTCAGAAGGCGCTCGGTCTTCCCTGGAGGGGAAGGGGCTGGTTGGGGCAATGGGGGCAGAGGGTGTCTGTGGGAGGCCAGAGAGGGGATGGGGCGTGGAAGCATCCTCTGGGCATCCGAAGCGAAGCAGGGCGAGGATGAGTACTCACAAGAGAGAACCAAGAGAAGAGGGAAGTCAGTGACGAGGATGGGGGCAGTTGGGGCACAGAGAGGGGAGATCAAGGAAGCGGACTGTGACCCCGCCTTGGCAAGGCCCCGGGCACTCAGCGCCCCCTAGGAGAGCGTCAGCATCAAGCGGAATGGGGACCTGATCCGCCTGGACACCACTGATACAGGCAAACAGCCCGCTGTAACACCCAGACGCCCCTGACTCCAAGCCCAACATCTGCCCTGGCCGCAGCTCTGCAGTGCCCTGCCAAGACGCGGCGGCTCCTGGGCTGGCCCTGCTGCAGCCGTGGGGCTAGGACCACGTCCTTTCCTAAGCCCTCCCTGCGTGACTACGTTCCCACTGCCCCGGCCTCGTCTAAAACAAAGCACTCAGTGACCAGTGGAGAGGGTCAACACACGATGGGCGTGGGGAAGGAAATGTGCCTTCTGAAGAGCGATCTGAGCCCAGAAGGGACTGCCAGAGGGACCCAAGATGGAGAAAGAGCCCTCATCCTGAAGATCCTTGCCACCCCAGGCCCCAGGAGGAGCCAGGGACAGCCGGCTTTCCAAGTGTCCGGGCTGAACAGACTGGCCTGGCCCTGCAGGGGCCACAGGACCCAGCAGGACCGCACCTCACTTTGTCCTGTGGTGCTTGACCTGCTTAGAGCTCGCGCCCCTAGAGGGGCACCCCGCGTGGGACAAACACCACAAAGAAGGACATGCCCAGTGAGGACTCTAAGCCGCCAGGGAGCGCAGCAAGCTCCAAGCTCAAGCTGGATCCATAATGCGAGCTGGTATTTGGAAAGGAGAGAAGCATACCTTTGGGTGCTCGGGAGAAAGGCAGAGGGTCACGGACGTAATCACCAGGGCAAATCAAGCCGCTGTTCCTCAGCACCTCGCCGTCCACGCACCACCTGAAGGCCGACTTCACTGCACAGAAGGGGCAAGCAAACGGTTCACAGACAGTGAACACGTGAAGCTGATGCCAGAAAGCTGGGCTCGGTTTCCCCAGTGGGCAGACGTGCAATTCAGGCTCTTCTCAAGGGTCCTGCCACGTGCCCCGCCATCACCCTCCTCTGAGAACCGCCCCCGGCCGTGCCTCGACTCTCCTTTCCAAGCCTCCTCCGTCTTGGGGCCTTCCTTCTGGGACCACCCCCAACGTACCCAACCTGTCCTGTCTGTATACTGCCCCTACCCTGATCTGCTCCTCGGAGCGTGGCTGTCTTGGCTTTTCCTTTGTACCCCCAGGGCTCACATAGTGTCTGGCACCTAGGAGGAACCGACTTTCAGGTCAGTCCGATGGGGTAGGCAGGAAAAGAAGACAAGCAGCCCTTCCCTCTAGAAGCTTCCAGTCTAGCTGGGGGACAAATCTGACCATGAAAAACAAATGCAGCCCAGCCAGCCCTGAACTGTGGGACACTGATGAGATACCCAATGGGAGAAGAGGGGGACAAAAAGGCCTCCAGAGAGGTGGCGGCCTTGAGAACGCTCAGCCTCGGCCAGGGGAGGAGGGCACATCAGGCAGGCGAGCGCCACGGGCGCAGATCTGGAAGCAAAAATTGGCATAGCACTGGATGGGGCAGAGGCTGTTTACAATGCCAGTGAGAAGGAAGGGCGGCCAGCTGTGGAGGGCAGACAAATCACCCGAGGAAGTTGGCCCTGGAATGTAGATGGTGCCAAGAAAAAGAAGCCAGCCCCCCTGCAAATTCCGGCTGCGGCTTCCCATCGCGTTTACTGCTGCCCCAGGCCGGGAGTCAGCAGCGCTCTCCTAAACCACGGTAACAGGGTTTCTGCCCCCTCCCATACCTCCCTGACATCAATCATCCCCCTGACAGGAGTCCAGAACACACCATCCTCTCCTCAGAAACCTCCCGTGACTCTGCTGCCTGCAGGCCCCAGCCAGGATTCTCAGACGACTCTCCGCTCTTTTGTGGGTGTGAAGGGGCAGAGGACCCGGGCTAAGCTAGAGGGTGTCTGAGGAGGCCACCTGCAGCACAGAAAGCCGGGGGGCCTGCTGGGGTGGGGAAGTGGCAGCAGGACAAGGGGGAGTCCTCCTGGAGAGCCGGGGGCTAGATTAGGGGGCCCAATCGGGGCTTGTAGAAAGGCTGGCCGGCCAGCCTCAGATGGTGCTGCCGCATGTGTCAGCACAGCCAAGGTTCTGCCTTGGGCCACGCACAAAGTCAGGGTCCGGTCAGGGTCATTACTGTTGTCAGGGCGGTAGACAAAGGCACACTTGGCAGACCCCAAATGGAGATGACAGGGCCCGGGGGGCCAAAGACTGTCTGCTGGCCCCAAAAAGATTTTAATAGGCTAGAATGATGGGCCGACTGTCATCCAATCAAACCCAATGCGTGTTCTCTCATGTCCTTGAATTTAAAAACAATAGCTAACATTTATATAGCACCGACTATGTGCCAGGCACTGTGCTAAGCACTTTATAACCGCTATCTCATTTGACCCTCATAACAACCTTGGGAGGCAGGTGTTAGTATTGTCATCCCCATTTCAGATACGGAAACTGAGGCAAGCAGAGGTGAAGTCACCTGCCTAGGGTCACACAGCTAGCGAGTGTCTGAGGCCAGATCTGCCTCTGGGCCCAGGGCTCTATCCCTTCTGCCACCCTGCTGCGCCATGTACTAAAGTCAACTGTACAAGTATAATATGGGGGACACATGGGGGCCCAGATGGACAACAATGTGGCTGCAGCAGAAAAGCGGACATATCACCACAGTGACAGAAACATCGGGCCCCAAGGACGGCTCTCGCTGCCCTCGGCCCTGCCCTGCTCAGATCGCCTCCAGCTGGTGCAGCCACCATGCTTTAGGAAGGACATCGATGCACTGGCTGTGTCCAGAGGAGGCTGACCATGACGGTGAAGGCTCTCAAGGCCAGGACCCTAGGAAGCCCCGTGACAAGAGTCAGGGAGGACAGAGCACTGATGGGGATGTGTGGTAGAGCTCTTCAAAGGCCTCCCATTAAGGGTTAAGACCTGTCCTGCTTGGACCAGAGTCACAAGGCAGTCGATTTCTACTCGATCTCAGAGAAAACTTCTGAAAAGCCTGAGCTGTCCTGTCCAAAGGTAGACAGGGCTGTCCCCGGAGGTGGAGGCCTGCTCAGGCCCTGACCAGACCGCATAGCTTTGCTGGCCCCTTCTGAGCCTGGGCTTTGGGGACTCCAAGAAGACCCCAGGAAGGACAGAGGCGCCCTTGGATTCCACTTAAATCCTGCCACGGGTCCAGCTCTGCACCTTTGCACGAGGGCAGGCACAGGGTCCTTACCTGGAGGCAAGCAGACGGTACCAAATCCCTGGGCCTTGATGTTGTTCAGGACCCTTTCTTCTTCCGCCAAGGCCCGAGCCCGGGCCTGAATGATGTGCCTCTCAATGATGTCTGTGTCTGCCAACTTCTGGGTGTACTCATCTCGAAGCTGGCACAAGACAAGGAGTAGGACAGAGACAGTGATGCTGACCTCGCTTTGCCTCCCTGACTCAGCCCAAGAGGCCCATGCACAGCCTTGCCAGGCTATCTAGTCTAGCCCCACGTGTCCCCAGATAAGCAGCCCTGCTCCACGATTGCCAGTGTCAGTGCCAGCTGAAGATCCCCGCTGAGCAGTCAGCCATTTTTCCTGGGCAGCCCACTCTGCTCTGGGACAGTACCATGTGCATTGCTAACCCCCCCCCATTAGTACCAGCTCTGCCCTCTGGGGCCAAGAAAAGCATTCTGTCTTGTAGAGCAGAGGTGTCGTACTCAAGGAAATGGGACCTCTCAACTGCACACAGAGTGACTTAGAAGTCCACAAACTGGCATCACCTATGTGTTCCTATATCTATTTATTTTCTCAGATCTTCCCAATGACATTGCATCGAGGTTGGCAGCACTCTGGTGTTTGACAGCTCTGGCTCTGCCCAATGGTACGCCCAACGCTTTTCTTCTTCAGGCCAACCATCGCCTCCCCCGGTTCAGAAAGGGCAGGATGCATGCCCCCAGCGGCCTTCCTTCTCTCAGAGTTCCCCCATCTTGTACCTGCGAGCTTGACTTTCAAACTCGAGTGTATGACTTGCGCCACCTCTGTTCCATTTTGTCTCATTAGGCTTGGCACAACATTCCAGCCAGGCTGCCTAGAACCTGTGGGCTCTGGATTGAAAGAAGTGTCCCCTGCTTAACAAACAGGTCAGTGACAAGGCTAGAGAGGGGTAACTAAGTCAAAAGAAGAGCCCCAAAGTCTGGGAGGAGAGGCCAAGGCTAAAAAGAGGAAATATATTGCATGAGGGTGAACAGAAAGTCCTGCCCTGGAGTTAAAACCTTGTGTTCACAAGTACAGAGGTGGGAGATATGGGAAAGCAACTGGCGTGAAAAAGCTATTGGGGTCCCAGTGGACCACATCAAAAGCTTAAGATGATCTTTGACTGCCTTAATACAAGCAGAGACTGAAGAGACTAATCATGACAACTCCCTCCAACAGATTCATGAAGAAATGATAAAATAATCACAGGATACTTAAAGATTCAATAGAACATAAAAATTAAATTGAAAACCCAAAGGATACCTCCAAGTGACAGCTGGTGGTGAGTGGGGAGCTCTAGATATAAATCTAAACCAAAGAAACCGAGGCTGGACGCTCCTGCCAGGAGCAAAGGCAAAAAATCTGAACAGAAACAGAAACATGACAGATCAAAGGAGAAAAGAACCCCCAGGTCGGTGGGACACCAGGCAAGGTCCCCGCACCGCCGGGGGCCCAGGGCCCTTGGCATGGCTTCTGCACCGAGGTTCTGACAACAGCAGATGCTTCCAGTTACCCTCTGAGAGGCAGCCTGGTCTAGGGAAAGAGGCCACAGCCCTGGGTGTGAATCCTGCCTCCAACAAGGACCAGCCCTCTGAACCAGCCCCCTCTCCTCTTACACTCAGGCGCCACCCTGCCACCTGGTGTACGAGGCAGGGAGGGCCACAGAGACCTGGCAGTAGAAAAGGGAGCCCGGAGGCTCTGGATACCAGTCAGACACACCCCAGAGGAGGGCTCTACACCGCTCTCCCCTCCAGGGAACAGGACCTGGCTCGAAAACCAGTCACCAATCAAAGGCATCAAAGTGCTGCTATGGCCAGAACATTTCTGAGGCCCAGGCTTCTGAGCCAGAGGTTCTCTGGCCACCCGGTAAAGGACTCTTAGGCTCACCTAGTTAATCCATCAGCAGGCCCAGAAGGGCTGAGCTCTACTCCAGAACCAGTCCCTCCCTCTCCGGGCCCCCAGGCCTGGAAGGTGTTCCCCACTACCACAGGAAGCCTTCCCCAAGCCCTCTGTGTCTTGGGGCCTTCTCTCCACTAATTATCTCCTCCTTGGACTGCCCAGAGCTTTGCTTTGTATCGATGTGTTTGCACGTTCTCTCTTCCCTGAGATTGTGAGCTCCTTGTGGGCAGGGAATCTGTTGCCTCTTTCTGCATCCCCAGCCCTTAGCACAGTGCCTGGCACACATGAGGCGCTTAATCAGTGTTGACTGATCAATCCATTGAGAACTGATGAAAAGTATGGTTCTTCACATGACTTCACCCATACAGAGTTGTGAATGTCTCATCCTAACTGTGTTTGTTGCTTGTTATGTTCAAAAGTGAATTTAAAAAAGGAAGCTCCTTGGCTGTCGGCTGGCTTGCCGAACAGCCCCGGTGCCATGGAGAGAACCAAGTGTTTCTCCCTTTACCTTCTGCAGCTCCTCCACAAGCTTCTCATGGTGGGTGTTTTCTCCGCCCCGGGATCTGATGAAGTTCATCCCTATGTCTTCTCCTATCACGTCCAGAGTGTACAGGTTCTTGAAGAGGCTGGTCAGCAGGTATGAGATGTCCTGTGCCAAGGAAGAGGGGTTGTCTGAGAGGGGAGCTGGGTCAGCCCCCGGGGGCTGCACCCAGTCTCTCTCTGCCCATTTGCGGGCCAGCAACCCATGAGAGCCCTCCCTGCCTGCCTCCCGCCTGCTCAGCTTTCTAGTAGACCTTTCCACATCTCACATGTCAGGGAGGGACAGCTGGGGGACAGCAGCACCCAAGTCAGTTTTCTCTGAATCCCCAGGAAGACACTGACCTCTCATCACTATGGACACAGCAGGGAAGGGAGGGAGAGAAAAGGGGGGGGGAGAGGGCTCCCAAACGAGAGGGTGGACGGAGTAAACAAAGTGAGTGACCACAAGGAGCCAAGAGGGAGAGAATGAATGAGTGAATGACTGAACCAAATGGACAGATGAAAGAATGAAGACGAATGTACAACCAAGTGGAGGAGTGTGGGAATGAATTAATGAACAAAAAGAGGGAAGGAGAGAGGACGTATGAATGAACAAATGGAAGGAAGCAAACTGATGAATGAACTAAAGAACAAGGGAATGAATGAATGGAGTTAAACAACTGAACAGACAGGAGAGACGAAGGAAGGCAGGAAAGAAGGATGCAGAGAGGAAGGGAAGAAGGAAAGAAGGAAGGTAGGGGAGGGGAGGGAGAGGGGAAGGGAGAGGGGAGGGCGGAGGTAGGCAGGCTGGAGGGAAGGCCCTGCCCCCACCTGGCTCTGCAGGGAGGTGGGCCTCAGTCTCAGCAGGGGGGGGCTCGGGCGTCAGCTCCACGGATTCCCCGCAGCCGCTTTCGCCCCGGGGCTGACTCCGGTCGCTGCCGCCTCCGCGGAAGCTCAGCCTGCCATCCGGCTCCAGCTGGGGCTCGGGCTGGGGCTCGGGCTCGGGCTCCGGCTGCACCACGGACGGCGAGGCCATCTCCACCCGCGCCTCCCCGGGCGGCGATCCCAGGGGCTGCGTGCTGGTCTGAGCCCTCTGGGGTGCCAGGGACGCCAAGCTCCCGGTCTCCATGGCGACAACCGACGCGCCGAGGCCGCTTCCGGCCCCGTCCCTTCAGTCCGCTCCCGCCCTCCTCCTGACAGCTTTCCGCCCAGCGGCGGCCCTCCCTCTCAGCCCGCGCCCCGCCCCACTTCCGGCCCTGCTTCTTCCTTGCCTCTCAAGTCGCTGCCCCGCCCCGCTTCCGGTCCCGCCTTTCCCTCACCGCCTACTAGGCCCAAGCTTCCGGCCCAGCCCCTTCTCTCGACCAGTTCACGGCTCCACCTTCGCCCGTGCCCGTATCGCCACGCCTCCTCCCTCAACCAGTCCTCCTTCCACCCTCTCCCCCCGCCCCCCGCCTAGTTTCTGGCCCCGCCCCCTGTCCCTTTTCTGCCCTGCCCTCCTCTTCCCTCCCAGCCTTCCTGCGCACGTGGCTCCGGGGGAGCCCTGCTGCGGGCTGGCCACCAGAGGGCGCCATAGTCCGAGGACGCTGGGGCGGGCCCAGGAGCAGGGCGTGGGCTCTGGGTCCGGGCTGGGCCCCAGTCCCGGGCGCAGCTGCGGGAGCCACGGAGCTTGGAAGCTCTTTACAGGCCGCTAGAGGGCGCCAGAGTCCACAGAGCGCTGAGCCTGGAGCCAGGAAGACCTGAGTTCAAATGCAACTTCGGAAACTATGTGTGACCCCGAGCAAGTCATTCACCGCTGCCTGCCTCAGATTCCTCAAAAAGGGAACAGTCACAACCCCTCCCGCACAGGGCTGTTGTGAGGATAAAAGGAGATAGCAATTGTAAAGTGCTGAGCCCAGCGCCTGGTACACAGTAGGAGCTGTATAAATGCTTGCTCCTTTCTTCTCCAAGACTATAAATCTGACGGCCTTCAGGAGGCCTTTCTGCAGGATTATTCCTTCTGAGAGCCCTTCACTATGCTCCCGGGTCTCCCAAGTAAGTGAAAATCAGCTAGCCAGCACTTATTAATCACTTACTGTATGCCAGGTACTGTGGCAGGTGAAATCCCTGTCTCTGTCTCCAGGGAGTTCCCGTTCTAAGGGGGGACCACGGGCGAACAGGCCTGGAGCACGCTGTCCTGGAGGGCAGGCCAGAAAACAAGGGCTCAGAGACGCCCGTCCCTGCAGGAAGGAGCAGCCCGGAGGCCGGTGCTCTGGGAGGCAAAGTGTACAAGGGGAGTCACCAGGGGCCGGGGGTGAAAGGCCTTAGGGAGCCACGGAGTCTGCAGAGATGGGGAGGCGGAGGGACCCCTTCCTGGACAGTGGGCCCAGTCTGCGGCCCCAGCCCGCTGCCTGGGGAAAGATGGCAAAGCCGAAGGACTTTGACCAGGCAAACCCTTGGAGCAGGGCAGTGGCCGAGCCTGGGGCTGCCTCCTGACACAGCTGCCCTGCGAGTTCGGGGTTTGACTCTACCTGTCACCAGCAGGAGCGTCCTTTTTAATGTTCCCCAAGGGGCCGGGGGAGGTTAAGACAATGGTTTGTTAATTGAAAATAAATGCTGACTGACTGAAACCTCCAGAATTGTGTGTAAGCCCTTGAGTCACCATATTAACATGAGCCGCTCTGCTGATCCTCACAAGGCAGAGGCTGAGAGGGGAGCAAAGGGCATAGCCGAAGTGCCCTTAATACATGCTGATTGACTGGCTGAACCATCCTGGGTTCAGGCCCTCGGAGCAGAAGAGGTTTCGTTAACTACTGGCCTAACCTGGGGGAGGGGTAATGGTGTGTGGTGGGGGGTGCCCTTTCATAGGCTAGCGTTAATGCCTCCAGTCCCAGCCAGCATGAGAGAAACTGAGAACTCATCAAACGTTCATTAAATACCTGCTGTATGCAAATCACTGTGCTGAGCGATGGAGACACAAGGAAATGCTTCACAGGCTTGAGACAGAAAAATAAATACTTCTACGGAGCCCCCTGTGGCAGAGGCTCCTTCCTGACACAAAAGGCACATTTTGGAAGACTTCTCACTTCTCCGGCTCATGGCTCCACACAGAAATTCTGAGAACTTTATCCCAAGAGTATGATCACCTGCTCCCCTTCAGAGCACCTTGGCTCACGAGGCACAAAGCAGAGACCAATTCATTTACCGGCAAAGGGAGACCGATAGGACTCATCTCAGCGCCCATAGAAGATAACAGCACCCCATAAGGAGTAACATCCCGTCTCACCTTTCCCTCCGCCCCCCAGGGCTCTACAGACTCTTCCAGGCTTGGGAGGTTTCACTTGTCCCAGGAAGCTGCTCCCCTCACAGCCTGGAGCCCACCCGTTCCTTCCTCTGCTCCCCAAGCAGGGGGCGGCAGAACGGGGCTGTCTCCAGTCATCCAGATCCATATCTGGCCACCTGCTCGATGGCTCCGGAGGAAAGAGTGAGGCAGGTGGCTGTGCCCAGCCCTGCCTCGCTTAAATCCGGTTCACTTGCATGTCATGGCATCCCCTCCCTGATGTCAGCGTCCTCTTACAGAAGGAAGGACAAACAACAGCCGCAACCCAGAATAGCTGGCCACCTGCCCCCCAGCTTGGAGGCACACTTAGGGCACCTCCCCTCCTCACACCTTCTCTTGTGCTGTGGTTCATTCAGCTCCAGGCCGCCTCCCGGGGGCAGGAGCCCATGTCCCTGGGGGCTGCCCTCTCTCTCAAATCACATATGGACTCAGGGGACCTTCTCCCCGTCTGAGTCCTGTTTCCCTCAGCACCCTGGGCAGCGTGCCTCTGGACTGCCTCAGTGGGCCCCAAGGATGGGAGGAGCACCCTGTCTCTCCCCCATTGCCTCTCCTCTGGGGCATCGGGCATTTCATTTACCTGGTGTTGCTAAGGGGGGCCAGGGTAGACATAGTGTTACCATGCACCAGAGAGGGGGAAATTTGTAGTACCACCCCCACACTACAGATGATAAATTCAGAGGAAAAGAACAAACAGCAAAGAATGGAGGCATTTCAGAAGGCGTCTTTCTTCACTGGGATCAGTTTCCAATCTGCACAATGGGTTCCCAGGGACATGCACAGGAAATGGAAGTCGGGGCAAGTAAAGGAGGACAGATACATGTGCGTGTCGGAAAGTGTCACATGTGCTGAAGCCTCCATGAGTGAGGGCTGGCAATGAGCATGAAGGAGAGTAAAAATGATGCTTCGCATGAGAGGACGGTTCAAAAGAAGGGAGGAGACGGGCCCGGGATCAACACATCAGGAAAACGATGTGCCGTCCAGCTCTCATTTTGCTTCTGTTTTCTCCTCCAAAGAAAATGATCTTTCAGTTGGAAAGGAGAGACCAGAAATGCCTAGCGGGGGTGGGGGGTGGGGGGTGGAAAGCACAGGACCAGATGCACTGGTAAGAGAGCACCTACCTGCCCTGGCTGAGTTCCAGTCACCAAGCACGCTAGCGCCATTTCAGGACGTGGAAAAAACAGAGCTGCTTTGGGGGCCCTTTGGAGAGTTCGTGAAGAGTGGGAGCCCAGCTATGGGCCTGGAGAAGAGCAAAAGTCAGGGGTAGGGAGAGCAAAGTCTGGAAACCGTAAGCTCGACTGCATTTCCCGGCAAAATGCTACAAAAAAATCCCACTAAAGGAAGGGCCAGTGAGCATTTAGAAGGAGGAACGTGATGACAGAGTGGGACAGAGGCACTTCCTCTGGGATGGGTCAAGGTGACCCGGCGTGGGCAGTGTGGTAGACAGGCTTTACCTTGGTGGTCTCTCAGGACCAGGTAGGGAGGTGGAGGCAGGGCGCCAGGGCCTCCCAGTGGATTCAGGCCTGGGTGGATGGACGGACCCAGAGGAGTCAATAATTGCTCCGTCTTGTCTCGGAGGAAGGACTCCCCTGGAATACCTTGGGGACCTGTGCTCGGCCCCCTGTGGTCTGACATTTCTATCGACAACTTGGGTAGTGGGACACTGGCTGTGAAACAGGCCAAGATCTGCATCATTCAGAGCAGATGCAGAAATTCTCTGTCTGCTTCCAATCCAGCCGTGTGGGAGGTAAGGGGCACCCTGGAGGCCAGGGATGACTCAATGAGTAGTAAAGTCTTCTGGCTGGTGGAAGCCTCCGAAGGGAAAATGCTCAGCATTGGGTGGTGGCATGGGCCAGGAACAGCCAGGGGGCCAGGGTCGCTGGAGCCAGAGTATATGGATGGGAGACAGGTGTAAGAAGGAACTGCAAAGGCAAGCCGGGTGGGGACACATGACTGGAACTGCAGCCTCCATGGCCATGCCAATCCACTGCTCACTACTTCAGTGGGCTGCCCCTTCTCCCCGTTAGGAGGTCATCCTGCCTGGCAGGTGGCCTCGGGGGCTCAGGACACCCATGTTGGCACCTTCCCTGTGCGTGTGCAGTACACGTGTGTGTACACGTATGTGTGCATGTGTGCCTGCCTGTGCAAATCTCAGACCAGGCTGTCAGCTACCTTACCTGGGGCTCTTCCTCCTGAGTCCCTAAATGCACAGCTGAGGCAGCCGCCAGGTGTGCCGCTGTGGACACCCAGGAGTCAGACTTTGGCTCCCTGGGGTCCTTGAGGGATGGGGGTGGGAGGAGAAGGGTCGATTGGGATAATACTAGGCCTCTAGTGCCCCCCCCCACGTGGATGTCTGTCTTCCCCACCACACCCTCAAGCCCTCCTCAAAGGTGACTTGGTGCAGAAAGAGAGAGGCCAGGTCTGTTGGGCCGGGGAATGGCTGCTTGCTGGTTGTGCGGGGAGGGAGCTGCCCCTGCCTCAACCATGAAGCATATTTTTCAGACCCGAGGGCGGAGCGGTCATCTGTGACCCCAGGCCTCAGGACCGCCTCTTGCCTTTTCTCCCTCCACCCTCTTCCCATTTCTGTTAAGTCCTAATTTTGTCTTCAAGTCCTTGGGGGCCTTTCACGTGGAAGAGGCATCGGATGTGGCCCAGGAGACTGAAGCAAGAGCCGCAAAGAGCCAGCCAGACCTCCTCCTGAGAGTGGGCAGTGCCCCTCCACCGTCAGAGGCTTCTGGAGCAGACTGCACCATGTGCTCTTGGGGATGAGAAGGCTCTCCTGCTCAGGGACGCATTTACAGGAAGGCCTTCTGAAGCTCCTGGAGATCTCTGGGCTTGGACGGTCACCTCCCAGGGTGCTAAGGGCCTGGGGGCTGGCAGCTTCACCCTGGGCTTCCCTGGGGCACTGGTGCTCACTCATCCAAGAGAGTCCATAATGGGAACACTTCTGGGTGGAGAGGGAGGGCCCTGGGGCCCTCAGCGAGGGGTGCACCCACAGTCTCCTGCCCAGCCCTGTCCACAGCCACATTGAGGAATTCTAGGCTTGGCTTGGTCAAAGAAATACTGATGACAGTGATTTACCTAACCACAAACCATATACGCCTCCTCCCTTGGGCATCAGAAAACTGCTGATTCTAAAGGATCAGAGGCTGAGAGGGCACTAGAGATCCCTTGGCCAACGCTTTGGTTTTATAGAGAAGATGAGGGGGATGCCGAGGCAGTTGGTGGACCCCCAGGGACTAAGTGGAAGGGCTGAGACTTGAACTCCAGACCCAGGATTCTCTCCGCTGTGCCAAGGGTCTGTTCAGAATCCAGTCAAGAGCGCAAAGTCATCTAGGAAGTGCCTTCTCTGGGCCCAGCCCACGCTGGGGAGGCCTCTGAAGGAGAGAAGGGGTAGTGGGGTTCCTGAAGAGGGGAATCTTTCCTCATGAACTGCCAGCCCCCCAGGTGGCAAGAAGACTGCCTTCGAGTGCAGGCCACACTGGGACCACACCATGCCCAGCACTAAACCGGGATGGAGAGAGAATGTGCTCGGAAAAGTGATGCGAGGCCAGTCTCTGCGGCCGAGACTAGAACCAAAGCACTGGGGGGCACCACGCGCGCAGAACCGGGCCCGTGGCCAGGAAGCCAAGGCTGGAGTCCAGCCGCAGACTCTTACGCGCTCTGGGACCCCGGCAAGTCTGCCTCAGTCTCCTCAACTGTGGAATGGGGTCGTACCAGCACCTGCTTCTCAGGTTGTTGTGTGGATCAGATGGGAGGATGTTTGTTGAGCGCTTCACACGGTGCCTGGCAAACAGGAGATGGAATGTAAATGCTAGTAGCAGTATGACTGTTACCAGGCAGGTCTAAGGAGCACGGCACAAGAGTGCTCCCACAGCGGGGCCTGGGAGACAGACACAATTGCTCTGTCGGCACCTTTTGTGCTGCGGCCCAATTCGGGAAAGACCCAAAAGTGTGCCGGGTCCAGCCGGAGCAGAAAGAAATGGGGTCAGCAGGGCAGAGCATCTGCTTCTCCGGTCCCACACCGGCCGGCCCTTGGCTCTGGATGTGGCAGATTGAAGTGTGTGTGTGTGGGGGGGAGGCACATGCATGTGGTGTGTGCTCGTGTGTGGTGTGTTGTATGTGTGTGGTACGCGCATGTGCGTGGTGTGAAGCGTGTGCACGTATGTGTATATATGTGTACATGCATGTGCACATGTGTGCTGTGTGTGTGTGTGTGTGTGTGTGTGTGTGTGTGTGTGTGTGTGTGTGTGTGTGTGTACGCGAATGCTTGGGGCTGCTGGGAAAGGCCTCAGTCCAAGTGTCTTGAAGGCAGCTGGGAAGCCTGGATGTGAGTGGAGGAGGGAGATGGAGGCAGGAGGGACAGCCAGTAATTAGACAGTTAGGGGAGGGAGGCTTATGTAGAAGAGGGTGTGGAGGCCTGTGGAGAGGGGTGAGCACCATTGGAGAAGCCTGGAAAGGTGGGAGGGGGAGGTTAGGGCAACTTTAAAAGCCAAACAGGACTTTGGTTTTGATCCCGGAGATCACAGGTGAGTCGTTTTTCATTTGCCTCTGACTCTTCCTGGCCCCATTTGAGGTTTTCTTGGCAGAGACAGCAGATATTATATAAATGCTAGCTATAATTGTTACTACTACTGGGCTAGTCTGAAAGAACATGGTACAGGGGGTGTTCCCACAGTGGAGCTTTTACCATTTTCTTCTTCTGCTCATTTTATAAATGAGGAAACTGAGGCAAACAGGGTGAAGTGACCTGACCAGGATCACATAGCTGGTAAGCGCCTGAGGCTGGATTTGAACTCGGGAAGAGGAGCCTTCCTGCCTCCAGGCCTGGCACTCTATCCACTGTGCCACCTAGCTGCCCTTCTCAGTGTGCAGTCTGAATTTAAACAGACCTCTCAGCCCCAGATCCAGCCCAAGACCTTCTTCTCACCTGCTTGTCCAGGATCCAGGACCCGAGACTCCCCTGGGAATTCCACTGGCCTGTCCCTGCAGTCCGTAGGGGAAGTCCAGTCTGTGGCCATGGGGTGGAGGCCTGGCCAGCACCGGTGGAGAGAAGCCAGGCGCTGGAGACTCTACGGGTCCTGAGTGTCCTCGGGCCCCTTCTCTTTCACTCCCCAAACCCAGGCGTCCTCGCCCTCCTCCGGGTCTGAGTGATCGCCCCTCCCAACGCTAGGGCTGCCAGCCCCAGGGGAGCCGCACACAGACCAGGTGGATCCAGGGTGCCCTGTAAGGGCCGGCCCCTCCAGTGCCCAGAAGCCTGGCCCTTCTCAACACCAACTGGCTGAGTAACAGCTCCCTGCCCCCCCAAGGCCAGAGAGGGGAATGAGGGTCACTTCCCGGGCAGGTCAGCTGCACATCGCATCCCCCCCCCAGGACAAACGGCAATCCCCTCAAGATCCCCTGGCCGGACAGAACACCCAAACTCCTCGGCCAGCTGGGCTCTTTCTCCAGCAGGTGACATGTTGGGAACCTGGATTTCCAGGGCCTGTGCTTTGGGAGAGAAGCTAGAAGCAGGAAGAAGCAGCCTTATCCCCCAGCCCCCAAGCAGAAGGCAGGTGGGCTGGGCCAGGGGCCCCGACTCTTGCTGGTCAAGGAGGCCGGGCCAGGAGAGCCGTTGCCCGGAGCTGGCACCCCAGGAGCCCACCTGGCTTCTGCCTAAGGCACTTCCCTTCACTTGACTGTTCAAGAGGGGGCTGCTTCCTTCTTGCAATTCCGTGAAGCCGGTAAACGCTTTCTCTTCCCCTTGGGAATGGCCTGAGCTCAGAGGGAGGAGAAACTGATGATGTAGCCTCTGTAGTGGGCAGCCGGTGAGTAGCCTGGCCCTTCTTCTAGTCCCAGAGATGTAGGCCCCCACCGGGTCCCTCACTGACCTTTCACTGCTATCACTTTATGTGCCCCTCCCCGTATAAAGGAAAGTGGCCCCTAAAACTCTGCCTGTTTAGATGAATGCTGACACAGGTAAGGGCTTGGGGAGAGGTTTGGCAGCATGGGAGCCACGGCCACAAGGCTGAAGCAGCAGAGCTTGGTCCGGGGAAGCTGTAAAGGAAATGGAGACACGGGAAAGACACAGCCTTGCTGCCCCTCTCCTGACACCTGGCCAAGAAAGCCCAGGATCCCCTAAAGGGGAGAACCTTCAAGCAGAGAGAGGTATTGATTACAGAGGGTGGAGCAGAGATAAGGCCAGGAGACAAAAATCGAGCCTTTCACCAAAGCATTCCTTCAATTCCTTACAGCCAGGGGGTGGGGGTGGGGTGGGGGGGTGGGGGGGAGGGGCACGGCTGCTCACACCTGAACTTAGGGTCACAGTTTAGGAGCTTCTGCCTACAACTCCCAGTTCTCATGATGGGTTTCAAGTAAATGAAAAATCACATTCTTCCTCAAAACATTGCCTCCCCTGGGTCAAAAACAAGTGTTATACCTCAAAAGAGGATAGAGAGAGGGAGAGGGAGAGGAATGGAGAGGGAGAGGGAGGGAGAGGGAGGGGAGGGGAAGGGAGGGGAGGGGAGAGGAGGGGAGGGAAGAGATTTAAGTCCTGAAAAGTAGAACCAAAAATTTCTTTCCAAAATAAGTCTAAGCAGATTTTAATAGAAAGTGGTTAATCTGGTCACTGTCATTCAGCTGGAAAGGACCAGGGGACCATGAGTCCAGCCCTCTCTTTTATTTTTGCTTTCATTTTTTTTTTCAATCAACAAAAATTCTCCTTCTTCCCCTCCCACCTCACCCCCTACCTGTACTCCATTGAGAAATATAAGAAGGGAGGAAGGAAGGAAGGAAGGAAGGAAGGAAGGAAGGAAGGAAGGAAGAAAGAAAGAAAGAAAGAAAGAAAGAAAGAAAGAAAGAAAGAAAGAAAGAAAGAAAGAAAGAAAGAAAGAAAGAAAGAAAGAGAAAGAAAGGAAGGAAGGAAGATGAAGGAAGGAAGGGAGGGAGGGAGGGAGGAAGGAAGGAAGGGAGGGAGGGAGGAAGGAAGGAAGGGAGGGAGGGAGGAAGGAAGGATGGAAGGGAGGGAGGAGGAAGGGAGGGAGGGAGGGAGAGAACACCTTCCGAGTCAAGCAAAGCGCCTCTGCCACTGGCCGTCCGTGCCCTGGGGTCTGTCGCCTCTGTCAGGAGATGGGCAGGGGGCTTCCCCAGGAGCTGGAGTGCTGGCTGATTATTGCGTCGGCCAGGGTTGACCCGCTGGTGAGATTGCACCAGTTGTCCTCGTGGCTCGGCCACTTCCCTCTGCATCAGTTCATCCAAGTCTTCCCAGGTTTCTCTGAAACTGTCCCCCTCGTTATGTCACTGGATCCTCACAATAATCCTGGGAGATAGATGCTGTCATCCCCATTTTACAGATGAGAAACCAAGGCAAGCAGAGATGAAGTGACTTGCCCAGGGTCACACAGTTAGTACGTGTTATGTGTCTGAGGCTGGATTTGAACTCAGGTCTTCCTGACTCCAGGCCCAGGGCTCTATCCACCCAGCTGACCTTTTTGTAGTCTAATACAGATGTTGTATTACAGGGTCAGCTGGGCAGTGCCAAGTGGATAGAGTCACCGGCCTGGAGTCAGGGAGACACATCTTCCTGAGTTCAAATCTCCCTCAGGTGCTAGCTGTGTGACCCTGGGCGAGTCACTTCACCCTGTTTGCCTCAGTTTCCTCATCTATAAAATGAGTTGGAGAAGGAAATGGCAGCATCTCTGCCAAGGAAACCTCAAATGGGGTCCCGGACAGTCAGACACAAACAAACAGCAACCCCCTCATTTTACAGACGAAGAAACTGAGGTGCGGAAAAGTAAAGTGACTTGTCCAGGGTCACACAGATAGTTTCTGTCCCCAAAGCCTCTCAGGTGTGAGTTGACAGAAAATATGGAACAACCTTTTCCTTCCTCTTCATTTAAAAAGTTATCCCCAGGGGCAGCTAGCTGGCACAGTGGATAGAGCACCGGCCCTGAAGTCAGGAGGACCTGAGTTCAAACCCGGCCTCAGACCAAACACTTTATACTTACTAGCTGTGTGACCCTGGGCAAGTCACTTAACCCCAATTGCCTAAAAGCAAAATAAAAATAAAAAATAAATAAAAAATAAAAAGTTATCCCCAAATTGGGAGGCAGCTTCAGTCACTTCTGACATGCCTGGGCTGTGTGACCCTGGCCAAATCACTCGCCCTCTCTGTTTCTCCAGCTAACTCTCTAAGCCATGAGCTGTGTTCACGCTCGGGGCAGGGGGGTGGCGGGGGTGCTCTTGACCTTGAATCTCCCATTGAGCACAGGCATGGTACAGTTTAAGAAAGGCTTGTAAAGTGGAAGTGAATAGACCTCCCTCCTGGAGGATGACCAGGCTCCTGAAGCTGGCATGGGCAGGAGAGAATGTAAGGACAGGCAGAGGGAAGGGAGCACGTGGTGGGCCAAGAGGAAGGCGCCCCAGGAGAGGATGCGAGGGGGCCCAGAATTTGTGACCAGAGCCAGGCAGAGGCTTGGGGCTACTTTAGATGACAGGGGGGCAGAGCCCTGAGGGCCACGGACAGGCCAGGGAAAGAATCCTCAAGAGGAGAGGGGAGATCTGGCCCCCAGGGGGGGCTGAAGATTATCTGGGAGGGCAAAGCCCCTCCCTCAGGCCTGGGGCTCCTCCCTGAGTATCCCAGATGGCAGACCCAAGACCACAGCCCCCCTCCGCTTGGCATACGGTGGTCAGGACCTCTCACTCACTGGCAGACCCAAGACCACAGCCTCCCACTCCCCCTCTTGCTGGCAGACCAGAGACAAAGGCCCCTCCCACCTGTCCTCTCCAAGCCCTGAGGTTCTGTGACTCTCCCCTCTCTTCCCCGTTCCTCCCCTTAAGACAACCAGACTTGCAGCCCAACCAGTTTCTGTTTGGTTTAAAAGGGCAGCCAGCCTGGGGTGGGGCTGAAGCCTCGCCAGGGCCTGGCAGGCCTGAAGGTTGGCATTCTTGGGCACTGACACAGCTCCCTCCACTGCGGGGAGATGCTGCTGCCCTGATGCTTCTGGAGCAGAAGGAATTCTCGGGGTGCAGCCTGAAAGAGGAGGGGCCATCCGCAACCCAGGGGGGCAGCACCCCCACTACAGGCTTGCAGGCTGGCAAGAGCCTGCCCGGGTGCTCTCCTGCCAGGGGCGGCCTTGGGGGAGAGACGGCGACATCTCTTCTGCAGCCTTCCCTCCTTCCATCTCATCTCAAATGAGATCGTGTTTGTAAAGCGCTTAGCAAGGGCCTGGCACATACCAGGTGCTGTGTGAGTGCGTATTCCCTTCCCTTCCCTCCGGTCCTCCCAGCTCCTCAGTCCCCTTGCCCCTCTGCTTGGAGGGTGGGGCCATGGGCTCCAGGGCCTCTATGGAAAGGGGGGGCTCAGCACAGGCTGACCCCATCTGCTCCCAGCCCCAGCGCTTCTGGACTCCCCTGCCCTTTTCAGCTTCCTAGTGTGCCTGGTCTTCTCCCGTTAGATTGTAAACTCCTGGAGGGGAGAGGCTGTCGGTTCTGTTTGCATGCATACCCCTCGCTTGGCACATAGCAAGCACTTGGTAAGCGTTGGTTCATTGACTGACTGACCTCTGCCACCTCTCTGGTTCTCGTTTCCTGTCTTCGATGTGGGCGTCCCCCAAGGTTCCATCCTCCTCGCTCTGCTCTGCTCTCTAATCGCCTCCATCTGGGGCCTCCCGCGGCTCCTCTGGAGCCCTGAGCACATCTCCAGCTGCCTGCTGGGTCGCCCATCTGGGCGCCTCAGGCTCAGCATGTCCACAGCAGGATCCATCAGCTTCCTCCCCAGCCCCTCTGCCTCCTTCTGATGCCCTCATTTTTGACATTGTCCCCACCATTCTTTTTAATTTAATTTTTTCAGTTGACAAGGTTTTTTTCTCCCTAAATGGAAAAGAAAAAGAACTCTCTTGTAAGAGCCGCACCTTGTCAAGCCACCCAAATGTCCACACTGATCATAACCAAGAACCTAGTGTGTCCGGCTGTTCTCTGTCCAGAGACGGGCACTGCGCTCCTGTGTCCACGTGCTGGGATTCTGGCTGGTCGTCGCAGGAGAGAGCTTCAGTCTTTGCAGTCTCACTGCCACAGTAGAAATCCTTCCGCTCCTCCAAGCTTCAGCTTTGTCTGAAACTGCCCCTTCATCCTTTCTTGTAACGTTCCCTGACCCTGGCATCCCAGCCTTGTCCAGCCCGATGGGCTGGATGTCCCGCCCCGTGGGCACCCTCAGTTTCCGGTTCTCGGTCACTGCGAAAAGAGCTGCCCTGTGTTTCTGTAAACATGGGTTCTTTCCTTTCTTTGGCGATTTCCTGGAGGCACAGGCCTAGCAGTGGTGTCGCTAGGCCAAGGTAGGCCCAGTTTAATGCCTCTTGGGGGCCTGTCTTGCTCCCAGCCATCTCAACCCTGGCAGTCCTCGTCCTGGCCCAATGCCTGTCTGCCCCAGGAATCTCTGCCCCTGCCATCTCTGAGATCGTGCTTTCCTCACGCACTTTAGAATTAGAGGGAGCCTTGGAAGTCATGTTGGGGTCGCTGATGCAAGCCTGGCAGGGACCTGAGGGCTTTCTTGTCCAGCCCCTGCATTTTACAGATGACCAAATTGGAGGCCCAGTGAGGGTGACCTCCCCAAGGTCATACAAGGGGTCAGTGCCAAGGGCAGGATCTTGTCCAGATTCTGTGACTCTGAATCCAGGGCCAGGGGCCTCTGGAGGCCACCTCAACCTCTCCGTCTCAGCCTTTTGGGCAGCTTTTGTCTGTGTTTCTCCTGCTCAGAGGAGGCCAATGTCAGGGTCCTGAGAGCGCAGACATGCCCAAGGGAAGAAGGAGGGCTGAGGGGCAATGTCCAGGAAGCAACCAGAGCTGACCTTGAGACCCAGACTCCTTGAGCAGGGAGGAGGGCAGGTGGGCTGGCCTTGAAGTCAGGTGAGAGCTACTGGTCAAGCTCTGGGCAAGTTACTGTACCACTCCGTGCCTCAGTTTCCTCATTTGAAAAATGAGGATCATAATAGCAGCAACCTAAGGCCATGAGCTACAGAGGTGCCAGCCTGCATTGGTGGAGGGCACTTTCTCACCTGGGAGTTCTGTACCCTAATGCAATCCTGTGCCTGGTCCCTATCCCTCTTCCTGACACCTCACAAGGGGCTGCTCCAGGCAGCAGCCAGAGGCTTTGGTGTGTGAGAATGTGGGAGATGGATGAATTAAAATACATTGATTCATTAAGCGTCATTGGGGTACTAAGTGCTGGGGACACCCAAAGATGGGCAGGAACTCAACAGCAGAGGGTGGGAGGGCAGCAGCCACTTTAGGGATGGAGGAAGGGGCAGAAAAGGGCAGAAATCTGCTGGGAGGAGGAAGAGCCCAAACAGGTAGAAATAGGAGCTTGTGATGCACGTGGCAAGGAGTGAGAGGAGACTGGAAGGGTAGGCCCTGCCACACTGCCCCACGGAGGGGATGTCCAGCTGGACTCAGTGGGCCATGGAGCCATGACGAGCCAGCTCTAAGCAGGGGGACCCCGCAGACTGCCAGGCCGGGGGAGGGCCGGAAGGGACCCAGCATCCACCTCGGGGTCTGGGGGGAGGCGGACCCTCTTGTGTCCCAGTCCCTTAGTGCCCTGAGGCGGAACTCCGCTGCAGAGAGGACAGCTCAGATGGGCTGGCCACCTTGTTCCAATGCCAGCATATGCTAGCCGAAAAGACTGTTTTACAGAGATCTCAGGCAAAGAAGGCGCTCACGTGGAGGCCAGAAGAAGTGATGCGAGGACGCTCTCAAGGTCTCTCTGAAGAACTTTGGATTGGGAGACACGGTAGACGCTGGCCCAGCGCGGCGTGCCCGCATCGGAGAAGGTGTCCTGCTGTACGAGCGCAGCAGAAGTGTAGCAGCTCGAAAGAGATGCGAGATGTGCGAATTTAGAGAATCCGCCCCGAATGTCCACTCGTGCCTGACCCGTGGGGGAGCCTTCCAGCTTGTATTGGTCTGACCAGCCACAGTCTGACACACTGGACCTTGACTCCCACACAGTGATGTCATTTGAGTCCTTTTTGAGAATGAAAGACAGCAAGCACCCCACCCAGACAGTAATCAATAAACATTTACTGAGTGCCTCCCAAGTGCCAAGCACAACCTAAGCACTTACCTAAGCGTCACACTTGCATTTAAGCCTACTGATGAATTTCAGGAGGCTGTGACTGCCCCTGGTTTAGAGGCTAGACAGAAGATGGGAGGGAGGCGGGAATGTTTGGGTATTGTGATCATGGGGGCAGGGAGGCAGGAACGAGGGCCTGGGGTGGTGGGGGTGTTCTCTCCCTCTCCTAGGAAGCCGGCAGGGCAGAAATGTATGGTTCCCCTCCATGCTGGCAGAAGGGAGGACAGGAGCCACCCTGTGGGATGGCACATTCCCAAGGGGGAGGTCTGGGCAAGGAAGGGCTGGCTGAGTGGCTGCAGGTGTTTGTCCTGCACTTCCAGGCTGCACAGATTTTACCCTGCGGTGGGACGATGAATAGAGAAAGTGAGAGGTCATGGAGGGGAGTTTGGGGGAAAGACAACAAGCTGGTTTGGCAGGCAGTGGTAGAGTTCGGGGGAGCAGGAAACGGACGCTGCCCAGTGGTGGGGCCCACTTGTGCTAGACAGCTTGGAGGCAATGGTGGGAGAGAACGTGCATCTCTCGGCCACCACTTCAGTGGGCAGTGGAGTAAATGGGCCACACTCTGGGCTGTGCTCACCCCCATACAATGCTGGCCAATAAGGGGATGCCCCTGAAAACCACGGCAGGACCACGTGGCTCTGAAAAGTGCTGCTTCCCAGCCCAGTCCCCGCAAGGCCACAGGAAGGCCTTTTGGTTCCTGCCTCTGCCGCCCCTCTCACATTCAGGCCCCTGTCCAGCACCGCATTGCCTCCTGCCTGGCCCCATCCCCTGTGATCTGCCTCATGGCTGGTGCCATGACCACCTCCAGGGCCACCGTCCCAGCTGACCTTCTCCAAGAGGGTTGTGGTCTCCTGGGCACTGCTGCCCTGGGGCAGGAGCCTTGCTGGGAGGCAGCATGATGGAGAAGAGGTGCCCAGGGACAGGGGGAGTGGAGGGGTCTGGCCCTAGAGGCTGGGCAGGTTTCACAGCAGAGCCTGACGTAGATTGGGTCCCACAGGACACCAGATGACCAGCTGGGAGACTGAAACCTTGGTGGGACACGTCTGGTCAGGAGGGATGGGCACAGACAGATGAAGGGGCTAAGCAGAGCATCCTTCATTCTGGGGGTCGCTGGGGCTGACCCTCCTTCTAAGAGCCATGCCAGAGGGAAGAGGGGAGTGGGGCTCGGGATAGCCCTCCCAGGCATGCCCTTGTCTCCACTGACACTCTTTGAGCCCTCATCACCTCCCGCCTGAACTAGCCTGAACTAGCGTGGTAGCAGCCTCACTGCTCTCTGCTTCCAGGGAGACAGCTGCCCACATAATTATTAAAGCGCAGCGCTCTGAGTCAACCTGCTTCCCAAGGAAACCCCGCAGGGGTGCCCCAGGGACTTTCAGGGAAAGATGAACTTTTGGAGACTTTTTGGCATTCAAAGTCCCCCACAATCTGTCTCTACCCCCCTCTTCCTGTCTTGTTCCATTCTATTCTCCCTTCTGCACACCATGCTCCGTCCAAACCGGAGGAGTGGATGCACTGGCCCTGAACTCATTCTTTTCTCTTTTGCTGTTCCCTACTTCTGGGCTCCCCCAACCCTCATTCCTGCCTACTAAAAGCCTTCCTCTGTTTTAAGGTCTAGCTCATGTGCCTGCCACCTCCTCCAGGAAGCCTACCCGGTCTCCTCTGATGGCAGTGATCTCTCCCTCTGGGTCAATTGCATTTGGACTCTGGAGAGTCCAACCCCCTCCCTTCACCCTGGAGAGTCCACCCCTGCCCCCTCACAGATGGGGAAACTGAGATCTATGAATGATTGTTGGGAATAGCTTTCTAAACATTTCTCCCCTGTACTTAATCCTATTCTAATTTTTCTTCTAGATGTGTGTGCAAGTGTGGCCCTCTAAATATCTCTGCTCCAGTGCTTAACACAGAGCCTGGCACACAGTAGGCACTTAATAAATGCTTGCTGGACAAGCTGCTCAGTGGGAAGGAACGGAGGCCTTCACTTCATCTTCCTCATCTGGTAAAAGGGGATGATCCATCCCATGGCACAGTTAGAAGGTGCTGGGTTTGGAATCAGAGGACCATGTGACCTTGGGCAAGTCACTTTTGCTCTTTGGCCTCAGTCTCCCCATCTATAAAGTGGAGGGGTTGGATGAAATGACAGCTGAGACGGCTCCCAGCTCCAGCTCCACACCTCGTGATAGAGGGAGGGGAGGTCGAGGATGCTCCGGGGGCCTCTGATGGCCCTGAGCGAGTGCAGGGTATGGGCGTGGATAAAGGGGAGGGCATCGGGAAGAAAGGGAGGACTGAGCAGCCCTGAAAGGGAGGGTGGGGTGGGCGTCCTGACAACCACACCCAACAGTTTTCCCCCGGGTGAGGAAGAGGGAGGCCCGTTCCTGGCTGGAAACTTTGGGAAAAAAACAGCGGGCCTTTGAGCCCGTGGAGGAAATCGGCAGGACAGGAGGCGGGGCGCCCTCCCTGCCCGAAGAAACATACACACATTCACACACGTGTACATGGACACACACATACACGCATACATGCACACACAGAGACACACACACATCTAGACATCGGGGCTAGGGCTGCGCCTCTAATACCCCCCCCCAGACATTGGGCTGGGGCTGCACCTCTAACACACACACACACACACACACACACACACATACACACACACACATACACACACACACATACACACACACACATACACACACACACATACACACACACACACACACACACACACACACACACACACACACACACCCTAGACATCGGGGCTGGGGCTGCACCTCTAATACACACACATACACACACACACACACACACCCCCTACACATCGGGGCTGGGACTGCGCCTCTAACACACACACACACACACACACACACACCCAGATGTTGGGGCTGGGGTTGCACCTCTAACATACACGTGCATCATTTCTCTCCCAAGAGAAGCCCATTTGCCCCCAGCTTGAACTGTGGGTCAGGGGTGTAGAAGATAAGGCTGGGCTTTGAATGTGGGCTGAGGGCAAGTGCCACACATTACAGCCCTGGCCAGGCAGCCAGAGCAGTGACTCACAGACACATTTAATCCTGGGCAAAATATTTTCCTTTTGGGAACAGCTCTGAGTCATGTGGTGACACTCTCCCCAAGGGCAATCACACCTTCCCCCTGCCTAGAGACCCTGGCCCAGCCCTGCCCAGGATGCCCTGATGGGAGAGGGGCTAGAGCCTGACTCCTCGGCACTCCACACAAGTTGGCAGAAATATGAAATTTGCTAGGAAAACATCATCCCCAGAGGAGCTCCTGAGCCTGGGAGTAGCAGCTGTTTTCAAGGCTCCTTTCCAGGCAACAGAGGCCTGGACATTCCTTTACTCTTCTCCCTTTTCTTCCACCTGGTCCCTGCACCCCCTCCCCTAAATGGGCCAATACCCAGGGCATGCATGGATAAGTGAGCTGATCTCAGAAGTATGGGGTAGCAAGAGAAGGGCCCCTGGGACATGGCCCAAGGGGATGGGTCCCCCCCTCCTCCAAAGACCCACCTCCATTTCCCTTTCCAGTCTGGGCCTCCTCTTCCTACATGGTCACACCCTCCCTTGTGGATGAATCAGGTGGACTTGGACTGGTCCTCACAAGCCCTGGGCAGTTTTCTTGCTCAGCCTTTTAGGGAATCCTCCCAGCTCCCTCCCATCAAGGCTTGGCTTCTGGAAGAATCCTCAGCACTCCCATGTCTACCCAACACAGAAGCTGCTTTCTTGCAGGTCCCTCCTCACAGCAACAAGCATTTATCAAGTGACCACTCTATATTAGGCCCAGATGACTTTTGAGTCTAACTGCAAAGTGCAATAGCCCCTTCTCTGTCTTTGTGCTCCTCTGCCCTGGTGCCTCTGCTTCATTCTGACCCTTCCCTCTGGGCTGACTCCTCTTCTTGCCCTCCCTGAAGCTGAGCTTTCTCGCTGTCTGCTCCACATTTCTGTCTCTAGGACGTTCCTCTCTGTTTCCTCCCTTGTCAATGCCACCCACTGCCCAACCTCAATGATGCTTCTATGCAGAAGACTCCAGGGTCTACATTTCTACCTGTACGCTCTCCCCTGGGCTGCGCCAGCCAGCTGGACATCCCACCTCCTGTACAACCAGCCAGACCTCCTCCTTTCAACTGGTCCACCACACAAATGTCCCTGCAAGGGAACATAGTCCACCATTTCCAAACTCTAGCACTGGGGTGAAGGCCACACAAACAAATACATTCTCCGTTCTTGAGTCCCTGAGCTTGAACTCCACTAGCTGTGGTATCCACAGGCCCCAGACTGCCAGACTATGCTTTGCATCCCAGCCAGCCAGCCCTGGACCTCCATTACCATCCACATGTTCAGGTCTATTCACCCCGCCTCCAAAGCCACTCCCTTGGACTCTGATAATCAAGACTCCTATTTGACAAGGAGGGCAAATTTCAGACGGAGAGGTGGGGATGTGTACCTGAGGCTGTTCTGGGCATGACCCAATTTGGGTAACATGGTGGCATCTTCATCCCCTAGCACATGAGGGCGGGGTGGGGTGGCCTGTGATTGGCTGCCAGTGTCTAAAACCAACCGCCTTGGCTGCCTTGTTTTCCAAAGCCCTTCTGCTTTGCTCTTTTTGGCCCCTCTTATCTGCTGTACCCAGTGTGCACAGCACCGTGAACTAAACCCTTGAGAAGGGGAGGATGCTCCTTCCCCTGCCCCCCTCTTTTACCAACTCCCCCCCCCCCAGTAATGGGCCTGGGCATGTTTGTTTCTGTTCTGAGCTCTTTGGCCTCCTTCTCATGTGCCAACCCCACAGAATGGGGAGTTGGAGCCATGGGGGCCTTGGAGCCAGGATTGTAGGAGAGCTGTGTGTGCAGCCAGCCAGCCAGCCTGGCATGGAAGCCCTGAGAAAGCTGGAATGCCTTTGCCTTGAGTGCCAGCAGGGTTCTGGACTTGGAACCAGGCCTGTGCCCCTAACCCCTCTCCCTCCCCAGGGGTAAGGGGGAGGGAGGGATATGCCTCCGGCACATCATGGGGAATGTGTTTGTATATTTGTGGTGACACCTTTGGAAGGAAATATCTCTGTGTAAAAGCTATGAGGAAAAAGGAAAGGTGCACCGGCATCCCAGAGACCTTCCAGATAGTTCAAAACTGAACTCAACATCTTCACCCTCCTTCCTCCCCGCCCCTACCCCCTTCTAATTTTCCTATTTCTGGCAACAGCACCACTGCCTTTCCCCTCCCCTAGAAACCAGGGGATCAGAGAACTGTGCCTCGAGAGGCGCCTTATTTCTCCACTCGAAAAACTTCTTCTAGCCCCTTTCCCGGGACCCTCGCGGTGCATCTCTGCGAGGCACTTCCCTCCCTCCCTCAGCTTGGCACCCGAAGTCCTCTACTCTCTGCTCCCGCCCACGCCTTCCAGTTCAGGCAGACAAGCCTGGTCGTAACTGTCGTGGTCCACCTGTCTGATGTCCTGCCACTCCCCGTCTCCCTTGCCTTTCTTACCCCACTTTCCTAAGTCCTACCGCCCCTTCGAGGGCACCTCAGAGTCTTTCTACTTCACAGAATACATGTCTCAGAGACCTCAGCAGCCGTCTGATGTTACATGAGCCTTCCAAGAAGTCACTCCCCAATCTACAGAGATATTGACAAGTGGTCCTGCAACCTGCAACCCTCTAGGAAGGGGCATCTGCCACAACTAGAGGCAGCCACTTTGACACAGCTCTAATGGAACTGAAGCAGCTAGCTGGTGCAGCAGGTAGTGCACGGGACCTGGAGCCAGTAAACCTGAGTGCAAATCTGGTCTCAGATTTGAGGCTGTGTTACCTTGGACAAGTCCCTCAACCTCTGTCTGCCTGGGTTTCCTCAACTGCAAAAGGGGTATAATAACAGCACCCCCCACCCAGTGTTGTTGTGAGGATGAAATGAGATCATTGTCAAGTCCCTAAAAAAAAACCCCAAATTCAAATGAAAGAACAAAAGATCAAGAATATTAAGGGAATTACCAGGGGGGGAAATGTGAAGGTGGCCTAGCTGTACCAGATTCCAAATTATATTACAAAGTATAATCCTCAAAACAGTCTGATACTAGCTAAGAAATAGAGTGGTGGATCAGTGGAAGAGGTTAGAAACACAAGACACAGTAGTCAATGACTATAGTAATCCACTATTTGATAAACCCCAAAACTCCAGCTTCTGGAAAAAGAACTCATGACTTAACAAAAACTGCTGGGGAAATTGGAAAACAGTATGGCAGAAACTAGGTATAAACCAACATCTTACACTATATACCAAGATAAGGTCAAAATGGATACGTGATTTAGACATAAAAGTTGATACCATAAGCAAATTAGGAGAGCAAGAACAGTTTATCTGTCAGATCTATGGAGAAAAGAAGAATTTTTGACTAAACAAGACATAGAGAGCATTACAAAATGCAAAATGGATAATTTTGATTGTATTAAATTAAAAAGGTTTTGCGCAAATGAAATTAATGTAACCAAGATTAGAAGGAAAGCAGAAAGCTGGGAAACAATTTTTGTAGCTATTATCTCTGATAAAGGCCTCATTTCTCAAATACATATAGAATTGAGTCAAATTTATAAGAATACAAGTCATTCCCCAGTTGATAAATGGTCGAAGGATATGAACAGGTACTGTTCAGATGAAGAAATTAAAGCTATCTGTAGTCACATAAAAATACTCTAAATCATTATTGATAAGAGAAATGCAAATCAAAAACTCTGAAGTACTACCTCATACCTATCAGATTGGCTAATATGACAGAAAATGATAAATGTTGGAGGGGATGTGGGAAAATTGAAACATTAATTGTTGGTGGAGTTGTGAACTGATCCAACCATTCTGGGGAACAATTTGAAACTATGCCCAAAGGGCTATAAAATTGTGCATACCTTTTGACCCAGCAATATCTCTACTAGGTCGGTATCCTCAAGACATTTTTTAAAAATGGGAAAAGGACCCACATGTACAAAAATATTTGTAGCAGCTCTTTTTGTGGTGGCAAAGAATTGTATATTAAGGGGATATCCATCAGCTGGGGAATGGCTGAACAAGATGTGGTATATGAATGTAATGGAATACTATTGTGCTGTAAGAAATGGTGAGCAGGTGGACCTCAGAATAACCTGTAAAAGCTTATGCGAACTGGTGGAGCAGAACCAGGAGAACATTGTACACAGTAACAGCAACATTGGATGATGATGTGAATGACTTAGCTCTTCTTAGCAACACAATGATCCAAGACAATTCCAAAGGACTCATGATAAAAACGCTCTCCATCTCCAGAGAAAGCACTGATGGAATCCAAATGCAGGTTGAAGCAGACGACTTCTAATTTTATTAACTTTTTCGTGGGGTTGTATGGTTGGGTTTTTTTTTTTCAGTCTGTGCCTTCTTTTGCAACATGACTAACACAGAAACACATTTTGTATGAATGGCCATGTACAACCCATATCAAATTGCTTACAATCTGGGGGGAGGAAGTAGAGGGAGAGAAAAGAGAATTTGGAATGCAAAACTGTAAAAAATGAATCTTAAAAATTGTCTTCACTTGTAATTGGGGAAAATGCTAAAAAAGAAAATTTTTTAAAATTGTGAAGTACCTGGCACAAAGCAGACGCCATGTAAATGCTAATTATTATTACTATTATATTTGTGAAGTACTTAGCACAGTATCTGGTACACAGTAGGGATTCTAGAAATGCCATTTATTATTGTTATTGCTATTATATATGTTTTTAGCACAGTACTTGACACTCAGTAGGTGCTTAACTAAATTCCTTCCTTCCTTGTTTATCCTAATGAAGCTTCTCTGAACGTGGATTCTTGTCAACTTCCTCTGATTGCTCCTAGGTCTGTCCACGGGGCCAGGCAGGAGTCACTGCCCTTTGCCGCATGGCAACCTTTCACATCCTTGACAGAAGCAGTGTGGGGAAGGAGAGGGTGATGAATCTGAACTCAGCACCTGGCTTTCAATCCCAGCACTATCATTTACTACCTACCTGCCTGACCTCGGACAAGTCCCTTTCCCTGACTGGGCCTCAGTTTTTGTCATCTATAAAATGGATTAGATGGTCTCTAGGAGCCCTGTGTGTCCTCCCAATCAAAAGCTGACCTCTTTGTCTCTTCTGCATACGTGTATATGAACATGCTTGTTTTCTGGTGTGTAGCCCAGCCTCCTTGAGCTCACTGAAGGACCACGGCGGCCAAGATTAGACTTGGCCCAGACCATTGGGCCTCTATTGCCCCAGACTCTGGCAGCCAGTTTCTTGCCTGTCTGGTCTTTCCACCTGACTATAAGCAGCTTGAGGGCGGGGACCAAGTCTCATCTTGCCCTCCTTACAGCACTGAACACAGGGGCTTGGGCACACGTGCACACACACATATATGTAGTAGGTGCACAGCCAGTATTTGGTGACTCATTGTTTGAAAGGGAGAGATGAGAGGGAGCACAAAAAGACTTTAGCCACTTGCAAAGCATGAGCCTTGCCAGTTGGGATATACCCTCAGTTTTTGGGTCTGTAGAATTAGGAAATTCTGCCTCTGGTCTAGCCCCAGTCCCGGAGGCAAATGTTAAGCCCACTTCACCTTATTTTTCTCTGTCTTCAGTGAGCCTGGCAGAGCCACCCTGTGTATGCTGCTGTCGTCATACCTCAGACTTCTCTTTGCCCCCAAGGAAATGAACCAGCTTTACAGCCTGCTTTCCCCTCTGGGGGATGGGGTACCACAGTAAAAGGTATTCATCATCTCCCCCAGTCCCTGCTGTTTCCTGCATCTGGGAGAATTCACACTGAGTACAACTGCAAATCAGTGAGATGTTAAGCATCTACCGGGTGTGTGTGTGTGTGTGTGTGTGTGTGTGTGTGTGTGTGTGAGAGAGAGAGAGAGAGGTTTCCCAGAGCACGTGATATTTGAGCTGACATGAGTAGGGAGTGAATGCATCCAAGCCTGAAGACCAGTCTGCACAAACATTTTATCCTTCCTTCCTTCCTTCCTTCCTTCCTTCCTTCCTTCCTTCCTTCCTTCCTTCCTTCCTTCCTTCCTTCCTTCCTTCCTTCCTTCCTTCCTTCCTTCCTTCATCCATCCATCTGTAGATTTCCATTAGTTTTTCTAGTCTGACAGCTGGCACTTCCTGTGCCCAAAAACTAGGAAGAGCTTGACCTGATGGTCTGTGGGAATTCCAGTGAGTCACCTTAGCTAGCCTGCCCACAACTTCCTTTGGGGAGGAGGCCCAGGGGGGCTCCTCATTATCTGACTAGGGTGTGGTTGGTGCCCCAGAAAGGGGTCACTGGGCCTCTTAGGCCTCTTAATTTAGTCACAGAATTCCAGTCTCTGACATGCCTCTGTGTGTGGTCCCCAAGTGGGCACTGGTATTGGAGGTGGGGTGGGGGAGAGTGGTTTGCTGGTTCAGGGAGCTTCCTGTCACCTGCCCTTCTCCCAGGGAGCTCCAGGGAGGTGAGAATAGTTTTCATTTCTATGAGCTTTTACGGTCTCCTGGGAGCTGCCTACCAACCCAGTGAGACAGATGCTACTGAGAAAATGATGCCCATTTTGCAGATGGGGAAAGAGCTTCAGAGGGCTTAGGTGACTTGCCCAGTCACACAGCCTTAGACAGGGCTTCTGAGGCCCAGCTTAAGTGTTTTCCGCGAAATTGTCTCTCCACTATCCCAGCCTGCAACTTCAGAAGTCACTATCGGTGCCTGTGTCCTCGGACAACCCTCCATCGATGGGCTGGTGGCAGGAGGTTGCCAGCCAGACAGGCACCGCCGCCCTGGAAGTTCCGGGCCCTATGAACGATGAACTGTCAGGAGCCGCTGAAGCGTCCTTCCAGGGCTGGGGGGAGAGTGAAGAGGGAGGAGGAAGGGTGGGAAGGCTTCACTTCGCCTTGAGGCTTCCTGGAGGAGGGCGGGGCGGAGGCGAAGCCGGGTGGCTGGCGGCCCTAGGGGCCCAGCTCCCCACAAAGCGCTCGGTGTCTCGCGCTTCCCGCTTGCCCCCCTCAGTTAATGAAAGAGTCAGGACTTGCGGTCGGGGAGGAGAAGGCAGGGGAGGCGATGGGCGGCCCGCAACCCGCCCGCCCATCCAGGCCAAGGCTATTCTTGGCTCCGCTTTGGGCGTGTCCAGCTCGGGGCGGCCAAACGGCGTGGGATTGTGCTCTGCCCACAGCTGGATGGGCCTTGCCTCCCACCCAACCTGGGCCAGTGGGGTCCGAGCCTAGGGTCGGGACCTCAGGTGGCTCCGCTTCGAGGGGTCCCCCGAGACAAATCCTGCGGAGATCCCGGCCGTAGTCTCCCCCTGGAACAGGAACGCGCGCGCGCGCGTGTCTGTGTGTGTGTGTGTGTGTGTGTGTGTGTGTGTGTGTGTGTGTGTGTGTGTGTGTGTGTGTGTGTGAGAGAGAGAGAGAGAGAGAGAGAGAGAGAGAGAGAGAGAGAGTGGTGGAGCGACTTTAGGGGCTGGGGAGGAAGGAAAGTTGGGGGCGGAGGGGAGGGCTGCCTGGGCCAGGCCCCCTGCGGAGCTGAGGTGGATGAGAGAAGAAACCATGAGCGCCCCAGGCCCATCCTTTGGAGGAGGTAGGGCATAGGGGAAAGGACAGGAAGTCCAGCCCAGGATCCCCTGCCTCCACTTCTCTTCCCAATCACCTCTCAGAACCTAAGGGCTAGAGGGCTGGCAGCTGTCCTAAACTGCTATGTGTCCAGGAGCAGGGCCGGGTCCCCTATCCCCAGCCCATTGCCAATTCTGGGCGGGGCGGCCCTGGGGGCGGGGGGAGGGGCTGGGGGGCGGGGTCCTGAAGGCAGTGTCTAGGCTGGGGCTGGGGTTGGGCTCGGCTCTCTCCAGTCCTTCCCTCCCTCCTGCCCGTCTCCCCGCCTCCTCTCCCAAGACTGGCCTCCAGCCCCTTGGTGCTGCAGCCTGCTCGCTGAAGCTTGGCTCGCGGAGCAACTGGCACAGCTGGCCCGAGCCACAGCTGCCATGGAATCCAACGGAGACTTCCTGGCGCTGCACGGTGAGCATCCCGGTCTCCCGCTCCCCTTCCCCCAGGAACCCCTTTCCTTCCTCCAGTCCCTCTTCTTGTGCGGGCGCGGCCTGGCCCCTAATCCCCCCGCTATGTGTGCGTAACTCTGTGTACCAGTGTGTATGTGTGCGTGACCATGAGTGGGGGGTTGTCTTTCCGAGTTTCTGAGCTTGGGATCTCGTGTGCTTTGTGTAACTCTTGTATGCGTAACCGTGTAACTGCGTATGTGTGGGGCCGTGTGTGTTGGGAGGGAGGAGTGTGTGTGTTCTTTGACAAAGTTTTGTGCGCTTGGAACTTTGTGCGGGCCTCTGTGCGTGCGGTGCTGCTCGCGGCTTACTGCGTTTCAGGGATTGGTTGGGACTGATGTGGTAGAATTCGGCTCGGCCGTTTGGCGGTAAACCGGGGCGGAGCGGTAGGGCTAGGAAAATGCAGGTTCTGGGAAACACCCCCCCCCCCACGAACATTCCCCTCACCCCCCCCCATACACAGACACACACAGACACACACGCACACACACAGACACCCCCCCACACACACACCACACACACACACCTCTGGGTTGATAAATTTAGAAGACAGGATGGCCACGTGTGTGTGCCTCCTTAGAGGTGTGTGTGTCTGTGGCCTCACACATCCTTGGCCCCTCTGTTCTACAAAGAGAGTGTTTATGTTGGGGAGGAGAGAAGGCCGGGCCCTCCCTGCCCCTGGTACTAGAAGAGGCTCTGCCTGTCCGAGTTGTAGGCTCTCTCAGCTGGTAGAGGGGGGAGGGTAGGTCATGCCCAGACGGACACCAGGAATGCTAAAGTCTGGGGAAGGGACAAGAGAGCGATACAAACACTCCTCGCCCCCTTTCAGAAGGACCCCGCCCCGGAAGACAGCGGAGGGTCAGCCTCTCCCAGCCTGGCCAAGCCGGCCCTCCTTGGCTAGGACTCTGGCTGAAGCTACGTCCCCAGTGGAGCCGCTTTTAGTCCATTCCGATGGCTAAGTTGGGGTGTGCATCTCCGCTGCCCTGTGCTGAGGCAGGGGCTGTAGAGTAGGGGACTCACACTGGACCCCTCCAGCTTCCCCTCTGGCGAGGGTATGCCCTGGTTGAGAATGGAGGCCCTACTGTCCTTTTATCTGGAGAAGGGGCTTCGGCCGAAGCCCCTTCTCTGAGGAGGGAGTAAGACCTTTTAAGTGGGGTGGGGTGGGGGGGAAATGGGGAGGGGAAGGTGGCCAGTGAGAGAGAGCTGGCAGATTGGGATATCACTCACCAGAAGGGGAGAACCCCGGGGCTTTGGAAGGGACCTTGGGGAGTATCTCATTCAAACCTCTTTTTCCAGAAGAGAGAGCTGCGCCCCCAGAAGGGAAGTGACTTCACTAGAGACCCATTGCCTTTAGGAGTAGCATCCCTGCCTTGTTGTCCCTTCCGTTTCCCCACCTCCACCTTTCAGGTTCCCACTAAGAGTCTGTGACCAGCCACAGGGCAGGGAGAGATTTAGGAACAGTTCTTGCATAAGGTACGAGACGGGTGGTCAGGAGAATCTAGTGAACAACTGGAGGGGTGAAAAGGGCTGAGGGGCTGGGCAGGTGCGCAGCGGCATCAGAGCTCCGCCCCTTTGCCATCTCCTCCCCTGACTCTGGCCCTCTCAAGCAGAGGCCGAGGACTTGGGGGGATGCAGCAGCATTCTCTTTGGGCCATCCAATCCCGGGCCATGGACGTTTTCTTAGTGGAGCGTGGAGAAGGAATGGTAGGGTCGGGGATTTTTTCAACCCTGGCTAAAGACAGACCACAGAAATTTGGGCTCTGTCCTGCCAGTTTGAATGGCTTCTCTATGCCCCTTTCAAAGTTAAGCTTTCCCTGAGGAAGGTCAAGGCCAATTCCTGCCCCACCTTCCCAAACCTCTTTTTACCCTGGCTCCACGTGGCTTCCCTGGCCTCTCTCCCTCCCCTCCCCCATCCTGGTGTCTATCTATTCCCCCTCCCTGGTCTCTTTCTGCCCCCCCACCCCCCATCTGAGCCTTTCTCTTCCCCCCCCATTCTGGCCACTCTCCCTCCCCACCCCCCTTTCCTGGCCTGTCTCTATCCCCCTTCCTGTCCCCCCATCTGAGCCTTTCTCCCACCCCCACCCCCATTGCTGGCTTCTCTCCCTCCCACCTCCCCCAGGGCAGGGCCTTCATAGTCATTACAGCAGTTGTCCTTTTTGGGGACAGTGGCAAAATGTTGCTCAGTTGGCCGACATCAGAAACCCAGATAAAACCACATACAATCACAGCCAGAATCGGAGAGATTTGGTTCCACTGATTTATGGAAATGAAAAAAGAGCCACATTTGACTATATCCATCATCACAGGGATCAGGACAAGGGCCCTGCCACAGGAGGGGGCAGGGAGTCTTCTTTTGGCAGTGGCGTGCAACCTACGTCCTGAGGTTTTCTTGGCAAAGATGCTGGAGTGGTTTGCCATCTCCTTCTCCAGTGCATCCCCATTTTACACATGAGGAATTGAGGCAAACAGTGTTGTCATTTGTCCAGGGTCACACAGCTAGGAAGTGTCTGGGGCCACATTTGAACTCGGGTCTTCCTGACTCTGGGCCTGGTGCTCTAGCCACTGAACTGCCCAGCTGCCCGAGGCTTCCCTTGGCTGCCCATCCCAGGTGCCCTCTTGGACATCCTGGACGCTGGCTAGAGTAGTGAAACTGGAAGAGGCCTCTGATGTCAGCAGGTCTGACCCCTTTGTTTTACAGATGAGGAGACTGAGGCCCGGGGAGGGGAAGTGAGGCACCTTCCGCAAAGTCACAGAGGTCAGCAGGATCTGCACCCACATCTGACTCCAAGTCTAGGGATCGTGTCATGCACCTCCTTTTCCAGAGAAGGAAGCAGAAACCCAGAGAGAAATGACTAACTCAGAGTCACACAAGTGACAGGCCAGGTAAGCCTGGGTGCCGATCCAATGTCAGGTGCTTACTAGTGGTATCATTTCATCTCTCTGGGCCTCAGTTTCCTTATCTATAAAATGGGGCTAATAAAAGCTATAATGTTCATGTGCCGAACACTAGCTGCTGACATTTCTAGAATCTTTAAGATATAGGAAGCACTATCGGCTCATTTAACCCCCCCCCCCACACACACACACTCAAAGACTACTGCTGTACTGATGGAAGAGGCCTGGCAGAAATCCTAATGAGTGTGTGAGGTGGGATTCAGATTCAGGTCTTAACACTGAGTTCCAAACGCTAGCCACTGCACTGCACTGCCTTGGCAGTGTTTTCTTTTCTTTTCTCTTTTTTGGTGAGGCAATGGGGGTTAAGTGACTTGCTCAGGGTCACACAGCTAAGTAAGTGTCAAGTGTCTGAGGCTGGATTTGAACTCAGGTCCTTCTGACTCCAAGGCTGGCGCTCTATCTGCTGCTCGGCAGTGTTTTCCATTGGGCTGCAAGTTCTTTGGTAAAAACCACCTTTGCCGATGTATGTGCCGCTATTCCTCAGCACATACGGTATGTATCGCCAAGGTAGGTGAGCCGACGTTCTGGGAATGTGTCTCAGCCTGGCTCACTGCCTCTGAAGGGGGTGGGGAGGCTGGCAGCCCTGGGGTTCAGGTAAATGAAAGCCAAGAAGCATGGGCCTATGGCAGTGCCCAAGCCCTGAGTGCCCTGGGAGCTCGGTGCAATCTCAGGCTGTCCATGCCCTCAGAGAACCCCAATCACTGGAGAATCAGGGACTCTTAGTGGAGTCAGCCGAGCAGCCTTCTAGGCCTGCAGCATCCTGGCCACAGGCTTCTCTCATCTGTGCCTGAATCCACTCAGGGATGGAGCTCCTCCCGGCCCCCTGACCTGCAGCTCCAGCGGTGAGGAGGTTTGGCCTCCTCCACTTCCTCCCTACTCGTTGCCCCTGGGAGGCTCCCCAGATGACACCCTACCCTCACAATGCAAGCATTTCCCCACCTGAGGCTGATCATCCCTGGGCCCTCTCCCTAGTTCTTACACGACATGATTTCTGTGGATTTTACAGACTAGGAGACGCTGAGACGTTTGCTGAATCAGACCGAAGCTTTTGCTCTGGTCCCATGGACCAGCTCCTCCTCTTTGCTTCATCCCCCTCCCAAGGGGGGACTGCTCTGTCCAGGCCCGCTAAGTTGTCACTGTCAGATTTTCTTTCTCCTTTTCTCTGTCTCCGTTTCCTTACATAAAATAGCTTTTGTTGTGGTTCCTTTGTTTCTGTTGTGTCTGATTCTTTGTGACCCCATTTGGAGGGATTTAGTGTTTCCTTCTCAGCTCATTTTATAGATGAGGAAACTGAGGCAAACAGGGTAAAGTGAGTTGCCCAGGGTCACACAGCTAGTGTCTGAGGCCAGATTTGAACTCAGATCTTCCTGACTCCAAGGCCCTGTGCCCTGTCCCCCTGTGCCACATAGCTGCCCCAAGCTTTACAAAATGTTTAGCTATATAAAATAGCTACTTTATGGGGTGTTCAGGGAGGACCGGCACCTCTGGTGTAGGGGCTGCTCATCCATCTTTGGTGTCCACATGGCACTTGACTCTCACCCGTGGCTCCAAGAAGCTGTAGCAGGCACAGCACCACACCCCAGTAAACCATCTGGGCAGACGGCTAAACCAGGTTGTGAGGGTAAGAGACAAACCTCCACCCCATCAGTGAGTTAGGGGGTGTACACTCCAAGCGTGTGAAGGAATGGGCGGTGAGAACAGTGTGTTCCGACAGCCATGATGGCGGCTGAAGCAGGCGCGTGGGGCTTTTACAGCATGGTCAGACATCAAAGACGCCACCGTCATCACTGCATCCTGAGCCATCATCAGTCCTCCTGACTTCTGACCTGCCACTAGATTCCAGTGACTCTGCACGAGAGGATGGGGCTGGTGAAGCCTGACCACCACTGGTGGTACTACCCATTCTGCTTTCTGTCCTGGCCCTGCCAAGAACCTCTGAGGCATCCTTCCTGGCCTTGGAAGCCCATGAGAACTGAAGTCCTCTGAGTGAACCCATCTGTCCTCGGGCCTATCCCACTTCTCTCTCTCCTCCCTTCTCAGCACGGTTGCCTAGTGGGTAGAGCACTGGAATTGGACTCAAGAAGACAGGTACTTCTTAGCTGTGTGACCTCAGCCTCAGTTTCCTTTCCGTATCTGGGTAATGGGGATAATAACAGCTTCTCCCCCACTGATTGATTCATTGTGAGGATTAAATGCAATAGCCCATATAGAGTGAAACTTAACGAGCTATAGGAATGTCAGCAAGGATTATTCTTGTTCTTTTTTAATGTTTGAACATTCTGGACTTGACGAACACTAAATACAGTGAGTGTTTCTCTGTGGCTAATAGGACAGTAGCAGGAGATTGCCCACAAAACAATGAATCCCTTATTGCACACAGCTGGCTTTTCCTTTAAAGGATCAAATACGCTCAACGTGGAACTTTCAGAGTTGCCCTGCTTGGTCCGGCTCTTCTGGGAATTTTTAAAAAGAGAACTTATGACCTACTCTCTTTTCTTGGTCAGCCTTATCCTAGCTCCCTCCTTCTAACCTTCCCCCAAATCATCTTTTTTCAAAAGAAAAAGAAAATGCACAGGCATGCCCCGCAAAGGCCTGTCTCATTCTGCACCCTGAGTCCATTCCCTCTCTGGCAGGTGGGCAACAAACTTGATCATCAGTCCTGTGAAACTGAAGTCAGTCATGATATTAATCAGAGTTCCTAAGCCTTTCAAAGTTGCTGGTCTGTACGATTGTGTTGTTATGGTATACATTGTTCTCCTGGTTCTGCTCATTTCATTCTGCATCAGTTCATACAAGTCTTCGGAGGTTTCCCTGACTCCTCCCTTTCGCCATTTCTTATGGTGCCATTTCATGGCATTCATATGCCGTAATTTGTCCATCCCCCCCCCATCCTCCAAGTGAAGGGAATCTTCTTAAAATTCCAGTTCTCTGCTATAGCAAAAAAAAAAAATCAGCTATTATTCGTAACTAGAATACAAATACAAAGTTTGATAAATGTAGGAGGCACATGTAGAGTTCAGAGGAGGGAAACAACATTTCCAGCTAGACTTGGGGGTCAGGAAAGACTTTGTTCTAAAATGGGCGTTTGAACTGGGCCTTGCAGAGAGAAGACTTTCAGCAGGAGAAGGTGTGGACAAGGGTATCGTAGTGGAGGGAGCAGCATGAGCATGGGATGGAAAAGCCTCTGAGGGCCAGTGTTGTCATGCCATGGCCGTGGCAAAAGCGAATGAGTGTGCTGGCGCTAGGCATGGAAAAGAGGGGACAGATGCTGGAGGTCCAAGGGGAGAACAAGGCTGTAACTCAGCTGTAGGTTCTGGGGGTGGTGAGAGAAGGGAGAGGACAGTATGAGTCACGCAGGACACGACACCATTTCTCTCTCGGCTCTCCAGATTTGACATGAAGATGAGTTGAAGGAACTGGGGATGAGGAGGAGAGGAGTATCAGGATGGACCTGGGATGACATCGGGGGGAGGACTGTCCTGGGGGGGAGAAATGAACCTGAGCTTTGTTCAGCTTGGCCTTAGAGGGGACCACAACAATGGGGGTTTGGGGTAGGGCATGATTTAGGCTTGAGACCAGGGAAAGCCTCGTAGAGCCATCCCAGTGTGCTGGGCTGCCTTCTTGGGCTGGGAGCTTCTTGTCCTACGAGGTTTTCAGGTAGAGGCTGTATTTGTCATGCAGGCTGTAGAAGGGGCCTCCAGGGTGGCCCTGCTGATCTCTTGGTCCTTTCCGGCTCTGAGGACTTTTGATACTAGAACTGTGGGATCCTAGGCCCTCAGGGTTAGGGTAGAAAATGGAGTTGTTCCCTGTTATGTCCACTAAGTCGTAGGCCCTTGTTTTACAAATAGGGGGAGCATCCACCCCAATGCCACAGATGCATGCTGGGGACAGAGGCAGAAATTTCTTGTATCCCAAGTTGGAACTTCCAATGGGCTTCCCAATGTAAGCGTGGCTTTGGGCTCTAGCAATAGGCTTCCTTTTCTTGTCCTGACTTGTTCTCCCCATCCCCTGCCCCCACTCTTAGTAGGAGCAGAGCGGCAGATCTGGCCTCTAGCTTTGGCTCTCCCTCCGCTAGCTCACCTACTCTTGCGGATTGAATTGTTATCCATTCCTGCATGGAGGCTCCAACCAACATCTCCAGCACCCTGCTCCCCTTTACTCTGCCTCCTGGGGACCACCCCGTGGATATCCTAGTGAGCCTTCTCTTGTAACAAATTCCAACAGATAGGGAGAGTCAACCAACATAGTGCCACATCTGACAGTGCATACACCATGCCACACCCACGGTGCCCTACTTCTTACCTCTCCAGCTGAAGCGCATTTCCCCATCCCTCCTCTGGGGCCCACGATAACTGTGATCACTACGAAGCGTTCAGCGTCATTTTGGTTTTCCTTTCATTGAGGTAGTATTCATTCTGTACTCGCTTCATCTTTCTATGCTTGTCTGAATTCTCCATATTCCATGACTATGGTCTATATCTAGAACTGGGACCTTGGAGGCTATCTAGACTACTGCCACCCATTTTGCAGATGAAGAAAGTGAAGCCAGAGGCAATATGATGTGCTCAAGGGTGCACAGGTGGTGGGCAGGATCTCAGCTGTTAACGTATTCGTTCAGCCATTTCCCGGGGGGTGGGCACATGCTTTGTTTCTAGTTTTTTTCTTCCACAAAAAGTACTGATGGACATTTTAGTCTATGTGAGATGTTTCTTCCTACCTAGCTCCTTGGGGTGTGTGCCTGCTGCTGGGTTCCCTGGACTGGGAGGTTCCTTCTGAATTCCCTCTTTTGGGGACAGCACCACCTCTGTCCTGGTCATTCAGGTCTCCCAGGCTGAGAAGCTGTGAGTCATCTTGTATTCCTCCCTAGCCTGTGCTTTCCACACCAAGTCAGTCAACAGTTTTTCTTTCATAATATTCCTCCCACGACTGAGTGCTCTTTTCTACCTCTGCTACCCCACCCTAGTCAAGGGCCTGGATTGTTGCCTGGACTGTTGCAGGAACCTTCTAACTGGTTCATCCTGCACAACCCTGACAGATTTAGCTTCATAAAATGCTGCCTTAAATGGGCCGCTTTCTTGCTCAGTGACCGTCAGTGACTCCCTATTGTCTGCGACAGTGGTCCCTAGACTCTCCCCTCAGTAAAAAAAAGGAAAGAAAAAGTATGCTCCTTGAGATGAGTACATTTATTTATCCATTACATATATATCTACTATTGTATGTGTGTACAATGTGTGTATTAGGTCTATTGCAACATGTAAGATCCTTGAGGGCAGGGGCTGATTTGGCTTTGGCTTTGTGCCCTCATTACCTATTCAGTGTCCAGTACACAGTAGGTACTTAAGAAGTTCTTGTTGATTAATTGATAAAACATATACCCTAAATAGAAAAAAATATATAAAAGGAAATAAATACTATTTTAAAATATTTTCTATTTTATAGTGGCACAAAACTCTTCTTTCTTTCACTAAAATGTTATTAGCTTTTAATAATTTATTTATATTTTATGCAAGTGTAGAGAGTCTCAAGGCCAGGAATATCAGGCATTGATATAGTACTTTATGGTTTGCAAAGCACTTTACAAATATTATCTCTTTTGATCCTCACAACAACCTTGAAGGGAGGTGTTATTATTATCCCCATCTTACAGATGAGGAAATTGAGGCAGGCAGAAGTTAAATGACTTGCCCAGGGTCTCACAGTTAGTAAGTGTCTGAGGCCAAATTTGAACTCAGGTCTTCCTGACTCTAGCTGTAGTACTAAAGCCACAGGTATACCTGGGTTTAAGTCTTACCTCTGACACATGCTGGGGGTGTGATTTTGGACAAGTCACTTAGCATTTTAGTGCTCTAGGCAACCTTCCAAGACCATAGTTACAGGTCAGAGAGAGTACTGATATGTATTAGTAGAGAGGTTGCCTCACCTGGGACCTCCCTATACCAATGAAATCACAGGACCAGTAGTGCATAGCAAGTTATTATAAATAATATTTTTAGTGCAATCAATGTGAATTGAATATGCTTCCTTGTTTTCAAAGACGCCCCAGGGATGTCCTAGGGGATAGGGTTGACATAAATTGTAATTGTCTCAATGATTATGATGTTACTATAATGACTGTAGCTAGTGTGCCCACGTAGGCTTTGGAGCTACTCTCCCAATCCCACACTTGTACTGTCAAGTCGATCCCCAGAGCTCAGCCAGACAATTTGGCCCCTGAGTCTAGGGGTAACTCTGAGGAATTGGGGGTGATTTTCTAAAGCTAGATATAGCTCATGAGACTCCAACAATGCCCACCCCCACCCCATCCCCACCATGATTATCAGTTGACATTGGTCAGTCAAACTTAATTAGTTTGTAGAAACTGATCTTTGCTAAGTTGGTAACATTGGTCCACAACATCCCCTAAACTTTGGACACACTCACCCAGCAATACAGAGTCCAGAAGAAACTGGGTGCAAGCTTGAAGGACACCCAATATGGCAAGGAAGTAGCACGGCTCCTGGGGGCTAGAAATGCTTCTTCCCCTCTATGGGGAAATTCCCCGTAGGCATGTTGTAGATATACCATTGGGCTCCTTAGATCTGCCTTTCCTCATCACATTCCACCTGTGCTTGGCTCCCAGTGTAGCTGTTTCTGGTAACTGCTACCATCACAAGGATGCTTCCAGGGTGCTGAGAAGACCCACCAACCCTCAGAAGTTCACAGGGTTTTCTTCTGGCCAAGGCATGGGAGAGGGGAGGAAGATAGCAAAGCCCCAGCTCTTTATTCTCCCTTCTAAACATTCCTTCTCAGGTACTTGGGCTTAGCCAGAGCAATGCTCTCCTCTCTGAAGCCAGAAGCTCGACTCCTCATGTTCCCAGCTGGCTCACTCTTTTATAGATGGCCCCACAAGAATTGACCCTGTGCCTTCAATTCAGCTGAACACACTCCAGCTCATCTGAACACTTTCTAAGATATCTAAATTAATTTGGCATTTACTATTTATCCTTTCATTACAAACATGTATAATCAAGCAAAACAAATTACCTCATTGGCCATGCCCAAAAATGTCTCAATCTGCACTCTGAGTTAAGAGGTGGATAGCAGGCTTCATCGGGCAGCCAGGTGGTGCAGTGGATAGAGTGCTGGGCCTGGAGTCAGGAAGACTCATCTCCCTAAGTTCAAATCTGGCCTCAGACACTTACCGTGTGGCCCTGGACAAGTCATTCTACCTGTTTGCCTCGGTTTTCTCATCTGTAGAATGGGCTAGAGAACGAAATAGCAAACGACTCCAGTATCCTTGCCAAGGAAATCCCATGGAAATCATGGGGTCACAGAGAGTCAGACGTGACTGAAAAACAATGGCAAAAAGTAGGTTTTGTTATTTGTCCTCTGTAATTGAAATTGGCCATTACATTCATCAGAGTTGTCTTTCAAAAAGTTTTTTTTTAACCATGTTGTTGTTATTGAATACATTTCTCTCCTAGTTCTGCTTCTGTGATCAGACTTGTGCTTTAGGAAAATCACTTTGGCAGCTGTATGGAGGATAGACCAGAGAGGGGACTGAGGCAGGCAGAGCAGTGAGAGGGTCACTGCAATAGTCCAGGTTGGAGGTGAGCCAGCCTCATGGTCTTGGTAGTGAGAGGAGAGAAAAGGAGGTGTGTTCAACAGATGGTTGCAGTAAAATCCACAAGTCTTGGCAGCAGATTGGATCTGGGGGTAAAGGAGAGAGAGCAGTCCGTGATGATCCTGAGCCATGAGCCTGGGAGCCTGGGAGGATGGGGGGTCCTAGCCAAGTTGGGAAAAGCAAAGGTTTGGGGGAGGGGGAGTCCTTTCCCTCAAAATGAAGAGGAGGGGGCCTCTGACTTACTGCCCCTCTTTCAGCACAGAGCCTGCCACACAGGTCATGACCCACAGTCACGCGGTGTTCTGAAGGCCAAAAGGGTGTTGAAGAAGATGGAATTTCTCCAAGGGCACCTGTAGGGCTGCTACTCTGGAGTCTAGGCTCTCATTTAGATCAAAAGCGCCCCAAGAGGCCAATGCTAGGTACAGAAAGGAGGGGGGCATCATTGGAAGCTTGCGGAGAAGTGGATGAGTTTTAGCTGATAATAGGTGAAGGGCAGACTACATTGGAGATAGAAGAGAGGCCAAATTCATCAGCTTGTAAGGCCCTCCACTACTGGGTCTTAACCTGCCTTTCAATCCAGTGTGCTTACAATGTGCGGAGCAGAGTGCTAGGCACTCAGAGTCGATCCATCAATAGACATTTATTAAGCATCTGTTGTGTTCCAGGCACTGGGTGCTGAGGATGAAGAAACTAAGATGAAATAGGCTCTTCAGGTGGCTCAGTGGATAGAGCTCCAGCCTTGGAGTCAGGAGGACCTGAGTTCAAATCTGGCCTCAAACACATAACATTCACTAGCTGTGTGACCCTGGGCAAGTCACTTAACCCCATTGCCTCACCAAAAAGAAAAATAAAGAAATGAAGAAAGAATATTAGCTTCTCTTAGGGAGACAATATGGACAAGTATAGGTGTGCAACAGGCAACTATAAGGTTGTGGGGGGGGAGGGGAGGCCACCAGGCAGCAGCATGTAAGAGAGATCTGGAAAAGTCCCATGATCATTGATTTAGACCCAGAAAGGTGCGTTAGAAGTCATCCAGTTCCACCTCCTCGCTTTACTGATTAGAAGGCTAAGGTCCAGGATTACGCAGCAATAAGTGACAGAACCAAAATGCAAACCCCAGGCCCGCAGCTCCATGTCCAACACTTTTCTGGATGCAGACATCACGGCATTTGGGGGTTTGAGTTGTCAGGTTTGGTAGGGAAGACAACCACTCCCTCTCAGATGGCCCCCACCCTCGGGTGGTCAGAGCCATGCTTCCAGCTCCTCCTTCAGCATCCCAGGGACTTGGGTTTTCTGTAGCTCACATCTTCCCTCAGCTGCTGGGGAGAGCTTTCCTTGACTAGGCCTTACTCGTGAAGTCACGCACAGGGCAGTTGCTAATTGTCTCAGTCGGGGCTTAGAAAGAAAGATTCTCCTTAACCAGCCTATGTCACCATTGCTTAGCTCATTCTTTGTCTAGGGAAGTCCATGAGGATCCACATCCATGTAACATAATCTTTTTTTTTTCTGCTTTGTGGTTGCTAATTACTGGCCAGTAACATCTCTGGGGTTCCTCTAGATTCTTACTGGGTGGGGGAGGAGGGGAGGTGTTGGGGGAGAAATCTCAGCAATTTGGGAAGAGATTTGCCTTCTCTGTGTGTCCTCAGGGTACCCCCCCTCCCCTTCCCTCCTTTCCCATATCTCATGTTCCTTTTAATCACTCCCAGTGTGCTGTCCTTCAAGCACCACACATACTGACATTTTAGAGAAAAGTTTTTCGTTACATTTTTCAATTAACAAGAATTTCTTTTCCTTGTCACTCCTCACTCGGCGCTGAAAAAACAAAATCGAGTCCTCTAACAAATATATGTAGTAAGTAAAACTCAGCCCCAATGATCACGTTGGAAAAGATGTGTTGTTCTATGTTCCTAGTTAGGTCATGCCCTCCCAGTCAGGAGGGGGGTAGTACTCATTGTCATCCATGCCGTAGAATCCTGCTTGGTCACTGCACTCCTCCGTTATTGTGTCTCTCGGAGTCGTTTGTCTTGACCACGTTGTTATCGTACACACCATTTTCTTGGATCTTCTCCTTTCACTCTGTATGAGTTTATATAAGTCTTCTGTTTCTCTGAAGCCGTCCCTTTCACCATTTCTTATGGCACAAGAATATTCCTTGACATTCTTATGTAAACTTTTGATTGGCCTTTAACTAGCGGATGGGCACACCCTTGGTTCTTTACCACCACAGGAAGAGTTGCTATAAAAGTCTTTGTGCATATGTGTTCTTATCTGCTTTTCTTTGCTCTCTTTGGTGTATTGACCTAATGTTAATAATCATTGGATCTGAAGGCAGATACCCTTTAGGAGTTTAGGAGCTTTTCAGAATGATTGGACCCATTCACAGCTTCACCAACTATACATTAATGCACCTGTTTTCCCATAGCCCCTCCAACATTTGTTGTTTTCATTTTTTTTTATTAGTTTTGCCAATCTGCCGGGTGTGAGGTATGCTCTTAGAGCTGTTTTAATTAGCATTTCTCTGTTAGTGATTTGGAGCATTTTTAAAAATCTGGCTGTTGATAGCTTGGATGTCTTTCCTTGAGAACTGCCTATCCATAGCCTTTGACCACCTATCAATTGTCAAATGGCTTTTACTCATAAATAAAACCTTGAATCTGGTTCCTGTTTAAGAGCCATTGGTTGATACAGAAATTGAATAATCTTAAAAAAAAAAGCATCATGGAATGGTTTGAAAGACATAATAACTGGTCAATGCAGTTACCACCCAGGATTCTACGGGACTGACAGAGAGGCTCAGAGAGAGAGCCAGCAGGGAGGAAGAGGAGGAGGAGGAGGAGGAGATGAGGAAGAAGGAATTTCACTATTACTCTTCTCAGGACCAGGGAGTTGCTACAGTCTCCCTGCCCCCACCTTTTCGCCTCAGCATTCTCTGTCCTGTGGGTTCATGGTTTTAGAAGCAGTAATGGAGGCACTGGGGAGCAGTCCGTCCCTTCTCTCCTCCCTCAGTGGTGCAGAGACCATTGCACCCCAGTGCATAGCTCACCTTTTGTCTTTTAGCATTGACTGCTCCAAGCTCTGACATCAGTTCTGAGTCTGTGCTTTCAGGTGTGTTGGCTATGGTGGTGCTGATTTAGCTGTGTGTAAATTGGTGCCTCTCAGTAGGGATGTAAGCTATGTGAGGGCAGGAACTGCCTCATTTTGTTGTCTCCCTAATGGCTGGCACACACTAAGCCCTTAATAAGTAGTCTGAATTGAATCACAGACCTTAGCAGGCCCATTTTACAGATGAGGAGCTGAAGCTCTGAGTGCCCTGCCTGGGGTCACACAGGATTCGAATCCTGGCCGCCTTGGGCATGACTATGCTGCCCACCCAGGCCCACATTTCCAAGTCTCTAACCAGTTCTTGGTTCCTGAAGATGTCTCTCCACAGCCCTCCCCTGTGGCTAGGCCTCCTTCCAGAAGGCAGAGTCTGGGCACCAGTAAGGGCTTAGCCAGTGTTGTGTTCCACAGACCCTAAGCACCAGCACTGTGGGGGACAGGAAGCTCTTGGGGGACACAGCTCCCCAGGGGATGAGACACAGAGGAGTCAGAGTCAGAGCTCTGCTCCTAGCACCTCGCCTTGGTACTTGTGTGCCCAATGGTGGAGATACTGCCAAGGCGAGAGAAGAGAAACCCGAGGCTACTGCAGTTCCCAAGACACAGTACAGAGAACAGGAGAGGGCCCCAGGAGAAGACCCTGTGGGGAATGGTGTCCTCTGGGGGCCTTGAACCTGACTGGTTCAGTGAGCTGGGCCTGAAGTCAGGAAGACCTGAGTTCAAAACCCACCTGAAACATTAGTTGTGTGATCTTGGGCAAGCTATTTAACCTTGGTTTCTTCATCAGTAAAATGGGGATAATAATACTCCTCTCTCCCAGGGTCATTGTGAGGGGGAAAAAAGGAGATTCTATTGGTAAAGCTCTTAGCACAGTGCCTGGCACACACAAGGTGCCTAATAAATGCTTGTTCTCCCTTCCCTTCTTAGCTTTATATTCCTCCCAATGGGGAAGCATACAGTTTCTGGCTTCACCCTGCTCTGGCTACACCTGCTTTTTCTCTGGTACTTTCACCCAGTGGCACAAACATTTGGGGTCTCCTCTGGGTCTGGGCCATCTCTTAACTGGACAGCCCTGTCCCTCAGGGCCCTGGATTGTCACCCAGGACAGGGGGTGTCACTTGAGAGAGCCTTTGGGCTTGTCTTAAGAGACTTGTTGTTTGTAGAATGAGGAAGGGGGACTCTCGGCTCTCTGCTTTGGTCAGACCACTAATGGAGGACGGCATTCTGTTCTCAAGAGAACATTTTAGGAAGTTCACTCTCAGCAAGTCCAGGGGAAGAAGGTGGTCAGGTTCTTGAGGTAATTGGAGACCAGGCTGTGGTGAGCCCATCTAGCATCGAGCCTGGCCTGAATCTGCCACTTAGCAGCTGTGTGACCGGGAAGAAGTTGCTTCCCCTCTTGGGGGTCCCTCTTCTCAGTTGTCAATGACAGAGTGGAATGGGTGGCCTCAGGCCTCTCCAGGCTCTAAGGAGAAAATGCTAAGCTTTTCTGAACATGGGTATTTGGGTTAGAGAAGAGAAAGCTGGGGTAAGTGTATGTGTGTGAGTGTATGTATATGTATATGTATATGTGAGTGTGTGTATGAATGTATATGTGTGTTTGTGTTTGTGTGTGTATGTGTGAATGTATGTGTATGAGTGTGTGTGTAAGTGTGTTTGTGTGTGAGTGAGTGTGTGTAAGTGTGTTTGTGTGTGAGTGAGTGTGTGTGTGCGTGCGTGTATGTATGTGTATGAGTGGTGTGTGTGTGTGTGTGTGTGTGTGTGTGTGTGTGTGTGCTGGGCAGGGCTTCATCGCTGTCCTTCATTATCTGTAGGGCTCTTTTGGCTAAGGGGTATTGAGGTGCCAACAGACAGGACCAGGAGCCAGGCAATTAGCTCCTTGACTCAGCCTGAGTCCTACTTGGGGCATTAGGGAGCCCTATCACCAGCCCGAGGCCTCCGAGGCACCCTCCAAGATCTGGCCTCCTCTTGCCGCTTTGTGCAGTCCTAGGACCCTGGACAGTCCAGCAGGCTCCTGGCTCCACCCCCCGGCTTCCTTTCCCCGCCTCCATCTGGGTAGGCCCTGCCCTACTCAGTCAAGACCAGGGGCCCAGCGGAGGGGGATGGGACAGACGATCGGCTGGCCCAAGCGACGGAACCAGCCTCTGGCTCTCAGGCTGAGGGTGCACCCCTCACCATGCAATGCTTGGGCTGGCGCCCCCAGCGGAACCACTCCCGGGAACTCTTCTTACGGGAGCAGAGCTTGAATGTAGCAGCGCTCAACTCCCAGAGGCTGGGTGAGTGGGGTCAGCCCAGGCTGGAAGGGACGGGCCGGAGCTGGGCTTGGGGCGGGGGGGGACCGACGGGTGCGCGACCCGGCGAGCGCGGTCCCGCTCCTGGCAGGAGAAGGTAGAATCTCTTCCGCCCGCCCCCTCCAGACTCCTCCTAGTACTCGACACCGTGCTTGGGGCAGTGCGCCCGTCTAACTTGGGCAGTGTGCATGCTGGCGTGCGCAGGGCTGCCGAGGCGCAGCGGGGCTGCCGAGGCGGAGCGAGGCACACCTGCGGCCCGGGAGCCTCTCCGGACTGTGAGCTGAGGCTCTGCCATGGAAAGGAGGGCAATCCAAGGCCGCGTATTCCCTCGCCCCCAGAGCGCAGGACGTCTAGGTTCCTGCCCAGCTCTGCCACTTCCCAGCTGGGCTCTGCCAACAGGTCCCTTCCCGTTCCTGAGCCAGCTAGCCATCTGGGACCTTAGAGGTAGAGATTCGATGTGGCAGGAGATAATGGATGCACAACATGGAGACATCTGTGCGCTCTCCACATCTGGGTGCGTCTCTGAATGTGTATGTGGGTGTGCATGGGATTATCTGAGTTGGCGTCTATGATTGTGTATATGAGTGAGTGTGATCTCTCCAGCCGTGGCGCTCTATAGAGCATCTCTCCATGTAAGACCTTATGTTTGCACCATGCACAATCAGCACACTCATGTAGCTGTGCCCATACACGTGTTTGAGGAGTAACTGCAGAGTGCAGGTGTGCATGTCTAGAGGGGAGACAGCGGCCAAGTAATTGGTAGAAGTGAAGTTTCATAGGTGGAAATACATGTGTGTGCATTTGTGTAATTACTTGTCTTGGTACATATGAATCTGCGTGTGTGTGAATCTCTCTGTGGCCCAGTAGGGGATTTGGATTGGTTGGAGGTAAGAAGAAGATTAATCTGCAACCTTCTCTTTGGCTCCGGTCTTTGAGGGCTGTCCCCCCTCCTAGTCAGAATGGCGTCTGGGAGGTTGTTTGTTTATGTATACATGCGTGCATGCATGCATGCATTATGAATGTGGTGGAACACACTGGGCATTCATCCAGTCCCTATGGACATTGCTCCCTGAGCATGCCTGCAGTTTCCAAGGCTCTCTTTCTGGGGGCTCACTATCTCCATCATTAGCTAAGAGGGAGAGAGTCTTGGCCCCAGGCTTGGAGAGTAGGGACTTGGGAGTATGGATTTGAGTTCTGGCTCTCCACAGGGGCACAGGATGCATAGAGGCTGACCCTCACCCAGCTATAAGACAGCATCCTTCCCTGGCTCACTCCCTCAAGCTGCTTGTCAAGTGTGGGAGGCCCAGGATGAGGGGTGCCCGGCTGGGGTATTATTAGCAAGGTCAGCAATAGGGAGAGGTAGAGTAAATGTCATTTCACAGCCTCAGCAGGAAGGAGGGCTCCTACTCCTCCTTGTGAGTGGCTTCCTAGTGAGGGGGACACCAGGCCAAGCACACCCCCCCCAACCCACCCAGAAGGCACCTAGTCTGCTCTGCTCTGGTACGTGTGCTGAAGTCACTCGGAAAATATTTGTGGATAGATTCATTCTGCCACCATAAGACCATAGGTCTGGGACTGGAAGGAGCCTCAGGACCCCTCAAATGAGATAACTGACATAGAGAACTTTGCAAACCCACCTTAATAAGGCTCTACATAATGAGAGTGATAATAATAGTTAATATTTCTATAGGGTTTACTATCTGCCAGGCACTGTGCAGAGCCCTTTGTGCGTATCTCCTTTGATCCTTACAACTACTCTGACAGGGAGGTACGATCATTTTACAGATGAGGACACTCAGGCAAACAGAGGTGAAGAGACCTTCTCAGGTTCATGCAACTGGTGAGTGTCTGAGGCTGGATTTGAACTTGCGCCCTGTCCATTTTGCCACCTCACTGCCCCAGCCGTTATGTAGTATTACTGTCTATTGCAATCCACTCATTTTATAGTTGAGGACACAGGCCCAGAGGTTCTAGTGACCCATGGAGTCAATGACAGACCTGACTCCAAATCCCAAGCTCTTTCCACTGAGACACACTGCCTCCACTGACTACAGACCCCTGTCCCAGGTAGCAGCTTCTCACCAGTTTGTTAGTCAATTAGTTTGACTTTTACGATTATTGATATTTCTTTTCCTCTTCCACAGCTCTGCTCCTTTAGAGGAGGAGGAGGATTATTCAGTCTAGTGGAGGAAGCAGACCCACTGGGAACAATTTGAAAACTATGGCAGACCTGTGACCTCTGGGGTTCTCAGTGAAGGTTCCTAGGAATAATGGGGAAACTGAGTCTCAGAGAGGTTCTAATTGGCCCAGGTCACACAATGAGCCTGGAAGCCAGGGATTATCACTCTTTTCCTCCCCACACTCTCCTCTCCTTTTGGCCTCTTCTTAGGCTGAGGCCCAGAGTCCAGGAGGTGGGGGAGCAGGGAGTGTCCCTTCCCCATCTCCAGCCTGGGGGAGGTGGCAGTATTCTATAGGGGCTCTCTGTGGCTTGGTCTTGGGGAGGAGGATGGACTGCTTTGTTGGTCAATGCTCTCACTCCCGTTTTTATGGCCTCAGGGTTCCCTTATTTCTCTATAGCAGATTAGTTCCTGGGTGGCTGTAAGCCAACTGGTGGGGGGAGGGTTCCCAGCTGTAGGGAGGTGGGGGTGAGGGGGCTCGCCCCAGTGCGTCTGAATGATTTTGCTCATACTCAGGCACCAGCATCACCTGGGCAGCAGCTGGGCAAACAGCTGGCAGGGGTGAACAAATAGGCTTTGACCTGGGGAGCAGGGCCAGGAGGAGAGGAAAGGAGAGCAGTGTTGATCTCCCATCTGCCCCCAGGCCTGCTTGGTGAAGGATATCATTTCCTGCTGGGTTCTGGGTGGTCCGGCTCCTCCTGGTGCTTTGTGGTAGCTTTCTGGAGGTCAAGAGACTTTTCTGGGGAATTCTTTGAGGCCCAAACCCCTTCTGGATTGAGGGAGGTTGTTAACCCCTGGGGGGAGGGTCCCAAGGTCAATTGGTCCTCTCTGCCCTGGGACTTCCTCCTGTGAGGACTGGGTGTGGGGACTGGGAATGTTTAATGAAGGCAAGACTCAGGGCTGATGTTTGCTGGAGCTGGGACACACCTCCTTGTTTTCAGCATGAGCATTTCTACCTCAGAAATCCACAAAAGCTCCAAACAGTCGGTGCCAGATTTATTGTGCGGTTGATTGTCTAGTCTTCAGAAAGTGATGAAGGATTAATAATGCTGACTAAACTTGAGAGTGTCCTGCATGCATTTTTTTGGAGAGCTGATTATTAAACACTTCCAAGCATGGAGTCTGGGGGCACATTGGAGCAGTGCTGTAGAAGAGAGCTGACCCAGAGGGAAGACCTAGGACCCAGGGGGAAGGTGCAGAGACAGACTGAGGGTCCTGGGGCTGGCTCGTAGACATAGGGATGGAAAGTCCCTTAGATTGGAGGCCTGATTGGATAGACAAGGAAATGGAGGCCAGAGGAGGGGAGCCAGGATTTGGACGTGGGTTTTCCTGACTCCCAAACCAGGTTAGCCACTCTGTGTGATGCTGTCCCACTGTGCTGGGCTCCCCCTCCTCTTCCTCCTCCTTCGAAGTTTGAAAGTAGCAGCTGGAGACTACTTTTCTGGAAGGGTAGAGTGAGAATTCTTTTTCAGGCATGATTTGAACTAGACAGCTCCGAGGTCCTTCCAGCTCTCTAAAGTCTGTGATTCTGGTCCCAGGGAGGGAGGAATCTGGACTTCCCTTGCAGCCTGAGGGAGAGATTCTTTCAGATCCCATCTAATTAGTATTTCAGAGCCAGAAGAAGTTCAATGCTTGCAGCTGGCAGACTCATCACTTTTGACTGTTGGGGAAATTGAGGCTGAGGGCAGGGGAAGTCCCCATGGGAGTTGGGCACAGTTGACCATGAGAATAGGGAAGTCTCTGTGGCTGCTGTCTGAGCCGAGGCACGGCTTCTCCTCATCTCTTATCTGTTCCTGAAGGGAAGGGGACGGTTCCAACCCTTCCCTGGAGGAAGGAAAGTCTTCTGAGATAACACCTAGTGCTTGGCCCAGATCTGAGCTACTTCCTCCTGGAATGGCCCCTCCCTGTCCCTCCTCCAGCCCCTCTCCCCTTAATATGGCTGGCCCAGACAATCAGGGCCCTTCCTTGTCACCTCGGCCTTTTGCAATCCTGGCCCTCCTTCCCAGCCCTCCCTCCATCTTGGTCTTCCTCTCCTCCTTGGGTTTTTTCTTGTTTTGTTCTTGTGTGCAGTCATAGATTTAGAGCAGGAAGGAAGCTCAGGGACCATCCTGTCCAACCCACTTCATTTTACAGATGAGGAAACTGAGGCCCAAAGAGGTGAGGTGCATGCTTGAGGTCATCCTGGAAGTAAGTGGCTGACCTAAGATTTGAATTCTGGTCGTTGGGCTCCAGACTTTCCCCCTGGACCTCCCTGCCTCTCCCACCCTCCTGGAAGGGCTCTGAGCTCCCTGATGGAAGGAAATGCTTTGTTTGTCTTTTCTTTTTTAAAGGAAGAATGTATTCATTTCCTTTCTCCCACCTTTCAAAATGTGTGTGCCAGCAGCTACATTTTGGTTAGGTTGTCCAAGTGTTTGCTGCTGTTCAGTCACTCTGGTCATGTCTGAGGCTTCGTGATCCCTTTTTGAGGGTTAGGGTGAGGATTGGGGTTGGAGTGGTTTGCCATTTCCTCCTCAGATCATTTTACAAATGAGGAAACTGAGGCAAACAGAGTAAATGTCTTGCCCAGGGTCACATTGCTAGTAAGTATCTGAGGCCAGATTTGCACTCAGCTGCCCTACTAAGTGTCTACTATGTGTCAGATCCATGGTCAGCTAGGTGCTTGCTGGGTTGCACTGGCTGCTCCCCCAGGCCCTCAAGCAGCAGGCCCTCATCTGTTGCAGTCAGAGCTGGTGTAATGGGCACAGCTGACTCTGAAGCAGGTGAGATTGGCGTCAGTGCCCGGATGAGGGAATCCTGTGGAGCACCATAGATTTGGAGCTGGGAGGGCTAAGTGACTTGGCCAGGATCAACAGCTAAAAGAGGCAGGCTTTGAAGCCGGGTCCTCCTGGCCCCCAAGTCCCACCCTTTCTCCATCACACTACAATGCAGAACTGGAGATAGTAGGCAGGGTCTGGCCTAGGGGTAGCCACACATGGCCTTCTAGGTCCTCGGGTGCGGCCTTTGGACCCAGGCCAAGTTTTACAGAACAAATACTTTTGTTGAGTGGATTTGTTCTGTGAAGTTTGGATTCAGTCAAAGGGACCTAGAGGGCCATGGTGGCCTTGAGGCCAAAGGTTCCCAGCCCCTGGTCTGGCCCGTCCAACCCAGCCCTGATCATGAAGCTAGCTTCCCTTTGGAGGTTAACTCAAGTAAGAAGCCTAACCAGCTGGGAAAAACTCCATGACAAACCCGCATGGAGCCAGCCTTGACCTAATGAAAGGAGCAAAATTTGTCCTCTTCTGGTTAACTGTACATGTGTCCCCAGCCCCCTCCTGCGGGGATGGCCTCTGTGAGCTCATTCACTCAGAGAGGTTGGGTTCAGTGTGTGACATATTAGAAAGAGCATTGGACTGGGAGTCAGGAGGATCTGGGTTCAAATCCTACCTCAAACTGTTAGCTCTGGGAAGGTCATGTCACCTGTCTCTACCTCAGTTTCCTCATCTGTAAAATGAGGAGGTTGGGTGTGATGGCCTCAAAGACCCTGTCGCTCTTGGTCTCAGGTCCTATATTCTTCCTTGTAGAGTTTAGAGGTTAAAAGAGGAGCGGATACCTTGTAACCTCACTATTCCCCTGGGAGCACAGCCTCAGTGGAATGCAATCTCTTTGAAGGCAGGGATTGGATCATATTTAAATTTTGTATCATTGGGTAAATCTTTGTTGAGATCAATTGAAGCTCTAATGAGGCTTGTAAATGGGGGAAGTCCTGTGAGAGGCCTCTGCTCCTCTGCTGCCCCACTCTGCCTTTGGGAGAGGCCAAGCCAGGCCCCCATGCCCCACTTTCCCCAAGGATTCAGGTTGCAAGAGATGTTTGTAAAACACTTTGCAAGCCTTAGGTCTGTAAATGTGCATTAGTATCCTTTCTGACTCAGATGGAATAGCTTGCTGCCCCTCCCCAGCCCTCCATGCAAGTCCCTGGATCCCCCTTCTTTCTGTCCCTAAAATTTACAAAGTGCAAACATTAGCTTATTCTAGGTTATTGAGTCTTACAATAGTCCTGTGAGGTAGATTATCCCCACTTTACAGTGAGGAAGCTGAGTTCAGTGACTCACCCAAGGTCAAACAGAGTAAAATCTCTGAGGTAGGATGAAAGGAGGTGAGCTTAAGGGGAGGGGATGAAAGGGTCTGCTAAATATTTTCTTTAGGGTGTTTGTAGACAGTGAGAAGGAGAGATGGAAGAGAGAGGGGGTGGGCTCAAGGGAAGGAGTCTGCTTTGGCAAGAAGGGCCCCCTCCTCCTTTGAGAGCCTGGACAGAGGCCTTGCCATGTAGAGGGAAGATGCTGGTGCTCGTTGCAAATGGCCTCAGTCCTGTCAGGAAGACAGAAGGCTGTAGAGTGGCTGCAAAATGGAAGGGCTTGGTGCGCTGATGGACACAAGGACCCTAACTAACCCTTGTCCTGTCCAAAGCCCCTTCCTCTTTTCCAGTCTTCTCACACCGTGGTCCCCTTGGATCCAGGGACCTGGCCTCCATCTCTCGGCTCTGGGCATCTCTCTGGCTGTCCCACCCAGGCCTGGAAGGCTCTCCCTCCTACTGACCTTCCCGGCTTCCTTTAAGTCCCAGCTAAAATCCCATCTTCTACTGGAAGCCTTACCTGGCCCCTCAATTCTGGTGCTTCCTCTCTGCCAGATCATTGCCAATTACCCTGCTACAGCTTGTTTGAATGTATTTATTTGCTTAGTCTCTCCCTCATTAGAACGGGAGCCCCTTGAGGGCAGGGACTGTCTTTTGCCTCTTTTTGTATCCCCAGTGCTTAGCACAGGGCCCGGCACATAGTAGGTGCTTAATAAATGTTTATTGACTGTCTGATTGACAGAATGGTCCTGAAATATATCACCATTCAGAGGAGAAGTGGTGGACTAAGGGCGCAGAATAAGATATACTTTTTCAAGGGTGGCCAATGCATGGATTTGTTTTGCTTACCTATGTTTGTTATAAAGGAGGGCTTTTATTGGGAGGGGGAGTCAGGAGTTAGGGTGGAGGGGTAATGGTAGTGATAAAAAGGAAAAAGCAGGAAAGAACATCAAAGAAACATTTAAAAACTACAGAAGAGAGTCAATGGAGGTTCAGAGAGGGACAGGGGCAGGCAAGGTGGGGCCTGTGGTGTGGAATGCAGCACTTTGTTTTATTGTCTTAGTGATGTACAAGATTATATAGCAATTCTACATGTAATTCTATATTAATAATTTAAATTTGTTTACTCTATAATTTTCAAATGAGTTTGTGTGTAATAGTCATCATTTCACACACAATCCTCTTTTTCTATTTTTTGCATATGGAAATGTTTGTGTGTGTTGGTATTTGCCAAGTACTTCATAAAAAAAGATTAATGGGAAGCCGGATGGTCTGCTGAGAGGAAGGGAGGGAGGAAGGCTGGGCTCAGAGCTGAGGTGAGCTCGCAGAGAAATCCACGAGAGAAATCAGAGATTCTGCCACAGGCGTGAAGGCCCGGCTGACTTTACTGTGGACTGGCAGGTCTCAGCAGCTGCTCATTTTGTGCTTGGCAACTTGGGAGTCACAGTGGAGAAGGCCGATGGTGGGGCCCTTGGAGGGGGGAGGGGATCTCAGATTGGGGAGGGGACCTCAGGCTGAGGCTTGGCCTCGCAGGAACAGTGGAAGGACAAGCAGGCAACTCTAGGGGGGTGACCCTTCACTGCCGGACCGAGGCTTTAAAAGGAGGGAAGTGGAGTCAGAGCAGGGAGAAAATGTACTGGGGGGTGGGGGGCACGGTGAAGACTCGAGCATCTGCCAGTCACAATGCAAAGAGGCGAGAGCAGGCACAGGAGGAGGGGAGGAGTGGAGATTGGGCTCTGAGGAGGAAAGCTAGTCAGTCTCTGGGCTGGGCCTCAGGGGTGACTGTGGTTGTGGGAGCTGAAGAGGTGTTTGAAATGATAGGGCTGTGAATAATGAGGTTACCAAAGATGTGGGCAGGGACTGGCAGAGAGAGAGAAAGGCTGCCGCTGCTGCTCAGTCCTGTCTGACTCTTCCTGACCTCATTGGGGTTTTCTGGGCAGAGATACTAGAGTGGTCTGCAATTTCCTTCTCCAGCTCTGTTTACAGATGAGGAAACTGAGGCAAAGAGGGTGAAGTGACTTGCCCAGGGCATTCACAACTAGTGAGTATCTGAGGCCAGACTGGAACGCAGGAAGACAGTCTTCCTGACTCCAGGCCTAGTATTCCTTCAACTGAGCCACCTAGCCGCCCTGAGAGAAGCCTTACTCAGATACTGCACTTCCTTGAGGAATTAGGGAGGGTGAGTGACCTGAAGGCAGACACATGGCCAGAGACAAAAATACAGACGGTAACAGAATCAAGCATCTGGAATTTACGCAGAGAGCGATGAGGCACAGCTGGATGGGCGTGATTGTGGGGAGCGGTGTCTCCTCCTGGCCCCATGGCAGGAAAGCATTGGGAGAGGAGAGGAGGTGAAGGATGGGGTGTCTTCATGGGAAAGCTGGCTGTCAGAAACTAGAAGAGATGGAAAGGCTGTAGGAGGAAAATCCAAGGAGGAAGGGTGGGGAATCTCTCACACACACACACACACACACACACACACACACGCGCTTACATGCATACACATACATACACACTCACTCACACGTGCCTGCACACATGCTCATATGCACTCACTCACACACGCATACACATACACACTCACACACGCTCACATACACACTTACACATGCTCACACACTCACACGTGCCTGCACACATGCTCACATGCATACTCACACATGCACACACATGCGTACACATACACATACTCACTCATACACGCACACTCACACACGCTCACACATGCTCACACACATACACATACTCGCACATGCCTGCACACATGCTCACATGCTCACATGCACTCACTCACACATGCATACACATACACGCTCACACACGCTCACATGCACACATATACACACTTACACATGCTCACACACTCACTCACGTGCCTGCACACATGCTCACACACATACACACGCGTGCTGTCTCAGGTCCTCAAGTACCAAATTTAGGGCTCCTTCCACTACCCCTCTCTGAATATTCCCTCCACCCTTTGCTTCATAGCACAGCCAGAAATCCTCCTTGTGAAGAAACCTAGTTCAGGGCCCCTGCTCTAAAGTCTAAAGAGGCTCCCTTTTGCTCCTGAGTCAATTTCAGATTTCTCTGCTCAGCCTTGAAGCCCCTTCTTTGTCCCATGACACCTTACCTTTCCAACCTTAGTTGACATTATTCCCCTTCAGGTCCTCTACGCTCCAACCAAACAGTATGATACACCAATCTTGGGACACACTCCATACTTTCCTGCCTCTATACCTTTGCTTATGCTGTTCCTGGTGTCTGGAATAATGCCTTTCTCTTTCTTTTCCTGTTAAATCCCTCCCCATCCCTTGAAGCTCCATTCAGACAGCAGGCAGCCTTTTCCAATACCTCTTCTTAGTGGGTAACCAATCTTCCGTCTCAGATCATACAAAATGCTTTGTACCTCTCTGGTGCATTTAGCAATACTTTGTATTGGAATGGTATGTGTATGTATGTGCATGTGCATGTGTGTGTGTGTGTGTGATGGCACCCTACCAGACCATAAGCCCCATGAGGGCAGGGGGCCTGGCTTGTCCAAACTTTGAATGTGTGTCCTGCACACACACGTGGTATTTATTGTATGTTTGTTGTATTCAATAGAATGGAAAGAGATGGAAATGTCGAAGAAGGAGCAGGTTTGCAGAGAATGTTAACAGAGTGAGATTTGGACATGCTAAGCATGAGCTGCTGTTAGCAACTCTGAGAACTCTCCTAACGTCAGACAGAAATCCAGGGTGGGGCTGGAGAAGAGGGTCCGACCTAGGAGATCTGGCAATCATGTGCATATAGGGGAGAGGCAGAGCGGGCTGCCCGAGCAGCTAGAGTGCCAGCTGCCTCCAGAGTCAGAAACCCTGGGCTGAGTCTGTAAAAACAAAAAACAAAACTGCTTCAGCTGCAGAATGGTTATTGATTCACAGTGGTGGAGGGTGGTCTCTATGGACTTAGGTGTAGACCCTTCACAGGAAGTCCTAAAGAGAGATCATAGTTGGAGCCTGGAGGGTGTACAAGAATATCAAGGGAGAGTAGTGAGATTACCATGGAGGGCCATAGATAGATAAAACTCTGGAGGCACCAGTGCTGAGGGTTAGGGAGCCCAAGTACATCTGGGAGATGGAGGCTTGGCCAGGGAGACAGATCTAGCTGTCATCTGGGGGGGGGGTGCAGGACCTGGGGAATGAGGAGCAGAGGGCTGGGGCCAGCACAGGAGGAGGTGCTGAGGTGGGACAGTGACGTCCACAGAGAGGGATTGATGTGAGGAGACCATGCTTAACCTTGCCCTCGATTCCTTCCCCACCCCAGGCCTGCAGATGATGGGGACTTGAAATTCCTGCTGAAAGGCTCCCAGCTCCTGAAAGTCAAGTCCAGCTCATGGCGGAAAGACAGATTCTACAAGCTACAGGAAGACTGCAAGACCATCTGGCAGGAGTCTAAGAAAATGATGCGTTCTCCAGAGTCCCAGCTCTGTGAGTTGAGATTGGCTCAGCTGGGCGGATCTGGACTGACTGGGCTGAGCACAGCTTGGGCACAGCAGCGCTGGGTAGGGCAGGGCAGGACTAGACTGAGCTGGGCTGACCTGGGTCGGAGAGCAGGCTTTCTCTTGGAGGCTCCACCAGATCTACCCTGCTTGCTTATCTTGGGGGATCAGTCAGGTTGCCTGTGGAATCTCTGCCACGGGAGGGGCCTGGGCTGAGCACTGGGGGAGGTGAAGAGAGAGAGGGCAGACGACTCTGGGGGAATGAGGAAACCCGGCTGCTGCCCTCGGAACTGTAGCTGATGGGAAAGGAATCCAAAAAGGAGGGAAGAAGGTAGAGAGTCCAAACCATAAGTCATCAGTGAGCATCACTCGGCTTCTGGGGCATTGCAAGATGTATGTTATTCAGGGGCTGGCACGTGATCGCTAGGCACCAGGTCGGGTCCAGCCATCACAGAGCTCTGACCCCAGCCCCAGTGGCTGTGCCATCCCCCCATCCCCAGCTCCCTTCCACCTGCTCTGCCTTTATCTCAGGTGTTCTATCTCAGGCTCTAAGCTGCTTGAGGGCAGGGGCTTTTCCTCTGTATTCCCAGTGCCTGGCATATAGCAAGGCCTTGGTGAATGCTTGCCGATAGATCCAGAACAGCTGCTACGAGGCTCAGCTCATCTCCTTTCTGGGGGACACAGCCCTGGACTTTCAAGGGCCAGGAGCAGCAGCAGGGGATCTCAGCAGAGCTGATGGAGTCTCCCAGTCCCTGGAAAGAGGTGGCCTGCGTGAAAGTCTAGTTGAAGGAGTTTGGAGCTGACTGAAAGGAATCCCCCAAAGTGGTGATTTTGGAGCCAGCCTAGCCTGGGGAGCAGCCCTTTGTAGAATGATTCCTGGGGTTGTGGGGGGGAAATTCAGAACGGGAAGAGATTTGGGATGGCCATTGAGTACAACCCCCCTTTATACAGATAGAAAACTGAGGCTGAGAGAGGTCATGAGGTCACGGAGTTAGTGCTGGAATGGACCTGGGGGTGGCCATCTACAGCAACTTTTACAGATAAGGAAACTGAGGCCCTGAAGGGTCATCGGGTCATGGAGTCCAAACTGAACAAGGCTGTAGGGTCATTTAGGTCACCTCCTTCACCAAGTCCAAGGAGTGATGGCACTCTCCCAGGTCAGAGTGGCAGAGCTGAGTCCTCTGAAGTCCTCCTTCCCCTGCCTGTGTCCCAAGCCCTGGTGACATTTGTCCCCTCCTTCCTGCAGGGCTTGGCTCTGAGGGTGGAGAAGACATAGCTTTCTGAACCCACTGCCACTTCCTGATCAGCCCTGCCCAGCCAGGACCCACCCTGTGTGCCAAGGGCCAGGCAGAGTCAGCAGGACAATGTACCCCGGTAGGGACGGAAAGCTGGGTGATGGAATGTGGAGAGAGGAGTTATAGAATGGAACCCTGGGCCACAGAAGGTGTAGCTCTGAGGCCAGGGTGGCTGGCTTACAGCCCATACTAAATTGGGGCAAAAGGACAAGAATGAAGCCTGGCAGCTAGGTGCAGGGTGGGAAGGAAGTGTGAGTCCCAGAGTCCCTGGGTTTCTGGCTCGCTAAGCAGGGGCGTGAGATTAGGGTAGAGCCTGCCAGCTCTGGGGGGACAGGTCAGGGGTAGCATTGGGGTGGGAGGAGATGCAGAGGGCTGTCTGTCCTCTCCGTCCTCTACTCCGCTCCCCACCCATGGACATAGACCCAGATAGATACTGACACAGGTCAGGAAGGAGAAGCTGGCTGGCTTCCTGCTTGTACAGGTGCATGGGTGGAGAGCCTCAGGCCTGGTGAGCTGGCCCCTCCTAGCAAGCAGGCCCTGCTTCAGTCCCTAGCCCCTCCCCCCCAATCTTCTAATACCCGGGGCAGCTTCAGAGACATCATCACTTAGAGATGACCCAGGCATGGCCATGTTGTCTTGGTCTCCAAAACCAAGGCCTTACCTTCCTCACTGCCAGATCGGGCTACCCTTTCCTGCCCCCTCCCCTGTCAGTTTGAGGCTCCCATGTATAGGGTCTATGGAGAGGAGAGAAGAGGGAGTGCCTTGGTCACTTGGTCTGAGCAATGGGCTTTAGACCCTGGCCTGGCTGCAATTAGGCCCTTGGCCCTAGACAAAGCTGGGAGCTCTGAGAGATTCAGTGGGGGATTCAGGAATTAGGCAAAGGAAGGTAGAGGAGGGGCAAGGCTGGAGCAGACAGGGCTGCCTCCCTGAGCCTCGAGTCTTGCGAGGTTGGGCAGAAGAACTGCAGAGAAAAAAAAATCAGAATTGGAGAGAGGCCCCACAGTCCTGAGAGCTGTCTCGTTTATAGCCCTGTAAAGCTGAACACACCCTTTCAAGTTTAATGTATCACTCCCAGGAGAGACAAATGTTTGACAGTGGAAGGAGGCTTGTGGGTATGGGTGATGAATCCACTCCTGGGACACTCATGTCTGCCTGTCTTATGTTGGGTTGCCTGGATCAAGGGAGGGGTCCCTGCAAGGCTAAAAGTCAGTGATCACAGGATCCTCTACCTACATGCAGAAAAGACCTCAGGGATCTCAGCGTCCTCGCCCTAGAACCAGACCTCTGAGCCCATCTCATTCTGCCCCTCATTTTACAGATGAGGAAACTGAGGCCCAGAGAAGCAGCCTGCCCTGCTACGGTTCATTCACTCGTCCCCCTGTGCTGACTGAATAATGCCACGGGATGCAGAGCCCAAGACTCACTCAGCTCTGGGCATTCCAAAGCTCAACCCTGGCCCCTGGGGAGCAGCTCACATTTCTAGAAGGCTGTTAGACTTCCGGGGACTTTCCCATGTATGCTCTCTTCTGATCCATATAACAGTCCTGGGAAGTTGGTCATGGAGGTGTTGTTATCTCCATTTCATAGATGAGGAAACTGAGGCTCAGAGATAGGCAGTGACTTTCCCAAGGTCAAACAGTTTGGTCTCTGACTTTGCCCCATCATATTTCTGAAGCATTGTCGGTTTCTGGGTCTGTTGTCTCCAGCGCCACAAGGGCCCACCTTAAAGTTTTTTTTTTAAGGCAATTGGGGTTAAGTGACTTGCCCAGGGTCACACCGCTAGTAAGTGTCCAGTGTTTGCTCTGAGGCTGGATATGAACTCAGGTCCCCCTGACTTCAGAGCCGGTGCTCTATCCACTGCACCACCTAGCAGCCCCCCACCTTAAAGTCCTGGGGAGCTCCTTTTCAGCTGTACCAGAGCACTCACCCTACCTGGCTTTGCCAGCAGAAGCTGAGCTGAGCCAAGGCACAGATTTGGGGTGCTGGCATCATCTCCCTTCCACCCAAAGCTCTTTCCCTAAAGAGGGGGGAGAGCACATCCCAATGCATCCTGGGAGCATAGCAAGCCAATAAGCAGGAAAGGCATTGTCCTTCTCCAGGGAAGTGGAGTGGGAGTGGGGGTGCAGGGCAGGCCTCAGCCAGGTGAGCGCAGAAGTGGCCTCCACAGGCCAGAAAGGCAGAGGCCAGAGGCACCCAGAGCGCAGAACAGGAGCTCGGGAAGAAGACAGACACAGACAGAGTGGACTAGACCGCCCAACCCTGTATCCCAAGGGGGATGAGCTCAATTTCTGGTCAAGAAAGGCAAGTGTTACTTCATACAGTAGGGAGTTCATATTTAGGGAATATGTGTGCACTCATACACACATATGAATATGTGAGAGTTGCATTCTTACAGCACTTTACATATGCTAACTCATATATATTCCTGGATATGGTTATTGCTATTTCAGTTACGCCCGGTTCTTCCTGACCCCATTTGGGGTTTTCTTGGCACAGTATTGGGAGGGTTTGCCATTTCCTCTCCAGCTCATTTTACACATAAGGAAACTGAGGCCCAGGCTGGGGAAACCAGTGCCTTGGAGGACTCCGTAGCTCTACTCTGAACAATAAAGGATCCCTCCTGTGGGAGGCAGGGGGAGGGGACCCCTCTTCCTGACCTTCCTCGCCCCACCATCTTCATGTCCCATTATTTCTGGGCCCCCTTCCTCTCTCACTGGGTGCCCCTGGGTGCACCATTCACCCTGGCTGAGCCTCAGGACACCCACCTATATCGGGGCCACAATCCCTCTTTCTGTACACAGAGAGCTGGGAGGTTGGCTGGTCTGTGAGTTCCCAGTTCAATGATAGCGAAGGGGGAGATTAGAGGGAGAGAATGCCTCACCAGCCCCTTAGTTTATCTCCTTCCCTGCTTCCCCTCCAGACTCACAGCCTTTCAGTTTCCAGAGACAAAGGAAGGCCTTATCGCTTTGCCTGGGAAAACGGGCATCAGGATGCTGTCTGTGCTGGTGGGAGTGGGGGAGGGACCAGAAAGGGGGCTACCAGCAGGACAAAGCCAGTTTCATGGGTAGGGAGAGACCCTACTTCTTCCTCCCTGGGAAATAGAAGTGCTAAGCCTTGGGTAGGGATTGGGACCCAGGCCCTGGCACTGGGGGTGTAGAAAAGGGCTCTGGGGCATGTCCCCACTCCCAGAGTGGTGGGCCATTCAGAAAGTCTCAGATTAAGACTCAGGACCTGGGTTCAAACCTTCATCCTGATTTACAAACCGCTAGTGAATTTCTTCACTTCCATGAGCCCCATAGGTAAACTGAGTCCCAGGTAGGGTGAACAATGTGTCCGTGGTCACCAAGTAACCTGTGAAAGGCAGGTGCTGAACAAGGTGATTTCTAAAGTCTCTTCTGGTGCTAAAGCCCATGAGCCCTGCCTTCCACACTGGCCCTGTCCCCGCTCTGGCACGTGAGCTTTGCAGGTGGGACCCACCCTGTCTCAGGCTATCAGAAAATGGTGGAGAAGTGAGGTCCGATTGGCAGGTCCCTCCATCCCCAGTGAAACCCCCTCTTGGGTAATTGCTACATTCTCACTTCTAAGCAGCATAGCACTTGACCAAGGACCCTGTAAGACCCTCAGGGAAACACAAGCTGCCCCTCTGGAGGTAGGGAAGCAAGGAGATGGCCCACAGAGGACAGGAGAGGCCCCCTGACATGGCAGCTGACTCCCTGCAGCCTGCTGAGTGCCTGAGCTGCCATCTCCCATGCGGAAAGGGATGAGTGCTCATGAAGCGCCTACTAGGTGTCAGGCTTTGTGTTGAGTGCTTTACAATATCTCATTGGATCTTCTTTTCATGTGCTGCACTGAAGTCTCACATGAGTTGGGTAAGTCCAGAGCCATAGCTAGGCCCCTCTAACTAACACCCACCTAGGAAATGGGGTCGAATTAGTGGGAATTCGTTAGATTTGGAGTTGGAAGATCTGCTAGTGACTTCTGAAAGACTGAGTGTTATAGGACTGGAGAAGGGCAAACGTACCAGTTCTAAATCAAAAAAGGAAGCAGGTAAGTTTGTCATTGATTGCTACCAACATTCTAGCCTGAGTCATTAAAAGGATGGTTTGTGACCATTCAGAAAAGGAAGCTGCAGTCACCCAAAGCCAACCTGGCTTCCTCAAGACCAGGATCAGACTGCTTTCCTTGGTAGGGGGAACACTAGACTGGCAGATGAGGAAGTGCTAGAGGCAGAGCCATTTACCTGGATTTACCTTGACCGAAGCCTCAGGAGGGTGGGGTGGCCCAGGGATGGTACAGGCAGGTACGTTCAAAGCTGGTTCAATGACTGCACTCAGAAACTGGTCCTTAGCTGCTCATCCTCCCCCTTGGAGAGTGGAGTGGGACCCAAGGCCACTGGGCTTGTCCTCGTGCTGTTCCACGTTTAAATCAGTGACTTGGATTAGTGCCAGGGTGACTTGCTTACACACTCAGCAGTGTGGGACACAAAGCTGGGAGGGCTAGCTAGCACACTGGATGGGAAGCAAAATTCAAAGTGACCCTGATAGGTGAGAGCTTTGGACCAAACTGAATGAGATGGATTTGAATAGAGATGGATATAAAGTCTTCTGTTTAACTGCTTTCCCAAGTGTAAGATGGGAGGTATGGCTAGCTAACAGTCTATATGAAAATGATCTGGGGGCTTGAGTGGACCACAAGCTGGACACTCTGTGGCAGGGAGGCTGCCTTAAGAGAGGCATGAGGTGGAGGGCTCAGAAGGTGAGAGTTGTGCTGTCCTCTGCCCTGCTGAGGTCCTGTCTGAGAGTCCTGTGATCAGTTCTGGGCCCCATATTTTAGGACAGAGATTGGTGACACCTGGAGGGATTGAATTCAGTTAAATAAACATTTATTAAGTGCTTACTAGAAGTAAGGGGCTCAGTGTAGTTCAGGGGACAGAGTACTGACAAGTCAGGAGAGCTGTGTTCAAATCCCTCTCACCTCCTTTGCTTAGATCCTCCCTTTCCCACCCTCTACCCTTCCAACAGTGGCACTGGCCTCCCGGGTGCAGACAGCGCCCCCTCTAACTGCCTTTTTCCCCCAGAGCTGGAGAGGCCAAGTCGGAGGAGGGCTGTGACCACTGCTGGCCCTCCAGGAGTGCCTGGCCGTGAGGAAGCCAGTGTATGACCTGGGACAAGTCACTTTCCGGCCTGGGCCTCAGTTCCCTCCTCTGTAAAATGAGGGGTTGGACTCAATGGCATCAGAGGGCTAGAATCCTACTGTCCTATGATGGGGCCTGGTAAAAGGGGATGGAGGGACCCTGAGGTAGAGGGCCCGGAGCAGGGGCCAGCATCCCTCAGGGCTGTCCTTGACCCAGGGACACTGGCTTCCTCACGGCCAGGCACTCCTGGAGGGCCAGCAGTGGTCACAGCCCTCCTCCGACTTGGCCTCTCCAGCTCTGGGGGAAAAAGGCAGTTAGAGGGGGCGCTGTCTGCACCCGGGAGGCCAGTGCCACTGTTGGAAGGGTAGAGGGTGGGAAAGGGAGGATCTAAGCAAAGGAGGTGAGAGGGAGCCTGGGCTTACTGAGTAGGGCCTGCCATGGGCAGCACCTTGCTTTAGTGAGATCACTTTGGCAGCGAAGTGGAGGATGGCCTGGAGAGGGGAGAGAGAGACTTGTGATGGGCAGACCGCAGCAGTAATTGCAGGGCGGGGGCAGTGGCAGAGGAGAGAGGGGGGTATATACAAGAGAGGCCAAGATGAAGGTAAAATTGGAGCCTTTGGCAACAGATTGCATGGGGGGGCGGGGGGAATGGGAGAGTTGAAGGTGGGACTTGGGTTGGGAGTCTGGGTGACTGGGAGGGTATTTGTGCCTTCCACAGTAATAGGGATGTTAGGAAGAAGGGAGAGTTTGGGGGAAAAGATAAGGAGTTCAAGACATCCAGGCTGAGATTCAAAGAGAGGTTAGGGCTGGGTATGTAGGTTTGAGAAGGTGATTGAATCACGGGGGCTGAGGAGATCACCTCCTGGTAAAATCAGTCCTAGACATGTATTTATTAAGCACCGATTGTGTACGGGTCAGGGTGCTAGGTGCTGGGCATACACGATCTCTGCCCTGGGGGTTATATTCTTTTTTTCTTTTTTTTTGCTAGGCAATGGGCTTAAGTGACTTGCCCAGGGTCACACAGCTATTGGGTTACATTCTTTTAGGGGAGACTCCTCCCAGTGACCTCCAAGGACACCTGGCATAGGGGGAGGGATGGGTGTTGTGTGGGCAGGAGGGCAGCTCAGTGATAGGCAAAGGGCTTCTTAGCTGAGAGAGATGCCTGCCCTCCACAGGAGCCAGATTCACTGATCCTTTGATCATTACTGGCAGAAACTGAGGGTGCAGACCCTGATAACTGTCATTGGGCATATCTATGAAGTTCTTCCCTTCTAACTAAGCCCTCCAGCCTCTTTTGTTGGGGCTGAGATAATTGCCCCCTTTATGGATGGAGAAACGGAGGCTGACCCCTGTCTGTCCAAACCATGTGACCGCCCAGCTTCCTTCCACTTGGCTTTCAGGACTGGGCCCTCCAGACCACCCATGGGGCCCTTGATGCCCTGCCTTAGATGCATAGTTGCACAAAGGGTAGATAGGATGTATCTATTTCCAGCTCTCTTCCCTAGTTCAAAGCTGGAATGCAGTCCTGAAGTTAAGGTCAGGGGTTGGATTCCTCCACTCCTTCCTGCCCTTCTCATAGGCAGAGCCTGACACCGGTGCAGGGGTGCTGCACTGGCACATGTCTGGGCGCTGTGTTCAGCCCCTCCCCTCTGCTGTGGGCTCAGTTCACATCCCCGGGTCTACTGAGGGAGCATGGGATCACCCTCTGCAAACAGAGGGCGCTTTGTGTAGAAGGGCCATCTGTTTCCCCTTCGTCCTGGCTCCTGCCTCCTCTCTTCCCCACCCAGAACCTGGGGAAGCTGGGGTTGTGCAGCCTCTCGAGTATTGTTCAGACCTGATTTCTGGGCCGGGCTTTGATCTCACCCTCTCTGGGACATCAGGGCAGTGAGCAGAGAGATCCCTCTGATCGGCATGGGCGAGAGGAAAGGAAAAGGGCTCTGGGAAACAAAAACTCTGAGGACCTGGGTGGGGGGCACCTGAGGGGAGTGCCTTGGGGGAGTGGGGGGGGTGGGGGGAGGAGCACCTGGGGGGAGCATCTGGGGAGACTGTGGGGGTGGGGGGAAAGCGCCTTGGAGGGAGCCTCTGGGGTGAGTGCCTGGGGGGAAGCACCTTGGGGGGAGCATCTGGGGGGAGTTGGAGGAAGCACCTGGGGTGAGTGCCTTAGGGGGAGTTCGAGGGCAGGGAGCACCTTGGAGGGAGCCTCTGGGGTGAGCCCTGGGGGGAGTGGGGGGGAGCATCTGGGGGGAGTGGGGGGGAGAGCCTTGAGGGGAGCATCTGGTGTATTCCAATTTCTCCCTCTGCCCCTCTCCCCCTCGCCCCTCTGGTCTCCAGTTTCCATCGAAGACATCCAGGAGGTGAGGCGGGGCCACCAGACTGAGGGCATGGAGAAGTTTGCCCGGGATGCCCCCGAACACCGTTGTTTCTCCATCATCTTCAAGGATCAGAGAAGCAACCTGGACCTCATTGCAGGGTCAGAGGTGGAAGCCCAGCACTGGGTGGATGGTCTTCGCAAGATCATCGTGCATGCGGGCTCCATGAGCCAGAAACAGAAACTCCAGCAGTATCCTCTTGGCTGAGGGGCCACCTCCTGGGAGAAGAGGGGAGAGGCTGAGGGAAGGCCCAGGACACCATTGCTACACGCGGGATCCTCCTGTCCCCAGCCCCCATTGCAGGGAAGGGCCTGACCCAGGGGTTGAAAGATAAGACCTGATGGGCAGGGATGGCCCCAGGGGACACTGGGAGGATGTTGGCCTGAAAAGGCAAAGGAATAAACAAGGTCCGTGCAAATCTTATGCAGATCCATTAAAATGGAACCCCTGAGAATTAAAACACCAGAAAATCCTGGGTGGTCCCCTCTGGGCACTCCCATGGGCCTTTGCAGTTGCCTTCCTGTCCCCTCGAGCCCTAGGCTGACTGAGCCAGTGGGGTGAGAGGGAGGGGCAGTGAAAGGAGGGAGACCCTGGGGGAAGGATGGCCTGTGTCCAGATGTGCAGGACATTAGGTTAGGTAGAGAAGCAAAGAGGCTGGCAGTGGACATCTGCTCCCCCCCCCCAGAGCATCAGGCTCAGTAAACGCTGCCAGTCACAAACAGCAGGTACTGAGGGCAAGCCAGGGCCAGCCACAGGACAGGCCGGGCCTCCCATGTGGGCCCATTCGGGTCTGGCTGTGCTGAAGCGGACATTCCCCAGCAGGGCTCTATCCACAAGTAGGGACACAGAAGCGCAGAAAGCCATCTTTGACAGCCCGGCTGTGCGGTGGAGGGAGTCAAGCGAGCCCACTTCTAGCCAGCTGTACAAATACAGTTTGGGGAGGTCCAGGGATTTCAGTGGACCTCCGAGCTGACCTGAGTGAGCCGCTGCAGCACATGCTCATTCATGGGGACAGCCGGGGTCACATAGCTGACGAGCAATGGTCCAGCCAGGCCCTCCGCTCTGCCGGCCTTTGCTCAGAGATCTCCAGGCAGAGGTTCCCACCACCTCCTAAGGGCAGCCCATTCCATTCAGGGAGAATTCTCCTCCTTAGGAAGTCTTTCCAGACATTAATCCTGAATCTGTGTGTCCTGCCCTCCATACATGCCCTTCTCCTGGCTCTGTCCTTGGGGGCCAAATGGGAAGCATCTATTGGCTCTTCAAAGGGTCACTTGAACACAGCTTGGGTGTTATCTACTTATCTACCCAGTTCCCTCACTGTCTCCTTACATTGTACAAAGCCAGGGCCCACCCCCCTCCTGGTCGCCCTCCTCTGGCCACTTACCTCCTTCTCTTTAACCATGATGTCTACACCCAGACATCATAGTCCAGACAGTGGTGAGACCAGAGCAGAGTGCCCAGGGATCATCACTTGCAGCCTCCCCGACAAGACGCCATTGAGCTGCCAGCTCATGCTTGGCTAACAGCCCACTAAGACCTCAAGATCTTTTTTTTCAGACTGGCTGCTAACTTAAGCAGGTTTCCTTCCTCCTTGTGTAGTTGACTATTTGAACCCATGTATAAAACTTTACATTTATCCTTATGGACTCCATCTCATTAGATTTAGTCCAGTGCCCCAGGCTGGCAAGACTTCTGGGTCCTCATTCTGTCATCTGTAGCATAGCTTTCTCCCTGTTTTGTGTGTCCTGAACAAATTTGATGAGTAGACATCTGTGCCTTCATCTAAGTCATTGATAGAACTGTGAAAGGGCACAGGCCTGGTCGAGAGCCCTGGGGCACTCTGCAGGAGACCTCTTTCCAAGCTGACTGCTTGTTAAGTTTAGCCAGCCATTCAGCCAGTTGTGACTCTAACTGTACTATTACCTCATCCACAACTTTCCATCCAGACATCAAGGTGGTGCAGTGGACAGAGCGCTGGTCCTAGAGTGAGGAAGACTTGAGTTCAAATCCAACCTGGGACACTAGCTAGCTATGTGACCTTGGCAGATCACTTAACTTCTCTCTGCCTCAGTTTCTCCAACTGTACAATGGGGACAATAACAGCACCTACTTCCCAGGGTGGTTGTGAGGATCAAATGAGGTAATTATAAAGTACTTGGCACAGTGCCAGGCATCTAGTAGGTGCTGTATAAGTGCTCACTATTGTTGTCTTCACCACAAGAATAATAGTGGATACTTTAGGAAACCTTTTGCTGAAATCGAGGTAAACCAGAACCTTCCCCTTCATCTAGCAGTGTAGTTTCCTGGCCTTGATGCAGCCATGCTGGCCCTTTGGAATCACTGCTTCCCTGCCTTGATGTTGGACAGCCAGCTTTTTAATGATTCCTTCTATGTAGTAGATGAGAATAGTCTCAGGAGTCAAAGGCATCTTCGCCGGCTTACAGCTGGCAGATTCTCTTCTCTTGCCTCTTTGAAAATGGCCATTTGCAAGGCCTTGTGTCTGGGCGTTCCAAGAGCCTCCTCTGCCCCCACTCCCCATTTAAGTGAGCCTCCCCGCAAGGGCTACAGTCTCTGTCTGTCTGTCTGTCTCCCTCCCTCCTCTTCGCCTCTCTCTCCTTCCTTCCTTCTCTCTCTCATCCTACCTCCTCTCTTCATCTTTTCTTTTCATCTCTCTGTCTCTCTCTCTGTCGCGCATGCACACACACACAAACACACACACACACACTCACTTATTCACTCTTCCTGGGTCCCAGGGCACACATAAAGTAAGAGAGGTGATGGCAGGTTCAGAGATGTCTAGCTAGGAGGGCCCTCAGGGGTCAGATGAGGGGTCTAAGGCCCCAGGAAGCTGCAGAGCTTCCTCAAGGTCACCCAGGGGCTGACATGTTGAGCCAGGACTCAAGCCCAGACCTCCTGATGCAGCGTTCAGTGCCCTTTCTCTGCTTTCCTTACATCTGGCCACAGCTGGATTCACTCGTGTCTTCGAAAGGCAGATAAGAACAAAGACAACAAGATGAGTTTCAAGGAGCTGAAAAGTTTCCTGAAGGAAGTAAACATCCAGATGGACGACAGCTATGCCTGGAAGATCTTCCAGGTGAGACAGAAGGGCTTTTCCAGTGGATGGATGGTCGTGGTCTCCTGGAGTGACCCAGCAGTGGGCGGGGGAGGGTGCTCAGATATAGCCCCATGCCTCCTTTCCCCACACTGAGCCCGAGCCAGTCCGAAATGCAATTCATCCTCAGAAGTGTATAAAGCACCTCCTACGTGCCAGACACTGGGGATACAGAGACAAAATAATAACAAAACCAGCTCTTGCCCTCGAGAAGCTTATATCACAGAGCAGGGAGAGCCCATATACCTAATGCAGGTCCATAAATACCAAGTGTATACAGAATAATAAAAGGCTATTCCCAGAGGGCCAGAGCACCAGGAAATGCTGTACCTGGGCTGGTCGACAAACAGTTCCCTCCTCTAGTTTTCAGTCCCAGGTAATACTTGGGATGAGGGAGTGGGGCTGTGTCTGAGGGCTCAGTTCATGACACATGGTTCTGGGTCCGGGTGGTCTAGGCTGTCTTGCAGTTTGCCACGTCCTCACCATCCCCACAGACCACAGGCTGGGGGGCAGGGTGCAGGGGGACAGGCTCCATCTCAGGCTGGGTGGAGCAGCCTGTAGCCCATGAACTCCCCCCCTCCTGGGGGCTCTGAGCCAGGACTAATCCTCGCAGGAATGTGACAAATCCCAGACAGAATCCTTAGAGGATGATGAAATCGAGACATTTTACCTGATGCTAACACAGCGGGAAGAGATTGATCGACTCTTTGAGGTCATCTCAGGCTCCCAGAAGACCCTGTCAGTGGACCAGCTGGTGACCTTCCTACAGCAGGAGCAGAAGGAAGAGGAGGCTGGTCACCAGCTGGCCCTGTCCCTCATTCAGCGATATGAGCCCAATGAGGCTGGTGAGTGCAGGAGGGACCAGGGGACAGAGGCGCGCTCTGGTCCCCAGCTCAGTTATCTAGGGGGTCTGCGTGTTCTTTTTGCTGGGAACCATGGAGTCCCTAATGACTGTATTGAGGTCCTTTCTCCCTACCTCATTTTCCAGAGGTGGGGTGTGAAGCCCAGAGAGAAATGACTGCTCCGTCAGACAATGGTCTTGAGAAGCCCCCCTTGCCCCCCACGATGGCTGCAGAAGGGAAGTGGCTTCTTTAAAGCCATGCAGGGAGGGAGGCCAAGTTGGGCTTCTGGACTGGATTCTGGGAGGAGGCTTGAGCTGGGCGCGGCCTGATTGCTCTCTGGGGCTGGGGCTGGGGGGTGTGCCCTCTTGCAGCTAAGGAGAAGAAGCACATGACCAAGGACGGCTTCCTCATGTACTTGTTATCTGCTGACGGGAATGCCTTCAATGTGGCCCATCGGAAAGTCTACCAGGACATGAACCAGCCACTCAGCTATTACCTCATCTCCTCCTCCCATAACACCTACCTGATGGAGGACCAGCTCACCGGGCCAAGCAGCACGGAGGCCTACATCCGGTAGGAGCCTGGGGGGAGGGGGGAGGGGGCCTGCCACCCAGAGGCTCTTGGAGCTACTGGCGCTGGCAGAAGCAGGGTGTGGGGCCACAGCCTGATGCCAGGCCTCTCCCCAGCGGGCCCATGGGGAGCCCAGGAAACCTACAGTCCCCAATCCTCCCCTTCAAACATCCCAGTGCATTGTCCAAGGGTTGTCGGTGCGTGGAACTGGACTGTTGGGATGGCCCCAACATGGAGCCAGTGATCTACCATGGCTATACCTTCACCTCCAAGGTCCTCTTCTGTGATGTCATCAAGGCCATCAAGAATTATGCCTTTAAGGTGAGAGGGAGGAAGGGCACTGGCTTCCTGAGTCCATACTGAGTCAGCCCTCTGGGTTGGGGTGAAGCCTGCTCCATGAGGACATCATAGGCAGTCTAGGCTGGCTTCCTGGAGGAGGTGGCCATGCATGGCTCTCTCCCTCAGGCATCACCGTACCCAGTGATCATCTCCTTGGAGAATCACTGCAGCGTGGAGCAGCAGAGAGTCATGGCCCACCACCTCCGCACCATCCTGGGGGACTTACTGCTTGATAGGCCCGTGGACAATATGGTGACAAACTTCCCTTCCCCTGAGGTGAGCCCCGGGGAGCGGAGCAAGAGGCCTTTCCACCTGGCCCAGGGATTCCTGGGGGGGGGGGAAGAAAAAAGGGGGGTATGGGGAAGAGGAGGAGGAGAAGAAGGAAGGGGAGGAAGGGGAGGAGGAGGAAGAGGAGGAGGGGGAGGAGGAGGAAGAGGGGAAGGAGGAGGAGGAAGAAAAGGAGGAAGAGGAGGAGAGAAGAGGGGAAGGAGGAGGAGGAGGAGGAAAAGGGGAAGGAGGAGGAGGAAGAAGGAGGAAGAGGAGGAGGAAGAAGAGTGGGAGAAGTAGGAAGAGGAGGAGGAGGAGAACTCTTATGACTTGCGCTTCTTTTACATTTCTCTCAAGACAACCTGATGTAGCTGAAAGGGCTTTTTTTTTTTTAGCTAGGCAATGGGGTTAATTGACTTGCCCAGAGTCACACAGCTAGCGTTATGTGTCTGAGTTCGGATTTGAACTCAGGTCCTCCTGAACCCACTGCGCCACCTAGCTACTCCCAGAAAGGGCTCTTATCCCTGTTTTACACTCGAGGGACATTAAGTGACTGACCCAAGCTAGTAAGTGGCAGCGCCAGCATTCAAACGCAGGTCTCCTCTGACGTGAAGCCCAGGGCTTTCTCCAGTATCTTTCTCACTGGAGATCGTTCTGACTCTGGAGGCAGGGATAGGAAGCCTGGGCAGACATGCCAGCTGACTTGGCACAGTTCTGAGCCCCCAGGCCATGAAAAAGGGGGAAGGGCCCTCTATGGTGAAGCTCTAGGAACCCGAGATGTGAGTGAGGCAGGCCCCTCGATTTGCTCAACGGGGCCCACGGGGCTGGAATCATCATTGGAGCTCACAAGGCCTACGTGCGGCTTTAAGGTTTACAGAGCCCTTTGCACACATGAGGGCAGGTGATCCTCACAATAACCCTGTGAGGCAGCAACTATTGTGATCCCTATTTCACATAGTAAGAAAGTGAGGCTCTGAGAGAAGTGACTTGCCTAGGGTCACACAGCTAGTAAACTTCTGAAGCGGGATTCAAACCCAGGTCTTGCTGACTCCAAGATCCTCACTCTGTGTCCACCCACCACATTCCCTTCGTGTCTTCAATTGGAACACGGCGCCTCCAGTGGGGAGACACACCCAACACAGGCTGAGCGGTGGGGCTGGGAGGGGTACAGCCATGCCATGCAGTGGGATTGCTCATTTGTAGACTCTTCAGGCTGGAGAGGGCCCTAGCAGGTCACCTCATCCACCCTATCCCCAAGCCCTGGGATGACTGTAGCAGCAGGAAGGGCAGCCAGACGGAAGTGGGTGGGGATGGTCTCTGACCTTGCCAGTGTGATAGGGGCGACCTTGGGCAAAGCCTGAGCCCCTGTATTTCATCCCCAGCAACTGAAGAAGAAGGTCTTGGTGAAGGGGAAGAAGCTGGGGGGCCTGCTGGTCAGCCTGGGGGGCTCAGAGGCTGCCGACGTCTCAGATGAGGATGAAGCTGCTGAGATAGAGGACGAGGCCGTGAAGATGAAAGTGAAGCAGAAGCTCGCTGTAGGGAGCCCTCGGTGGGGCGAGAGCCAGTGGGCACTGTGGCTCTGGCTCCGTCCATCTGTCTGTCCGTCTCTGTGTCTCTGTGCTCCTCTTTCTCGGGTTCCACGGTCCTCACACTACAGCTCAAGAGCTGTGACTGGTTATGGGAGGGAGAACCAGAAGAGGGTGTGTGTGGGTGTGTGTGTGTGTACATGCATGCACATCTGTGTGTGCACGTGTCTGCGTGTGTGCATGTGTGGGAGGTAATTAGGGTGGGTCGTTTTGAAGGGCTGCTCTCCATCCATCCCCTTGTTTTCTGGGGACCGTGTCCTTTCTGCATCTCCCACTTTGTCTCTCCTATCTCATGCGACTTTTCTGCATGTCCCTTTCTCCTTGGGCGTCTGTTGCCCTGTCTTGCCCTGTCTCTTGGTCCGTGTGTGTGGGTTTTCAAGCCTGTCCGTCCCCTTGGTTTTCAGTCTCTTTGCTTTTCCTCCTATCTCTGACACTCTACCAGGCCCTGAGTCTCCGACTCTGTGTTGTCACCTCTTCTGGTTTTCTGTCTTTCTCTCTGCCTCTTGCCCTCTGTTGAGTCAGTCTGTCTCCTGCCTTGCTTTGTACATGTCCCTGGGTCCATCTGTCCCTGTTCTTGGTCGCTCTCTCTCCTTCTGTCTCCATGTTCCCCTCAGTCTGTGTCTGTCCATTTCTCTGTATCTCTTCATCCTTTCTGAGTCTCCATCACTCTTCCCCCCTCCCAGAATGACAAGCTCAAGTTGGCCAAGGAGCTGTCTGACTTGGTCATTTACTGCAAAAGCGTTCACTTTGACGGCTTCCGGGACCCTGCCTTCTATGAGATGTCCTCTTTTACGGAGAACCGAGCTCTCAAACTGGCCCAGGAATCAGGTACTTAGCCATGCACCCGAATCCCACTGAGAAACATCCTTGTGCCCCTCACAAGCCTTCATGCTTGATGGGGACTTTGGGTTGGAGAACCCCAAAGTGGGAACTGTCAAAACTGTGTCTATGCCTTCCTTTCCTTCTCTAAAAGAAAAGGATTCCCCTAGGCAGCCCTCGCTCTCAGGACCCACAGCTTTGTGCTCCTTGGGACGCAGGCTGGCTAGTTCTGGGGGGAGGTGGATGAGGCTGTCGGGCTTGTAGCTCACATTGTAGGGGCGAGGGCTAGTTTCCCAACAGGTTAGTAGAGCAGCCATTGTTCACTGCATATTGTAGGCGGCCTCTGATCTTTCCTAAAGTGAGCCCTTGGCACCTTTGCCTGGCAGGACACAGAGATCCCCTAGTTCTGGTAAGAAGACTCCTGGTCCTCTGTAGGAGAGCGTACACTGGAATGGGAGGCAGAGGCCCTCTCCTAGAGCACCCCTTCTTCCATTCGTTAGCTAGATGATTATGAGCGAGTCCAATGATTAAATGAGTTAGCGTCTACGAGGTGTTTTGGAAACACTTGATGCTCTGTAAATGCTAACTATCATTATCATTATTATATCATGTCACTTCTCTGGGCCTCAGTTTCCTTGTCTGTAAAATAGGGGTCTTAACACCTGGGATACCTTTTACAGAACGTCACATGATGCTCCAATGATGGTGTGTGGGGTACTTTGTGAGGCTTTCTCACCCACAACTGAAGTCATTTGGACCTCTTTGCAGATGAGAGGGATTCTCCCTGCACAATACCCGGGTCATTGAGGAGAGCCGAGCTTGGCTGTGATTTACAGGGCAGTGTCTGATTTCACAGACTTACAGACTCTTAGAGCAAGAAGGGGCGGCAGAGGTGCCTAGTCCAGCCTCCCTTGTCCAGAGGAGGCCCCCAGGGCCAGCAAGGGGAAGGGTCTTGCTCAGGGTCCCACAGAGGCTAAGTGGCAGAGCCCCCCAGGTGACTGGCTCTCGAGCTGGAAGGGCCTTTGAGCTCATGGAGGCCCTCTGCTTTCCCTTCTAAATTCAGTCTGCCTCAGGCTTATGGGACTCAGCTAGGTCTTCCCTGAGCTCTTGCCACACGGGGTAGGGAGACGGAATGAGGGCAGTGGGAGCAGCTGGGCATGGCAGCTTGGACCACCAGAGATAAGCCACAGTTCAGCTGGTTGAAAGGTGACCACCAGGCCCAGGAACCAGGCAGAGAACAAGGGGGCTGGAAAGCTGGTGGTCAGCAGCAGATGTGTGTGCCTGGTGGGGCTGGAGGTCACCAGCCTCTGGCTACCTAGCTTTCTTTTCCCATTCTAGGGCCAGAGGGAGGGCCTGGGCTATTATTGGTCTGGAAGCTGCAAGGCCTTACTCCTGGTAAGGCCAGAGGTGCTGGGGGATGGGTGTGAGGAAGGGTCTCTGCTCCAAACCAGGAAACAACTTGATCCGTCATAACATCAAGCATCTGAGCAGAATCTACCCTGCCGGCTGGAGGACAGACTCATCCAATTACAGTCCTGTGGACATGTGGAACGTTGGCTGCCAGATCGGTGAGGGGACGGAGCTGGCCTGGAGCTGAGGCCATCCAGCTCCCATGGGGGACTTGGCCACTCACAGCCACGAAGGGCGGGGAGGGCCCCTGGAAGCTGGGGAGCTCCGCCTGGGCCGTGGCATTGATTTAGAGGAACCACAGTGAATCAACTTGTTGTCCTGTATAAAAAGGAAGTTCATTGGGTTGGACGGGACACAGGGGGCCCAGAAATACCCCCCTCTGCCCTGTCCCCAGACACGGGCCTGAAGCTTGGACTGGTTTATGTTCTCAGAGGGAAGGATTGAAACCCGGAGTGAAAGCTTCCCTTCTGATAGTTCACGTGAGCTTGTTCCTGGAGTGCTCAGATGCACCAAGCTCTGTGTTGGTGCTAGAGGTACAGAGGTCGAAGGTGACAGTCCTGCCCTCGAGGACTTTACCTTCTCCTGCAGGACTGAGCCAACGCAGAGGGCACCAAGTGAACCCCAGGTTCCTGGTCCCCCAGGCAGCAGGGGCCGAGCTGAGCCTGGAGGCACCCCGAGGAGCTGGGCATCCTTCCATTTCCCAGAGGGATGAGGGGGGCGGTGCAGAGCAGCGAGGATGATGACTGGGCGGGGGTGGGGTGGGCACCTGAGATGCTCTTGTCAGACCCTCCCACCCCTGCTTTCCAGGTCTCAAGATACCAGCCAGCATTTAGGGAGCTGACATGTTAGCCTTTGCCAGTCACTCACATGTTAGCCCCTTCGATGCTCGCCACAGCCCTGGGAGGCAGGTGTTATTATTTTCCCCCTTTTTACAGATGAGGAAACTGAGGCAGACGGGGTAAGTGGCTTGAGCAGGTGGGATCTGGGTACAAGCCCACGCCCTCTGCCTCCAGGTGTCCCTGAGCTCCCTCTCATTCCTCCCCCTCAGGATCTCCTTGAGGACCCAGAGTCTGTGGTCAGCTGAGAGGGCGCTGAATTGGCGAGCCCCAGCCTGGCCACTGGGTTCCAGGGCCTGAGGCCTGCTCCCAACTCTGAGATTTTCTTGTTCAGTGACCTTGGGCAGCTCCTTTCCTTCTCTGGACCTGAGCTTCCTCTGTAAAATCATAGGGTCAGTCAGACCAAGTGAAATCTAAGGTCCTTCAGGCTCTGTGAATCAGGGAGTCTATCCCCAGTGCCTGGGACCTTCCTTATGGTGGCCTTTGCCCTTCCTCTTCTAGTGGCCTTGAACTTCCAGACACCAGGGACAGAGATGGACCTGTACCAAGGCCGTTTCCAAGACAATGGGTTCTCTGGCTACGTTCTGAAGCCTGCATTCCTTCGGGACCCCAACTCCAAGTTCAACCCCCGGGCTGTGGCCGAGGGGCAGTGGTGGAACCGGAAGAGACTTCGAGTCCGGGTAGGGGGGATGTGTGAGGCGCTTGGCCTAGGGGCTGCCCTGCCTGGCCCGGTCCCATCCTCCCGAGGGGCCTTTCCCCCTTCCCCCTACTTCTGACCCGACTACCACCAGCATCTCTGGAGTGGCTCTGACCAAGTTTCCTGCCCTTCTCACCCCTCCATGCTCCGGGCACCTGTGGCCCTTTCCCCATCATCCCAAGTGGTCTTAGTCTAGCATCCCTGACCCTCCTTTCCCATCCAGGTCATCTCTGGGCAGCAGCTGCCCAAAGTGAATAAGAATCAAAATTCAATCGTGGACCCCAAGGTGACTGTGGAGATTCACGGGGTTACCCGGGACAATGACAGCAAGCAGACGGCCGTGGTGAGCAACAATGGTGAGTACAGGCTGGGCAGGGATGGGGCGGCGGCACCCCCAAGGCCTGTGCCAGGGCATCCTGGGGGGCCCGGGGCCGGGGGGGCAGACGCCTTAGGACCTTGCTGACAGAAACGCAAATGAAGAGGGACCAGGAGGAAGGAAGGGCAGGTCTCTTGGGGCTCTGCCCTCCTCCGGGGCAGTGGGCTCAGCTCAGGGCGCCATGGGTTTAGAAGCACCAAGCTGGAGAGCTTCCGGGGGAAGGCCAGGTGACCAAGAGGCTGAAGGGCCTGGCGGTCGTGCTATGCACTCCTGGGGTTAAGAAGCTGGCGGCGCTTGGGTGGGAGAGAAGACTCTGGGCGCACAGGAGGGCCTGTTTAGCCAGACGGAGACAGTCACCCACATTCGGTGCTGGGAGGGGCTTTGGGGCCAGACTCGGCATCTCATCTGGCCTGGCTGCAGCTCCCTCTGTCCCAGGCTTTGGGCCTGCCTCACCCCCGAGGGCAGAGCTGGGCAGTGAGAGAGGCCCCAGAAGGGCCAGTCCAGGAAGCCATAAACTCCATGTTGGGGCAGCTGGTTTGGGGAAAGACATGAGAAGATTGGAAAGTGTTTGGAAGAGGGGGGCCAGGCAGTGTCACATGGTGGTCACACCCAAGGACTGTGTGTGTGACGTGTGTTGTATGTATGTTGTGTGTGTGTGTGTATGCATTGGATGGGGGTGTGCACATGCATGTGCCCTAGGGATCTGGGCTGTGCAGGGCTTTGCATCCTACTTTCAGTATCTGCTCGCCGAGCCTCCATGTTCCCATCCACACAATGGGATCACATTATCAAGGTTGTGCCTGTGTCAGGGCTGCTGGGAGGGTCCCATGAGACGATGTCTGCAAAGGCCGCTAGTTCCCCGGCTATTGTTGTGCGGACAAGGCCCTGTGGTCGCTGTGGCTGTTGCAGTAATCTTGGGGTGAAGAATGAGTGCTTGAAACCTCCCTCAGGACCCAAACCCCCAAACCCCATTGTGGTAGTGTTTCATTATGACCCCGTGAGAAGTGCTACAGCCGGCAATGTGCCCTTCTACATGTGGGGAAACTGAGGCTCAGAAAGGTCAATGATTCGGGCCCCACGGCCAGGATGTGTCCTTGCAGACATGGGGGCAGGGGGCAGATGGGAGGCTGGAGGAAGGACAGAAGGACCCATTCTCTCCCTTTCCCTATGTCCCCCACCCCACGCTCTCCCATGGTCCTCTGCAGGCTTCAACCCAATGTGGGACGTGGAGTTCAGCTTTGGGGTGGACGTCCCTGAGCTTGCCCTGGTCAGGTTCGTGGTGGAAGATTACGATGCATCTTCCAAGAACGACTTTGTGGGCCAATGCACCATCCCCTTCTTCAGCCTCAAGAAAGGTGAGGGCCTGCAGCCTCAAAGTTCCCCGGCCCAAACACTCAAGGTCACAAGGACTTGGTGGGTGGCACCCTGCTTCTAGGCCCTCATCCCCAGATCACTGCCTCTCAAGGTCTCCCGCACCCTAGGTTTGCCCTCACCTCCCCTGAGGCCCACCCACCCCCATTCCCTTCCCCTGTACCCCTCCCTCCAGGTTCCCTTCCTCAAATTCTCCCCAGAGTTTCTTCTCTTAGCCTCCCCCCACCCCTCCCCCAGTCTGTTCTACCAGGTTTTTCCTCCCCGGTGGATCAGGTCCTTCTCCCATACACCTTCAGACACTCTGTGGATTTAGGCTCTTTTCACTACTACCATCATGCACCTGGGCAGCTTCTGTTCAACCATCCACACTCACAAAGGCCATAAGATCAGGGGCAGAACTGAGAGGTGCCTTAGACACCATCCACACCAACCCCCTCGACAATTTTGTGGTTGGAGAAACTGAGGCAGGCCAGAGAAGGGAAGGGACCTGCCCAAGGTCACGTAGGCAGTACATGGAAGAATTCGAACCTGCTACCCATGCCTCTCAATTCAGCCATTATTAAGCACCTGCTAAGTTCCTGGGACTGCTCTAGGTCCAAGGAACTCACAGTTTAATGGGGGAGACAGCAAACAAATGTGCAGACAAGCTACATAGGAGGTGGATAGGGAAGGATGAGCAGTGGGAGAGCACTGGAATGAATGACTTGGGGGGAAGGGGGGTGCCAGTCTTTCCCAAATGAGTAGTTTAAGAGTTAGACCTGTGGTCAGACACATCTGGATTCCTTCCTTCCTTCCTTCCTTCCTTCCTTCCTTCCTTCCTTCCTTCCTTCCTTCCTTCCTTCCTTCCTTCCTTCCCTTCTTCCCTCTCTCATTCCGTCTCTCCTCCTTTCCTCCTCCTTTTCCCCACTGTCTTCTACCTCTCATTTCTTCCGTCCATCTCTCCCTTTCTTCTGTCTGTCTCTCCCTTTCTTTCTCATCTGTCTCTGCCTCTCTGTTCTCTTTGTGTAACTGTGTCTTTCTCTGTGCCTCTGATGCCTGTCTTTCTTTCTCTCTGTGCCCTGACTCTCTCCAGGTTATCGCCACATCCACCTTCTGTCCAAGAATGGGGACCAGTATCCATCAGCCACGCTATTTGTGAAGATTAACGTTGAGGACTATAGGTCAAGGGTCCTGGACAGCCTCCCTGCCGGGGAGTGACCAGAGGCTGTGACTTGCAAAGAACCAGCAGCCCTTTGCCCACTTGGGGCCCTGCCAGATCTTCCAGCTATGGGGCGCTGGGCCATCTTGGGACCAGTGAGAAGGGAAAGGTGCCTCACTAGGCCCTGACAATCATTAGAAGAGCCCTGAGTTGGGGAACTGGATCTTGGGGAGGCCTCTCAGGCTACCCAGCGGGTCTCACTGCTGGGGATAAGCCTGGGTGACATCCCCTCCTCCCACTTCTGAGCTAAAGGAGCCCAAAGGACCTGGGAGTGCAGAGCCCTTCATGTCCCAGATCGATGCCGTGTGCCCTCACTCAGATGGACTGACTCCCCCCAGAAAGCTTCCAGCTGCATCTCCAGCCACCCCTTGGGCAGTGCCTTCAGGGGGTCTGGGCTCCAGGCCTGGGGGTGGTGGGAGGCAGGAAGAGACAGACTGAGGAGGTCCCTGGGGCTCTGGGTCATGAGTTCTGCTGGTAAATTCCAGTAGAGCTAAGTTACACTACAACTGTTCCTGCACTTGGACGCCAGCTTTGGGCTTTAATAAAGTTAGAATGACCTCATGGTCCAGTGAACAGAACCTCTTCCCCTTACTTCAGACATCTAGCTTCATCCTGTCAGATCTGGGCTCTGGGAATCTCTTCCCTTGAAGGCCTCCCTGACTGGGGGGTGGGGTGGGGTGGTCCTGGAAATTCGGGGGATGGGACATGGGGTCTCTAGTCCCATCTCTACCATTGACTCCACTGGCCAAGGAAACAGGGAGAGCCTGGATAATTGAGATTCATGGATAATCCAAACCCTCTCCCCCAAGCCCCAGCTGTGCCCCGTCTAGCTCATCTCCTCTGTTGGGAGAGCCTGGGGAAAACTGAGGAAAATGAGGTGGAGCTTAGAGGCCCCCTGCAAAGCCTAGAAAGAATGACTCCATGGTGACCCCCGGCCCCAGCATCTCCCTACACGGCCTCCTCAGCACCGTCCTCACAGAGGCCCCACAGACACTCCAGGTGTCCAGTCACTTCCAAGGTCTCTCAAAACATTGTAGGGAGGCGGGAAGAGCCCCGGGCCTCCAATAGGAGACTCCAAAGTGTTCATGGCCGGGCCGGGCCCCTGTCTGGCCTTCAGTCTCCTCATCTATACAGTGAGGCCATTGGGGCACAGAAGAGCAGCTCACATAGCTAGAGCTCTCTGGGCACTGCATTATGGGATCCTCAAGACAGGGGAGGTGCATGCCATTCTGCCCATTTCATAGATAAGGAAACTGAGATCTGGAGAGGCGGAGTAGATCTCTGAGGCTCCCACAGCTAGCCAGTGTCTGAGGTGGGATTCAGACCCAGCTCACCCTGACTCCATGCTCTGCTCACTAGCTGCTATACCACACTGTGCCCTTCCACATCTGCCCTTCCAAGATTCTAGTGTTTTACTTCTGACTATATGTAGCCTGAGTCTCCACTCCCCTGCCCCTGAGGGAGCCCAGCCTGTCCTCCACCCCATTCCGCCCTCTCATGGTGACAGTGAAAAAGTGGGCGAGCAGGAGTGTGCAGACCGGCCCCATTCCCAATGCTGGATGAGGTCTGTGCCTTCTGAGCCTGGCGTGTCTCCATGCTGCACTGTTCTCCTTCCTCCCAAAATCCTGCCTGGTGCCCATCACATAGCCTTCCCATTCAGGCCTACAGAGAGGGCTTTGTGGCCTTCAGAAAGATGGTGGCAAGCCTTTATTGTCAGACCCTGGGCACGGGGAGTGGGCAGCACAGGCCACTTGGTCTTGGCTTGGCTGAGGGAACCCCAGAGGCACGGCTGATCACCCTCCTCGGCTCAGATCTCCAGGGGTGAGCAGCGTCCCCCATGGGCCCCCAGTCTGCTGGGACAGGGAGTTCTTGAGGAGTGGGAGAGGGTGGGGGCTAGGGCATCTGGCCAGCAGCTTCAGGGATGCCCAGCCCAGGGCTGGGAGCAGAGAACTAGGGAGTGCAGGCGTGCAGGGGAGCGCTCTGGCGGGCCCCTCAAAACAAGCCATGACGCTTCTTCTCACTCTGCTGTTTCCACTTGGCCATCTGGTAGAACTGCTCCTTGGACTTGCCAAAGATGTCTTGGAAATCGGCATCTGAAAGATAGTACTGGGGGAGGGGCGAGAAGGGTGCCCAGGAGGGTTGGTGTGGGCACAGCTGCCCCAGGAGGGACTGTCCTGGGGGCAGCCCTCAAGGCTCAGGCCATCATCCCTCCACTGGCCAAGCCAGCTTTGCCCAGACCAACGTTCCCAGGCCCCTCCACCGCAAGCCAGCGGCCACAATGCCAGCCCCTCAAGGCCTCTTGACCTTTTCGGTCCTTTTGGGAGCTATAGTCGACCTGACCTTCTCCCACCTCCTTGTCTTTGCCCAGGCTGTCCCCCACACCTGGAGAACCCCTCTCCTCCCCTTGACCTCAAAGTTCAGCTCAAACTTCTTCGGCATGAGACCTTTCCTCACCCTCCCCACTTCATGACGTGCCTTTGTATCTGCTCGGGGACTTGCACCTGTTGAACGCTGGTTCTTGAAGGGTTAGGGTTAGGGTTAGGGTTAGAGTGTTAGGGTTAAGGTTAGCTCTAACCCTAATTGCCTCTAACTGCAGAGCACACAGTAGGCATTTGACAGAAGAGAACGGAAAAGAACCCAGAAGCACTTCCCCACCCACCCACCCAGGCCCTGATTCTATTAATGGAGTTTCACTGGGGGAGGGGGTCCCTGACACTGCTGCTGCTGCCTGGGCCTCCCTGGGCCCTCAGCTGCTTAGCAGTCAAGGGAGGGTCCCCCCTAAGGTCTGTGAGATTAGGGATGGGAGAGGGTGGAGATCAGACCCCCTGGGCCTGGGACCTGTCCTGACTGGTGCTGCAGCCTATGCCTTGAAGCCATTCTGCCTCCCCCCCTCACCCTCTCCTCATTTTACAATTGGGTAAACTGAGGCTCAGAGAAGGACCTGCCCAAAGCCACACAGCCAATGAGGAGCAGAGTCTGGGCTCCAACCCAGGTGTTCTTAGTGCCAAGACACTAGACAACATTGCCAAAAATACAGGGCCTCCCCCTCCCAGATGCCTTCCTTGACATCCTGAGGAGGGGGCTAGAGACCCACTCCTGAGCCTCTCCACCCTTCCCAGGGGGCCCCAGCCCTTTCCCTCACTCCCCCTCCCCCTCACCTCTTTCCTGGATGGGTCCAGCCCTTCAGGAAGATCCTCCACAGCTTTGTTGATCAGGCGCTCCCGGGGGATGGGCACGGCGGGCATGGTGGTGGGCACGGCCCCTGCCACGGGGTACTTGGGGACCAGGAACGTGTCACTGTTATAATTGCTGTTGCTGCTGTAGTAGCTGCTGCTGGGGCTGCTGCTGGGGCTGGGGCTGGGGCTGGGCTCGCCACTTAGAGGCTTGGGGGCCACGGCAGGCGGAGCCTCCTCAGGAGCACCCTCCCCTGACGTGCCGGGGCCCTCGTCTGGCAGCCACTGAAGCGGGCCGAGGTTGTTGAGCTCCTGTGCCCCGGGAGAGGAGAAGCTGAACCATCTGGAGGAGCACGTGAGGAAGGGCCCGCATGTTGTGCATTACCATCCTGGGAGGCTGGTGCTGGCCCTGCGGCATTGCCTCTCTCACACACCTGCCAGGCAAGTGTGTCTTGGACAAAATACTGCCCTGCACCTCAGTTTCCTCACCTGTCAAATCCTTCCTGCCCTGCCTGCCTCGCGGGGCTACTTTGAGGAATGGGTGAAACCCGGAGGGGGTGGAGTTCAGCTGCCCCTTCCCCTCCAGTCCCCTCGAGATCCCCTACGGTGGCTCACTCAGACAAGAAGGCACATGCCTGAGGACCCCGAGAGGATCCCAGCCTCAGCCTGGGGAAGGCGTCCGGGACAGAGTCAGTCATGCCTCTTTCCGGGCCCTCTGCTGGCTGGGCTGCGCCTCCCCTGCCTCAGTTTGCCTGGTGGGGAGTTGGCCTGACCTGGTAAGGCCCGATCTGTGGCCGGCAAACTGGTCGGCCTGGGGAGAGTCACCGAGTCTGTCCTGGGTCACGGAGCCTGCCCAGGCCAGCTCACTCACCATGGTCATCTCAGAGATGGCTGACACATCACCGAGGCTGTTCTTCAGCTCCTCGTAGGATCTGCCATTCTGAAGGGGGTGGGGAAAGGTAGCTCTTAGGACTGAGGTAGGAATGGAGATAGGATGGGAGATGAGGATGGGGAACCTGTGGGGTCAGGGACAGGAATGGAGAAAAGCAAAAGGGATTAGAAAAGGGGGAGGGGGCTGTGGACAGAGATGGGGGAGGGAGCTGGGGACAGAAATGGGGGAGGGGCTGTGGACAGAGATGGGGGAGGGGCTGTGGACAGAGATGGGGGAGGGAGCTGGCTGTGCCTCACATTCCACTTGTAGGGGTCCCAAACACCGAACCAGCCAGTGAAAGTGGGGGGCTCATGGCCCTGCTTGACCACAATAATGGGGGTTGACGGATCCCTGCCCGCTGGATGGCTCTTCAGGTACTCTCGGGCCAAAGCCACTGACTCTTTCTTCTCATACGGGTTGGAGTCTTTCCCAATCCATAAGAAAACCTGAGATGGAAGAAGACAGTTGGGCTGTTCCCCGGGACGCTGTGGTACTCTCCCTGGTTGGGGCAGGCGGGCTCCGGCTGGAGCCTCTGGACCCTTCCATGAAGTAGTGGCGTTGGAGTTCGGGGCGCCCCTAGCGGCTCATCTGAGTACTTTCCCCACCCAAGGTCCCACTCTCGGCAGAGAAAACGGAAACAAAGTAAGGACTGAGTCATTCTGCTTTTTTTCCCTAATATCTCCAAGACATTATAATGCCAGTCATCCCCAGCAGTAATTCCGTGTGGATGTTTATCTCTTCCTCCCAATGAAGCAAAACCAAACAGAACCCCAAGTCCATGTTATTGCTGTCCTGCCCAGCCTCAGGTCACTGGGCCTCTATTCACCCAGCCGCCCACCCCAGCCAGCCTCTTGCCTCCTGCCCTGCTACTGATGTCTCTGAGCCATGGCCTCCGGAGCCCATGCCCTGCTCACCTCTGAAGCTCCTGCCCAGGAGGGAGTGAAGACAGATTCCTGGCCAGCCCCTGGCAGCCCCCCCAACCGCAGTTCACATCTCAGACCATCAGCCCCCTTTCTGGTGGTCCTCACTTTCCATCTCTTGCTTTCAGAACTAGACCCAAGTTAACACTTGAGGAGGATGAGTCAGCCCACCGCCCTATGTCTCTGTCACCAACCCAGAGACTCTCTTGGTCAGTACACACCTCCCTGGCCACCACTGTCCCCTGGGTCAGGTCAGTTCCCTGAGGGAAACATTGCCCACTTTGGCTTTTGTCTCCTCCGAGCTGGGCACAGGGCTTGGTACCCAGTAAGTGCTAAATAAATGCTGCCCATTCACTGCATTTCATTCATTTAGTGCTTCTGACACTATTCTTACATAGCTGTGCCCGCCTTTCACATCCCCCTCCCCCAGGTGCCCTGGCTTCCATCAGCCGGAAATGTCTTTCAGATGGAGGTAGATTGGGTGGTGGTGGGGGGGTCCCTACAGATGTATTCATTCACTGTGTTCTCTATGTGTATGTACTCTTCCTACTGATGGTGTCTGTGGGTGGATGTGCCTGGGACAGGGCTTGTTCCAGGATGCTACACTGCTTTTAATGGGAGGAGAAGGGAAGGGAGGAGAGGAGAGGATATGGTAGAGGAAGGGAAGGGAGGAAGAAGGGAGGGGAAGGGAGGAAGAGGGGAGGGGAGGGGAGGAAGGGGGGAAGTGGAGGAAGAGGGGAGAGGAAGGGAAGGGAGGAAGAGGGGAGGGGAGGGGAGGAAGAGGGGAGGGGAGGGGAGGGAGGAAGAGGGCATTCTGAGGTGGTACCTCTTCCCATGTGTCCAGTAACATGATGTCATCCTCATCCAGGTCACCCTGGCTAAAGAACACGATCTCTGTTAGGATGAACCGGTCAGTCTGACTGGGGCATTCAAATAGGCGGGGCTGGCAGGAGGAGGTCTTCTTCTGGAGCCTGGGTCCATGAGGGCAACATGAGAGCATGAGACAATGAGCCAGGAAGGGAGGCAGAGAGCCACGAGCACACACCCCTAAGTGTGGCTCCGCTGCTCTTGGCACCAGCCCTTCCCCCAGCCTTGCTTCTTGCTGCTAATTCCAGGCCAGACTCTCTTCTTCCAACCCTAACTCTAAACTTGGCTCCCCCTCCAGGAAGCCCTCCCGGGTTAACCCTGGCTTGTTCAGATCCTGCCTCCACTCTAGGTTCCCTCAGACCTTCAGCTGCTCTCCCCTTGGCCAGCCCCTTCTCTGCTCACTCCATCATCTCTTCGAACAGAGAAGGCTGGAAGAAGAAGCCATAGGGATCCCCCTGTTCCCCAGTTCACAAAGGGAGGAACAGAGACCCAGACAGTGAAGTGACAGCATAGTAGTAGCTGGACCCAAACTCGGGTCTCCTGGTGCTCCTTCCTTCTGGGCCATCACCCTTCTAGACTACAGACCTGGTCAGTTATTCCCCTGAGCACAGGCTCAGCAGTCTGGCCTTCAAGGTCTCCAGAATCTCGCCTCAGTCTCCCCATTCCTCTGTAGCCCGTCAGCTCCTGTCAAGCCCAAGCCCCACCTTGTCTCTGGGTACTCCGCACACTGGCCCCTTCCCCAGGCTGGGCCCACACTCCTCTCCCTGCTGGGGCCCACCCTGTGGTCCACCACTGAAGAGACACCTTTGCGCTCACTCGGACATTATCCCTAATTGTTCTGTACTTGTTTCTTTTCTACAGAAATAGTCTGTGAGCTCTCTGAGGATGGGGACTGTGTTCCCTCACTATCTCACCGGCTGATGAGCCCAGCACTTGGCTGCGAACAGACAGAAAAGACCTGCAAAATGGGTGGCTGGCTGGATGATGGCCCGCGGGGCTGCTGGGGGATCCAGATCTCCCTCTCCACTCCCACCATGGCTGGGAGAGCTGAGGGGGCTCTTTGAGCCTCTCTTTAGAGAGTGACAGATAGAGATAGTGATTGGCTGGCCCATGTCATGTCCAGAGACCCAGACCTGGAGATCAGGACACTTAGGCTCCATTCCAGGCTCTGTGTGTGAGCTTCAAGCAAGGCACCAAACTTTTCTGGTCTCAGTTTCCTCATCTGTACCATTGGTTTAATACCACTGATTCTGTCACCTCCCAAGACTGGTGTCAGTCAAGCAAGGCTGGGAAAGCCCTTGTAGGCGGGTTTCCCAGAAGTCTAACTGTCCCCGAGGAGTTTCTCGCCTTTGACCCTGGAATTCCGGGACCCCCTGGCTCCTCTCTCCCTCTTCCCCTCCCCTACTTTCTTCTACCTCTTATCGCTGGTATATGGGGCTCGGCCTCCCAGGGCCTCCCAGAAGCTGTGGGGCTCCTGCCCCTCCAACACTGTCTGCTTGTCCTTGTGAGAGATGATGTCAGCCACCATGCGAGCCATCTCCCTCTCATCCCCGCTGCAGCCCTGGAGGGAACCAAGAGGGAGGGATGGGGGCTGTGGAGCCTGTTTGTGTTCCCAGCCCTGGGTCCCAGGAGCACCCCCACCGCACCCCTCCAGGCCCTTCCCTTACAGCCTGATCAGCTCTGAGATCTCTTTCCAGAACCTCTCAGCCCACAGCTGGAGCTCACCACTGGAATGCAATGGAGCTGGGAACATATTTGCACCCAGGGGCTGATGTTCAGACTGGGGAGGGGAAAGGAGGGGAGGGGCAGAGAAGGGAGGAGGGGAAGGGAGGGGGGTAGAGGAGAGGGAGGAGAGGGAAGGCACAGAGGGAAGGGAACCCAGGGGCAGTTGGAGAAAGATACCAAAGGGTAATCCCGGGGTGTCATCAAGAAGAGAAGGGAGGAACGGACAGTGTCCTTGGGTTTGGCACCTGCAGGAATTCTTCTGCCCTGAAAGTGGGCAGGGGAGGCCACCCAGGGCTGAGGCAGGGCAGGCTGGGGCAATGAAGACACAGGCCACCCTTCTGTTACTGGGGCTTGGGAAGCCACTGGAGAAAGACTCAGATACAGAAGGGGACAGGAATGGAGTTGTGTCTGAGCTGCCCGGCCAGAGATAGGGTGAATGGCCAGAATTCAGCCAGCCAGGTCAGGATGGGCCCTCGGTCTGATCCCCTCCCCCTGGCCCTTTCACCCTAGCCCACTCCAAGGCTGTAGGGAGGGCTCACTACCTTTCCACACCACAGGTAGCAGACTTGGCTGGCGGCAAGCAGGAAAACATCATTGGAATTGAGGGAAGAGGCTCGGGCAGGCACCTCGACGGTCTTGGTATTATATTCATCCGTGCCCCTCACCTGGAACAGCTGGATGTCTGGCTCGGGGTCCAAACGGCCGTCCCGGCTAGTGCCATCCTGGAAAACAACGGCCAAAGCCTCCGTCAGCCCCAGCTCTGGAGCCCCTCCACAGGCGGCCATCCAAATTCCACTGAGACCTCCAATGAGGCCAGGACTGGGTGAAAAGAGACCACCTCCCCAGGCAGCCCACCCCACTCTGGCCCAGCTCTCCCTCTTCCTCAGCTGACACAGCATCTGGCTCTCCATCCCTCCCCTAAGCTCCTGGCTCTGCCTCTGGGGTCAAACACATCTTGCCTGTGATGGCCAGGCACCTCAGGGATCTGGAGCCCACAGGGATTCCTGTGCCCCTCCCCCAGGGCCCCTCCAATCTCGGTCCCTTCCACACTGTCTTCTCCCGGTTTAATCTCCAGCTCAGCAGCAACGGCCTTCACTCCCCTCCCCTTCTGCCTCTGCTGCAGCTTCCTCCTGAACGTCCCACTACTCTGAAGGCCCCTTTCTCCTCCCAGTGTCTCCATTTGGAGGAGAGGCCTGGGCTGGCCAGCCTTCACTCCTCTCCTCCATCCCCTCTGTTTTTGACTTCCTGGACTTCCATATCGTGGCCCTGGAGGGGACCCTCCCCCTCCTCCTCCTTTCAGTTCCTTTTACACCTGGTCTTCCCTCCTTAGAATGGAAGCTCCTTGCAGGGCAGGAACTGTACTTCTTTTTGCCCAGCCTAGTGAGGGGCACACAGTGAGTACTTAATAAAGGTCCTCGTTGCCTGTCTGCCTTGTCAATATCCCTCCATTTAGGAGGGTGCCCAGAACTGAGCACAAGACTGCAGATGGGGTCTGGCAGCAGGACTCTCGCCTCTCCTGGCGCAGCCTCGGGCCCCAACAGTTACTCGTATTGAGCGTGTGGTCCCCTATGACTCCCAGATCTTTTCCCTTCCCTCTTGTGTGTATGAAGTTGTCGGGGTTCTTTTTCAACCCAAATGTCCAGATCTCCGCCATCCAGTGTTCGCTGTCCTCGCCAACTCTGTGTCATCTGCAGTTGGGGGCGAGGCCATTTATGATTTTCCCCAAGTCCTTGAGAAAAATGTGAGCCAGCATAGAGCCGAGCACAGATTCTTGGGGCCTTTCCCTGGAGGCCTTCCAGCCCATTCAGGGGCCCCTCTCTGTATCTGACTCTGGAGTCACAGTTAGACTGGGGCCATCATCGAGACCACCCTCCACTGTCTAGAAGAACGCCCTGAGGGAAGTGGCTACGAGCTCAGCAGAAATCGAGACAGGCGACATCTCCCCCATTCCTCAGAGCTGAAATGAAAACTGGGGCCAGGCTCCAGAGGCTAGCCCTTGGGAAAGTCAGTGGGTCTCTTGGGGTCTCCCAAGTGACAGACAGGGCTCGGTAACCTCTGGAAAGTCCAGTGGTGAGCTGCATAGTGTCCAGGGAAGGCAATCACAATGGTGAAGGGCCTAGAGTTCATGCCATACAAGGACTGGTTGAAGGAACTGGGGATGTTTAGCCCAGAAAAGAGAAGACTAGGGGCAGGCAGGATGGGCATAATCCATATCTTCAAGCTTTTGAAGGACTGTCCTGGAGAAAGGGATTAGCTGAGTTCTTCTTGGTCCCAGAAGGCAGACCCAGGAACCCCGAGGAGAAGGTTCAAAAGGCCAACAGGAGGGCAGGAAAAGCTTCCTGACTGGGAGAGATGTCCTGCAGTCAATGGAACAGGCTGCCCAGGGAGGTGGTGGTGAGCTCCCTGGCCTGCAGGCAGAGGCGATTCTTGGTTGGGTTGGGTTACATGGTGGCTAAGGTCCTGCTGGCTCAGACTCTATGATGCTGTGATTGTATCATCCACCAGCCCAGTGGCCTCCTGCTAAGGACAAGCAGGACCTTTGCTCGTGTCCCCCCCCCCCCCTTCTCAGGCTGGGAGCTCCCAGGGAGGGAAGATGGCGCTGGGCCTAGCAATCCAAGCTAAGGACTCCCAGTTCCTTCCATCAGTTCTCAAACGGCATGACCTCAGGGCTCCTCACTATCCTGGATGACCTCTCCTGGACACTGGTCCCAAAGGTCCCCTTGTCTAACACATCCCTGCCGATGACAAATGGAAGGCGCTTCTGAGAGGTGCACTCACTCTGTCCTCACCTGGAACACAATGAGCCGCCCCTTGAAGATGGCCAAGAAGTGCGGAGGCTCCTTTCCCATGGTCACCCAGACCTGTACAGGCTCCTCCTGGTACATGTGGTCTAGCTCAGTGGCATTGAGGGTGCAAGCCATGACCTCATCCACCGATGCGTGTCGCCCCTATAGAAACAGAGGAGTGAGGACGGCCTGGTGCCTGGTCCCAAGAGGAGGAGACAGGGCAGGAAGAGGAGTGAGAGTGGACTGATACCCAGGCCTGGAGCAGGGCGGAGGGGGCTGGGAAGAGGGGACTTAGGATGAGCTGGCTCCCAAGTCCGGGGGAGGTGCCAGCCTAGACTGGTGGCTTGGGGATGCCTTCCACATGGCTTAGGGCTGGCAGACTTCAGGGACGGCCTCCTCAACCCTTCTCTGGGCGAGTCTCCCTTCCCCTAGGAGTTCTCTCCTTCCCCCTTTTTCGTGATCAAAACTACTGTTTCTCACATCTCTTTTCCACCTTTTTTGTTTGCTTACATGCTAAACATTCAAGCCCTGACAGTCCAGTGCCTATGACCTCTTACAAGCTGCTTCTTCTCTCCCCAGCTGCCTCCTTACCCTGGCACTTAGGAATCCCCACCCTATGTCGTCAGCCTCCTCTCCCCTTCCTCTCCTCCAGTATTGGGCCCATCTGCTCCAGCCATGCTGCTCTATTCACTGTCCCCTGCAACACACCACGTTCAGCCCAACTTCCACACCCCTGCTCAGTCTGGTGCCCCTCCCTGCAATGCACTCTTCTCGGGCTAGCTCCATCTCCCCATCCAGCAGGACCCAGCTCCTCCCCAGATGCCTCCCTGGCCCTTCAAGATAGCTCCTTTCTCTGACCTCCTCTTTCCTTCCATGGCCCATGACCCAGATGGTTCCCTAATTTTAATGCTAATAAGAACTCCCCTCTCCATTGCTCTTTAGGGTTGGCCAAGCACTTTTCTCATAGCCCTGCAAAGAGGATGGCAAAGAGGTGATGTGACTTGCCCAAGGTCATTCATCTAGGTGCAGTCAGAAATGGGATTTGAACTCAGATATCTTAACTCCAAGAGCAGCATGATTTTCACTGGCTCAAGCACACTGGGATGAGCACCGGGCCTCCAGCTTGTGTGTGTAAGCTGCCTGACTCCGGGCAAGCCACTAAACCTGTCTGAGCCTCAGCCTCCTCATCTGTAAAATGAGGGCAATAATAGCACTCGCCTCATCTGGCTGTTGTGGGGAACAAATGAGATTCTGTGTGGAAAAGGCCTCAGCAAACTTTAATCATACACACACACACACACACACACACAAACACACAATCTACATACATGTACACGTACACACAACCCACACACACATACACGTGTACAACCTACACACATATACATACACACAATCTACGTACATATATACACATACATACACAAACATACAGATAGATGTATACACATAGATGAGCTAGGATGATTGCTTTGTTTCTCCGGGCAGATCAGAGCTCCTTCTTTCCCTTCCCCTGCACCCAGGCCAAGGCCCTGAGGACGCCAGGATGCCTAAGCTCTCTCTGGTTTCCCCGTTTGTCACAGGGTTAAGACCTCTGGCCCTTCCTCCGGATCTCCCTGGGCTCTGGCATGGCCAGCATGAGGGGGGAGGGGTAAAGGAGCAGGTGCCCTCCTTGTGGGCAGCCTCACCTGCCAGATGTAGATGATGAACTGAGCCCGTCCAGACTTCTGGTAGGTGTAGAGGACCAGGTAGCAGTCGCCCCCATAGAACTGCCCATACTTCTTGGGATCAACAGGCTTCTTGTGCAAGTCCTCAATCCGCCACACCTGCGAGCCCAGAGATAGGGGGCAAGAGGAGGGGGCAAGGTGGCAGTTAGTCCTCATGGCCCTCCCTTAGCCTCTGAGGGCCTCTCAGACCCAGGCACCAGGGGCAGGGGAAGCTCCTTGAGCTTCTTGGATGGCCCTGGGATGGAGAAGCCTCCCGCCCAGGTCCTCCAATCCCCCTCCTCCCCAGGGAAGGAGACTCCAGACTGGCCACCTTCCCTGGCCTTTCCTCTGTTCCACTGTCTGTGCTCTTCCTGCCCCTGGGGGAAGTCGGGGATTGTGTCTAACTCCAATCCTGAGGACTCTTCCATTCTGCTCTCTCCTGCTCCAAGTCTCTCCAATTTCCCTCTTCCCTGTGACTGAGCTTCCTAATACATTCCCCAGGTTCTAAAGGGGGACAAAGGAGAGCCAGGGGGGCCTCCTTTGATGAAACTGTGGAGTCTGCCATCTGACTTTGGGTCCCAGGAGCTCCTCCCCAAGCCAGGTCTGGGCTCCAGTTCTTTGGAGCCAACCTTGAACCTACCTTTGAACCAAAGAGCTGTCCCAGGAGAAAGGCTAATCTTCGTTAAAGTATTAATAACTAACAGAGGAGTTCCCCCTTCCCCAGGGGATTGGCGGGCAAACAAGGGAAAAGCCTTAGCCCCCAGATAGGACGAAGCTGGTAGGTTGCCTGTCCAATGGGAAGCCTCTGAATGTTTCAGGATAAAGAACCATTAATGAATTGTGAACAGAGTAACAGGATTTCAAAGGGCAGCGATAAGGCATGTTAATGATATAAAGAATCTAATAGAAAGTTTGAAAAGTTCAAAGGAAGCAAATCACAACAAAGAGAAGGGGGTGAGAAACAACTGAAATGAAGCGGAAAAGCCATTTCCAAAAATAATTCAACCACAGAGAGGATTAGAAATGATGCAGATCTCAAGTGATGGATCTGGAGGGTGGCTCAAGATACAGCAGCCTCAAGGTTGCTGACGTCCTGGAAAAGTTAGAAAGAAAACTCCAAGTTCCACATTCCAGAAAAGCATCCAAGAGAAATTGAAGAATGATCGAAAACAAGTAGCAATGCAGGAACAGAAAGAATCCTTGAACCTCAGCCCTGAAGGACTTAGTGCAGTCTCCTAGATACAGCAGTTGCACTGGAACATTGTAGCAACAGAGAACATAGCTAGCCCTCTTGCAAGAAGATGGAAAGAAATACCATCCCAAGCCAGATAATAAACATGTATTAAGCACCTACTGCATGTGTCACGCACCTGTGCTAAGCAAGCATGGGAATAACAATAACAAAAAAGGCAAAAGGCTCCCTCCCCTCAGAGAGCTCACAATCAAATGGTGGAATTACGATTCAAGAGCAGCAGAACTTTGGGATAATGAGAATCTGAGGCACAAGATTAAGAAGCAAGAACCTTGAATCCAGAATTATCATGAGGAAGAGTCCGTTTTTTGTGGTGCAGTTGGGGTTAAGTGACTTGCCCAGGGTCACACAGCTAGTAAGTATCACATGTCTGAAGTCGCATTCAAACTCAAGTCCTCCTGACTTCAAGGCCAGAGTTTTATTCACTGCACCACCTAGCTGCCCCTTTGAGGAGGCATCGGAAGAGGAAGCATCTTCCCAGAGAGATGGGGGCCTTTCCAAAGGGCTTTTGAAAAACAGCCGAGCCAAGCCCAGCTGAGAAGGACTTAGGACAATTCACACTTTTCTGATCAGATGAAGCGCCAGCCAGAAGCATTCGAAGCTTTTCCCAGCACACAGCTGACTAAATCACTTCAAGATTCAGATTAAAAAAAAAAGTGGAAAAGAGAAAGAGTGATCCCCAACCCTTATCTTTTCTCAAGGAGCTATCTAGAAATAAAGATTTGGCCAAGGCTTCCTTCATAAGGCTCCCGTGAAAGTGGTTTGGTGAAGTTCACATGAATAACCAGTGATTAGAACCCAGCCACACAGATCCCACTTCTACAGAACTTTAAGGTGTGCAAACACCATCATTCCCATTTTACGGATGCAGTATGGAGCCCAGACTAGAGAGGCTCTGAGTGACTCGTTCTTGGTTTCTCAGCATCTGAGGATCACAGGAGAGATCTTTACCCAAGTCCCTCCTAATTGGACAGCTAGAATTCTCTTCTACTAGATTACGCAGCGAGTGGGAGTGTCAGAGAAAGACACAAAAAGGCAGATAGAGGCAGAGGGAAAGAGACAGAGAGAAAGGAGATTCTAGGACTGAATTCAATTAATTTCACTTCAACAGACATCTATTAGACACCTGCTGGGTATAAAGACCTGGGTCTGGCCGTGGAAATACAAAGGCAAAGACACTAACTCTAAGATCCTTTTGTTCCCAGAGCTCCCACTTTGGCCCTGTCCCCTTCCAATTGGTGGTTACCCCACCTAGAAGCCATATCTAGGTTTGATTTTAGCCAAATTTTTATTCACTTTCTTTCCTGTCCCGTCATCTTCTCCTTAACTCTCTACCCCCTCTCCTCCCCTCCCCCAGTCTGGATCAATTGTGTCATTGCCCTGGGAGAGGCAAGTCAATTAACATTCCTTCAGCACTTACTCTCGGCCAGGCACTGAGGACAACAGAAAAGGGCAGGGGACTTCTTTGGAAGCTTGGTGGAGAACTCCACTGGAGAACGAAGGATGGAAATTCTCCTAAGGGTCCTCTCACCGTCCCTGTCGATGTCCAAATCCAACCTTCTCCTGGTATGCGGAGGCCACAGCATTTTCCTCAATTACAAATTAAGCTGCTTGAGGGCACGGGCTGTCTGTTTTAGTTTTTGTGGCCCTGGAGCTTGGCACATAGGAAGCGCTTAGTAGGTGCATTTTTTATGCATTCATGAATAGTCATAAAGAGAGAACTTAAGGGGAAAAGGATATCCCTTTTTCCTCTCAAGCATGCAAGGAAGATACAGTAGATGACTGATGATTGCTGGGTCACAAATTAGCCAGGATTTAGGGATTCTAATCCAAGAAAGTGAGTCAGTAATGGTTCTCAGTCAGTCAAGGGGGTAAAAGAGGACATTATTTATTTTTTTTTAAAGCACCCAGCTGATTAGAGCAAAGATAAGGGTAATACAAGCACTCTTTATCAGACTCTCTGGACTGCAGCCAGACTGTGGGCCAATCGCAGCTAATGAGAAAGGGAAGGAATTGACTTGACTCCTCGCTTTAAAAACTTTGCTAAGGAACCAAGTGCGATCCCAGGGGAAAAAAGGAAGAAGGAAATATCCAAGTGAGACATGGATTAACATGCCTGAAAATTAAAAAGACCCCAAATTTATAAATGAGAATTTTTTTTTTTTGGTGGAGGTGGTAATGGGGGCGGTCTTTCCCATCGTCATTCCACTCCGGGCTGCCTGCACCACAGGGATCATTCTCATCTTCTCCCTCAGCCCACCAGAACCTTGGGCTCACTATGGGCTCTGGTAGGCCAGTCTTCACCTTCACTTGCCTGGCCCCAGGCCTCCCTGCCACAGCCCTTACCTCCTATCTCCCTGCGGGCTTGTCTTCCTTCATTAGAGGGTAGGCTCCTTGAGGGCAGGGATTATCTTCCTTTCTGCTTTTATATGTATTTCCTGTGTTTAACGAATGCTCTATCTAAATAGATAAAAAAGCAACTTTTAAAGAGTTTCAGCTCAAATGAACAAAATCAGAAAAGAATAACACAGGAACAGTAGCAGGGCAAAAGAAACCACAAGAATGACCCCTTGCCTGTGCCCCGCTCGGCCAGCGACAAACAGCTGGGGATCTAAGGAGGTTACTTAATAAAACCAACCCAATGAGGACTGGAGACTGACTAGCAGGAAGCCACCGTCGCACTGACCCAAGAAGAGACAGAGCCGAGGCCGGCATCCACAGGCCAGTCCTGGGCAGTGCACACTAGTTCTCAACAGAGGCAGGCCACCTATTTCCAGCCAGGAGGAGATGGTTTTGGCACCATCATGACACGCGCACGACAAAGCTCAGACTGAACAAGGAAATTGTAGAAAACTATCATTAAATTATTTTGTCCAGACCCAGGATTTCCTCAGCACAATGAAGTTCCCCAATTGGAAACCTTCCTGAGCCATTAAAGGGCCTGCCCACTCTACAGAGAGCAGGTCCTCGCAACTGGTATTTGTCTTCCTGAGGGAGGGAACATTGCCACCAAAATATCAGATAAAAGAACTCTGCAAATCAAATGCAGCAATACATAAACCATTGCGTCTGCTGACCAAGAAGTCGGCAAGTCTGAAAATGCTTATTAAGCACTTACTGTATGCCAGGCAATATGCTAATAAATACTAGGGAGGCAAAAAGGTCAAAAGACGTTCCTTGCCCTCAGGGAGCCCATATTTTAATGAGGGAACAACACCCGATTAATTGGGCACCTACAGGATAGGCACCGGGGAGCCAAGAGACCCCAGGCATAGGGGGCTGAGTGTGGAGTCAGGAAGACAAGGTCAAATCCAGTGTCAGAGGTGTGACCTTGGATGGGTCCCTTACCCTCCCTCCAACTCAGTTTCTTCAACTATAAAATGAGGATAATATAAGCCCCCATCTCCCTGGGTTGTTGTAAAGATCAAATCAGAGAATCACCTTAAAGCTCCATGTAATTGCTGGTGAGCTAGTTTTTGTTACAGTGTAAATGGAGGGCAATCTCAGAGGGAAGTGGAGAGAACTGAAGGACAGCAGACAGAACCAAGAGAAAACTAAAGGGATGGGATCAAGGACAGAATGATGACCTCAGGCCAAGCCTCACTCTGCCACTTATTGCCTATTGACCTTGGACAAATCATTTCACTTCTCTGGGCCTCAGTTTCCTTGTCTGTAAGATGGGAAAAACTGGACGCCCCTGGTGTCACTTCAAGCTCTGTCTATGATCATATCACTAGAGGCAGAGAAGGCCAACAATCATGGATGTAAAACTCCCAAAAATATGAATTGAAGGACGTTTCCTTAACATGACTTTTAAAAGTATGTATTTGAAGATACGTGCCAATATACACAAGGCCGAAACATTAGAGACATTCCCAGTAAACCCACAGGCAGGAAAAGAAGACAAGCATTGGCAATGAAGATGGATCTGACAAATATTCATAAGCCCCGGCTGAGTGCTGGCACACCACACCGTGCTGACCTGGTTGCAGCAGGAGTTTATATCACACATCAGCCGGGCCCTCGCTGCTGCCAGGCAATCCTCGTGCACCTCCCTCATCAGCTCCCTCCTCCTCTCTCCACAGCAGCCGATCCAAACCTTCTCATCCCTCCTCCAACTTCTCCCCAGCTGATGACCTGGTCTCATATTTCATTGAAAAAACTGATGTCCTTCATCCAGAGCTCCCTCTTCTCCCCTCCTCCTCACCTGCTATCACTCGGGTGTCTTCTACCACTATCTCCTCCTTCACTCCTGTCTCACATCAAGAGATGGCCAAGGCACACCCTCTACACCCACAAGTGGTCCTGTCTTCTCTAGCAAATCACCCTCCCCATGTCATCCCCCCATCTCTCACTTAGCTTTCATTTCTCCCTGTCCACTGGTTGCTTCCCTGCTGCCTATAAATAGGCCCAAGTCTCCTCCATCCTCAGAAGACCCTCACTGGATCCACCCATCTCTGCTGACTTCATCCCACAGCTCTCCCTTTCATGGCTAAACTCCTGGAGAAGGCCACTTACAACTGTCGTCTGCCTTTCCTCTCCCCCTCTTCCTGGCTTCCACCTTCAGGATTCACAGGGAACTTCTCTCTTAATTGCCAGACCTTGGTGGCTTTTTCCTAATCCTCGTTCTCCTTGATCTCTCTGCAGCCTCTGATGCCATTGATCACCCTCACCCCCTTGGTGCCCTCTTTTCCCTAGGTTTTCAGAACGCCTCTCTCTCTCTGTGTCTCTCTCTGTCTCCTCTCTATCTTTGTCTGTCGATCTGTCTCTTTCTCTCTCCCTCCCCCGCCTCCGTCTCCTCTCTCTCCCTCTCTCTGTTATCTGTCTGTCTCCTCTCTCTCTCTCTCTGTCTCTCTGTCTCTGTCTGCCTGACTGTCTGTCTCTCTTTTCTCCTCCTACCTCTCTGACTGCTCCTTCTCAATCTTCTTTGCCAGATCTTCATCCATATTACTCCCAATAATGCTGGTTGTCTCAAAAGCTCTGCTCCCTGTCTCCCATTTCACTGGGTGATTTCATCAGCTCCCATGGATTCCATTCTCATCTCTATGCAGATGATTCTAAGTCTACCTTGCCAGCCCTAGCCTCTCTGCTGACCTCCAGTCTCTCATCTCTAACTGGCTCCTGGACATTTCACAATGGATGCCCTGTGGCCCCTTAAACTGGACATGTCCAAACTGAACTCATCTTTCCCCCAAATCTCCACCATTCCTAACTCCCCCTGCCCGTCCTCCTCATCCAAGCTCATGAGGACCCAGGCGTCTTCCTTGTCTTCTCTCTCCCCGTCCCCCCATATCCAGTTTGCTGCAAAAGCCATGGCCTGTCAGTTTTCCGTTCATAACGTGTCTCACAGACACCTCCTTCCCTTCTCTGCCACAGCGCCCCACCCAGAACCTCCCTAGACAACAGTGTGCTGGGGGTTCCATCCTCCATTCACCTGTCACAGGGATCTTCTCCAGCTCTGTCCCACCAAGTCACGCCCCCCCCCCCCCCCAGCAGGGCCAGCATCAAACTGAACAGCTTCTGACATGCCAAGCCCTTCTCGGCTCTTTCGCCCCATCCCCCCTTTCCAGTCTCCTTCCATCTCATTCCTCACCCACAGACCTCCTGCCTGTTCCATGAATAAGGCCCTCAGCTCCCAATGCCAGACCTTTCCACCAGCCATGCCCCCTGCGTGGGACGCTCTCCTTCCTCATCCCCACCTCCTGAAGAAACAGGAGCAGTCGCTACAAGAGCTGTCAGGGGACTGGGGCCGAGGGAGGGGGGGCAGTCTGGGCCACCACTGGACAGTCAGATGAGGAAGGGCAGGCTCAGGTACAAACATTCCAGCAGGGGATCTGTGAAGAACTGTGTTCAAATTCTGCCCCCCATACTTACTAGCAGTGTGACCCTGGGTAAATCCAGTCTCCTCTCAGCCTCAGTTTCCTCAACTGCTAAATGACAATAACAACAGTCCCTGCTTCCCAAGGGTACTGGGAGGATCCCATGAGTGAATGGATGCAAACACGCATGCTGGCTCTGATGGAGAAAACCGGCAGCCTCTGAGGGCTGAGACGGTAGCTGGAGAACCCCAGAGCCTGAGTTTCTAAGTGGCCTCCCACATTCCTGCTGTCTTCCTGAAGCAGCAGCTGGTCTGGATTCCGAGGCAGCATCTCAGCAGTAAGCAGGAAGCGTGTGGTGAGATGGGGGCCAATTCTGACTGCTGTGGGTGAGCTGGGGCATACCTCCTCTTGGGATGCACTCCCTCTGGGGGCCCCCTGTTTGTCAGAGGAGGCAGTTGGACTGGGGAGCCTCTCGGGTTGTTTCCAGCTCTCTACATCCCCACACCTCTCCTTTCCTCACCTCTACTTTCCCTCTGCCTTGTCCCTTTAACTGGCCAGAGTGTGAAGGTGACATTTCTTCTCCTGTGCTTACTGAACCAGAGTGATGATCCTGCCCATAATTTAAAATTGGGCTGACCTCTCTGTCTTCATCCCTCCTCTTTCCGCCACCAGGTACGAACAGACACACCCAAGTCCCAGGGAACCCAAGGGCTTTTCACCTGGGAGGCCTCAGCTCAGTTTCCCTGTTTGCATCTCTGTCTCTGCCTCCCCCAACATCTCCAGAGCAGTGACGGCCCTTTACCTCCCAAATGCCTCAGAGCTGGGGCTGTGGGCTTGGCCCCTCCTCCCTGCCTGCCCAGGGCTCTGGCCTCTCTCCCTGAACCTCCTGTTCCAGCTGACACCTCAGTGTCCTGGGCTGCTCCCCAAACAGCCCAGCGCACCCTCGGGCCTTGGTCTGGGCCCCTCTCCTTGCTCAGGGCAGGCATCGTTCTGGTACCCAAAGCAAACACAAATCAGCTTTGGAGTTAGGTGGGCCTCTTTCCCCTCCACGTGGGGTGGGGGGCGGGGAGGGGGGGCACGTAATCACGGGGAGTGACGGCTGGACGCCTGGCATGGCCCGTGGGGCAGGGCTGCTTTGGGTGTGCTCTCCCCACCAGGGGGAGGGGAACGTCCCAAGGCTCCTCTGCTCCCCTCTCCCCTCTCACCTCCACCTTCCCTGAACCATCATCCACCATCCTCTGCTCTGCAGCCAGCTCTGGCCACCCATGCAGGTGGGTCACGTCAAACTTCATCAGCTCCACTTTGGCTGGGGAATGGAGGCCAAGAAACATGGTTCTCAGCCCAGAGAACCCTCTGGGCCCCAGCCCTAGGCCCTCCCCGTCCCAGCCGGGCCTCCCTCACCAGTCTTGGGCAGGTTGTAAGCCCAGCCTGGCCCTTCCATCTGGTCCTTCTCTGTCCACTGCTGAAATAGCTGCTTGAACATGGTGGACTCAAAACTGTCATTCACCACCTCCACGTTGGTGGTGGCTGGGTAGCCCTTGGCCTGGATAAAGCCCTGGCGGGATAGCAAAAAGGATGTGCCTGAATGTGGGGTCTGAGAGAGAAGGGAGCTGCTCCTCATCCCTCCATCCCTCCATCCCCCCATCCCCCAGCTCCTTGTGGACCCTGGCCTCAGATCGGCCCCTTCCCAGGCACCCACCTCCCACTGCAGCCCCTCAGGCACTCCATAGCAGCCCTGCAGATTAATGAGGCCCACAATCTGCTCTTCTCACAACTGCCTTCCAAATACTCAGTTGCTTCTCTTTGAAGGGCAGGGTATTCACCCCAGCATCCCTCCCATCTGAGCAGGGTTGCTCCAGATCTGGGGTAAGGGGCAGCTCCTACACTGGAAGGGGCGTCTCCTACACTGGAGGGGGCAGCTTCTACACTGGAAGGGAGCAATGGCTCCTATGCTAGAGGGGGCCTCCCTTGAGGTGAAGGCTGTGTCCCCCACATCTGCCCAGGGACTCCCAGGGAAAGCCCCTTCGGGCCCTCACCACTGCCCAGCTGAAGGCTGCCTTCTTCTCCTCCTTGCTGGATCCATGGCCCCGCCACACGTAGATCTTGAAGCCGCCTTGGTCCAGGATATAACAGTCCTAGGGGATGAACGCCAAGGAAAGGTCATGCTTCAGGGTCGCCCAACGATGCTGGGAACTAAGCCCGCTGAGGGTTTGAACATCCATTTTCCAGATGAGGAAACTGATGCCCGGGAGGTTGGAGGGATGGGCCACCCGGATGACGAGCTCCAGTTTGCAGAATGGCGCCATGGGGCTGAGCTGAGGGAGCAGGACCGGTGGGAGGGGGTGGAGGGAATTTGACCCTGGGCAAGGGTCATATCCATGTGCCTCAGTGTCCCCGTGAAGGTCCCTGCCGGCCCTGAAGCCAAGACCCCCCCTCGATGCCTCCCTTGGTCTGGAGCTCCTGGTATCAGGACTGCCTCCCAGCACCAAGCCCCGGGGGGGGGGGTCTTCTCCTCAGGCTATGGGCTCACCTCGTGCTGTAAGAGGTCCTGTGTCAGAGGTCGGGTGGCAATCTCCTGGACCACCAGGTCTTCATCCTTTTCATAAAGGCTGGTGGAGACAGGCCTAGGTGAGTGCCATACCTCCCTGCCCTTTCCCCATCCTTCCTCCCTTCTCCCTTCTCTCTCGTCAGGACGGGCCCTTCTTTTCCTCTTAGCGCCTGACTCAGCTTCTCCCTGTGTGTTCCCTATTCCCTCCTCCAAAGTCCTCGTCCTCTGGAAGAAGCTGATATTCATGGAAGAATCTGGGCCTGGGGGTCAGTAGACCTGGATTCTAGTCTCCCCCAGAAACGTCCAGCCTTGCATAGGTCCCTCCCTTTCTCTGGGTCCCTATCCCCTCCCTTTTAAAATGAGGTGATTAAGCGGCCTCATCTCAATCGTTCCTTTCAGCTCCATCATCCTGCAAGTCCTGGCCCTGCCTTTTCGTGCCTTTTTGATTTTGCTGGGAGAAGGCTAGAGTCAGCTCTCAGCGCCTCTCTTTCTCCCAAAAGTCACTGTGTGTGATCAAAGGGGCTTGGGAGATGCAAAGCCTCAAATAAGAGGAGCAAAGTATAGGGGCCTAGAGTGAGGCCTTCCCTTGCTTCCTCCTCGAGCGGGTTGGGTCAGACTAGATGACACCTAAGGGCTTTTCCACCTCCAGAGCAGGTGATCCTGCCACGAGAGAGGTAGCGCCTCCCGGGACCCTCACTCACTGGTACAGCCGCAGGTTGGCCTTCTGGAATTCGTCGGCCTTCTCCTCCGGGACGACGTCCCGCAGCGAGCCCGCCCGCGGCCCCAGTACCGTCTCCATGATCTGCAGCAGGCCGGCAGAGCCGTGGTCCTCATCCGCCACCCCAATCTGGGCACGGCCGCCCCGCTCTCCGTCTCGGATGTTCCGGGCCAAGGCCAGCCCCTGCCGGGCCACAGACCAGGGTGGACTTGCAGAGCTGGCACCTGCCACCAGCCCTAGACAGCCCCCCCCCATCTCCCATCTATCCTAAGGTCCCACTCCCAAAATCTTCCTGCAGGGGCCAGACATCCGTCCTCAGGCGCACTCGGGGCCCTGGCCTATCTCTGGAGCGCTATCTCACACTGCCCCTGGACATCTGTATCCGGTGATGTGAGATCACCAGGGCGCAGCAGACAGACTTGAGAGGAAAGAAGCCCCCAACGATCTGTCTGGAGAGGAGGGGCAGGGAAGGAACGAGAGGGGCTTGTCTGGTGCCGCTGGGTAGGCGAGCCTCCCCCGCCACCGCCCAGGCAAGGAGGCACGGCCCGATCCCACTTCCCTGCCTGTCCGTGAACCCCTGGCCCTAAGCAGATACCAGGGCCTCCTTCCCCTGCTCCAGCTGCCCTCTCAGGGTGCCGAGCACAGGGCTGGGCCCCCCAGCCTGGGACACTGACCCGGGATTTCTCAGACAAGTTGGCTTCGGGACCATTCCACTGAATCAGCACCTTCCCCAGGTCCAGGAGGAAGACGTCTCCTTTGTTGAAGCTGTCCCAGGACAGGTCCACCTGGGGAGGGGAGGAGGAGGTGTAAAAACAAAGCATCCCCTGCCCCTCCCCACCTCCTCCAGGAAGTCCACCTGCCCCTTCCCTCAGGCCTTCGGGTGGTCCTACTGACTACAAGAACATTCACTCTCTGTCTCCACTGTCTCTGGGGTGTCTTTCCAGGGGAGGTGCACGTAGCTGTGGCGCTGTGTGATGGGGACTCACTCAGATGTCTGTGTGTGGTTGTGTGTGATTGTGTGTGGGGGAATCATTGTGCTCAATGTGTATTTGTGTGTTTGTATGTCTATGTGTGATTGTGTGGAATGGGGTCACTGTGTTCAGTGTGTATCTGTGTGTCTGTGTGTGGTTGTGTGGGATGGGGTCACTGTGTTCAGTGTGTATCTGTGTGTTTGTGTGTGTGGGAATCACTGTGTTCCGTGTGTATCTGTGTGATTGTGTGTGGTTGTGTGGGATGGGGTCACTGTGCTGAGTGTATATCTGTGTATGTGTGTTTGTATGTGATTATGTGGGATGGTGTCATGGTGTTCAGGGTGTATCTGTGTGTTTGTGTGTGGTTGCGTGGGATGGTGTCACGGTGCTTGGATGTCTGGCTGGGTCTCTATGTGCATTGACACAATTTGTGAAGGTATTTGTGTGTGTGATTGTGTTACTGTGAGAAGGCGTTTGTGTGGGGGATTTTGTTTGGTCATGTTTTAGTATGGACGATGGTGTCGTTGTGAACGGGGGTCTAGAGCATCATGTAACTGGTTGTAAATGGCGTATGTGTGTGGGTAGAATGTCCTTCCCTATACACACACTGGATCCGCAGAAGGCCTGCTCCTCTGCTCCCTCCTAGTGTGGGCCCCACTCCTGCCTCGCCCCCCAGGGGAGGGATGCTGGCCTCTCCTCGGCTCTTCCCGAGTGTGTGTATGTACGGGAGCCTGGTAAGGAGCTCCACAGCCCAGGGCCCCAACATGGTGGCCTTTCTTCTCCTCCCACCCAGGGTGCCACCTCACCCCAGTACCGTGCTCTTAGGGAGCTGGTGCCCACTTCCCTCTCCTCTTGGTCACCCTCTTCCTGCTCAGTTAACTCGGTTCAGGCTGCTCAGAGGTGGGAAGACCCTCTCGCACCCACCACCCATGGCGGCAGGGCAGAGAGCAGGTATTATCAGACTGCTTTTACAGATAAAGAAACTGAGGCATGGGGCCATCGGTGGCAGAGCTGGGACCCTTGGGCTCTTTAAGATGCACCCAAGTCCTTGGGGGTAGAGTCAGGAATGCAGTGGGCCCACCCCCTGCTTCTTCCCCTTCCCTCCGTCCCTGGATGGCTTGGCCCAGGAATAGGGGGAGCCCCCCAGGGCTGCTGGGCCGCCTCACCTCTGTGGCTGTCACAGGCTTCTTTCCCTTGATATGCAGGAGTCTCTGAATGTGGTACATGTTTGTCTCCACATGCTTTAAGCCGGAGGCCAGACTCCCCTTCTTGTAACTGGGTTAGGGAGGGAGAGAGCGGGTGAGGTCCCATGAACCCCCAGGGGCTCGTCGATTGGGATGCAGGCCAGGGGGGAGAGGCCCATGCTTCCTGTCTGTGGGCCCTGGGCAAGTCACCTCCACACCCCCTGGGCCTTAGCTTCCTTCTCTGTAAAGCGGGGATCGCAGCAGCTGCGTCCCAGAACTGTCATGATGATGGAGCCAGACAGGGACACCAGCCAGGGGGGCGACGGTCAGCGACCCAGCCCAGCCCAGCCCAGGGCCCCACTCACATGATTCCCTTCTTGAAGTAGCTCTTGAAGACATTCGACTCACAGCCCTGGACCTCACGGTGCTGCACGGGGATGTCCCCCAGCAGACTGTCCAGCTGGGCCGTGTAGGCCGCGGCCGCCCCCCTGCTCAGCCACGGCCGAGTCCTTGCCTATCCAGTAATGAATATCGATGGAGAGGTCCCGGCTGGTCTTCTCCTTCTGGGGACATGAACAGGCACAGGATGGGAGCCAGGCCCACCGGGCCAGCCTTCCTTCATCCTCTTCCTCATCCCCAGCTCAGCCAGGGCCCCGGGCGCTGACCTGGGCCACAGCAAGGGGGCTCAGGGCCAGGGCAGAGGGCTGAGGCTGCTTCCTAGCCCTCTGCTCCCTCTGGGCTCAGCCAGCCTTCCTCGAATTGGTGGGCTCCTCTCCTGAACAGAATGGGATGCAGAAAAGCCTGTGCCAGCCCCTCCACACTCCTAAGGAACCACCTCTTCCTCCCTAGGCTAATCAGCCCCTGTCCCCTGAGGGCCAGCCTCCTTCCCCACCCCCATGCCCCCAGGCAACACACAGACCACAGAAATATGCCCATTCTATGGAGGATGCTGCAGCCTCCTCCGCCCAGAGATTTAGACCTGGCAGAGAGCTGGAGGGTCATTTTAGAGGCCCAGGGTGGTTGGGGACCCTGCCTCAGATGTCTGGGGCAGATCTTTCCACCTCCGAGTCCAGCATTTTACCCTGTTCTCTGCCCAGAAGAAGGTCCCCTGCTCTTCGGGAGGGACGGCACCACCTTCTTTTCCCCCAGGTGTCGGCAGCACCCCCTGTCGCCTGCCCTGGTCTCCCCAGCAGAGCCTGCCCCCTCCCTTCCATCCCCTTTCCTTTCCTTCCCCTGGGCACAAGACCAAGCCTCAGAAGCAGAGGAAAAGAGAGGTCCCTGGGGTCACTGGTCCAGGGCTGGCCTAGGCCATAGCCTGGGGTCGGCCCCCACCCCCCATTCAGGTTCTAGGGAACAGTAAGAGTCACCCTGGACTGAGGAAGGGCCCAGGGACGGCTGTTCTCAGGGACACTTGGGGTTCTGAACCCTGGTACCTCCTTGGCACAGGCTGGCCTTGCCCATGCCCCTCTCCTCTGAGGCTGTGGCACCACCAGAGGCCACTGGGGGACCCGCAAAGGCTGAGCTGTGGCCATGAGCCTTGGGGTAACTTGGGATTCACAAGACCCCAGGAGGGGCATACATCACAAAAATGCGAGACTGTGCCCAGTGTGATTTGGGAGCCCTCCACAAGGGGCCAGGGCAGAGCTGGAGCCAGGGAAGCTGGGCTCTGTCACTGCCTGCCGACGGGGCCCTGGCCGAGTCACTGCTCCTATGGGCCTCCGTTTCCTCATCTGTAAAATGAAGGCTAGATGACCTCCAAGGCCCCTTTAGGAGGCCCATGTTCAGACGCCAGCTGACGTCTGAGAGGGGAAGATCCTCGCTCTTCATCCCTGACTCCTGGCTTCTGCCTCCCCAGCCCAGTCTCCTCTACTGAGCTGCTAATGTAACCTTGAGGCGAATGACTGACCGTGAGATTCCCTAGCTCAAGCACCCTCAGTGACTCCCTGGTGCCAGGTCTCCATCTTGTTTGATGCACATGGCTTCTCTCTGGGTGTCTACACTCCAGTCAAACCGACCCCTTTCCTTGTTCCTGAACATGACATTTCAGCTCCAACTCGTAGGTAGGCCTCCCAAAGACTGGCCCCCTGCTCCCCTCCTCAACCCCACCTCTCAGAATCCACGGCTTCCTTCAAGGATCAGCTCCTGGGCCTCCTCCTCCAGGAAGCCTTCCCTGATCCTGCCTGCCCGTGGAAGATCCAGGGGATCTGAGGTTCAGAGCCAGAAGGGACCTTAGAGGCCAGCGAGTGTCCTCGGTGAGGAAACTGAGGCACAGAGTGTTTTTGTTCTCTCTCTGTCTCTCTCTGTCTCTGACTCTGTCTCTGTCTCTCTCTCTCTCTTCTCTCTCTCTCTCTCTCTCTCTCTCTCTCTCTCTCTCTCTCTCTCTCGTATTTACTTATCTTGGTATGGGTTCTATTCTGCCAGACCCCCAACTGGCAGGAAAAAGTGAGGTCCTTGAAGGCCACACCTGTTTCATTTTTGCCCCAGTGTCCCAGAGCACAGCCTCGCATCAGGCACATAGCAGGCACTTAATAAACATCTGTTGGATTGAGTTGGACTTTTGCCCGGGGACAGTCAAAGCAGGCTTCATGGAGGAGGTGACATTTAAGCTAAGCCTTGAATGTGCCTGCTTTTAAGAGGCCGAATGGAGAACTGGGGCCATTCCAGAGTGAAGGTTGGACCTTGGACGCCAGGCCAAGCAGCCTGGATCTCACTGGGGAGGTTCTGGGGACCAATTCCCAGCTCCGAGCAGGGCAGAGCCAAGACTGATCGGTGCCTAAGGGGGACAAGGCTGAGTGCCACGTGGAGGAGGGCTGGGAGGGGTGGAGCAGAGAGGTAGGCAGGCCTGCAGCGGCCCAGGGAGAGGCCAGGGAGGGCCATGGCTGAGCCGTGGGGTCACAGGGGAGGCAGCTGACCTTGGAGATGGAAATGAGGGGTACGGAAGAGGAAAAAAGGACCCCAGAAATTGGAACTCAGACTACAGACTGACAGCCAGGAGGGATGGCAGAGGGCATCAGGTTACAAATGAAAAGTATGAGGCCCAGAGAGGTGGAGAGATTTGACCAAAGTCACACAGGCAATGAGTGGCAGGATTTGAACCCAGGTCCTCTGACTTTAAAGCCAGCCCTCATGGTGCCCCGGACAGTTCTGATGTCTCCAGGTTTGGGTGGGAGAATGGGAAATAGGGCTTCAGATTCATGTTGTCCAAGGTGCCAGACGCTTGGGGCGGGGTCGGGGGAGAGCCTGGACTCTGGCCACCTTTCTCCAGCTGCCTCCTCCCCCAGTGCCCAGGTCCAGGCTCCAGTGGACATGGCCAGTGGGGAGCCAGGCTCCAGGACCACTCACATGCAGGATGATGTAGCAGTCACCTTCAAAGAAACTCCCATAGGCCTTCTCGGGCACTCGTACCATCTTCATCTTCTAGAAAGGGCAGTGACAGGCTCCTGTGGACTGGGCCTCACCCTCCCTCCACCCCCAGCCCAGGCCTTGGGGGGCTGCCCCACCCCCTCCTAGGAAGGCCCCTCAATGCCTCTCTCCCCTGTTCCATCCCTGCCCTGCGTCCCCCCCATTCCATCCCTGCCCTGTGTCCCACCCTGTCCGATCTCTGCCCTGCATCCCTGTCCAGGTTTAGTGCCTCTCACCTCAATGACCCAGATCTGTAGACCCTGCAACATGTCAATGGAGGGGAGGCTGCTGTCCAGGTCCATCCTTCTGGGTTTGGGCTGAAAACACAAGAAGTGAGTAGGGCAGTGTGGAAGGGGGGATGGGAAATGTGGAGCCTGGATCTCTATCTAGAAGAGATGTCAGAGGTCATCAGGCCATTGGAGTGGGGGCAGGGCGGGAGGTCAGGAAAATGACCGGGCTAGCTCCCAATGGCCTGCCTTCTGAGGCCATCAGCAATGCCCCTGATCCTGTCTCAAAGAGGGGTTCCGAAGAACAAGAGTGCCGGCAGGGATGAATCCCTTCTCCATTGCCAGGCTCTCTACATGGCCTGAAGGTTGATGAATGAACAACTGAATGAAGAAATGTGGGAAGCAGCTGACTTACAGACAGGAAGGCTTTGCAAAGGTCCCCAGACCCCAGGCAGGTCTGGCAAACGGTCACCGGGAATGCAGGGCCCTCGGAATGGACACACAGACTGTGCCCAGGAATGTGCAGACAAGCCCACTCAGTCCTCAGGGCAAGCCCAGGCTCTGCAAAGCCTGGTGGGGGTCGGGGTGGGCTGGGCCAGGAGGTCACACAGGGGCCTTTCCAGCCACAAAAGCCCTCAGAAGAGGCAGGAGACTCAGCTGTGCCAATGTGGTCAGTGGGCCCAGGGGCTCAACCAGGCCTTGACCTTCCACTGTAAGGCTGGCCTCACCACCCTCCAGCCCCAGCTCAGGGCACAGCCACCCGCACACTCGGACCTCTGGCTGGCTCTCGATTCCAGCCCTCTCATTCCACAGCTGAGGACTGAGGTCCACAGATGATCACGTGGCTGATCACTGGGAGAGCCAAAGCCACCACACCGGGCCTGTGCCAGGGGACCCTGGGGCAGCCTGGCCAGCCTCCAGTTGGGAGAGCTTGTCTTCATGCAAGAGAGACCCTTGGAGAAGGCAATGGGGGGCACCTTCCCCTCTGCCCCTACAGAATCCCTCCTCAATGCCCATTGATTGGGGAATGGCTGAGCAAGTTGTGGTATATGAATGTGATGGAATATTATGGTGCTATGAGAAATGATGAGCAGGCAGACTTCAGAAAAAACCTGGAAAGACTTGTATGGACTGATGCTGAGTGAAATGAGCAGAAGCAGGAGAACGTTGTACGTAGTAACAGCCATATTGTGTGATGACTAATATTGATAGACTTAACCCTTCTCAGCAATACAAGGATCTAAGACATCTCCAGAGGCCTCGTGATGGAAAATGCTGTCCACATCCAGAGAAAGAACTATGGAGTTTGAATGCAGATCAAAGTATACTATTTGCTATTTTTTTCTCTTCTGTTGAGTTTTGTTTCCTCTTTCTGGTGATTCTTCCTATTGGTTCTAATTCTTACTTACATCACTAATCTGAAAATATGTTTAATAAGAATGTATATATATAGCCTATATCAGATTGTGCTGTCTTGGGGAGGGTGGGGGGGGAGGAAGGGAGAGAAAACTTTTAAACTCAAAAGCATATGGAAGTGAGTGTTGATAAATCAAAATAAATTAATAAAAAAAGAGAGAATCCCTCGTCTTCAGCACTGATGGAGCAGACCCTCTTTCCTGGCTCCCCGCCATGTTGCCCCTATGGTGGGGCCTTGACCGAGCAGAACTATGGTGGGCTGGCTGGCATAGTGGACGGAGCTCTAGCCAGAGAAGCCCTAGCTCACATTCTGCCCCTGCTTCCTACTGGCTGTGTGACCTTGTCAGAGTTGGGTTATTCCTGAGCCTCCCTCCTTTGGGTGCAAGGCCCCAGGGAGCTCATGCGTGCCAAGCTCCTAAGGAAGGCCGGCCACCAGTCCCATCACAGTGAACTGCACATGTTTGCCCAGCCATCTCTGCTCCTTCTGGTGACCCTGTGAACCAGCCCTCTGCCAGGACCCCCACTCTTAGTGGTGACTGCTTCCTCTTAGCCTCTTAGTCAAAGTTCCCTTTGGAAAATGCCAACGGTGTCTGGGATGTATACAGAAAGAGAGGTGCCCATCTGCAGGAGGGGAAGGGAGGAGGGTCTCTGCAGAGGACAGCCAGGAGGGAGGGAGAGAGTCAGGGCTGCTGGGCATCCCTGCAGCCTCTGCCCACCCCCGGCTCTGGAGCTGAGGGTCAGATTCTAAGCTAATCTCTGAGGCCTCCAGGAGGAAAAGAAGGTAGGAACAAGGCTGGGGCATGGGGGGAGGGCAGAATCCAATGGGATCGGGGTCTGTGCACTCCTGAGGGGATGTGGGGGTGGGAAGAGAAGAGCACACACATCCAGGGCCTCCTTCCCCTGTCATAGGACCCGGAATATGAGGGGAGGTGATGGGGGATAGAGATGGACAATGGGTAAAATGAGGCCCTGACAGCAAGACTGGGTGGGGGAGGGGCTTGGGTGACACAGTTGGGAGCCGGGGGGGCTGGAAGGAGGGGGCACCTCTACACCACTTCTGGTGGGAGATGTCTGAGAGGTGGCTGGACATATGGTCCTGGAGATGTGCAGAGGTTAGGGAAGGCTGGGCAGGCTTGAGAATCAACAGCACAGAGGTGATCTGTGTATCCATGAGAAGTGGTGGAGTCACCGAGGGAAAAGGGAGAAGAGAAGAGGGCCCGGACAGATCACTGTGGGGCACCCATGGTCAGCCGCCATGGCCAAAAGCAGGGGTGGGCAACCTGAGCCTCGAGGCTGCATGTCAAGTGGGGTCCTTTGACTGAATCCAAACTTTGCAGAACAAATCCCCTTCATGAAAGGATTTGTTCTGTAAAACTTGGACTCAGTCAAAAAGCTGCATCCAAGGACCTAGAGGGCCACATGTGGCCTCGAGGCTGCAGGTTCCCGCCCCTGGACTAGAGCAAAAACCAGCAAAGGAGGCTGAGATGGAGCAGGAGACAGCAGGGTCAGGAAAGCCTAGAGAGGAGAGAGGGTCAAGGAGAAGAGGGAGACGGACGATGTCAAGGATGAGGCCTGAGAAAAGGCTGCGAGATTTGTTGATTAAGAGATGATTGGCAACTTCAGAGAGCAGTTTCAGTAGGAAATAGTGAAAGCCAGTGGAGGCCCCTGTGTAGACAGCCTTCTCAGAGAGTTTGGCCACAAGACAGGGGAGGGATAGGGGACCACGGCTAGTGGGGATGGATGGGCCAAGGGAGGGTGTTTGAGGCAAGGGGAGCCCCGGGCATGTTTGTAGGTAGAGGGAAGGAGCCAGCAGATAGGGAGGGACTGAAGACAAGGGAAGGTCTGGGGATGACAGAGGAGGCAGACAGACAGCAGCATCTCTTCAAGTATCCTTCTGAGAACACCTCGCTCCACCAGAGCCCTGCCTCAGCCCACACAGGTCTTTGTCCATCTCACCTCAATCCCTCTGCTCTCTCCAGGCCTGTTCATGGGCTGTCAGGGGACAGGAGCTCTCCCACCATGGCCACCGAAGCCTGCTTACCTCCCTCAGTCCAGCCTGCTTCTGCTCTGCTGCTCCCTCCGCCTTCCTCCCTGGCATCCCAGAGGCTCGTCTCTCTGTGGGCAAACCCAGTGGTCCTTCCCTCTTTCCTCTCCCCTCCCTCCCCCTGGCCCTAATATGCTACACTGTGGCCAGAAGCTGGTGATACAGGAGGAGGGCAGCTGAGTCAACCGCTACTGAGACTGGGTGGGTCACAGCTCCCAGCACCCTGCTCCAACAAATCCTTATCTTCACCATTATCAATTCATCTGAATTCTAGACGGTGAGCTCAGGGACTAGTCAGCCCATTTAACAGATGAACCATTGATAACTAAACTGTCTCCATCTTCTGACTTTCAATTCCTGCTCTGTGTAGCCTAGAGGAAGTGGGCCCGGACTTTGGAGTCAGCAGAGAGCTGGATGGAATCCTGCCTTTGACCACTAACTAGCACAGTAGCCTTGGGCAGGTCACTGAACCTCTCAGCTTGGGTGTCTTCATCTGTAAAATGGAGCTCAGACTGCAATGTCTCCTCCACACCTCTCCAACAGACAGGGGGGCAGTGGGTGTGTGAGCAGGCTGCCCCACAAGAAGCCCATTGGCTTTGCTTTCTCTCTCACCACCATTGGCCTCTGAAATGAAAATGACAGAATCACAGGAGGGAGCCGACGATGCCTGAGGCCCCACTGGCGTGGATGAGTTTGTCACCTAGTCCAAAATAATTCCTCCTGCAGGAGCCAAGATGATGGAGTACAAAGGTAGTCGCTCTCACCCTCCCCTATCAATCTGTGAAAACTCAGAAAATATCACCCCAGAAAAGAACCCTGGAACAGCTGAACTAGAAGAAAGATGGGGAGCAGCAGTGCAGCAGCCCAGCAAATGGGTCTCCCAGTGCCTCAGCAAAAATAAGGGAAGCAGCACTACAAGGGGCCCCAGGCGGATAAGTACCCTGCGGCATTCATCTGAAAGGAGCTGAAGAAAGCAACCTAGAGTCTTCCTAAAGTCCCAGCCTTGCTGATTCCAGCCCAACAGAATCCTACAGCCTCCAACTGTCAACCAGGAGGAGATCCTGAAGCCCAGGTGGTACAGCAGGCAAACGCCAACATCTGGACCTCCGAGTGTCTCAGTGAGGGCAGGGGTTGGGGAACAGGGGAAACCAGCTCAGAAAACCACCAGGTGCCTCGGCATTCTACAGCAAAGGAGCCTCCCAGTGCCATGGCAGACTAAGGGAGGCAGCACTGCAAAGGGCCCCAGGCAGATAAACACCCTGCAGCACCCATCTAAAAGGAGCTGAAGAAAGCTAAAGGAAAGGAAAAGCAGGCAACCTAGAATTGCCTGAAAGTTCCAGCCTTGCTGATTCCAGCCCAACATGAGGTAAGCTGCCAGAACCCTACAGCCTCTAAATGCCAACACAAGAGGCCCCAGCATGCAAAGCCATTGACCAAGACCTAGGCTCCCAACACAAGAAGCTTGGGTCAGTGCCCTCTGTTCCCCAGCAGGGGAGCTCAATCTCTTTAAAGGCCAGGGAATAAAGGAACCACGAGTAAAATGAAACGTACCATAGATTCACATTATGAGAAGAGTGAAGATCAAGACAGAAATTCTGAAAAGGACAACATTGTCAACAAACCCACATCTGCAATCAAAAGGGAATATGAACTGGTCTGAAGCCCAAAAAGCCTTCTTAGAAGAGCTCAAGAAGGATTTTAAAGTAATGAGAGAGGTAGAAGAGTCCTTAAAAAATACAATTGGCCAATTGGAAAAAAAATACACTGAAGAAAACAAGTCCCTAAAAAACACAATTGGCCAATTGAAGAAGGAAGTACAAAAACTAACAGAAGAAAACAATCTGTTAAAAACTAGAATTGGACAAATGGAAACTAATGACTCTATGAGAGAGCAAGAATCAGTCAAACAGAAACAAAAAAATGAAAAAATAGATGAAAACAAAAATACCTCATCGTAAAACAACGACCTGGAAAATCGATCAGGAGAGACAATTTAAAAATTATTGGACTACCTGAAAATCATGATGAAAAAAAGAGCCTGGACAGTATCTTTCAGGAAATCATAAAGGAAAACTGCCCTGAAGTCCTAGAACCAGAAGGTAAAATAACCATAGAAAGAATACACTGCTCACCACCTGAAAGAGATCCCAAATTGACAACACCAAGGAATATAATAGCAAAATTCCAAAATTACCAGATGAAAGAGAAGGTGCTGCAAGCAGCCAGAAAGAAACAATTTAAATATCATGGAACCACAGTCAGGATTACACAGGACCTTGCAGCTTCTACATTAAAAGACCACAGGGCGTGGAACATGATATTCCACAAGGCAAAGGAGCTTGGATTGCAGCCAAGGATCAACTACCCTGCAAAAATGAGCATGATTCTTCAAGGGAGGAGATGGACATTCAACGAAATAGGAGACTTCCAAACCTTCCTCATAAAAAGACCAGAGCTCAATAAAAAATTTGATCTTCAAGTACAAGATTCAAGAAAGACATAAAAAGGTAAATGGGACAGAAAGATACAAAATGTTGTTAATAAGGGTGGACTGTTTACATCCTTACAAAGGAAGATGACACTTGCAACTCTTGAGAACTGTATTGTGTTTTTTAAAAAATTTTATTAATTTATTTTGATTTATCAACAATCACTTCCATGTGCTTTTGAGTTGAAAATTTCCCCCCCCTTCTCCCCCCCACCCTCCCCAATGTGATATAGGCTTTACATTTACATACCCATTAAACATATTTTCACATTAGTGAAGTTGTAAGTAAAAATTAAAACCAACAGGAGGAACCATCAGAAAGATGAAACAAAACGGAAGGTAAAAATAAGTGATAGCAATTCGATTTCCGTAGTTCTTTCTTTGGATGTGGACAGCATTTTCCATCCTGAGGCCTCTGGAGATGTCTTAGATCCTTGTAATGCTGAGAAGGGTTCAGTTTAACAATATTAGTCATTGCATAATGTGGCTGTTATTGTGTACAAGGTTCTCTTGGTTCTACTCACTTCACTCAGCATTAGACCATATAAGTCTTTCCAGGTTTTTCTGAAGTCAGCCTGTTCATCATTTCTTATAGCACAATAGTATTCCATTACATTCATATACCACAACTTGCTCAGCCATTCCCCAATTGATGGGCATCCTCTCAATTTCCAATTCTTTGCCACTACAAAAAGAGCTGCTATGAATATTTTTGTACATGTGGGTCCTTTTCTCATTTGTTTGATCTCTTTGGGATATAGCCCTAGAAGTGCTATTGCTGGATCAAAGGGTATGCACATTTTTGTAGCCCTTTGGGCATAGTTCCAAATTGTTCTCCAAAATGGTTGGATCATTTCACAACTCCACCAACAATGTATTAGTGTTCCAATTTTCCCACATCTTCTCCAACATTTATCATTTTCCTGTTTTGTCATGTTGGCCAATCTGATAGGTGTGATGTGGTACCTCAGAGTTGTTTTGATTTGCATTTCTCTAATCAATGAGAATTGTATTGTTATTACACCATGTTAAAGGAGTATACATAAAGGGGGTGGATATCAGTTGACTCTGATGTAATGATAAAAAAAAATCTAATCAAGTGGGTTAAATTAGATCCAAGTAAGTGCATTAGTCTGATCTTAGAAAATATACTGAGAAAGGAGGAGGCAGACAAGGGTAAATTACAGGAAAAGACAGAAAATCCTATTACAGCAGAGGGAAAGAAGGGGGGGTGAGCATTGTTTGAATCTTGCTCTCATCAGATTTGGCTCAAGAATGGAATAACATAATCAGGCATGGAAATCTAACTTGCCCTATGGGCAGTAGGACGGAAAAGGGGAAAGAAAAGGGAGGGGGGATGGAAGGGAGGGAAAAAGCAATGGGAGAGAAGGGGAAGAGGGGGGAGGGGGATAATAGAAGGGAGGAGAGACTGAAGGAGGCAGTGGTCAAAAGCAAAGTACTGGTGAGGGGGGGAAGGGAGAGGGGAGAAAGAAAAGTATAAATGGGGAAAAAAGGATGGAGAAAAAGACACAGATATAATCATAACTGTGAAAGTTGAATCACTATCTTTTTTTTCTCTTCTGTTGAGTTTTGTCTCCTCTTTCTGATGGTTCCTCCTATTGGTTTTAATTTTTATTTACAACTTCACTAATGTGAAAATATGTTTAATAGGAATGTAAATGTATAGCCTATATCACATTGTGCACCATCTTGGGGAGGGTGGTGGGGAGGAAGGGGGAGAAAAATTTTAAACTCAAAAGCATATGGAAGTGATTGTTGATAAATCAAAATAAATTGATAAATCAAAATAATTCCTCCTTGGCTTCTCAAAGAGCTGGCAGGAGGGATGGCTGAACCCCTTTCAGTCAATGATCTGTGAAGGGGCCAGGAGAGCTGGGAGGTCCTACAGATGGGAGGAGAGCACAGGCTTTCCCAGCTGTTGAAAAGGGACGTGGATGAAGTCGGCTAACTCCAGGCCCATGAGATTGGACAAGATTCTAGCATGTTAAATTAAAGGCCTGATTACTGAACCTCTAGAAAAGAAAGTTGCAACTTCCCAGAGCCCACCGGCCTTCATCAAGAACTGGTCAGAGCAGATAACTGTTCTTTTCTGAACAAAGTTACCAAGCTGGCAGGTTGAGGGAATACTTTGGCCATAGTTTATCTAGATTGTAGCCAAGTGTTCCAGAAAGTCTTTCATACTATGATTGAGAAACAATGCAGAGAGATGAGGTTCTGACAATACTGCTATTGGGTACAATCTAAAAGTAGTCGTTAATGGCTCATTTTGGAAGAGTCTCTAGTGGAATGCCCCAGGAATCTACATAGCCCTGGGCTATGTCATGTTTTTAATGGATAACTTGGATAAAGGGAGAGATCACAAGCTTATCAAATTGGCAAATGATATGGAGCCTAGATCAATAGTGCAGAGGATGGGTATTCAGGACCCAGAGTTCTTCACAGCAAGTAGAATATTGGGCCAAACTGAGTTAGCTCAAAGGCAGCTAGGTGGTGCCATAGTATATAGAGTGCAGAAGACCTGAGTTCAAATCCAGCCTCAGATACTTAGCTGTGTGACCCTGGGCAAGTCACTTCACTCTGCTTGCCTCAGTTTCTTCATCTGTAAAATAAGTCAGAGAAGGAAATGGCAAACCAGTCCAGTGGAGTCATGGGCATCAGGCAGGACTGAAATGACTGAACAACAAGGGAGAAATGTCAAGCCTCGCCCATTAGGTGCCCCTTGCTCTTGCTGGAGGACCTGCCGACTTTCTTTCCAGACGAACACTTCTCTGACGAAACTGGTCCTTTGCGTCACTTCTCACGTGCAATTCCATTTCGCAATGTGTGGCAGCCTGTGTCCACTCCCACATTCCCCATCCAGGGTCGTTTTAATTTCTCACTCTTTTCATCCATGTGTCCAATCGGTCACTAAGTTTTGCTTTTTTTGTGTCCACAATGTCTCTCCTGCGGGTCTCCCTTCTCTGCACTCCCACAGGCACCGCCCTGGGTCAGGCCCCTGGCTGCCTTTTTCCTGGACAATGGCAGGAGCCTTCCTGTCCCTGCCTCCAGTCTCTCCTCCATGCAGCTATTGAAAGAACCTCCAGACAGTGCAATCTGGCCCATCATTCTCCTCTGTTAATGGCTCTGGGGGCTCTAGGGCAAAATTCGAGGGGGGACTCCTGATCCCTATCTGGCCACTGGCCCCAGATAGCTCCTGAGAACAAAGGGAGGCTGGTGACCTTGCCCAGCCCTGCCTCACTTAAATCCAGTTCACTTGCACAGTCATGGCCCTGATGTCGTGGTCCTCTTCAGAATAAAGGACAGACACCAACAGGATAAATTTCCGACTTCCGGTAGTTACAGTCTGGCCCCAGTCAGCCCTCAGCTTCTTCCATGGGACCACTCTGTTTTAGTGCCGCTGGCCTGCCCACTGTTCTCTGCAACTGCCTCTCATCTCCCCTCTCTAGGTTTGTGCCCGGACTGTCTGTCCCCAGTGCCTGGAATGCCCTTCCCATTTGCCTTCTCAGTTTCGAGCTCCTGCCTCCCTTCTGGGCTCAGCTCTAATGTTAACTCAGACAGGCCTTCCCGGTGCATCAGGGCCCTTCTCTCAGATGACTTTTTCTCTGTACTGATTTGTATTCACTGCCTTTAATTATCAGTGTACGCACATTGTTTCCCCTCTTGGAATGGAAGCCCCTTGAAGGCAGGGGCTATTTTTGTTTTTCTCTCTCTTCAGAGTCACTCCATGTACCTTGGTGGGCCATCTTTCCAAAGAGCTGGGACTTGCCATTTTGAGTTAGAATAGGGTGTGTGCAGAGGGGGGAGTGTGAAATATGCCTAGAAGAAGACTAGCTGGCCTTGAATGCCAGGATGAGAAGGAAGGTGTACTCCACCCTAGAGACAAGGGAGAGCCACAGAGGGTCCTTGAGCAGGGATGTGGCGTGGTCAGCCCTGTGCCTTAAAAAGATAGATTTGGCGTCCCTGTGATTGGTGGTTTAGAGAAAAGGGGGGACACTGCAGGCAAGAAGCCAAGGTAGGAGGTCCGACAAGACATGATGAGCCCCTGAACCAGGGTGGTGGTGTGGTAGTGAACAGAGGGGGCTGAGTGCAAGAGGTATTGGGGAGGGAGACCCTGCAGACCTGGCCACCAACTGGAGCTGGGAGTGGGGAGAGGGGGAAAGAAAAGGCAGCCCATACTGGAAAGCCTGGGTGGCTGGGAGTGCTGCTCCCTAAGGGGAATGATGAGGTGCGGCTTAGTGCATGCTGGATTTGGGGTGTCCAAAGCACAGCACGGTGGATGCATCTGAGAAACCACAGGAAGGGATCAAGGATGGGAGGACCAAGAATGGACATAGATTTGGGGGTGGTCTGTGCAGAAGGGTCCTAGAAACTGTCTTTGTCATCAGTGTACTTGCCCAAACTGAGCAGAACTGAAGCCGGGGGCTAGCTAGGTCCCCAAGTGTAACAGTAAAGAGACATGGGAAGAGGGCCCAAGGACACCCACCCGTAGGGGTCAAGAGGAAGCCAGATAACCAGCAAGAAGGGCCACAAAGGACAGCCAGGAAGGCAGGTGCTTCGGGGAAGGGTAGGGTCACACCAGCCGATGGAGGCATTGGGGAAGGCAGTAGGAACGCAAGCCTGGAGAAGAGTCTTCCTTTGGACATGGGAGCTGTCCTTCCCAGGGCTTGAAGGGCTGCCATTGGGCTCGTCCTCGAACCCCCATCAATGGGTGAAAACTGCAGAGGCCAACTTTGGCATAATGCAAAGGAAAACTTCCAACCAGCAGAGCTGCCCCAGAGTGGAAGCCGTTGTGGGGGAAGTGGAGGTGGGCCCCCTTCCCCAGGGTCTCAGATCCTCCCCCTGGGCCAGGCTAGGTAGCTTAGATACTGGCCCGCCCAACAGTCGCGCCCCCTCCCTCAGCCTCCTCGTGATTCTTGGCATGCAGGAAGGACACGGCGGTCCCTGTGTGCCAGGGCCTGGGGCTCCCACCTGAGGGCTTCAGACCCAGGAGTCCCTCTCCCCAAAGGACACAGCTCATTTAAAAAGCAGACGCACCATCTGTGGATGGGAAAGCTACACCCCACACACGTGGACACCTCTCCTTTCCGAGAGTCGGCAGAAGCTGCTGTGAGTCCATTTTCACACCTCCCCGAGTCCTGCAGTTCTTTCGGTTAAAGCGATTTTGCCCTGTGAATGTCCGGTAAACAGATGCTGCCTAAGGCCAACGGTCCTGCTTGCCAGTGCTGAGAGCTCCCCAGCCTCCCAAGTGACCCTGTCCCAGGGATGGCAGCCTTGATGGGCGCACGCACCCTCTATCCCCAAACAAAGCCATACGTGTGGAGAGTCACGTGTTCTGGTACAGCGAGTACAAACACTGATAGCTCCCTCTTCTCTTTGCTGGCGTGGGGGACCAAGGGTGTGGAATGCAGCATACACTCCCATATGGGCAGGGAGAGTTGCGTCTGTTGAATGGCTTTTTTCCTGCCCTTTGAGAACTTTCATTACAAGCGTGGCTTCCCAGGATGGGGGAAGGAGAGAGAAGTATCTAGAAATGAAGGTGATGGGAAAAAGGAGACCGAAAAAGAAGGTTTCAAAAGAGGAATGTGCATATTCGAAGACACATTGTTCAAAGCCCTTCCCCCCTGAATCCTGCTCCTCAGGGGCTGCCCACCAGGTGTGCCTCCACCCCAGGCCTGGCTCTGGCCCACTGTGACAAACCCAGCTGAACGGTCAAGTGTGACAACAGACTCAGTAACGGATGCTTGGAAAGCACCTAATATGTGCAGAGCAGGGGAGAGTGAGAGGCTCTGGGCCTTGGCTGGGGTGCCAGTCCTCCCAGGCAGAAGGCTGACCCCGGAGCCAGGAAGACCTTGGCTCTAGGCTTGCTCCTGATTGCCACCCCTCGGGCCCCTCAGTGCCCCTGGCAATCCTTGAAGACCTTAAATTTCAGGATAAGGAAGTTCTGCCCGGGGAGTTCCTGGAGAGATGAAATCATAAGACAAAAAAGATGATTCTGAGAAAGCTTTGTCGGGTCCTCATGGACGGGACAAATGGGAAGGGTGATTCAGATAGATCAGAATAAGAGTCATTCCTCAATAGGCAAATGGGCAAAGGCTAGGGGGAGGCAGCTCTCAAAGCTCTCGACAATCACATGAAAAAATGCTTGAATTCACTAAAAATTAGAAAAATTAAAATTAAAGTAAACACAAGATTCTACCTTACACTCAGGAGATCGGCAAAGATGATAAACACTGAAAGTGACCAGGGTGGAGGGGCTGGGGGCAAACAGACACACTGACGCACTGTTGGCACCCTGTGAAGCGGTGCATTCTAGAAAGCAATTGGAAAGCACGCCCCAAAAGTCACTGAACTCAGCATACCTTTTGACCTAGAGATGCCGGTCCTGGACACAAACCCAAAAGACACCAAAGAAAGAAGAAAAAATTAAAAAATATGTATAGCCACTCTGTCAGTCAACAAACATTAAGCACCTGCTAGTGTCAGTACTATGTGCTAAGCACAAAGAAAGGTGAAAAACTGTCCCTGCCCCTAGGAGCTCCCAGTCTAGTGGGGAAGACAACAGGCAGATAACTGTGCACACACAAGCCATATACAGGATCTACTGGAGATAATTAATAGAAGGAAGACAGTAGAATGAAGAGGACTGGGGAAGGCTTTCTGCAGAAGCTGGGATTTTAATTGGGATTCAGAGGAAGCCAGGGAGGGGAGGGGCTGGGGCAGAGTGTTCCAGGCATAGGGACCAGCCAGAGACAATGCCCAGAACGGAGACATGGAGGGTTTGTTCATGGACCAGCTGGGGGCCAGGGTCACCGGATAGAAGGGTATGTGATGGAGAGTAAAGTGTAGGAAGGGGAAGGTAGGAGGGGCTCAGTTCCAAGGGCCTTGATCCGGAGGGGACTGGCTGTGACACAGAGCATGCTTTGGCAGCTGGGCGGAGGATGAATCAGAGGAGGGAGAGACTTGTGGCAGGCCACCTTTGTTACAGCAAAGAACTGAAAACTCAGTGAGTCTTTATCCTTGGGGAATGGCTGAACCAGCTATGCTTGTGAATGTCGTGGAATATTAGTGCTCCAGAAAAAATAATGAAGGGGAAAGTTTCAGAAAAGCCCGGGAAGACGCGTATGGACTGATGCAGAACCAAGGGAACAGGGAGCACAGCAATAGAGGGGGACCTCCCCAAAGTCCAGAGGACCGTGAAGCAGCCTGCCCTGTGGCTGGAGATGCAGCCAGCTCAAGGTGCAGAAGGAAGCTGCTGTGCTCAGCAGCCAGCTGGATCGTCCACAGTTACAAGGGTTTTTTTTTCCAGTTACAGGGCGAGGAGGGAGTGATCGGCCGCCCGAAAAGAGGGCTGCTGGAAATCTCTTCAAAATCCACAGAAGAGAACACAGGGAAAGACAAATGTGCAAGACAGCTTGGAAGGTGGACCTCAAGTTTATTATGGACTTAGGCGCTTGTATTAAGAGGAATTTCTGATTTCATCTGCAGTCCTCTTCCTCTGGTCTACTTTACATACGGAAATGTTCCTTTTTCTCCATGTCTGCTACATTGGGAATCTTTAAAGATTTAACAAGAAATGCCCGGGAAATCCAGGCAGGGCAGAGGGAAGCCTTGGAGGCTGGGGAAGGAGGCCAGGGGCAGAGGAGCCTGCGTTCAGGCACAGACCCTCCTCCCTGCCTGCTTGGCTGTCTGTGGCCTTGCTCCCCCTCCCCCACGCAGACCTGCATGTCGCCCCTTGTCTCCCCTGCCATCTCCTCCTGAGCACGGTCCCTGCTCCTTGGCCTGACCTTCCCTGCCCTCCACAATCTGTCTACCTCGCCAGGCTCAATTCCTACACCTCCCTGAGTTCTCCCAGCATGGCTCCCAGCCACCCTCCCTTGGCCCCCACATTTCCCCTGTGTCAATGCCACGGTTCAAACAGGTCCCTCTCTCCAGCACTTGCTGAACCCCCCCTTCCCATCCCATGTGGAATGCCCCCCTCCTTCAGGAGGCCTTCCTGGATTCCCCTACTGACGGCACCCTCTTCTCGCCCCTTCCCCGACAAGGTCCTTTGCTCCTGCTCTGACACTCTCCCTAGGCATTCGTTACTATGGTGCCGTCCCTTTCATGAGGGCCAGGACTCTGTCTAACCTAATCTTTGGACATCCCCCAGGGCCCCGCAGCCCAGAGCTGACAACTCAGTTAATGTTTGTGGAATCTGGGTCTGACTGGAGTCACAAAGGGCAAAAAGGTGTCAAGAGATGGGGCCCAGAGGGATCTTAGAAACCATCCCCTACCTGGGCCTTAGCTGAGCACTTGCCCCAGGTCACACAGGAGACAGGGTCAGGATTGGATCCCAGGGCCTCTCCAGCTCCCACAAGGGAAGCTCTTCTTATGCCCACCAGGCCACTTGGTTGCCTCCCACAAGGAGCTTTACCTCCCTAACCCAGCTCAGGGAAAGGGGCCATATCTCTGCTGTGGGACCAGGGGTCTCTATGGCCTAGGTTAGCTCCCCTCTCTGGAGAAGGGTTGGGGGAATGGGCTCAGTCCAAGGTTGAAGAGGCTCAGAGTCCCCAGGGCCCTTGGAGAGCCTTGGGGAGGGCCCTGCAGTGAGGGACCTGGCTCTGCTCCCAGCCAGCCTCTTACTAGGGAGAGGGGTACCTGCCCTGGCTCAGCCTTGGCAAAGCAAGCCAAGAGAAGGATTAGGTCAGATCTTCTCATCAATCCTTTGCCCAGTATCCCTGGGGAACCAGGAGTCATTCCCTAGGCCGTGGATGGTACCTGGCCCCATCACTGCCGTCACATCCCTCTGTCTTCTTTCCATGTGCCCCCATCCAATCCAAGCCCCTCCCCTCTGTCCTCGGAGGCAGGATGCCCTCTGTCCTACAGAGAAGCTAAGGGGCGGGAGGCAGTGCCCTGGAGTGGAGAGAAACAGAATTGTCTGAGGACCCACATGAAAGAAAGACCTAGCTAGAGATGCCCTGGGGCAGTAGGCGTAGCTTGGGTCAGAGGCAGCAGTGGATTGGTGGGAGGATGCAGGGAAGGCTCACTGGGGCAGAGGCTGCTAGCCTCCCCTTAAAGCTGCTAAACAATTGCTCAGAATGACAGTCTGCACACAGAAGCAAATCCTGCAATAGGCCTAGGCTCGGCAAACGGTAACCACGATCCACCGAGGGGGTGGGCTCTGCAAACCAATGGCACCAGTCACGGCAAACGGTGACCACGATCCACCGAGGGGGGTGGGCTCTGCAAACCAATGGCACCAGGCTATAAATGGCCACCAAGATCTATGAGGAGCAGCCGGGGCTGCATAACAGTCCTAGGCTCTGCACAAGACCACTGAGACCTTGGAGGATGGCAGGGTCTGCGCACAGCCCTCCACTCTGGGGACGACCTCGGCCCTGCCTTCTAAACCAAGATCAAGGCAGCCATCCAGGATTCTCAGAGGGGGATGAGGCCTTGGAGAAGACCTAGGCCAGCCATAGCCTCATCTAGAATCCTGTCTTTGACCTACCCAAACTCAATTCAACAAGCCCTGCTGTGTGCCAGGCACTGCGTGCTCTGGAACGCGAAGAAAGCCAAAACATGGGTCTGTGCCTCCGACGAAGCGCCAGTGTGATGGGGGAGACCACGCCCAAACCACCCTCGTCCAGCAAGATGGAGACAGAGAACATGGCCGGGAACCCCAGTAAGGAACAGAGCTAGCCTCGAAGGGCTGCCCAGAAAGGGCTCCTGCAGAAGCGGGGATGTTAGCTGAGTCTTGGAGGAAGCCAGGGGTGGTGGGGAGTTGGGGGAGCATTCCAGGCTCAGGACAGCTCCCCTTCTGCACCATGTAAGGAAGCAGTAAATGACAGACAACATGAAGAGGGAAAGAGCCCTAACAAGTGGGGCGACAGGAAGGGCTTCCTGGAGGAGGCGGCTTTTGAAAGAACTTAGGGATTCTAAAGAATAGAGGTGAGCACTGGAGGACAGCCTGTGACCTGTGCCAAGGCACAGGAAGAGGAGATGGAGTTCTGAGTGCGAGAAATGGCAGAAAGGCCCGTCCAGATGTGCCTTCACCCTGTTGATTCTCCTCAGTGGGTCATGGCTAGAGCTGTTTGTACATTGCTGTTTGCACGGTGCCTCCCCAGCTGGCCTGGGAGCTCCTCAGGGCAGGAACTGTCATCTGCCTCTCTTTGTATCCCTGGGGCTTAGCACGGAGCTCGGCACATCAGAATAACAAATGTTAATTGATTGAGTGATCTAGTGTGTTGGAATGGGAGGCTGCTAGAGACAGAAGACGAAGGACATTCAACGATGAAATGTCAGTGGCTAGAATGAGGCTGATGCCCTCAAGAGACATAGAGTGAGAAGTTCCAGAGAGGCTGAGGAAAGTGGGACAGTGAGTTCTGTTTGGGGCAGATTGAGTATGAGCTGGCTACAGGGCTCCAAGATGGAGACCACCAAGCGGTGGAAGACTTGGCACTGAAGCTCCTCCCAGACTCCCCTGCTCCTAGGGCAGGCACCATTGTCCTTCCCCAGACTCCCCTGCACCATCGTCCTTCTCCACTTCCAAGTTTGCCACCTTACAGGAATCTTTTAAAGCCCCTCCTCGTCTCCCTCCATTGTCCACATTCAATCAAGTTTTGTCAGTTCTACCTTCCCATCCATCCCCTTCCATCTATCCACACCACCAGCCTCTAGTTCAATGCCCTGATCACCTCTCATTCACCCTTCCTAATTGGTCTCCCTAATTCCAGGCTCTCTCCTCTCCAGCCCATTCTCCAATAGCTGCTGCCAAAGGGATTTTCCTAAAGCACAGTGACCAGGTCTCTCCCCTGCTCAAGAAGCTCCCATGGCTCCCCAGCACTCAGAGATAAAGTACAGACTCCTTGGCTTTGCATTCAAAGCCCTTCACCGTTTTTCCACACCATTTTCATATCACTGGCCCTCCCAGTCCCTGCAGTCTCACCAAACTGGCCAGCTTTCTCTTCCTCTCCTCCTGGCCTCCTCACCTCTGCACAGACCTGTCCACCATTCCTGGAACGTTCCCCAGCCTGAGTCTCTCCATTCCCTGGCCCATTCACAGCTCAGCTCAGCTCAACTCAAGCCTTGCCTGATGCCCCCGGGAGCAGTTTTCTGCCCACTCTCCATCTCTTCTATCTTGTATATGTTTTATCTCATCGAACGCACATGGAGACCAGGGAAGCACAGATATTGTCTTGCTCAGTAAAAGGGAAGGGCCTCTCAGGCAGAGACTGATATTCATTTTTGCCGCATCCCAAGCACCCTGTTGAGAGGCCACTAGGTGCTGGTTGAATTGAATTGATTTAGGAGAGAGAGTAGGACTGGATTTGTGCCTGTGGGAGTCATCTGCACAAAGAAGGACCCAGGGAGAAGGTATAGAGCCCAAGAAAGGAAGCTGAACAAACAGCCCAGGCCCTAGGGCCAGGGGCCAGGAAAAACACTGAAGATGTTTGGAGAACCCTTTCAATAGAATTGGCTTCCTTTGTAATCCTCCATGCCTTATTTTGTGCATGAGAAGGGGCCCAAGACACAAAAAGAATTCAACCCCCTGCCCGAGGGGGACACCCACAGGGAAAGAGACTGAGAAGGCTTGGCCAGACAAGGAGGACAAGAAGCAGGAGGAAGCAGACTCACAAAAGCTGAGGGAGAAGAGTGTGTCCGGGAGGCAGGACACTGTGCAAAGCTTGGAGAGGGCAAGGACGGAGGCTGAGATGCCACTGGAGTCCTCAGTGAAGGAACTGTCGGTAACTCAGGAGAGGGTGGGGTGGTTTGTAGGGTCTGAAGCCCTGAGAGCACAGGATTGAGAAGGGCCAGAGAAGAAGTGCAGGACAGGCAGTAAAGGCAGCCTTCTTTTTAGGAGTTTGGCTGAGAAAGGAAGAGAGGAATGGGAGGGTAGAATCACAGAACCTCAGAGCTGCATGCGGTCGGACACAAACACATACACCAAAGGTACCCCCACACTGACATCTGGATCATCCAGTGTCTGCTTCCAAGGAGGGGAGGGGGTGCCAGGGTCAAGGGCAAGGTTGGGCTTGGATGGGTGTGTGTGTGTGTGTGTGTGTGTGTGTGTGTGTGTGTGTATGTGGTGGGGTAAAGATATCTGGCCATGGTAGGAAGCCAGGATGGCTCCAGTGAGTAAGAAATGATAGAAGATGTGAGGTGGCCAAAGATGCAGGTCAGGAGCCCAAGCAAGGCTGCCCTTGGCAGGGGGAAGGAGAAGGTTCACCTCCTCCAAGCCTGGAGCAAAAGAGGAAAGGACCAAGGAAGACTGGCAGGGCTCCTGGGGTCCGCTCAGACCCCTGGGCTCCTGCTGTTGTCTTCCCAAGGAAGCAGGCAAAATACTCGATGAGCCTGAGGAAGCTGGAGGAGAGAAGGGACGCTTATGGGACAGACTGGGAGTCCTGGGCTGGTCAGTGCCAAACCAGCCTTGGTTTGTAGACCTCAGGTTAAGATGAGACACACTTCTATCTGGGGCGGCCCCTTCCCTTTTGGTTAAAGAGCTTTTCCTTTTTATCGAGCCCAAATATCTGCTTTTGAAAGCAGGAGACAAAGCCATTCCTGCAAAGAGCCCCTGGTGGGCTCTGCATGCTCCAGCACCGTGAGCAGACCACCACTTTCTTAGCAGTCCGCCAGTCTCTCCCGACAGAAGCAAGTTTGACAGAGCAGCAGAAATGAACTGCTTGTCTGTCTGTCTGTCTGCAAGTCTGTCTTTCTGTCTGCCTGCCTACCTGCCTGTCTGCCTCTCTTCCCTCTACTTCTCACTCCCATTCTTCTTCCTGGATGGGCAGCAACTTCTGTCCCCTATTATCTACCTCATATGCCTAACTCCCACTCCAGCTCCCTCTCCCATGCCTGGCTGTTGAGCCTCTAGGCTGGGGAAGCGCTCTCAGGTGAATCGCAGCCCAGGCTGGCCAGAGTCAGGAAAGAACGGCCCACCCAGACTGAGGTGGGGTGCACTCCCATGTTCTGTAGGGCCAGTGGGGAGAGGCCGAGACCAGGGTGCCTGGGGATTGGGGGATTCTGAGAAGTGCAGCGGGAATTGCCCAGGGCTCAGGTGGGCTGGGGGGGAAGGGGCCGGGGAATGGGCCACTCCCCTTTCTAGCCATTTCGTATGAGAGACAGGGGGAGCGAGTTTTGCCTCCCCTGCTCAAACCTCTGCCTGGTTCATGTCCCTCACCCCCACCCTCTGCACCCCCTTCACCTCCATCGCTGATTCCTGTCTGGTCATGAGCCCCTTTCCTCCTTGGCCTGTGCCTTCTCTCCCCCACCCCCCAAGGAAGTTTTCTTTTTTTTTCTTTTTTAAATTTTTTTTAAAATATAAATTTATTTATTTTTAGTTTTCAATATTCACTTCCACAAGTTTTTGAGTTCCAAATTTCTCCCCCCTCCCCCCAACCCAAGATAGCATGCATTCTGAATACCCCTTCCCCTGGTCTGCCTTCTCTTCTATCTCTCCCCCCTCCCTTCTCTTATCCCCTTCCCCTTCTATTTTCCTGTAGTGCAGGATCCAAGGAAGTTTTCTAAGACTTTGCGTAGCAGGTCAGTGATTTCCTCCTCCTCCCCCCTTTCCCGCCTCCAGTCCCCCTCCCTCCTCCTCCTCTCTTGCACCCCCTAAAGTCCCTGGGGTGTGGTAAGGGAGGGGACGAGATCAGCGCTCACAAACTGGCTGCCCCGCCTGTCCGGAGCGTGGTCGAGAGGTTCAGTGGCCTGACCCTCCTCCAGTTCCGCTTCCCCCACTCCCACCCCACCTCCGCCAGACCTGAACCTCTAACTCTAGCCCTTCTCTCGCCACAGACTCCCTTGGGGAACGTTCGTGAGCTGGGGAAGAGAGAGAGGGAGCCCAGTCACCTGCCGGAGGAGCGGGAGGCTGGAGAGGGGAAAGATGTCTCTACTTTCGTGCCCTTGGGATACGCAGGCGAGAAGGATGCAAAGGTTGCTTCGTAGGCCCCCGCCTCGCCCCCTTCCTGCTCCTCCACTAGAGTCCCCCCGGGTTCCGGCTACTCCTCTGCTCTACAGCTCCCCTGAGGATCACACCTCATGCGTTTCTTGGAGGGTCCGGGTGCCGGCCTCTACCTGTATCCTGCCCAGTTAATGTTTCACACACCTCCCTTTCTCCCTCCAGGAAACAGGGGGCCATGGCCACAGACAAGAGACGAGCCCACAGGGGACGGGATGGTGGGGGAGGTGGGGATGAGGGGGTGGTCAAGCAGGTCCCAAGCAGTCGGGGACAGCCCCTGAAGCAGTGGCCCCCTCCAGGCCCCATGGAGGCCCCGTACCCATTACTGCCCCCCAAGAGCCCCAGACTTCTCCAACCCTGGGCCCGTAAGAACCAGCATTCCTGACCACAGCCCACCAGGGCCAAACTGGGGAAGGAAGGGGGGTGTCTAGGACTCTGATCCTCACCTCCCTCCCTGAGGCACCTGCCTGTGGAGACATCCCCACCTAGGACCCACCTGGACACACCTTAGAGGGCTTCACCTGTCTTGACTGTGGCCAGCAGTGTCTGCTGTCTGCACTGGGACCAGCTAGGCAGGGCTTCTGGCCCCCTCCCAGTACCCCACCCCCACCCCGCCTGTGGCCGGCCCCCTTGGCCCGCCCTCCCTCCCTCCTCCCCCTTCTCACTCCCCACATCTTCCTCCTCCTCCTCCACTCAGCTGCTCCTGCCGGCAGCAGAGCCCTGGGCACTGCCCAGGCTGCTAGGTAACCAATCCGCAGTGCCCTCACCCAGGCGGCACACCCAGGGCCTTACGGGAACACCCACGCACAGCGTTTCTGAGCCAGTGCTCCTGGGCACCCAACCAACGTCCCTTCTTTGTGACAGGCCTAACCATGCAGGAAACTCGGGGCTCTGACCTTAGCCGAGGGCCGTGGCTTTGCCGGTTTCCAATCTGTAACTGGGGTAGTCAACTTGAGAGGAGGTAAAAAGGTTCTCTTCCAGGCACACATGGCCACTGACCCTGAACAGAGAAGGCTGATGCCCTCCTCCAACTTGGCTTGGAGATTGAGCCCCAACCTGACCATCCTTGAGTCCTACCCTTACTCACAGACTAACGTTCACCTGATCAGGGACTATCCCTATCTCTAGGCTGACTCCTAACCTGGCCACTAGACCACCTGGCTGTCCACATCAGCATTCTTATCTACCACAAAGTGGCCTGGGGCACCAAGGAGAGCCCGAAACAGGTATGGGCAGCTCCCAGACTGATTCAAGGACAAACGGCAGGATGGGGAAGCCCAGGCCAGGCAAGAAGTCTGGATGGGGGTGAGGGCATAAAGACTGAGGGGATCCCCCCCTGCACTGGGGGCTGAGCCAGGTAGCCCTGACCTGGGTCTAGGAAGAGGCATTGATTTGGAGAAGCGTCTGAGGCTGAGCCTGAGGCCATGGCTCCAGCTACCAGAAGTGACCATATAGAAAAAGAGCTGGATTTGATGAAGATTTAGGGTCCACTCAATCCCAGGCTTGCTATTGGCTGCCTGTGCTATCTAAACTCTCTGGGCCCCAATCACCACCACAGCTAAATAAAGCAAGTCCCCTCTGGCTCTAGTAGGGGTGGCCACACCTACAGTGGATAGAGAGCTGGGCCTGGGGTCCAGAAGGCTCCAGATGCAAATGTTCAAATGCAGCATTTGACTTTCACCTCTGCTTGCCTCAGTTTCCTCAACTGTAAAATGGGGATGATAAGAGCACCTACTGCAGAGCTAAGAGGGTTGTTGTAAGGGTCAAATGAGATCATATTTATGAAGCATTTAGCTCAGTGCCTAGCACACAATAGGCACTTAATAAATGCCATTCTCTCCTTCCCCCAGCCCTAGATCCATGAACTAAAAACCTCTGTGTGTGGAGGTGCAGCTGGGGTTTCCTCACTTTTCATTGTTGGAGGTTCTGTCCTTCTAACAGATACCTGTTTGTGTTCATGTTGGAGTTCCCCCCCACCCCCTTGTGCTGTCAGCTGCTTGAGGGCAGAGACATTTTCTGTTTGTACACCGAATGCTTTGCACAATGCCTGAAAAACAGTAGATAATTAGTACTCCTAAAATTGAGTTCAGTTGAATCTCTTGCCCTCTGGCCTCAGGTGAGAAAACTCTGCCAGGCAGTGCTTCCACTTTCCTCCCTCTCTTTTTGTCAGCTTGGGCTCCATTGGCACAAGGGAGGTGTGACTCCTCCAAGAACAACCCGCAAGGCCCTTTCCTGGCAGGCCAATTGCCCCCCCCCCATCTCTCCCCATTGCAATCCTCCCTGTCTATGCATAAACACAGAGCACCGCCCCCCCCCCAGGACACGTGGAAGGGGACATGAGACCAACTCCATGGTTCAGGTGCTCTTATATCTTGGGGTGACAATGACGGAAAATGAGAGAGAAGACTTCTCCCTGAGGAACCCCAAGCTGGAATCTGGTAAGTGCAAGGGAGAGAGTGAACAGAGGCCAGAAGGAAGGAAGGAGAGAAGAAGAGAGGGCTCCAAGCTGGTGCAGTCAGGCCAGAAATGCATGGAGGAAAGGACACTTTTAGAGGGGACATTGTTTGTGGGGTGTCCAAATCATTCAGGAGAGTTATGATAGCGTACCAAGGAGGGGGGGTGTGTGGGTGAGCACAGGATGATATCGGGCCACAGAACAGGACCTTAGAAGACAGGTAGGCATCTTAGTCCGGTCTTCATAAATGCTTTTCCATTTATCTAGTCTAACCCCTTGATTTTATAGAGGAGGAAACTGGGGCCCAGAGCCGTTAAGTGATTTGCCCAAGGTCACACAGCTAATAAATGGCAGAGCCAGTGCCATTTCCCCAGGCCACAAAGGGTCCCCTACTCGCATTGTAAGAAGGAGAGTCATGAAATAAGGTTGGGATGGTAGGCTGTGGAGGGCCTTCAACGCTAAGGTGAGACGCTAGGAGTGGGAGCCAGTACAAGAAAACGACCAGGACAAAACAGTGCCTGGGAAGGTGACTGTGGCACAGCTGTGCAGGTGCTGGGGGGGCGGGTCGGGGAAGAAGCCAGCACTTCCCTTGAGGCAGAGCCTCACTGCAGAGGCTGGAAACCCCTCCTCTGTCCCCAGGCCGAGATTGGCTGAGAAAGGGACCCCCAAGGCTGGCCCTAACTGTTAAACCTAGGATTCCTTTTACTAGAGGTTTGAAAAGGGAGAAGGCAATGTGGGCTGGAGAAATCAGGCAAGGCCCCAACCCCACTGGAAGCACAGAGAGAAAGGGGACGAGCTTTTCCAGGAGAGGCTCACAATTTGAGGAAAGGTCACTGAGCCGGGTTCACAGCTGGACACAGAGTGCATCCAGGCCAATTCCCTTGTTTTACCAATGGAGAATCTGAGGCTCCCTGCAGATGGGTGGGGGAGGAAACTGCCTGAAGGTCCCACACCAGGAGGAGGTAGAGCCCCTGCTCAGGCGCTGGGGGGCTCCTTCCTGAGGACTTGCCGTGAAGCCTGGGCTGGGAGGTGAGGGGGAGTGGCCTGCATAGAGCTTAGCTCAGCTGGTGTGGAGGCTGAACACAGGGGCAGTAAGGCAAGTGAGGGTGGATGGCCATGGTGGGATCCTGCATGAGGGCCGTGATGTGGTCTGAGCCTCGCTTTAGGGTGACTGGCCAAAGATGGGGAGCCCAGTTAGGAGGCAGCCATACCAGTCTAGGTCTGACCCTGATAGAGAAGCTGCCTGAGCTATTGTGGGCTGAGACGGGGGTGGGGAAGAGAAAGAGGAAGGGATGCATCTGAGGGAGCTTCTCCCAAAGGCCTAACAGAGACCTTAGCATCTAACTGGCCCAATCCTCTCATCTTACAGGCCCCGAGCAGGAAGATGTACCCAAGGTCACAAAGCATGGTAAGAGTGAAGCAAGGGATTTGAACTCAGGTCTTTGGGGCCTCGCCAGCATGTTTCAGGACATCTTGGGTTTTGCTGGCTGAGTCTATCTGAGCCCCAGAGAACACTAGGAGGATGGGAGGCTCAGGGCCTGGCCTGCCAGTCACAGACATCTGTCTGCTTATGTCCCCCCACAGAAGCAGGTGCGTGCTCTCCTCAGGCAGACCTGGGGAAATGGGGGAAGCCCAGCCAGCCCCGGTGTGGATGCTTCTGTCAGGGTCACCTGGCTGTAATAAGCATGGGACAGTAACAGGGCCGGAGGGAGCTGTGGTCCTATTCCCAGCTCTGCTGCTGGTTGGACAAGTGACCTTGGGAAAGTCCTTTCCCTGTCAGGCCTGCCATTTCCCGCTCTGTGAAAAAGAGGAGCTTTAGCCAGTCGGTGTCTGAGGCCCAGCTTCCAGCACCAGGGTTGTGAGGCTTAGGGAGGATGGAAACAGTAGCTGGCACAAAGTAGGCACAAGAGGAGAGGCATGAATGAGTGGGCATTGGCATGCCACAGGCATGTGGAGGTGATGCGTGCTCCGAAGCTGCTGCCTCGGGGGCCAGTGGAGGCTGGCCTCAACCCTGCCCAGATCACCACAGTCTTTGCTCCACATTCCTCCAGGGACAGAGAAACCAGCCCCCAGGTCCCCATGGGAACAATGCTGCCTCCCCCCAGGACAGGACTGCCCCTAGGAGCCCCACGTACTGCCCTGCCTCCCTCCCCAACCTACCTGTCCTGGTCCCTCCCTCCTTTTGGGGAAGCCAAGACTCAGGCAGCAGGCTGGGATGAACCCAACAACGCTTGTGGATTGTGGGGGCTTAGCCAGCTTCATGATTCCCTTATTCAGCCCTGCTTACATCAATACCACTGAGGTCCCCGGGGCATATAGGACAGGACTGTGCTGGTCACACGTCCTACATAACCTCAGAGGAACTCCAGAATCAATCACTGTTTCCCCCTTGGTAGATTTTGGTACCTGGAGCTCCCTGGGAGTGAAGGTGGACCCCAGGAAGGAAATGAGCACTTAAGCACCTACTGTGTGCCAGGCCCTCTGCTAAGCACTTTACAAACATTATCTCATTTGAGCCTCACAATGACACTGGAGGTCTGGGCTATTTTTATCCCTATTTGACAGTTGAGGAAAATGAGGCACACAGGGTAAAGTGACTTGCCCAGAGTCACACAGCTATTAAGTGCCTGAGGCCACACTTGAACTCAGGTCTTCCTGACTCGAGGCCCAGGGCTCTAGCCACTGCCCAGCTCGCTGGGTGTGGTGCCTGAAGAATGGGTCCAGACTCTGGGTCAGCCTCCATCACCATCACCAATGACACAGAGGGAGAGGGCTTCTGGGAGATGGGGCCAGGCCAGGTCTCAGGCTTGGAAGCCAGGGCCCCCGGCTGTTTCCTGGCCCTGGGAAAGGCTCCTGTGACCCTCAGGCCTTCTAGAAGGACTAAGGGGGCTGGCCCACTGGCGGTCTCCTGGCCTGAGTGTTCCGTTCCCTTCCCTCACCACTTATCTCTGAGTCACAGCCTCCCAGCTCCCAGCTCTGGGTAAATATTAACAAAGGCCTCTGTGTGACTGGGGAAGGGGAAGGGATCCTTGTTTCAGAGCTATTCAAGCCCCCAACCCCAGCCCAGGCCTGGGATGCAGGTGGGGGACAGAGGATTTGGTGCAATTCCCACAAAGGGGAGGTGTCTGTGGTGGCGGTGGCAAAGATCGTGGGAACCCAAGGAGCTGGCGCTGAGCTACCCCCTTCCTCCTTCTCCTCCTCCTCAGCCGCCCTCTCAACAATGGGCACCAGGCAGAGGGTGGCTGTGCAGAAAACCTGTTCTACAACAGTTGCTGCTCAGGGCCCAGGCCCCAGGACAGCCTGTCCCCCTCCCACGGCTGTCACTGGGGCAGGCTGCCCTCCCCAGGCCCATCCTCCTCTGGGAGCCCCCGCTGGAGCCTGAAGCTCCCAACCAAGCCTGGGATAGGGCCCCTCTCCTTCCCATTCAGGGGAAGCCCCTCCCCTGCCTCATCTCTAACCAGCCCCCTTCTTCATGATAATAGCAGCCAACATTTCTATAGCAATTATGTGTGCCAGGCCCGTGCTAAGCGCTCACAATGATTGCCTCATTTGGCTGTCCCCATTCTACAGATGAGGAAGCTGAGGCAAAGGAAGCCCAGTGCCTCGCCCAGGGTCACGCAGCCCATCAGCAACAGAGGCCAGGTGGATGCTGTAGCCAGTGGGCCTCCCGGCTACCAGCCATGACTTCTCTATCCTCCAATACTCAGCCTCTACTTCCCTCCCTTTCTTCTGCATCCATTCTGCCATGTCCTCGGCTCCTGTGCCCTTATGGGCCCTCCAGACTCTCCCCACCTCCCACACGTGATCTCATTCTCCCCATTTCTTCACGCTTCCTTCCTCCCTCATCTTGACCCATCTTCCCACTACTCCAGGCAAGTCACTGAATGAATGAGTGGATGAAGGAATGGAGTGAGACAAGCCCGGAGCCAGCTGCCCATGGTGGGCTCTGAAGCACTCCCAAGGCACAGTGTCTGGTCACCGGGTCTCCACAGCACTTCCAAAGCATTCTCCTTCCCGAATCCTTCTGGTACTGAAGGATCTTGGCTCCCGTGCAAGAAACAATGGAGAGGAGCAGAGCACCCTGAGGCCACATCTAAACTGTGGTGAGCACAGGGGCTGGGTGGGGACGTGGAGGGCTGCAGCCCTGCCCCACCTGCTCACCCTGCTGCAGTCCCAACTTTGGCCAGCCCAGTTCCACCCCTCCTTCTCGCAGGTTGGTGAGAGGCTCTTCCATGCTTCTGAGATCCTTGAGATTGCCACTGTACAGCTTCATGAAGTCCCAGGAAGACAATGTCCTTGTCAAGATTCATTCATTCATTCATTCATTCATTCATTCATTCATTCATTCATGAATGCAGAGCACTGCCTTGAGCTCAGGGAGGGTGAGGCCCCACTCTCATGCCTCACTTCAGGCCCAAGGTGACCCCCAGCTCTCAAAGGTGGGGCCAAGAGAACAAAAGAGGAGGAGGGCACTGGCCTCTTGCCAGCAGCTTGGCCTCCAAGGATAAAGTTGTTTAGCCACAGAAACTCCTGATGCCGGCTCTTGAAACGTGGAAAGGCTGCAGACGGGGAGGAAGGCTGGAGCAGCAGGCCTTCTCCCAGTAGGCCTGGGTGGAGTAACACCCATAGGAGGCTCTCCCACCTCTGCCTCTTTGCCTCCACCAAAGCCCACCCCAGCTAGAGCTACACATCGACCCTTCCCTCCTGTGGCAGAGCCAGTACACTGACCTGAGGCCAGCAGGGGATGTCCTGGAATCTTTGGGTCTCTATACCAGAAGGCCAGCTTGGAGGGAGGCTGGGTCAAGGAGGGAACTATGGAAGACAAGAGAGTCTGGGAGAGGCACCAGTTCCAGACCAGTGAGGGGCAGGACCAGATCAATCGATCAACCCATGAGCATCTGTCAAGAGCCTACTATGTGCTGGCCATGGCACCACAAAGAGCCTACTACATGCCAGCCACAGCGCCACAAAGAACCTACTACGTGCCAGCCACTGCATCACAAGAGCCTACTACGTGCCAGCCATGGCGCCACAAGAGCCTACTATGTGCCGGCCACTGCATCACAAGAGCCTACTACATGCCAGCCACAGAGCCACAAGAGCCTACTACGTGCCAGCCACGGTGCCACAAGAGCCTACTACGTGCCGGCCACGGTGCCACAAGAGCCTACTACGTGCCGGCCACGGTGCCACAAGAGCCTCCTCTGTGCCAGCCACTGTCACATTCAAGCATCAAAAGTGAAGCAGTTCTTGCCCTCAAAGGGGGATGCAAGCTGAGCCTTGTGAGTCAGAATTCCTTTAGAAGATAAGCTCCTTGCTAGCAGACATAGTTTCATCCATGTGTCCTTGGGACCCAGCACAGTGCCTGCCACACAGCAGGTGCTTAAGTGATATTTGCTGAGTGACTGACTCATCAACATTCTAAAAAGCAGAGGTGGGGGAGAGTATTCCAGACACAGGGGAACAGCCTGGGCAAAGGTGTGGAGGAAGGAGGTGGAACAGCGTCCAGAATGTCTCCTTGGAAGCCTCAGAAAAGAGACTTGTGCCAGATTGTGAAGGACTCTGGGCTGGAGTTCACCCAGGTTTGAGGCCAGGCTGTTCCTTGTCTTTACTGAAAAGCTGGCTTTCTGAGCCTGGTTCCAACAGACTTTGTACCACCAGTGGGTGGCCTCTTTTCCTGAAGTCCACTGAGCAACACAGCCATCACTTCTGCCCTCCTGCTCATCAGAGCCCACTACCTTTCCTCTAGGTAACTGGTGGTAGCAGCAGGGTCTGTGCAAGCCCCACCCCCAACGCTCTCTGGGGCGATCAGAGCTCCTCAGTCATCCGGCACTTTCCACCAATCTGCTGACTTTTTACATCCTTAAACAGTGAGGTTTCTCAGCAAAAGTCTCTGTGTTTACTTAAGGTCTTGACAATGACTCTGGCCTTTCTCTCCTAAGCTGAAGTCAGAGGTGGTGGGTAGAACGGAGGTTCCCTTCTCCGATGAGAGATGCATTGTTGATTGTCATTATTTCAGATCCTGGGGTGGGGGACTGACATGTTCAGGCTCAGGGCCAACTCAGGGATGTCTGGGAGTAGTTCTAGGAGCTTACTTTCCAGTTCTCTGCTTTGGTCAGAGGGTTCCCAGCAGGGACACCATACACTGAGAAACACTTCTCTCAGAACTCTTAATCAAGCAAGGCAGTTTTCTGTTTCCTGGTTGGGCACACCTGTGTACACCAGGTAAACTGAGCTGTCACCACAAGATGATTTATAGTCTTGTCTCAGTCCAGAGAAGAAAGCCCATGAAGACAAGTTCTGAAGGTCCGTGGCACTTAGCTTTTTCCAAACACGAAGCTCAGATTGGTGGCGCTTTTCTCTGAACACATCATGCAGACACCTCGCCTTTCTTGGTGACGTCTGTTGTCATCCTGGGCCAGTAAAATCTGTCTCTTCCAAGCGTGCCTTGGCACTGGCTGTATCCTCTGTGGGGGATCCTCCCAACTCAGCCCAGACTTCCTCCAAGAATCAGGTCAGAGTCCAGCTGTCCTCTCCTCAGCCCCCAGGGCCTTCTTATTTATACAGCCTATACCTTGCAGTACATCGATTGCATGTTGACTTCCTCCTTGGAATGGCAGCTCTATGAGGCGGGGCCTGGAGTTTGCGGTTGGGGTTTTTGTTGTTGTTGTTTGTTTTTTGCCTTTGTTTGTATTCTCGGTACTCAGCGCCATTCCGGGCACAAAGAGTAAATAGGTGATCAATGCCTGACTTGGCAGCCTGACCTGTCCTCTCGCTGAGGTTCTGACCCAAGTGATCCTTCCCACCCTCTAAGGCAGCAGGGTCTCCACAGGCCCACTTCTCAAGACTCGTTTCTGAACACGGCAATCCGACGCTCTCTCTGGAGCACGGCCTCATCACCTCTGGCCTGGACTTCGGCTAGACTTCTAATTGCTCCCCTGCCTGAGTCTCGCTGCTCCCACCCATCTGCCACTCAGCTGGCCCAAGTGACTTTCTTAAAGTACAGCTCTGACCATGAACCCCAGACACACGTACACACTCACCTGACAACCTCTGGGGCAGCCCATGACCTGGCTCGGGCAGAAAGTCCCTGGCTGGCACTTCCAGCGCCTCACAATCTTCTGACACTTTGCTGAGCTCCAGTGCCCCCTTCTGGGGGGAGCAAAGCTGCTGGTGCCTCCCGTCTGCCTGCACCAGTTACTGATGTGTCTTTCCCCGTTAGGACCTAAGTACTGGGGACAGGGCGGCTTCTGCCCCCGCGCTCGGCCATATCGAGGACATAGCCAACATTTCTTTGATGCTTGCCCACAGAGCCCACCCTTGCCTCCATCCTCCTGGGGTTACTGCACAGGCAGCATGGATGGCCAAGGTGTGTGGGAATTGTCTGCCTGCAGAATCTGGTTTGTATCTGTAACAGATTCGAATTGTTTCAAATCAATGCCGACCTTTCCATGATCTTGCCACGATAAGGATAATAACTGGCATTTACGTAGCCCTTAAAGGTGTGCAGCCCTGGATGGACTTCAGCAAAATTATTATCCCCATTTAACAGGTGAGGAAACTGGGGTAGGTTTGCCCTAGGTCACACAGCTATTAAGTGTCTGACAGGTTTGAACTCAGGTCTTCCTGATTCCAAGTCCAGGACTCTACCCACCGAGCATTCTGGCTGCTAGGTTTGTGGAACTGAACACACCAGAGCCGCAGTGTCTGTCTTCCTGTTAACAACTTCACGGAAGAGACTTCAACCTCACTCCGGTATATCCCAGGTATAGAGTCTTATCACTCAATCCTCCAAGTCCTGACCCTTTCAAAGTCTATGAGAGCATTTTTCTGAAATGTCTCTTAAAATGACTGGAACATAATGTGTAGGACAACAGTGCAATCTACATCCACAGTCACCACCATGTTTCTGTGGTGGGTCCGATCAGTCCAAATGGAAAAGTCCCAACAGGACCTGATATTGTTCTACTGACCTCCTTCCTGGGCTCCTTGGAATTCAGTCCACCAGCTGTGCGTGCCTCTTGAAGGCAGGGATGTAAGTGAGATGTCCAGGGAGGACACAGCTGTAGCAATAAAGAGTTCTCTCCATGTTTGTCCCACTGTGATGTGGGTGTGTGAGCCTGTACGTCAGGGGACGCTAGGATGCAGAATATACAGAGAGGATCAAAGTGTAATCAGACGGGAGAGGTCAGAAGGGGCCAGGCTACAGAGGACTTTAAAGGGCTTTATTTGATCCAGGAGGGAACAGGGAGCCAGAGGAATTGAGAATAAGGGAGTGACGTGGTCAGCCCTGTATTTTAGTTCAGTCTGACCCTCCATGACCCCATTTGGAATTTTCTTGGCAGAGATACTAGAGTGGTTTGCCATTGCCTTCCCCAGCACATTTTACAGATGAAGAAACTGAGGCAAACAGGGTAAGAGACTTGCCCAGGGTCATGATGAAGCTGGATTTGAACTCAGGAAGATGAGGGCCTGCCCCCAGCTGCCCCTGCTGACCATTTTACAAAGATCAATTTGACAAGTGAACACAAGAAGGACTGGCGTTGAGAGAGCAGGGAAGGAGGGCAGCCCGAAGTCTCCAAAACGAAACAGGCCAGGGGTGGGGGTGGGGTGAGAAAGGACGTGTGCGAGGAATGCTACAGAGGTAAGGTGGCCAGGACTGGGCCGAGCACTGGACACGTGAAGCCCCGGGGGTGGCCTTGAGGGAGGGGAAGTCAGCAAGAGGGGAGGGCAGCGGGAGCCGTCTAACGGTCAGGCAGCCCACGGAGAGAGGTCAGGGCTGGATGCACAGATCTGAGAGTCATCAGGGTAGAGATGTTACTGAGTCCACGTGGAAGGGCACAGAGGGAGAAAGACGGCCTGTGAGACCGGGTCACCCATCGTTAGCAGGAGTGGGGAGTGGCCAGACCGGCTGAAGGCCAGGCTAGGGAAAGCCCCCAGAGAAGGGAGGACGGAGGAGGAGGAGGCGATGGCTGGCGTCCGGGTCAAGGACGCGCATCCCCGTAGCTGGTGACTCTCTGGGTGCAGTCGGTTCGGTGATGAGGTCGGACTCGGACTCCGGCTGCGGAGAGTGAAGAAAGAGGACACTTAGTGGCCAGTTCAGGCGTGGCCTCCGCCCAGCCGGGAAGACAAGGATGCCATCTGCCGCTGGGTGGGCCACGCTCAGTGTGCTTTGGTCTTCTTTCCCACTAAAAAAAATCTCCGCGGCTCGAGCCACCAAGCCCGAATCCGGCCTCTGCCCCTTCCCAGCTGTGCGACCCTGGGCAAGTCACTTCCCCGCTGGCTGCCTCAGTTTCCCCCTCTGTAAAATGGGTGTGACAACCGCAGTCCGTCCCAGGGCTGCTGTGGGGATCACCCACGCTTGGCACAGTGCCCGGCACACGGTAGGAGCTCTAGAAATGTGACCCATCCTGGCCTAATCCTCGCGGTGTGGGGGGCTTCCCCCACCTCTGGAGAGGACTCCGACCCTCGGAAGTGTCTTCTCGGGCTCCAGCCCGGACGACCGTCCATGTGCGAACATCATTCACCCTCCGTGGGCTCCCTGGGCAGTCCCCACGGCAGACGCGCCCCTAGCCCAGACAGTCCACAGGGACTAAGGACCTGCACGTGAGAGGCGCCCAGGAGGGGGCGCGGCCCCTTTAAGGCCCCCCACCATCGGTTTAAACTGTTAAGGCGCCCCGCCCCCGTCGGCCTCGGTCGCGCCTTCACGAACGTGACAGCTTTGCGACCAATCACCACCCCCTTGGCAGCTCCGCCTAAGTCTGGCCTCGGCCCCGCCCCCCGGCGGAGCACGCGCGCCTGCTTCCAACGCCCCACGGAAGTGCGTCACTCCCGTGCCACGGAGAGCCGGAAGCTGTTAAAGCGGGGTTGTCGGTACTGGCCCCTCTAGCCGCTTGGTCCTCCACCTCTCGCTAGTTCTCCCTCCATCCCTACCCCCACCCCCACGTGGCGTCGGTCTGCGCGTCCGCCCCCCCCCGCCCCCAACCAAATTTTTTTTTTTTTTGCAAATGGAGAAGCTGAGGAAGGCCAGAGGCGGGAGGGGGCTGTCGCCGTGCGTGCTGGGGCCCTGCCCCGCCACGTCCTGTCGATGACCCGGGGAGGAGAGCACTGATTAGGCGCCTGCTGTGTGCCTGCTTTCAAGGAGCTTCCACTCTCGCTCACAGGTCGGGTGGGTTCTAATCTACGCGGGTGGGAGGGGCACCGACAGAGAGAAGGCAGGGAGTCATCCCCCCCGACCCTCGCCATCCTCCCAGTCTAGCATACCCTCGGAAGATGGCGGCCGAGGCAGGGCGGAGCTGTGCGCATGCGCACGCGGCTCGCGCCGCCGCCACCGGGAGGCGCCAGAGCCTTAGTCCTTGAAGAGCTTTTTCATCTGCGAGCTGCACGCGCACGTGTCTGCGTGGAGATCATGCCCATCCTAAAGATGAGGAAACTGAGGCTGGGGCCCGGCCAGAATGGCCACGGGCTCGACAAGTCGGGTGGCCCTCGCTGGGACTGGACGAGCCCCAGACCTAGCAGGATGGAGACCTCAGCCCCTCCCGGGTTGGTCCACACTGGCCTCTTTGCAGCCTCCCTCTGCCCGTGCCTTCCCGGGCAGGACAGGACCTTTGTTCACATCTTTGAAGATGGTCCCTGAAGACCCCTGCTGGAGGCCGCCGGGGGGCGCCACAGGCATGGAGTCAGGAAAGCCGGGTGACCCTGGGCAAGTCACTTCACCTCAGCCAGCCTCGCTTTCCTCGACTGGGGATAATGATAGAGCGTTTGCTGAGTGCCTCCTACGTGCCAACACCGTGCTAAGCTCTGGGGCTGCAAAAAGAGGCAGAAGACAGTCCCTGCCCTCAAGGAGCTTACAGTCTAACAGGGGAAACAAGGCAACAGAGCAAGCTGAGCACAGGACACATAGGAGCTGGTGACCAGAGGGAAGGCTTCCTGGAGGAGGTGGGATTTGAGTCCCGAGATGCAGGAGGCAGTCTTGAGGAGGGAGACTTCCAGAGACAAGGAGTGTCTTGTTCCAGAAATAGCAGGAAGGCCAGTGTCACGATCAAAGTAATAGCACCCACCTTAGCGCCTTGTCCTGAGGATCACCAGAGAATATCAGTAAAGCATTTAGCCGGCTACATAGTAAGTGTCTAATAAATGCTCCCGGGGTAGTGAGGTGGCACAGTGGGTAGAGCACCAGCCCTGGAGTCAGGAGGACTTGAGTTCAAATCCAGCCTCAGACACATGATACTAACTGCGTGACTCTGGGCAAGTCACTTGACCCCAGTTGCCTTACCAAGAGAAAGGAAGGAAGGAAGAAGGAAAGAAAGAAATGTCCCCCCCCCACTAGCTGTGTGAGCTTGGGCAAGTCATTTAATCTCTGCCTCAGTTTCCTCACCTGTAAAATGGGGATACTATTCGCTGGAAGGACAAATACTGAAGCTGAAATTCTTTGGTCACCTGATGAGAAAACAGGACCCATTGGGAAAGCCCCTGATGTTGGGTAAGACTGAAGGCAAAAGGAGAAGGGGACGGCAGAGGATGAGAAGGACCAGCGGTGTCGTGGAAGCAAGAGACGCGCGCTCGGACAGACTTCAGCAGATAGTGGAGGATGGAAGGGCCTGGGGCACTCTGGTCCGCTGAACAGCAGCCCGCAGCCCGCTTGGGAACCGGCTTCCCAGAGTCCAGAGGATAAGATGAGGTGATAATTAGAAGGCCAGGATTATCTCTGTTACTCGCTGAGCACAGTTAGGGCTGTGTCGGTGGGGCAAGAGAGGCTGGAGAGCAGGGCAGCCAGACGCACCCACCGGCCAGGTTAGGCCTTGGAGAACTTGGACCTCTGCCCGGAGGGTCAATTCCACCCACGGATGCCATGAAGCTGGCGAGAGAGTCGACTGGCTGGGATGTAGGCTTGGATGAGATGATCGCTGAGGCGCCGTCCACCCTCAAAGTCTGTGAGACTATGGAGGAAATGATCAGAATAAATGGGAGCCTTACACATCAGTTCAGCCAGCCCCATGAGGACAGGACATGGGACATGAGGCTACACAACAAGGAGATGGGTGGGAGGTGTAGGGGCCAAGAAACATCCAACTTGGGTTGGGCCAAAGCAGGGCTGGGAACCTGTGTCCTCGAGGCCAGGTGTGGCCCTCTCGGTCCTCAAGTGCGGCCCTTTGAATCCCAGCTTCACAGAAGGAATCCCAGCATTTGGCTTCAGTCGAAGGGTGGCACTTGAAGACCGAGAGGGTCACATGTGACCTCAAGGCCGCAGGTCCCCACCCCTGAACCAAAGCTTTTATTCACTCTTCCAAGCCCTCTTTGAAAACTGGACAGTGAATCCTGCTGTGTGTGGGTGGTAGAGAAGGAAGAGAAGGAGTGTGCTTGCAAATTGAAATAAGTGAATGAATGAGTGGGGTGGAAGGCCTCTCCCTGTGTCAGGGTCCAGAGATCAATGACGTTTTTTTTGGCCGAGGGCAGGATTTCCCAGGATCCGTTTCAGAGGGTCTGAGTCCTGGGGAAGGTGATGGGCAGACCTTAGGTAGTTCTTAGTAGAAGGACGTGGGGGAGAAGAGGAGCGATGTGACCAGATCCTGGCTGCTGTAGACTGATGTGGAAGTGGGGAAAGCTGGATTGGAGGAGGGAGGAGACAGCACAGGAAGCCACTGCAACAGTCTGGGGCCCAGATTCTAGGAGGGTGCCGGCCTCAGGGGAGAGAGGGGTTGAGTACAGTGACGGGGTATGGGAAGGAGAGAGAGAGGAGGATCAGGATGGCAGAGTAAGATGGTGCTGGACATGAGTAAAGAGGGGGGTTTTCAGTGCTTTCGCACAAGTGCTTTTGTTTCTTCCCTTTCTGATCAATAAACTGCCCCAATCAGAAGAGGGAGTTACCTCAGGAAGTTAAGTGGAAGCATGCTGATGGTGACATAGAGTTATACCCCCACCCACGCTGTGTTCCTCCCACCAGAAGCGTGGCTGCACTTGCTGGGAAGCCCTGACCAGCCAGAAGGAATGCAGGATGGAAGAGTGGGCCAGCCCAGGGAGGAGAGGCTCGGGTGCGACGCCCACACACTAAATATGGAGGAAGAAATGGAGACCCGAGAGCTTGAAAGCCTTGCCTGCGGTCATGTAACTGGAAGGAGCAGGGGTAGATTTTGAACTCGGGTCTTTCTGACTGTGCACCATGACATACCATCCCAATAATAGGTTTAGCATTCAGAAGTGGGTGTGTTGAGTTGAGGTGCTGAGGGGCCGTCCAGGTAGTGGTATTCTGAAGGCAGCTCCAGATGTCTACACGTAGACCTTCAGAGGCCAGGTAACCATTTGCTAGGGATGTTTTAGGGGGACCTCTCAGGCCCCTTTGAGATCTAAGACTCTCTGTGTCTTTGTGTGTGTGTGTATGTGTGTATATGTATATACACACACACACACACATATCTCATATTCATGAGTTCAGTGTTATCCACGGCAAAGCAAGGCCATTAAGTTTCCCATGACATTGTTTCTCTGTGGACCCACTCCTCCAATTTCCACTCCCACTGGCAGTTTGGGTCCCCCAGAGGACTACTGACTACAGTTTCACTCAAGGTCCTGGAGAAATCACGTAGGACTGGGATGTCTAGTACTGTTGATCATGAGCCCCGTTGGTGTGCTATCATCAACATCAATCTGTCAGGTAGACTCCAGTTTAGAAAAGGGGACTCACTAAAACGTTATAGGAAGAAGGGTTGGTACATTCCACAGCTTCCAACACTTACCTGATGTGTGACCCTGGACAACTCACTCAACCCTTTTTGCCTCAGTTTCCTCATCTGTAAAATGAGCTGGAGAAGAAAATGGCAAACCACTCCAGAACCTGCCAAGAAAACCCCAAATGGGGTCATGAAGAGTAACATACAACCAAACAATAACAAGTTTTTCTCATGAGATGAGAAGTTTGATTTTCTTTTCCTTTCCTCTAAATTTTTTTTGGGGGGTGGTTGAGCACCAAGAGAAATATACATGGGATAACCTATGAGAATTTTGCAAATTTTGCAAATATCTGTTAATTTGTATAACTGTATATTTGGAAGTATCAAAGAATGTTAATTTCCCAGTAGTTTGTGAATTGTGCCACATGGACTTTTTGGATATTCTTTAGCATGAGGCACTTGGGAAGACACTGAAAAAGGATAACTCTTAATTTTTTTGTGTGTGAGGAAATTGGGGATACATGACTTGCCCAGAGTCACACAGCTAGTGAGTGTTATGTGTCTGAGGCCAAATTTGAACTCAGGTCCTCCTGACTCCAGGGCTGGTGCTCTATCCACTGCACCGCCTAGCTGCTCATGAAAATGGATAATTCCTGAACCTCTCCGAGTTCCTAGAGAGCTGTCTAGAATTTGAGATTGAGTGAGGGGAGGGGAGGAAGAATATGAGGAAGAGGGTTTGAAATCTCCACCTTAAACAATTAACATGATTAGGTTTTTTAAATTTGTAAATATGATTGTCAAATACACAGTAATCATAATTGTGAAAAAAATTTATACAGCAAGGATCTCTGATAAAGGCCTCATTTCTCAAACATGTAGAGAACTGAGTCAACTTTGTAAGAATACAAATCATTCCCCAAGTAATAAATAGTCAAAGGATATCAATAGGCAGTTTTCAGAAGAAGAAATCAGTCATATTTTAAAATGCTCTAAATCACTATTGATTAGAGAAGTGCAAATTAAAACAACTCTGAGGTACCACCTCACACCTGTCGGATTGGCTAACGTGACAGAAAAGGAAAATGACAATTTTTGGAGGGGATGTTGGTGGAGTTGTGACTAACCATCCTGTAGAGCAATTTGGAACTACGTCCAAAGGACTATAAAATCCTGCATGCCCTTTGACCCAGCAATACCACTACTAGGTCTACATCTCAGAGAGGACCTGTATGTACAAAAATATTCATAACAAGTCTTTCAGTGGTGGCAAAGCACTAGAAGTTGAGGGGATGCCCATCGACTGGGGAGTGGCTGAACAAGCCGTGGCATGGGATTGTTCCATAAGAGATGATGAGCAGGTGGACTTCAGAAAAACCTGCAAAGATGTGCACGAACCAATGCAGAGTGAAGCGAGCAGAACCAAGAGAACGCTGTGCATGGCAACAGCCGCGTTGGGCATTGTTCAACTGTGAATGACTTTGCTGTTCTCAGCCGCACAGTGATCTAAGCCCATTCCAGAGGACTCGTGATGAAGAATGCTGCCTGCCTCCAGAGAGAACTGGCGGTGGGTGACTGCGGGGGGAAAGACACTTTTTAAGTTCCTTTGCCTTTCTTCTTCTTGTCCCGGTGTCTGTTTCTTTCACAACATGACTAATATGGAAATGTTTCACATGACTTCACACGGATAACCTAGATCAGATTGGTTGTCTCTACCTTATGTGATGTGTGATCGGGTCACGAAGTTAGCATGACTAGCTAACCAAACAAGCTAACTAACTGTATTGCTGGTGGACTGTAAAAATGGAGAAATTTTAGCAGTCCAGTTCAGTGGTAGGCCAGCTGAGCAGTGGAGGACCCCGGCTTGGGAATACCTTGAAGAGGCAGACCCTAGGGCCTATGGCAGAGGAGAGCAAGGAGAGGAGGAGGGAGTCCAGACGGACTGTGTTATTAGAGATCTTGGACCATCAGGAGATACTAGACCCACCTGGGAGCAGAGAAATACACAGTGAGGACAAACATGGACACAGAGGAATAGCCAGCTGGTGAAGGAAGCAGCTTCAGGAAGTGTGACTCATCAGAAGAGATAGGATGCTGGCTCTGGGCTCAAGAATCCTAGGACTTCAAGAAACAGGGAGTTGAGAATTTAGCCTGTGGTCACACATCATCTCTACGCATAGGCCTCACTACAGTTTAAACCGGCTCTTACCCTGGGCTCTGTCCTTCTGGGAGGTTCTGCACCAGATGTCCGGGGGGGGAAATATTTCCTGGTGACCTTACTGTACCATCATAGTAAACCCCTTTGCTAAAAGAGAATCGAGGCCATTGACTGATAGTCAGTGGAAAGCACACAGATGGGGGCTCACAAGGAGCAGTTCCCAAGAACCCTGAGTCGTAGCCATCCTTGGGGGGAGCCAGCCTGTGAGGAAAGTGTACGCCAGGGAGAAACTGGGAGAGAGAGCTACACCAGCAGTGCGGTGCTTGCGCGCACCTTCTACGTGCCAGGCACTGTGCTAAGTACTAAGTATATAAATTCAAAAGTGAGATGGCCTCAAGGAACTCAGACTCTACAGGAAAGATTGAATGTGTTTGCAGATAAGTAAATACAGGTTATATACATGTGATGTGAAGGGCTTGGCAAACGCTTCAGTCACCAAAGATGGAGTCATTAAGATGTGAGGATCTGCTTTTGGGAGACCAGAAAACTAGCAGATGGGTGGGTATTCTGTCAGTGTCCCACGAGGGTGGGATGTCGTGGCATAGAACTGTTGGTGCCTTTCACACTGCTTCAGTCCAACTGGTGAAAAGCACCTTCCCTCATGGTCAGTGACATGGTGTGGTAAAGGGGGAGGTCCCTAAGGCCTTCATCCCTCCCTACCCACCCTTAGGTCAAGCGGCCACTGAAAGGGACCTGGAGTTTTGGCCTTTCCCTTTGTCCTTTTCCATTCCGTTCCGTTCTTCCCAGCCCCCAGAAGCTCGCACTGCCAGGAGCCAGGAATCCGACCCCACAGTGAAGCCCTCGGTATGGAGGGACCAGGACGCTAGCTGGTGGGACTTTGGATTTGAACTAGAGGGTCTAATGCAAGGTAGGAATGCAGCAAAGCCATTTTGTGAGTGAGTGGGCCTAAAAATCCTCCCTTGGGAAGGTGGGAGGGAGGTGATAAAGGTTGGGGAGAATGATTGTCCATTTGTCCTTGGTATCTCTGAAGTAAACATTCCTTTGTCAAAGGCTCAGTGGAAGCGGAGGGCTGGCCTGGGCCCCTCAAGAGGGGAGGAGCACAGTCACTGAGGCTGCAGCCAATGGATCCCCAGCATCCTTAGGGTACCAGCAACTCTGGGGGTGGGGCCAGAGGCGACCTCAACTCATACGGGATAAATCCAATGATGTCATAAAAGGAAGGCAAGCCAGCAGCTTGGGGAGCCAGAAAAAGGCCTCTTTTAACATGGCTTTTTTATTTATAATTTAAAAACCTGATATCCTTGTTCCTCCCTGATCATTTCTGAATCCATTCCTGTCTCTTCCAGCCCAGCGAGTTCAGGAAAGGCTTCTGGGAGGAGGGGACATTTGAGCCACAGCTTTGAGGGGTCAGGAGGATGGACAGACAGAGGGAGAAGGCGGAAGGCTGGGCGCACAGCTCAGACCAGTCTGCCTGGAGGAACGCAAGCTAAAGGACCGTGTGGCCGGCCGAAAACGCCAATGGGGTCTCTGTCCGAGGTCAGGAGTCGCTCCCTCAAGCTGCTTAAGCAAGGGAATGATGCGGGCATCCCTGGGCTTTGGCGGTGGCGTGGAGGCATCTTGAGACAGGGACAGACTAGAGACGTCTCTGTGGCCACAGGAACCCAATGCCAGCCCCAGTCAGGGAGCAGGCAGCACCCCCACCTAACAGGCAGCTCACTCTGCCTTGAGAGATGCCACACAGATGTGGTCAGTCAGTGATACATAAGAGTGTGTATCGTCCATTTTAAACAGGGGAAGAAATTGGCTTCAATATGGACAAGAACTCAGTTGGGAATTGACTCCTGGGTTTTAGGAGCTAGAAGAGTCTCCATCATTGAAAAGGATGGCCAGGTTCTTCTCTCAGGCTGTGCAGGCGTGGAGTTATTCCCAGAAAGGCTTTAGTCCCAGGCCTGTTACTGGGGAATGCGTTAACTTCATAAGAGATGGCCAGGAACTTGGCGAGGAACCCAAGCCCCAGAGCTCGTTGGTGGGGATCAGTGTCCTGCTCTGCATGAGGGGCGAGGTGGGGCTACTGAGAGAGGAGGGCTCTTCTGGCTTCCAGCCTCCAGGCCAGCCTCTCCTCAGGTCGCTGGAAGGAAAGTCTCTGGGAGGAAGGCAGCGGGAGAGGAGTCTCCATCGTGTCCCTCTCCCCAGATTGCTACATGAGAGACTTTGGGGGACTTCCCGTGGGTGAGGGGTGGAAGTCTCTCTGGACGGAGTCGAGTTACCCCAAAATGGGGCCCGGCACACCTGAACCGACAAAGCCTCGCTCCCCCTGGGACAGCACCTTCACTGCATGTCCAGTGCATGTTCTCCCGTGTAAACCTTCTCGGGCTTCTGCTTGCTGTGGAGTTGGGTGAGCGGGCTTCTTTGGTTCTTCCTGTGTGTGTTCATGTGGTGCGAAGAGCATTGAGGTTGGGGGGCCTCTCTTTCCCCACTAATGAATAGCAGTCAGGAGTTTGGTTTGAACCCAAAGCCACATTCCCTAGACCGACAGTATTTAAGGGAGGATGTAGATAAGATGGTAGCCCCCTCTCTCTGAGCAAGGCCTCTGCTCCCAGCCTCCTGCTTTTCCTCCTGTCAGAATTAGCCTCTCCCTTAGGACAGGTAGGGGAAGGAGAATGTCACCAGAAATGTCTGCTCTTGCCTCTCTGTGAGCCACATGTGAAGTCCAAAAGAAGGCTTGGGGCTGAGGGGGAGGCTGCGGCAAGCTAGCAAAGCCACCAGGAAAGGCCGCAGGACCCACCGTGATGGCCTCTGGTTTGGGAAGAGGGCTAGGGATCCAGTAACAGGGTCTGGGGGAGGTATCTCCGAATCAGCTTGTGGTAGATGGTGGGAGCCTGCTCAGCCCCCCAGGATGGCACGGTGGCTTCCCTTCCCCCCAGGTCTTGGGCCAGGAGACTGTGCTTCCCAAACTAGTGGAGAGAACCATCCCCTACCACATGGTTGGGAATGGCGAAGACCCCGGAGGAGCCTGAGAGCTTCCGAGGGGAGCAGGGCCTATGGTCATTTTGTTTGGCCCCAGAGGCTGACCCAAGAGCAATGGGGAGGGGGTTGGTTGCAAAGAGGCCGCTTTGGTCTGGCTGTCTGGAAAGCCTCCAACACTGCCATCCCAGTGCTGAAGAGGCTGCCCCGGGAGTGGGGGGTGGGGTGGGGGGTAGTGGCAGGCTCCTTCTCCTGAAGGCTGCCTGGAAGCAGGGTCTGGACTAGCAGGCAGCAGGGATGTTTTAGTGGGAATTCCTTTTCAGGTAGGGGTTGGGACTGTGAAGACAGCCTGCATGCTGGGGCCACAAAGGAGCAGCCCAGGGTGTGGGGATTTGCTGGGAGGGTGAGGGCGGTGCCGAGATGCATCTGATGGAGTTCCTACGGCTGAGGTTACAGATGTGGGGAGCCGGAGATTGACTAGTCGCGGTGAAGATTCCAGATGTGGATGGTCTGAGGAAAGGGGCATGGTGGGTGAGGAGTGTAGGGGGATCTCTCTAGCCTCCCCAGACGTGCCTCCCCTCCCTGCTCTCTCTGGCTGCTGGCTGCTGTTTGGCATCCTCCCCTCACCCCCATCACCTGGTCTTTCTTCTTCCTGCACGCAGGCATGTATGGGCTGACACTGGGGTGGGGGGTGGCAGGGCCAGGCTCACTTTGTGTTCTTGCCCCCCAGGGCCCGGCTGTTTTCCTTCCTGAGGCCAGAGCGCCTTTGGCAGGGATGACGACGGCTCTGGGGACACTGGGGAGGGACAGAAGGAGTGGAGCTGTAGGGGAGGAAGCGGCCTTAATGCCAAGGCTGTTTTCACGCTGCTGCCCGGTTTGTCTGCGGCTCGCTGTAGGGTCAGAACCCCTTCAAGGCCCGATGGGATGACACACAATGTGATTTCTCCCCCCAAAGTCTGGGGCCCGGACATCCGCCCTCATGTCCTGGGACGCTCCTGCCTGCCCTGTCTTCCTACATCCCTCCCCCTCCAGGGGCTCCTCTGCCCGGCGCCTCTGGCCTCGCCGCGGCACCTCCCACAGGATTGCCATCCCTCAACTCCACCTCTGGCGGCCTTCAAGCCTCTTCTGTCTTCTACAAGAAGCCCCTCCCCAAGCCCGGCTCCAGTGTCTCCTGCAAGCACCGTGTTTGTACCTAACAGTTTGCGTGTGGTTTCCCCCATTGGACTGGGAGCTTCTGGAAGGCAGGAACTGTCTTTGACCCTGCACATAGTAGTTGCTTAATGCTGACCTGTGATAGACACAGCATACAGAATGCTAGCATGTCAGTCCTGGAAAGGACCTCGAAGGCCATCCAGCCCAGGAGAATGAAGCCCAGAGAGGGGCTTTGACTTGGCCAGAGCCACAGAGCTGGCACATAGCAGAGCCGGGCTGGAGCTCAGGGGGCTCTGCGGCCATGGCCAGGGCTCTAACCACTACCCTTCACTACCTCCCTTGGAGCCCATCTGCTCCAGACTCCTCATCCTGCAGACGGGGATGTCGGGAGCACCCAGACCTCGGCTCTATCTTTGTGACTCAGGCTCCCTCGTCTCCCTTGGTATCTTTAGGGACTGAGCTGGGTGAACTAGATGGGGGTGTTCGCTGGAGAGCACTCCACCTTCCCATCGCCATCCTGAGGGACATTTCACCGGCAGATGCAGCGCCCTCCTAGGACAGTGAGCCCTGACACCACTGCCAAATGCCAGGCTGGCATGGCCGGGCGCCGAAGCAGCCCCTGGATGGGGAGTGTTAGCTTTAAGTGAAGATGGCTCGTCTTTGGGGGAGGTGGGGGGCGCCGTCCAGATCCACTGCTGTGGGACTAGTGTGTTAGCTTGGTGTTGTGGGCCGGCTATTCACTACTTATAAAAACTGAGCCACAGCTTTGGGAGCTCAGGCCAGCAAATTCTGCAATAGCAGCTGGCACTAGACTCAAGGAGAACCGACAGTGGCAAGAGGCAGCCCTCCCTGCGAGGGTGCCTGACACTGTAGACGCTATCTGACTGTTCCAAAGGAGGGCTTGCTGCTTGGGGCTGGGGAACGACACTTCAGGAAATGGAGCTGACCTACACAGGACATTGGCTAAAACTGAGCTGAGGAAGGCGGTGCTCAGCGAGCAGAGCAGACGCCTCCAGCTGGAGCTGGAAGGGGGAAAAGCACGCCCCAGAGACGACTTACAGCCACCAAGTGGGTCCATTGTTAAAAACTTTTATTGTTGACAGTGAGGAAAGCATGGCACCCCTGCTGAGTGATGGCACTCCCCCGCCCATGGCCCTCTCGCTCCCCGGGCACGCTTCTGCAGGCCCATCCTCCCCTCTGTCCATGCCCCCTGCTGACCGGGGCGCAATTTGCACAGAACAGAGCAGAGGCAGACCGCACCAAGTTTACAGCAAAACGGAACAAAAACCACACAGCCTCATTTGCATAGTTAACCAAGAGAAGCCCAAGCAGCGGCCACTTCCTCCCATCCCTCCCAGCACCGAGGAAATCAGTGGCCAGGAGCTCGCTCCCCGGTCTTTGGGGGGCTGCAGTGCGGCATTGGATTAGAAAGTGACTTAAAACAGAGAAGACTGTGTACATTTGTCCACCACACAGCTGGGTCCCAAAGCTCTCTCCTCTCCAAGGCCATGTCATCTGCCTCTCTTGGCGTCCCTAGGATGTGATAGAGGGAGTGTCCCTGGCCCTGGCCACGCACAGCAGGGGACCTTTCTTTTTAATGAACAGAACACTGTTCAGAAATCCAGAGGGTGAAGCAACAGACACGCTTTCAGAGATCTGAGAAACAGCAGCTTCTCGTTGTGGCCTTGACTTGGCCATCCTTACTTGGATTTTCAGAACCCAAGGTGTGCTGCCCGTAACTTGGCACATAGGCTTGACACCCGGCAGACTAGCAAGCGAAGGACCCCAGACCGCCGGGGGCGCCACCCTTTCCTTGGGCTCAACAGAAAACTGAACTCAGGGTTGCTTTGGCGATGGGGGGAGACATATGGCACATGTAGATAAAATATTTTTAACCTTTTGTTGTTTTGAATGCCTATAAATTACTAATGGCAATAATTAAAAATACCCGTATCCATTCTTCCTTTTTAAAGCAAACATTCGACTCATTTTCTGGCCTCAAGGTTCCAATGCTATTGCTTCATTAAAGTGTAGGTGCTCTAGCAATGTGTGTCTTGCCAGAAATGAAGACGGAATCTTGAGTCGTGGCAGAAGGCAGCCACCCCCAGCTCCCACCGGAGGAGTCAGACAGCTCTGGTGGCTTCAGGAAATACTCCATCCACATCAGAAGGGTAATCTCCCCCAGCTGTAGGGAGCGGACGCTGTCTGGGGCACCAGCCTTCCCCGCATTGTGAATTTAAAGGCTCTCGATCCTCTTTCAAGGCTGTCCAGGGACACCTAGAAAGAATGTGATTTGGTTGTGTCTTGTTGAAATTCATCTGTCTGCCAGAGGTCAGAACAGAAGGTCCACTGTCTGTGTCTGTGGGGACTTGAGACATGAAAAGACACTTAGGATCAACATTCATTCACAGACATTTAAGGCAATGGGTTCGATCGATCACTGGTTTGATGAATGAGCATTGAACAATGGCTCTGCTCACAGCTGTCGTGGAATGGAAACGCTGGTGAGCCGTCCGGGCCCCGGGCCCCACTTCAGACTGCTCTGCTGCCAAAGCCACCATGGCAGCCGTCCGCCACGCAGAGGGCACACTTCTGGGCAGCTGGGTTTCATCACTCCACATTCCAATACAAATTAAAGCAAAAAACCAGTTTTGACCTCAGCTGGCACACGCATAACCTGGGCATCCCCGGTCCTGCTTCTCCATCAGGGAGGCTCTGATGGAGAAGGGACACAGGACATGGGGATGGTGCTTACATCAAAGATTGGCTGGTTCTTTTTTAGGCGATGCTATCCAGATGGTCTTATTGTGCAACAAGGCTCCCAGACCTTGCTGCAAATGCTGGACGAGGAATGAAGGCCCTCTCTCTCCCTCTGTTCTGTCAGCAGCCCCGATTGAGTAAGATGCCCAGCTTCAGGAGAAGGGCATTGGGGCAGACCCCCAGCCCCATTCCAGAACTTCTCAAGGCGTGTTCTTTCTCTCCCTGTTTGGCACGAGGCTGGCCCGCTGGTCCCAGTGGAGAGGACTCTCTCTAACACAAAACGAATGCCAGGGAGCAATGCTCTACTTTTGTCACTTAATTTCCCCCAGAAGTTGAGACAAGAGAACTCCTGGGTCCAGTGGGTGCCCTTTATTGAGGGATGAGATTTCCTATATTGGCAGATCAAAGCAAGTGGGTTTTCGGTGCAGGCACAGTGGCGAAGAACAGTATCACAGCCGCCAGGGCCAGTTCCGTCTCTGACGGAACAGTAGCAGCAATGAAAAGAAAACTCCCAGGACAGCTCGACATGTATGTCCAGCTTACCCCAATGGGCTACTTGAAAGGAAAGACTTTGAGAGATTTGCTTTTTGGCCTCCAAAGAGAATGGGGCTTTTGTCATCGCATTGCAAATGGTGTCTGGATGGCAGCAGGGCGGGACAGGAGATGAGACGTCTCGCCTGTCTGGGGGGTGAAGGGACTGAGAGACCAACTTGTGACCACTTCAAAACACCAACCCAACACTGCATGACATGACACCTTTCCTAGGGCACTTGGGCCACACACAAGCTGTCGGAATGGATGGAGACAATGAGGACAAACACGGAACCGCAGGAAACAACAAAAGACTCCAAGATCTGACGCCTGACGCGGCAGCGTGGTAGGAGCCATGGAAGCGAGTCCCACTCCGGGGGCACAAGGGCCCAGCACCTCAGCTGCCCTTTCTCTCCGCTTTTTTAGTTATCATATATTACAGTGCTCTATAAAACTCTCCTGTTTTTTTTTTAAAGCAGTTAGACAATAAAAGATTAAAAGATGTCTGGAAATATGCAGTATACAAAAATTAACTTTTATCTCAAAATAACATTCCAAAGGCACTTCATTCAGTAGGAAAGAAACTCAGAGTCAGTTCAGCTGCTCTAAGCAGGAACGAGAGGGAGAAAGTCTGAATGTCGGCATTGCAGGAAGGACAGTCAGGAGCAGGGCTCAACTGTGGAAACACATCAAGATTCATTCCTTTTTTTGGTATGTTTTAAGAAAAAGCGATCCAGTAAAATGTGTTTCCATTTATGAAATTCATGAAAAGAGTTCCATTTAAAATAGTGATTTTCTTTTCCTTTTTAAAAAGAGGCATGATCGACCATACTCTAGGAGACAGAGAGGAAGTGTGGCAGGGCTGGCCGTGCCTCCCCTCGCTGTCCTTGGTGACGATGAGGGCCTGATGCACGTAGCCCCACTCATCTTCCTTCCAGGTCTGGCAGAAATGGCCTCCTCCCAGTGTCCATTTCCAAGTGTGGCCAGTGGAAATGGTCGGGGCCTGGATGCGTTTCAGCCACAGCCACAGCCAGGGTGGAAGGAGGGACGGGACCAAGGCTACCTGTGGCAGAACTTCTGAAGCATGCCATAGACATCTTCCTCACGACTCAGTCCTTCGAAGAAGGGGATCAGGTCCAGCAGCTCGGTGTCACCCATGTCATCGAACCAGGACTGCACGGGGACCTGGAAGAGAGCATGTGACAGGGGGATCACTGGCTGCACAGAGCCAGAGAATGGGCTGACCCGGGACACAGAGACTCCAGTCCCACTGGCGGCCCGTCCACACCATCCCCGTGACCTGTGTCCCTTCTCTGATGGAGAAGCCGGCTAGGGACACCCGGGTTAGATGCATGCTAGCTGAGGTCGAAAAGTGCCTGGACTCAGGGCCCCCAAGACCCCTTTGGGCTCTGTGATTCTTAGGGGATGGCTGGGAGCAGTCTGGGCCTCTTTTATTTCTTTGCTTTGCTGACAAACTCTGGTGTTTTTTGTTGTGATGGCTAGGGATCCTGACGATGGTAACCAGCAACTCTCCCAATACCGTTGCCCTCGAGAGGCTCTCTGGAGTGTGGACGGGGTGCTCGGGAAATGGAATTGGGAAGCCCTAAGCCTCAGTGCCACCTCGGGCACTTTGGGCCCATCCTCTCTCCTCCTGGACCCCTCCCCAGCCCACCCCCATGCCTCCCTCTTCAGTGGGGGGGCGTGTCAGACAGAAGAGTTTCATGTCCTCAAACCCCAGTACAAAGCTCCTCTTCCAGATTTCACTTTTTATTAAATTTGGGAGGGAGGCCATCCTAGGTGGTCCTGAGCATCAGGAATCTGGAGGCAATGAGAAAACCAAAGCGATGCCTCATGCCAGATAACTGTTGAGGTTCCTGCCCCCATCTCAGGAAGCCTGGTCAGGGGTGTGGGGCCAGAGCTGCCAATCAGAGGCAGGCTTCCAGGCATCCAGGCACCCCAGCCTGTCTCCTGGCAAAGCTGAGGGGCACAGGAGGGCGCAGGCCCCCTCTTCACTTTCAGAAATGGTCTTGGAGCTCTAAGGGCTGTCTCACCCCATTAAGGGCTGCCTCATCCCTCATCATGACGAGAGTCACAGCCAGACTTAGGCCAGGGCTGGGTCAGGAAAACCTTCCCTACGGTGTGAGCTGGTCACTCCACTCTCTGCCTGGGTTGGCCCTGGGGGGGGTGGGGCCCCTTCATCTAGGACACTTCCTGTTTCTGAGATGGTCCAGGCCTCCCAGGGACTCCCTAGACAGACACTGGCCCCAGTGAACCAGGAGTCACCAGGCCTTATAAAGTGGAGCAGAAGGGGCCCAAGTCCATGGTTACTGACTCCCTCTTCCCTGCAGCCCCCTGCCCCAACCTCCAGCCCCTCCAAGCAGGGAACAGGCAGGAAGGACTAAGCGCCTGGAGTGAGGACACCTGGGTTTGATGCCCACCTCTGGCACTTCCTCTGTAACTGCCACGGCAAGTCTGCACGGGGAGCCTCAGAGTATCCCACTGTCATATGGGAATATTGGCATGTGCACACCTGCCTTGCCTGGGCCCTGGCCTTGGAGGCTGGTATTCAGGGTCAGCTGGAGTGATGGGGAGGAGGAAGGGGGCCAAAGCAGGCAAAGGGTTCCCCTTTGGGGGCTCTTGAGATCTGGGCACCCCACAGGCTGAACTCTGGCCACAGCTATGGCTACTTTCCTGAAATGCAGAGCCAACAGCCAAGATGGGGCCTGGGCAAGGCCCGAGGGGCCGCCACTGCCCTGTGAGGGGGGAGCTCAGAGAAGGGAAGGGAAGCCTGATTTAATTTTGGCCGGAGTGGCCCCCAAGCCGTGCCCACTAGAGAGCAGGCCAGGCCTTTGGCTCGGCATGGAGACAACTGTCCTCAGAAAGCACTTACCGCGTTCTCGGGGTGGAAGATGTAAGAGGCTGGAGAGTTATCAATGATGATCACTTTGCTCAGCTCCCGCCCGAGCTGGCTGAGGTCCTTCACATAGTTTCCTCGATGGAAAACACAGGACTCTCTAAAAAGCCTGGCCCGGAACACGCCCCAGCGGTCCAGCAAGTCTGCCACAGGGTCTGCGTACTTTAGAAACAGAAAAGGGAATAAAGCGGACAATCCGGAGCCCTGGCAGCGGGCTGGTCAACGGGAAGGGGCAAGGTGATGGGGGCGCAATACGGTCTTCTTAAGAGATCTAGACTCCGAATATCACAGAAATTCATTCAGGGACCCCAACCCATCTCCCCGGAGCAGGAGCTGAGCTAAGCTGCTGTGTTTTCATGGATGTATACGTATCAGATATACATTTATGTGCCCATCCATCCATCCCTCTATTTGTCTTGAGTTGATCTAAGAGAGAATTCCCATTTCCCAGGCCCCATGGGGGCCACTTGGAGGCCATTGACATGGCATTGTATGGGAATAGACTCATGTTCATTTCCATGGCTTCACCAGATTTCTATCAGTTGTACAGGCAGGATGCTTATTTACTGTCTCCAGGCAGCCCTGTGGCCAAGGCCGTGAGGACACAGGATAGAGTCAGAGCCCTCTAACCACCAGCCTATAAATGGAGTCGATCTATCAGCAAACAGTCACCCCTTGGAGTGCGGAAATGGTAGTGCTGGTGAGGGGGCTTCTGCCAAATCTGCAGAAAAGAGGCCTGAATGAGGCCCCTGGGGAGGGAGGCGGATGTGAGGTCCAGGAAGGCTTGGGACTTGGGTAACAGTCTCTGCCTGTCCCTACTGGGCTGGAATCAGCTGCAGAACCCTCAGTTCAAGCCAGAGTGAAAGCTCAGCCAGAATTAGCCCCTCTTGCCACTTTCTGGCCTGATCCCGGGCCTTCAAGGGCTGCCAAGCCTGAACAGATGACCACACACATTTTCCAGAGAAGAGCCCCACAGCGGACCCGACTAGAGGGGCTCAAAGCCTGAGGGAAAGCCTAGGAAAGCAGCAGGCCCCAGAACTACCCCCCCCCGGAGGGATGGCATAGCAGACTCACATCAGATCACTGGCCTACCTGGGGAGGAGGAGGCTAGCCCTGGTAGGGCCTCGTCTCAGCTGCTGGCATGAGCAGGTGGCAGGGATGATGGGCGCATACAGGTGTACTCCCCCCCCCCACTTATCACTGCCCGGCACAGGGTCTGGCACATAGAAGGGGCTCCCACCCAAGACAATGCCAAGTCTTCAGGCCTGAAGCTTATGAACCATAAGCCCAGGGACGTCATGGGAGGGCTAGGCTGGACCAGCTTCATTCATATTCATCTTTTAGAGGATTCTCTGGGAAAAACTGGATCTTCCCAAGTCTGTTTGCCAATGTGAATAGAGAAAAAGCAGCAGGCCCAGGCCCATTAAAACCTTGCTTCCCTGGCGAGACCAGAGGCCAGCCAGCTTAAGGAGGAGGGGCCGGCCCTGCTGTGCCCAGTCTCCTGTCCCAAAGGGAACAGTCCCTTGCAAGGCCCAGGACAGCACAGACCCCATGTCTGTGATGATGCTTGGCCAGGCCATGACACACCCACATCAGCTGTGGCGAAGGGGGGAGCAGGCTAACAGAAGCAGCTGTGGGCGGCTGGCCTGGGAAAAGCTGCCTAAACAAGGGAAGGAATTTCAGGCTCTTCCCTCTTGGGCGGCAGGCCACCCCGAGGCTGCCCAGAGCCGGGGGAGGAGCTCAGCCACCTCCCAGGATGGCCCAGGTGAGCCCCGCCCCTGCCCCCTCTGGCCAGCGCCAGGTGTGGGAGGCCAGACACATCTGTGCGCCCCCAACCCTGCCCATCACAGCCTCGTTGTACTCTTCTGCTGGGCCCAGCGCTGAGGATGCCTGCAATGAGGGGGTCACCCCATTTATCCAGAGAAGTAAAGAGCACAGTGCTAAGGGAAGGCCGACTCCAGGAGCTCAGTCTGGTGTGTGCTTGGTACACATTTATGGACTTACGTTGCCTCCCCCAGCAGAATGGAAGCTCCCTGAGGGCAGGTACTGTTTCTTCCTTGTCTTTGTACCCCAAGGCCTAGCAGAGCCCATAGTATGTTGTGGGCACTTAATAAATGCTAGCTGGCTGGCTGACTGGCTGACAATCTGCATTCTGAGCCCGCGGGAGGGCACGTGCGCAAAGGCCCATCGGCGTCAGGGCAACAGCTTTGGAAGGATGGACGCTCACCAGGAGGCCAGGCAAGTGGGGAGAAGAGGCATCTTGGAGGCCGGGTGCCTATGCCTTTATAACCATGGCACTCGTGTGGCGGGCAGCCCGGACTGACTCCGAGACTGGGGCGCCGGCCTCTGGCACTAGCCAGAGTCAGGAGATCAGGGTGCAGGGCCCGCCTCTGCCCAGACTAGCTGTGTGACCTGAGGCGATGAGGCTGTCAGACTGTGGTCACTTAAGGTGCTCCTACAGAAGTCGGGCAGTCAGGAGGCGGTGAAAGGTGGACTCTGCTTTGGATGCAGAGTTGGAGGGGTCTGGGACATCCAGGTGGTGGTGCCCAGCAGTCGCTGGAGATGTGGAGCTGCAGCTCAGGCGGGAGAGGGCAGGGGTGTGCCCTGAGGTGATTATTGAGCCCAGGGGAGAGCCTGGGACCACAGGAGGGCTTTATAAAGGGCTGGTGGGAAGAGCCCATAAGGATGATGAGAGGACAGCAGAGGGCAGATGATGGAGGAGATGGGGAAGGGTCAGCCAGAATCAAGGGGGGGACTGAAAGAGATGATCCGGGAGCGGGGAGGAGGCTTCTCAAACACCCCTGGCAGGTCAAGGCCTGAGGAGTTGAGTGGGAAAGAGACTAGGGGTGGCCTTGGCCACGGCGGTCTCAGCAAAGTGGTGGGGAGGCACAGAGGAGAGCAGCAGGGCTCTGGGCAGAAAATGCCACATGGAGCAAGGCTTTGGGAGCTAAGGGGCACCAGCAAGGCACCAGCTACAAGTGGTGACTCCACTTCACCCACCATCCTCCTTTGTGGGTCTGCTTGTGGGTGGCTCAGGAGCCAGGCTGCAAAGGGCCCTGGGGGTGCCCTGGCGGAGACCCCTTCTAGGAGTCTGGCGGTGAGGAGGACAGAGGGGATGGCGGGGTCACGTGTGTAAGCAGCAGGGAAGGAGCGAACAGAGAAAAAGAAGAAAAGGGCCCATGTGAATCGGTACTGGGCCCTGCCATCCTGGCAGACGGGGCAGTGGTGGGGTGCCAATGAGGGAAAGACCTAGAGCAGAGGCACCGCCTGGCCCAAGTCTGTCGTCAGGCTGCAGACAAAGGCGGGAAGGAGGGGACGTCAGGGCCAGAAAGGACCTGGGATTTCAGAGTTCTGGACTGGGATGGCAGCAGTGATGGGTGAACAGTGGGACTTCTGGTGTGACCAAGCCTGCCGGGGAGGCATGAAGGGGCGGGGGAGCCAGGACATCCCTCAACCGAGTGCTGGCCTCGTGGGGGTCAGTGGTGACAGTGACAAGGTCCTGGGCATCGGTAAGGAAGCTCTAACTCCGGCCAGGCACGTTGGGGCATGAGAAGAGCCACCAGCCAGGGAGGGCGGCCAGGGACCAAGTGTCTGAGCTGAGGGGAATCTGACGATACAGAGGTGGCTCCAGAAGGCTGCAGCCAAGAAGGAGAGGGCAGGGAATGGCAGTGGGGGCTGGGGCTTCAGGAGCCATGGGACAGGGCCCAGCCTCTGGAGTCCAGTGATGGCAGAGTTGGGGGAGGGGTCGGAGCTGCAGGGTCAGCAGATCTCTGGGGCCGGGTCCCTGGGGAGCGGAATGAACTCACTCAAGGGCCTAGCTCTTTGGTTCAGTCCCACGCAGGTGACACAGGATGAGGTCCCCCTGAGATGCTCCACTCACAGTTCTGATAGGCAGCCCTGGGCCAGGCCCTCCGCCCTCACCCCCTTTCACTGTCTTAATGTGTGTCCGTGTTGAACCCCCCCCCCCCGGTAGAATGTGAGCTCTTGGAGGGTAGGGACTGGTATTTTGTGCCACCAGGGAGTGGTCAGCTCTCATCTTGTGGTGGCCTGGGTTCCTGTAGGCCGAGCCCTAGGGGAACCCTCGCTTAGGCAGCTCTGGCTTTGAGCATTCCATGGGACAGCCTGAGTGTTCCTCTGCTGTCCACCAGCCCTGTTGAGCTCACGGGGCTGGCCCGTTCACCTCCTAGGCAGTTTTTCTGTGTCAGCAGTGGGAGCATCTGCAGAGGGTCACCTTCGGTAAGATGGAGGGCTGCCCTCGGCACAGCACCTTTATGTGTGGGCTTTATGATGCTGGCAAAAAAAGCTCCTTCTGATCCTAAGGGCCCCTCCCTCACCCCAGAGCCCACGAGGCCAGGGTGCTCTCCTAGGTGGCCACATACAGATATGTGGGTTCCACCAAGGACTGTTCCAGGGTCACTGCCACTGGCTGCACGTCATTAACCCCTGGGTGTCCTGGCTCCCGTGCTGGGCTCTGTGGCCCGCCCTCAAGTCCCAGAACTTTGGGCCTCTTTTATCTGCTCTCGGCTATTGCCATGACAACCACAAACCTCTCACTACAGTATCCCAAGCCCCCCAGCACAAACAGAGGCTCTATTATAAGCCAAGCCCGGATGGGCTGGGATCCGGTCCCCATGGAAACTCCCCAGCCACGCAGTGACAGAAAACACCCTTGTCAGATAGCAAAGGGAGGGAGGGAAGGAATGAGGGAAGGAGGAAGGGAGGCAGGGAAGGCAGGATTAAAACAGCCCCCCCCCGAGAGGTGCAGTGCCCTCCCTCTGGATACAGCCCCCCCCTCCCCCCTCCCCCCCCCCGGACAAACCTTTGCCAGGCTGGCCGTGAAAAGTACACACTCAAAGAGCTGCCCCATCCTTTGAAGAAATTCATCCACGTGTGGTCGTTTCAAGACGTAGACCTGGAAAAAGACGGGGCTGTTTACTGACAATGTCTGCTTGGAGAGGCTGAGCCCCAGAGCAGGGGCCAAGGTCAGAAGGACTGCTGGGCCCTTCACCTGGGAGCCCCACCTGCGGCTCTGGGAAGGGGGAAGTGGCAGAGGCAGCGCAGAAGAAATGATTCCAGGATCCTTGGGGCTAGGGTGGGCAGGGGGGCTTTGCTGGAAGAAGGGGGCAGGCCATCCCTCCCCACCCCCGGCCCAGGGCTTGAAAAAGACCTTGGCTCATTTCCCTTGGGGCCACCCTCACTATTCTGGAGAAATGGAAAGGCCCCGTATGTGGTACAGACAGTCACAGAAACCATGCGGCCGATGGTGGCTCGGCGTGCCAGGTGCTGGGGCTCCCGTGGGCGACACGATCCCCAGTCACCGGAGCTTATGTTCTAAGAGGGAGAGAACAGCAGGAGCTGCTGAAGGACCCGGTCATGAGGGGCTCAAAGACAGAGGAACTGCAGGATGAGGCTGAGCTGGACAAGGACCAAATCAGCTCAGCCTTCGATGCGCCTGATGTTTAGAGGGAGCTGCCGCCACTGCCGCCACCTCCTGAGTTCATGTCTCCACCCTCGGCCCCTGGGACCGAGTCGCTGTCCCCAAAACACACGATTCAAACAACGGAACTGGAAGTCCCAAGAACGAAGACCAGAAAGCTCCGAGCATTTCTGCATTTGACATTTTTGTGCCAGGGAACTTGGTGGAGGATGTGGACAATAGTCCTATGGCACAGGCAGACAAGGACGGGTCGCAATCGGCACTGCTGGAGGGAGCACCTCAATCAGTGAGATCCCAAATCCCCTGGAGCATCTGAATATTGAGTGATTTTAGTGCTGCTGACTCAGGAGCTGCACAAGACCACTGAGGTCAGGGAGGAAACGGAACCAAGGACCAGAAAGGTGACTTGACCAAGGTCATACAGCAACTAAGTAGAAGAGCCAGGATTCAAATCTGGGTCCTTTGGCTCCCAATCTGAAGCTCCATCTACATGATGCCCCAGGCTGTCCCCCCCCCCCCCCCACTCACACACCCAGGTGTCATTGTTCTGCCTCCCAAGGGAGGAAGGAGTCACTGAAATGGGCCGGCAGACACGGCCCCATGGGGATGGAGCTCCTGCCTCTCCTCACCAGCTCCTCTCCCCAGGTACCACCCACTCAGCCTTCCTGCCCTCCCTAGCCTATTCCCTGGCTCCTTCCAGAGCAAGCTTGGGTGTGGGGCCAATGGGATACTTCCCATCTTGTGGGGGAGTCCCAGGCAGAGGGGGCCGCGCCATGAGGGCCAGTAAAGAGGCTCCTCTCGGCAGGTATGGAGTCACACCTGGTACCGGGATGAACTCAGAGAGAGCAGCACAAGCTCAGCTAAAGGGGAAGTGGGAGTGGGCGGAGAAGAATTCTTATTTAAAATAGGAGAAAACTTCACCAAAACAAAAAGCAGAAACCCACACCTCCCCCAAATGCCAGAATCTGCTGAAATTCGAAATTGAATTTTAGTCCTTTTCCAAGCAGGAAAACAAAAACCAAGCAAAGGATGAACATGCAATGTGGCGAGAAGGGATCCGGGCCATAGTCCTAGTGGGCTCTGAGGTCTGCTCAGGCGAGTGGATTTCCTCTGCTCCCCGGGGGGCCAGGAGCCCAAAGAGGCCAGACAGGCCCCATGGGAGGGGGGCTGAAAGCAAGACAATGCCCCGCTAGTGGGAATCTCATCTTCATCTCCCATGCCCCTCCACGCTCACACTAGGGGGTCCCAGACCCTCTGTGGCAACCCCCAGAGCAGGCTTGGGAAGGGGCACAGCTGCCTCTCGGGACGTGGGCTAGCATGGCTCTTCCTTGTCTGCTTTTTAACTAGAAGCGTTACATGTACACATTGTTTTGAATACACTCATTTCGACATCGCAGTTTCCATGGCACGGCTCGCACGGACAAGCTGGACCATTCACCAATGGCTTCTGCTCCTCCACGTCGGCCGGCCGCTCGTCCTCTAGCGTGTCGGGAGATGCTGGCGTTCTAGGGCTCCCGCTGCCGGTGCCGCTTAGTGTGGCCGTGCCCGAGTGCAAGTAACCAAGAATAGGCCGATGAGAATGGGTCCAGCCTATCCTGGATTACTTGAACCAGGTCACGGCCTTTTCCAGGAGGACGGCTCCCGTGGCTTTATCAACGATGTGGCTTACCTCCTGCGAAGCTGGGATTTCTGCATTCCAAGGCACTCACCCTCTCGGGGTTTCTACTTCTAAGAGAAAAGCCACAGCTGCACGAGGTCCAGGCTGCACCCCTGCTCTGACCTGGGCGCAGTGTGGAGACAGAGCAAGAACATCACCACCCTGCTCGCACCCCCTCCCCCGGGAAGCATTCCCACGGTCCTCCCGCTTAGAATGTATTCTGCACATTTGAAAGCACCAACTGTCGCCCGTCATGCTGGCTTTTTGGAAACTGAGTCAGGCTTTGCTTAGCTGAGTCCAGGCTGTGCCGCCCCCTCCCCTGCCCTCCCCTCCCCTCCAGCAGAATGCAAGCTTCTACTTGGTTGTCTTTGGCTCTCGGCCCAGTGCTGGGGCACTGTTAGGAGCTCCGCATAAGTGAATTTTCCAGTTAACTGAAGGTGTAGGCATTTTGCGAAGCCCTCTCTTTCCTTGGATTCTTGGTGCCTCAGGGGATGATGAAGATGAAGAAGCACCCCAAGCAATGTTCTCCAGCTCTGGGGTCTGCCGCTAGCTAGGGAGCATCCGTCCTGCTCCTGGACGTGACCAGCTGGCCACCTGAGATGGTGATCACCTCCCTTGTAGCCCCAACCTCCCTCAGAGTGGCCCCTGCTTTTCCACAGTGGGCTAGAAAACCCAATGACCCGACCAGCCAGGATGCGTTCAGTGCCCATGCCGGGCAGCAGGGCTCTTGTGGAACCCAACGGCTCTGTTCTTTCTGATGCTAAGTACTCCCTGCCCCCAGGAGAAGCCTGGCCTGCCCATCCCTAACTGAGGTGGCGACTGCGCATCAGAGCCCCGAATGACAGTCTGGGTGTGGGATTCCGGCCCTAAGCTAATGGAAGGAGATGTATGAAGGGGGGCGGTCGCTGCTTCTGCTTGGCATGAGAAGTCTCAGCTTCGCCCAGAACACCCAGGGAGGGCTCCTGCTGAACTGTGCGTTAAGCAAAGAACCATCTTCAGAAGAAAGGCAGACAAGCGACCAGCAGCATCGCGGGCGACTCCTCCCACTGCCAAGGTGCCACGAGATTTTTCTCTGCGCACACACCCCAGCATTTTGGATGATCTGAATGATCAGCGCGCAGCCCACATTAACAGCACAAAGGCTGGGCGTGAGGAGACGCTGCCGCTAACAGTCCCCACCCGCACCTGCCCCAATGTGAATGCTGGAACCCATCAGAGCTCTCCTAGGGCATCCCTGCCCATCCCTCGTCCAACCCATCCCCTCAGTTCGCCAGAAAGCGTGCTTGGCATACATCTAACACGGCAGCCCAGCCGAGGCCTGAAGATTATCTCAGGGACAGGAAGCACTCTTCCTGTCTGCCACATGAATGGGTGGAGCCGGCAGGGACCCTGGAGGCCGCCACGGCTGCCCCAGGATCTGCCTTCCTCCAGGTCCCTGGCAGCCTCCCAAGCAGCCCACCAGGTAATACCTCCATCTGGCCTCAGCTGGGCAACGCACAAGGGGTAGCCAGGCTGGAGAAATGCTGACTGGGGTCTGGCGTCACAGCGTGCCAAGTCAGCCATAGTCCTGGCCACTGAAAGCACAGGCCAAAAGATGGGCTGGAGGTCCCTCCCTCAGCTATTGGGGAACCCTTTGTCTTGGCATTGCAATTCTTCTCCCATACCGGCAGCTTTGAGATTTATAAAGTACACGGGAAATGAAGACTGCCTTCCCTGGGTGGGGGTGGGGTGTTTGGCTTACAAGAGTCTTTTTCAAAAAGTTGGATTCGAATTCTAAGATAAAAATCAATGATTTTTATTCCCTCTGCATTACTCAAATTTCTCCAAGTTCTATTTAAGGGATAAAGCAAAACTCAAAAAAACAAAGTAGATTTCTGGTGAGTCTGGGGTCATGTTTTGCCAGACAGTTGTGGTGAGGTCTCAGTTGTACCTTGACGATGAAATTATGCCAGCAATTCAAAGGAGGGAGGGCTAGTTCTTCACCTTTAACCAAAGCTCCCAACTTTCTACTAAGGGGGTTTTTGCCGAGAATACTCTTCGCTGGCCACCGTCCATAGCACAAGCCTCTTCCTTCTCCCCTTTCTGCCCCAAACACTCCTCTGATCATTCCACCTATGGACAGAACCCTACCTCTGCCTCCCCGTTCCTTCAGTTCTGAGTGGGGGCCCCCTCGGGCCCCATCCCCACTGTATTCTGCACTCTACAAAGTGCATGCACGTTGTTGCCCTGGGTGTACTGGTGGAAGGCAGGGCCTTCTTCATACAGCTTGCTTAACACAGGGCCACGCACACAGGCAGCATGCAATGAATGTCTGCTCATCGACGGATCCAGTTCTGGGCGCCCTCCAAGGACTCAATCCAACACTTCCTGCCTGAAAGGCCCCCATCCTCACTACAAGTGCTGGCCAGTCACCAGCCTCTCCCCTAAGTTTCTTCATCCGTAAAATGGAGCTGCCAGCTGCCTTCAAAGGGCTCTGGGCAAGTCCAAATAAGAGAACATGTCCAACAGCTCAGAAAAGGCAAAGAAGGAACACAGATACAAGTGGGAGGACGGCCATTGCCTAGACAGAGGCTGCCGAGAGGTCTGGAAGCAAACCAGGACAGACGGACGGACAGATGGACACACACCCTCATCCTCAGGGAATGTGTTTACAAGATGTGGTTGCATCTGCCTGAAGGCTCCTTACCCCAATCGGATGCCAAGCCCGCCATGGCACAGTGGATGGCACCAAGTGCTGCTGCAACTGAAATCAGTCGCTATCACCCAGCCCCAAGAGGGAAGGGCCCTCGCCAGGCAGCCGCAATTTCTCCCTGTTATCCCTGGCCTCTGCCTGGCAGCGCCTCCTCCCACTCACTGCCCCAGACAGCCCTCGCCAGAGAGCCGCGAGCCTCCTTTTCTCAGCTTCCTCCAGGCCCCCTTTGCACCCATCCCTTTCTATCTTCTACCAGTTATAATCTGCTACACCCCTCGTGCAGACTTCAGCCTTCGGCTCTCTCCATCGGTGCCTCGGGCCATCGCCCCCTCTTTACCTCCTCCTCCTAGGACTGCAAGAGGAGCCACCTCCTACAGCAAGATCTCCTTGATTGTCTGTGCTCCCCCCAGTTGTTAGCGTCCTCGTCGCCCCACTCAAATGACCCAACTTTGCTGCCCCTCAGCAGAAACACGACAGGGAGGGCCGGCAGGGTCCCTTCCACCGCTGCCGAGACAGAGACAAGCGCTGTTTAATGAGGATTCCAAGAGCAGCTGAGCCCAAGACTTCTCATCAGCCAGCCAGACGGGAAGGGGCAGGCCCCAGACTGAAGGAGGCGTGCAGAAACAGCGATGGCGATGGCCACTCGCTACACATATCCTAGCCCCAAGTTCACCCCCAGCGGCTGAGGGAGGCTGAGCCTCTGCCTGAGCCCACCGCCTAGAAGGGGACCTTGAGTTCTCCGATATGATGCCTACTGTGTGCCAGGCACCGTGCTGAGGGCTGTCCAAATATTATCATTTGACCCTCACAACAACACTGGGTGCCGTTATCACACTCATTTTGCAGGTGAGGAAACTGAGGCAAACCCAGGTTTGTAGACTTGTCCAAGATCACACAGCTAGTGTTTGAAGCCACATTTGAACTCAGGACTTCTGGGCTCCAGACCCAGCCTTCTCTCCACTGCACTTCTCAGGGCCTAAAACCTAGCCAGCTCCCCGACATTAAGAAGTCAGAAAGGCCTATTAAAACCAGGTTAAAAAAATGAATCATGTGATTTTTAAAAGGTAGCGAGGGAGATCAGCCCTGAGCCCCGTGTAACCTCATCCGGTTTTCTGAAGCTCAGTGCGCTTCAGCGGTTTGGACCGAGCTGCACAAGGCCCAACAGGCCTCCCGGGGCCCTCGCTGGAGGTGAGGGCATGGACGAGGCTCATGGGTCTAGGTTAGGTGCTGTCCCTTACCATGGCCCCTGGAGCTGAGGAAGCCACAGGCTCTGAGTAGGGAATGGGGAGGTGAGAAGGAAAGATGACCAGACACCGGGCCCTGGAAATAGGAACCCAGGGAGAGGTCATCCAGGGAAGCTCTGTAACTTGGCGCAGGGTGGGGGGAGGAGGGTCCTCCAGAGAGGAGGGTCTCTAGATGAGTCAGGAATACTTTCAAACAACAGCTGAGCTAGCCAGCCATGCAGGGTCACAGAGAGACCCTGATGGGCTGAGAGGGGCGCCGAGTGGGCCAGGGGGCTTCTGGGCAGGAAAGGGGGAAGAACTGAGGCTCTCAGGGTGTTTTACCAAATCAGGCTCACTGACTGGAGGCTTCAAGGCACTGAGCTGGGCAGGAGTCGGGGGCTCCTGAGGAAGGGCGAGGCCCAGCTGTCTGTGAGCGCCTGTGTAGGGGGGATGGCACCCTGTGACCTCCTTCAGGATGGTTCTAACTCTTCAAAGTGCCAGCCTGCTTTTCGCAAAGATGGGTAGGACTCTGTCCAGGCCCAAGGAGAGGGCGAGGTCTAGGGACCCCAGGTCAGGGAGGGAAGGAGAGGCAGGTAGCCAGCCATGCATGGGGACCCCAAGCAGATAAAACCCTGGGCCAGCAGGCCAAAGGAGAGGGCACCACCATGGCTGCTGGGGGCTGGGGGCGGGGCTGAGGTGACAACATTCCATAAATTCTACAGGAAGCCTTGTCAGGGTGACTGCCCAGCAGAGATACTTACCTGATGTATGGTTCCATCGATTTCAACCGGAACGATAAAATCAGCATTACTGATAGGCTGGAGAGAATGAGAAAAAGATCAGTGTTTCCCAAGGGCCCAGAGTCAGAAACATGCTCACAAGTGCCCAGGCTACTGTAGGAGAGAATGGTTGATTGTCTCCAGAGGCAGGAGAGAGACTCCACCCAATCAGTGGGTTTCTCCCTGAGTTTTTACTCAACCATTTTGCTGATCCTTTTCTTACTCTGAGGGGCAGGGATGTCACCCACTTGCTCACAGCAGATATTTTATCATAAAACTGGACCCAGCTGGAACCCCGTAACCTGTGACTCTGTCATGGGGGAAGGCTTTTCCTTTGCTGACCTGGGTCAGAAGGTTCTCTCCTACTTCTGGGCTTTGGCAACTGCCCAGAGAACTGCTCAGTGATTGGTTCAACGTTCCACAGCCAGGACATGTCAGAGGTGACACCTGGCCCCAGATCTTCCTGGCCTCCAAGGATGCCTTTCCCCGTTCCTGAAACAGGAGGGCTAAGTCTCCCTGGGGATGGGGCCTCAGAAACTGGCCATGTCTGCAGCACCCCAAGTCACTCTGCAGAAGTGAGCTGTGGATTGGCTCAGCTCTTTAGAACAGAGGTAGACAGACAGAATTCAAGACCTCCTTCAGAGCAGGGGCTTTCTCCTCCAGCCCTGGGTCGGGAGCTCCTCCATCTCTGTCCACTAACCCATGCCTAGCTATCTTGGCACCTCTGGCCATGAGGGAACAAGCCAAAAGCATGGACGGCCCCATACAGACCACCAAGCCTAAGAGAAAAACAATGGGCGAGTCCATCCAGATGGATGGAGTTTGGTTCTGAGCGCTTGAGGGACAAGAGAAGCCCAAGACAAGGCCTCAGGCCTCAGGGACCTGGCAGATCTCACTGGGGAGCTGACAGTAGGGCAGGAAAGCTCAGGGAACACACCCTATCCAGGAGGGCCTCGGGGCATCCCCTCCCCCTGGGGAAAGACAGACTCTACTTCTCTGGCCCCTCTCTCATCTGTCTCTCCCTCCCGCTTCTCTCCTTTTCTCTCTCTCCTCTTCCTCCCTCTTTCTCTCCTCTCCTCTCCCTCCTCATCTCTCTCTCCCTTCCTCCCTTCTTCTCTCTCTTCCTCTCTCTCTTTCCCTCCCCGCCTCCCTCTTTTGTATCCCAATCATTTGTGTCCTTTCCTGTTTCTTCATTAAATAGTGCCTCACACAGAGTAGATGCTTCATATGTAAATGTTTGCTGACTGACTTTCTGAGGGATGAATGCTTTGCTGAATTCCACGGAGGCTGGGCTGCCTAGCATGCTGTGGGCACACGGGTGAAGAGCCTCTGTAGAGTGTTAAAGGTAGAGATGTTCACAAATAACCCCATTCTAGCTAGGACAATTTCCAAGCAATGCCCTGGTGATTCTGTGCTCTCAGACAAAGGAGATTGGGTTGGTGGGGGTGAGGGGACAAGGGGTGCCCGTGTTTGAAGATAAATGGGGGCTCTTCAGTCTTTGGAGGCCCAGTCAGTCACTGGGGGAGCCCCTCTGCATAGTGGCCAGCCCAGGGCAGGAGGGGGGAGTGGTCTGGCACGGTCAGCCTACCCTGCCCTGCTGGGCCCATCAGCCTCTGGGCATCTGGAGATGTTAACGATGTGGAGGGAAGGCGGTCCCAACTCGGACCCTCCACCATTCCCACATGGCTAGTCACCGTGATGGCTCTAACCAGATCCTAACATTCATCCAGCTTGGGAAATCCCCCAGCCCACTAGGACTCAGCACTGTGAGTGGCCACCCCACCAGGGGTGATCACCAGCAGCTCTAGAGTGCCTGCCCCCAAGCTGGTTCTTCTCAGCCTGGAGGGGGAAGCTCTGAGGCCTCAGACAGGTTGGTGCCGTCTGCCCCGAGCCCCAGCACCCAACCCCCCAAATGGGAATGCAACAAGATTTTTTTCATCATGTGAGCACTGTATTTCACCACAGAATAAAGATTCATGGCTAAAAAATAAGAAGGAAAACCCAAGCCTGCCCAGACCCAAGGCCCTTCCCCAAGGAGTCAGCTTGGGAAGGGCATCTTTGAGGAGAGGCCTGTGGGAGGATCGGCCCATACACCAGCACCCTGGCCTCAGGGTCTCGTGGGTGCTGGCTGGTTCTGGGAAGCGGCCCTATACACTGAGGTTGTAGGAAGAAAAAAAAAGGGATGGCCCCCTGGGCAGAGATGCTTCAGTAGAGTCCAGCACCTCTGGCTGGTTGTTTGTCTAAACTGCAGCCAATGAAGGGGCCAGTGTGGGGAGTCAGGTAATTTCTGCCCAGCTTTTCCAGGACAGCTCAGGAAAGGCCAGCATCTCCCCGCCCCCTGCTGTGATGGTGCCTGGTCTGTGGGCAGCAGCAACACCTCCCTGCAGGGTCTAGGGTGAAATGCTTCCAAGGCCACCTGGGGCCCAGTTGGGGCCAGTCTGTTATTCTCATGTCGCCACGGCTTGAGAAATCTGCCTGGCACAGGAAATAGTAACTGTGGTGCAGGAAATTGGGAATGGGTCCCTTTTCCTCTGTGCACTGGGCACAAAGAGGCCTTTGTTCCACTAGGAGCAGGCCTGAGGAAAAGCCCCATAGAAGGCCTCAGTCTTCTTCAAGATGACTGCCGCCCAGCTTTGAAGGCAACAGGACAGACCAGCTCTGACCTCTGCCTCCCATGAGGCCAATGGCCCTCAGGCTGCCAATGAAGCCAGGGGGGTGGGGGAGGGGGAATGGGGGAAGCAGCAATGAATGATTCCTGGGCATTTACAGAAATCACATGAGGCCACCAGGGCTGAGAACAGGGCCTCCTCCTGCCTTCCTTCTCCCCAGTCTCTTCATCATGGATTGTGAAGCCTTCCGACACACGCCTCTCGCCCATCTCTCCTCCCCACTTTAACCTCCTTGTTCTGGTATCCAAGGCATGAGAGCTAGGCCTTTCCTCAGCTTGTCCACCTCTACCTCCCCACGGGGTGCCAAAGGTAGGGTGCCCACAAGTGGCTGGGCCAGGCCTTTATGATGCTCATGAGCACAGCTCAGGCCGACTCAGCCAGATGGTGGTGAGGACAAGGACCTCACCAGTGATTCCTCAGAGGAAAGAGATTAAACAAACCAAACAATCATGAAAAGACACTTTTAAACCGGGAAATATCTACTAGTTATGGGCCGTCATCCTCACAGCTGGATGACCTCCCTAGAGCAGACTGAGAAATTCCTAGGGCAAAAGCTTCCCAATCCCCCCCACTCCAGGGCACAGTTAATTTCCCAGGCCAGCCCAGCCACGGCCATCCAGGAGCACCGAGGATGATGATCCAGGGCCCAAAAAATCAGGACTCTAAAGAGAATCCTAATTTCTGAAGCCAGAAGCAGTTGGCCTGTCACTATTTCCCAGCCAGCAAAGTAATCTTTACCCAACAGAGTGAGCTTCCCCTGCATAGGGCAGGGAAGCCATAGGGGCTCATGATGCCTCCGAGCCCTCCCCAAGCCCAAGAGCACAGATCTCTTGGCTTTCTCATTTACCTTAAAGGAGCTGTGCACCAACGTCTCATCGAGGTCAATGACCATGCACTTCTTGCCGTAGTCTGGTACCTTCAGTTCTGGAAGGAGGTATTTAGCTGAGGGCTAAAGAAAGAGAAACACCCAACAGTGAAATAACCCGCCAACATTTCGGACTTTGAGCAGCACCCAAAGCAAGTCCACATGTGCCCCACTGCCACCGTTCTGGGGAGCCACATGTAAAGTGACAGTCATTCAGTAGGACTCGACACCCCCGAGCGTCCTCGGGCCAACGGAGCCAACGTCTACACAGAGAATGAACAGCGGCCTTTTGCTGCCTGGGGGCACCACAGACAGACAGACAGACACCTAGGAAGGGAGGGCTCAAGGGCCTGGAAAACCTCAGGAGAGCCAATCAGGGATGGCCGGGCCTCCTCTGCGTGCGCCCCTGTGACGGCGAGCTTGGACTCTCCACGCCGCTTGAACGAGCTACTGTCTAAGGCCCTGGCTCCAGGAGGGGGCCGGAGAGATGGGGAGGCCGCATGGCTGGGGAGGAGGGCAGGGCCAGGGACACCCTGGCAGACCCTGGGCGCTCTGGGCTCCGACTCTGGAGAGCTGTGTGACTTCACCCCAAGTCTTGGTTCCTTCATCTTAAAATGGGGGTGAAAATGCCTGTCCCATCCTTCTGCTAGGGTTGTCACAAGGCCAGAGTTTGTGTTAACCACTAACAGTTGTAGAAAGGCGAGTTATTATTCCTATCATTACTATTAGGTTTGAGAGAAGGAAAATGAACACTAGGTGTGGAGAGAGAAGATGTGGGTTCAAATGCTCAACTTTGGGCCAGTAAATTAAGCTCTCTGGGCCTCAGTTTCCCCATCTATAAAACAAAGGGGTTGAACAAGTTCTCTAGGGTTTCTTATGACTCGCTGATGGGGAATGTCCAATGTTACCCTATGTCAGCCAGTGTCCAATCCCACCTTAGACTGAGGGCCTTGTTCCGTTTGCTGTGATCCCTGTTTAATTTACCAGGGAAACTATAAAGAAAGGAAATGAGAGGGTGCTCGCTGCTCCTTTAGCTCAGACTGGACCTCGGCCAGACAGCCCAAGCAGCGGCCAAGAGGGTGGCTGATTCAGGCTCAACGTCTGGAGACGCTTCCTGAGGACCGAGGGGGCCCCCTCCTGAGGAGAGGTCAGGCAGAGGCTGGTTACCAGTGGGGATTCCATCCACTCTGGGCCAGGAGCAGAGACATCCTGTGGGAAGCACTCCTTGTGTGAGCCCCGCGGACTACCCCCAGAGCCCAACCCCAGGCACATTTCACAATTAACCCACAGGAATGATGTGACATGCAGTGGTTGGAGAGCAGGGGAAGTGGATTTGTAGACAGATTCTTTGGGGAGCAGAAGACACTCATCAAGTTGCTGGAGGAGGGCCCGCCTGTGGCCTTCGGTCTCACTTAAGCAATGTCTGGGACCAGGACCCGCCTGCAGGCTGCCCATGCAGGCCCCCGGTGTGTTCTCACTGTGGTGAGCCCTAAGGACTTCTCAGCTCCTTGCCAGAGGCCCTCCATGCCACGGGGAGACAGACGCACACGAACTGTGCAGAAAAGGCTCTGGGCTCCAACTGGAGCGTGGGTGACAAAGAAGGAGGCCACAGCCCTCAGAATTCTATCGATTTTGCATTGAGAGAGAAGGGAAAAGCAGGCGAGTCAATCCCACCTCCCCTACAACTTCATTAAGCCTCAAAATGTTTGCCCACTAAGGGGGCTTTGTCTGACTGGAGGGCAGTGGCTGGCCTTTAAATTCGTTCAGTTTCTTTAGCCTGAAGTGATTCGTTGGAATTCTCATGTAGTTACGAGTCCTCAGAACATGTGAGGACATCATAGGAATCCTGCTGTGGCAGATGCCCAGGGGCCAGACTTCTCTGGGCATCAGGGGAATAACTGGGCCAGTGCCACACTCACAGAGTCACCAAGAGCAGCTGCACCTTGTCAGCGTAAAAGTCAGCGTTCAGATCTCTGAGGTTACCCCAAAGGACCGTGGACCTCAGGCTGAGAAGGCCCTCCGAGGCCTGGCCCAGAGGGGGAGAACCAGGCCACAGGGCCAGAAGGGATCTCGAGGGCCTTGGAGTCCAGCTCCCTGAGGGCCAGGAAGTGAACGGACTCGTCCAAGGTCACACGGCCCGTCATGCTACAGATGAGGAAACTGAGGCCAGGAGAGGTGGCGATACGCCCCATGTCACACAGCTAGTGAACACAGGCAGGGAGGGGGCTTAGATCCAGGTCATCTTGCTAACCCCAAGACCAGAGGCACGCCCATTCTGCCGGGCTGTCCTAATGCTCTCAGTACCCGAGATGGCAAACAGCCCAGCGGGCTTTCCAAAGACTCTGTCCACTGAGCTGACAGCGCAATAAGGACGATCATCTCAGTGACGACAGAGGCAGCCTGGACTGGTACCTGGTGGACAGAGTTAGGAAGAGCCGAGTTCAATTCCTGACACATCCTGCCTGAGTGACCTAACCTCTCTGGGCTCTAAGAATGTCTTGAGCAGCAGAGGAGCTGTGACCTGCCCTGGCAGAGGGAGCTTCCTCACCCAGAAGTTCCCCCAGGGCTGGTCCCTGTCCCTGGTGAGGAGGAAGACGACAGCTCCCACGTCTGTACGGAGCCTGAGGTTCGCTGAAGGACGTGACAAGGATGGACCACGCCTGGGGTCAATGGGGCTGACCCCGCTGACGGGCCACTCGCCCACCCCTGGCCACGGCACAGCCCAAAGAAACGGTGACCACGACAGTGAGCTCGCGTGGTCGGGTCTCCTGGGAGTCTGATCTCCCAGGTCCTCGTCCCACTTTACAGCGGAGGACACAGTCTCAGAGGGCATGACTTGCCTATGGTCACACAGCCCGGAGCCCAGGGCCCCCTGACCTCGCACTGGCCACGGCACTGGTGGACACGGGCAGGGGGGCAGGGGGGCAGGGGGGGCAGGGGGGAGGCAGAGGCCGCCTGGGACAGAGCACGGCTAAAGGGCCCCTCCTGGGCATTGGAACCTTGGGGCCACACCTGCAAGGGGAGCCCGGCAGCACCGGCCTGTCTCGCGAGCATCCCTTCCTTATTGTAGTCTCGAGGGCCGCCCTCAGAGCTAAGAGGGCACAGCCTGGACCGTACAGGCATTTCTGGACGTGGAGGCTGATGCTGGAGCTGAAGCCAAGGTGAGGCAGGTGGCCCCTCGGGCCTGAGGCCCGGCTTGGAGTCCTGAACTGGCTGGACTTCCCGTCCCTGTTTGAAACAACAGCTCTGTGTCACAGCTCACCCAGTGAGCTGTCTGACTAGGGGCGGAACCGCGGCAGGAACCCAGATTGGCATGCCCAAAGACAGGAGGGAGATACGTACGCTCGGTATAGGGATGACGTGCCTCTGGTCGCCCTGCGGAGGGAACAAACAAGATGGCGGTCACTCCGGAGGCCTGCTGGAGGGCACACGAGGAGAAAACAGAAATCAAAGCAATAACAATCTGATAAAAACGTGATGACCTTGACATTCTCTCAGCTGATGGAGATGAATGAATAATGGCAGACATAAAGAGAAGCCAAGTGGTAACCCATGGTGGGGGTGGGGATCTCCCAGTGGCAGCACCAGGAGCCAATCACTGGCCTTTTCTTGGGTGTAACTTGAGCCCCCTAACAAGGAGAGCTGAACGGAAATGGCGTGGGCCGCCTTGGGAGATGGCGAGGCCCCCAGCACTGGACAATTATGCAGGGGGATGGATGAACTGACCCCCCAGCTTCTGTCCACCTTGGGCTGCTCAGTTTAGGGAGGGAGGATACGCTGTCCTCAAGATGGACTTTGGAAAATGGTCCCCTTTACTCCCACCAATGTCCCTGGCCTGGTCCTCCGCAGTGCCAGCCCACCAGAGGCTCTGAGGTTCTCAGGAAGATCCTTAGAAATGCCATGCTGAGCCAGTTTAAGGACCCATACCCACACCCCCAGGCTGGCTCCCTGCCCTGGTGCCTGTGTCACCAACGATTATTGCATTCCACTGACTCTCTCTCAGGACGCAGGAGCCCTAAGCCCAGCGCCCTGCACCAAGGCAAAGGGACCCTTCCCCGCCTGGTTCACGGTGCAGCCTCATCTGGTGGGCCAACCTCCTGCCAAGGGGATAGACCTTTCTGAATGCTGCTAGCCAGGGCCTTGGGGCTGCTGGGTTTGAACTTAAAAACTTGTGGAAAAGCAAAACAATCCATAAGCACATCACCCTGCACTCTTCACAGACTGTTCTGGGGGCCCCCGAGCCCTGAAGAACCTTTGGATTGGCTCAGTGCATGGCCCCGGATCATGGAGAAAACAGCACCTCCTCCGATCTCCAGCAGCCTCATGCCTTGGCCCCACACGTCCAGAAGACTGAGCGTTGGTGGGAAGAGCCTCAGGCCAGCTGTGGCCTTAGAAACTAATGGCAAATTATTCCAGAAAAAACTGCACATGTGTACAAATGTAGAGTTTGAAGACCCTTCAGAGGCCCCCCGGTACAACCCTCTCCTTTTACAGATGAGAGAAAAGCTGCAGCTCAGAGAGGGGTCAGCTGACTCATCCGAGGTCACACAGCTAGGGAGTGGGAGGCAGGTCCAGGTCTAGAAGCCTGCAGGGCCTCCCCACTTAAAGCCTTTATTCATGCCGTAGGCCCTGGGGCCGTGGCTGCCCCAACTCATGACATCTCTGAGCCCAGGGAGCACAGTGCCTCTGCCTGTGCGCCACGAAGTCTGCATTTCACTTAGAGGCCCTGAAGGCCAGCAGGGCCCCAGCTGGCAGAGCCAGTGGGCAGGTGGGGGCATCAGACTGCGGGAGCCTGTGGGTTCCATGAGGCAGGGTCCCAAGCCCTCAGCTTCCATTTGGGGGCTGCCCTTGACTCTCCCTTCCCAGCTGAGGTCTCTTATTAACAGACTTGGGGCATATTTAAACAGCCAGAAAGGCATTCACTGGCCTCCCTCCTGTCACCCTGCCCCCTCTGAAAAGGGCTTTTGTCTCCTCTTTTTTGAAAAAACAGCTCTGGGTAGGCGGAAGATGGGAAGGCCAGGGTTTAAAGCCATATCTCTGTCACACCCCGATCTGGTGACCGCAGGTCACCATACCTCAAAGTGCTCCTTAAGAAGGATGCTGCCGAGCATGTGCAGATCGGCATCAGGGGAGGGAGCTTCCCATGTGAATAAAATCACAAATCGGGATGAACAAAGGAAAAGGGAGAGCTCTCTTGTATTCTGTCACTCTACAATTAGATCAAGGCACAGTTTCACGAGCCTCAGGCAGAACAGTGCCCCACTGGGACTTAGCCTGAGAATCCCTTGGATTGGATTCCAGCGGTAAGGCGGCCTCTAGCACTGATTAAGCCTTGAAGGTCCAGGTTGTCATGGTCACCAGCACTGGCTCCTCAGATCATTCCGCTACCCAAGGGAGCCTGGTGGTGGTGGGGGGTGGCTGGAGCACAGGGTCAGGCTCCGGCCCTGCTCACTCACATCTAGGGAACCACCATTTCACCAAGTTGCAGCTTCTGAGCCGATAAACCAGGATGAGCATCTGGAGAGCTGAGTCCTTCTGCCTTGGGCTGCTCAATGGGACAGAACCCAGCAATGCGCTACTGTGTGGCATGCCAACTGCTCCCTCACTGATCCCAGTGGCCACTCTGACGGATGGATGCTGTTACTCACTAGGACCTGACTGGGGCTGGCAAGCACAAGCTTTGCTACAGCTGCGCCCCAGCAACAGGGCCCCAGAAACTGGATCACACAGCCTCTGAGCGGGACCACCCCCAAGGCCATTAAAGGCTCACTCAGTGTCGGAATCTGTGTGCCAGGCAGGACCTTAGGAATCATTCCCATTTTACAGATGAGGTCACTGAGATTCCCAGAGGCCAGGTTTTTGCCACTTTCCAAATCCTCTGTGCTTAGCACAGTGCCTGACATACAATCAGTGCTTAATAAATGCTGGGTGACTGACTGATTCAAGGTACCTGTCTGAGGGCACACAGGGAGTACATGGTGAGCAAGGTTCCTTCCTACGCCATCCCCCGGACCCCTCAGAAAGGACACTGACCAAAGCTGTGGTGCAAATGGAGTGAGGCCAGTGCCCTGGCCAAGGCCCACTGGGCAGCCTGTGGCTTCTGGGAGTGACCAAGTCGAGGCCCTCACGCAGGCCATCACTCTGGGTCAGAGCTTGCTGAATGACTTCAAACATCACGAGGCTACTGCCGGGCTTCCTGAGGAGCCGAGGCCCCCCCTGCTGGAGCTCTCCACGGCAGCGTGGCTATCCTCAGGCCTGAGCCTCATCATGTCCTGGCCAGCTGCCCAGGGTCTGACCATTACAAAGGACACATTCCTCCACTCGGCACCCAAAGCTCTCCACAATGTGGCTCAAACCCCCAATTCCAAACTTCTTTGCATTAACTCCCATTCACTGTCCTACATTCTGGCTCCAAAATCCTCCTCCAGCTGCCTCCAGGACGCTTCTCTGGCCCTCCTACTCATGTGAGTTTACCCGTACTTTTTATTTTGAAGGAGAACAAGATAAGGAGGCCCAAAGAAGGCTTTTCCCTCTACCTACAAAGCAGATGGAAAAGGTTCTTTATAAAACAAAACCTCCATTCTGTGCCCTCAACAAACCAAAGGATCTGTCCTGTGTGCCTGGCATCTCATGGCTCCTGAGGCCCGGCACGCCCTCCTCGCACCCTCCGGGTGTTCTCCTCTCCTTGCTTTGGCCTTCCTCAGGCTCTCCTCTTGCTCTGGCCACTCTGGTCTTCCAAAGCTCCTTCTCTTGATGGTGTTGCTATCATTGTATAGAGGGATTCTGCTCGCTGCCCTCTGAGTCACTTGGCTTTACCCGGGATTTTCAGAAATCCTCTCTTTTGGCCATTTCCAACGGCACAGTAAGCCTCCGCCCCACTCACACACAGCAGGTTGAGCCGCTCTCCAGCAGTCTGAGGGCCAGATTCTACGTTTTTTCCTCCCCCTCCTTCTAACAGCCCCCCAGGATCAGGACATTGGTTTTGCTCATGAGTATTCCTGCCAGTGTTCTCCTTCCTCTTAACACACCTTCCCTCTGACCCCCCGCCTCACCCTCCCTTGCCCTTGCCTCATCTGCTGCCCTTTGGACCCCCTCTTTCTCAAGCACCTCAATTAGCAGAAAGGATGAGCTTCACCTCTGCCCACTTTTCTACACAGATCTCTTTTCCCTCCCCTCACTTTCCCCTCTGAAAACCCACAGAATGGAACCTACCCTTCCCTACCCCCTTGTTTTTCTTATCTAACTTCCTCAATATCTTTTCAAAGGTTTTACAGGACACTTGGTTCTTCTCCTTAGAATGTTAGCACGTCATCAGACAGCCCTTGGAAATGCTCAGTTAGACGTGCTCTTCTAGGTTTCTCTTGACTCTTGTCTTTTCATCAGAAATGCTTGGAGCCCTGTGCTCTATCCAAGGCGCAGGCAGGGTGGCTCGTGGCGGGGCAACACCAGATAAGGCTTGGCCTGGCCCCCAGGCCTGCAGAGACATGGCCAGAAGGAACCCAGCACACGGTGACTCCAGCTGGCCCCCAGACCCCCTGGACATGGGTGATTTGTGACTCTTCCAGCCGGCCCCCAGGTCCTCAGACATGAGTGACTCGTGATGCCTCCAGCCCGCCCCCAGGCCCTCAGAGACAAGGCCAGAAGGAACCCAGGACACGAGTGACTCGTGATGCCTCCAGCCGGCCCCCAGGCTCCCCAGGACGTGGGTGACTCGTGATGCCTCCAGCCGGCCATCCTGGCACATCTTTCCCAATGCTTGCTTACCGTCCCCCTGACTCTTGGCCAGCTGCTGCCTCTCCTTCTTGCTCTGTGATGAGCTCAGCTTCTTTTCTGGCCACCTGCATCCTTGGGGTGGTGGGTGCTTTCTGCCTCTTCTTCCCTACATGTCACACACGGATTGGAGGCAGTCTGCTTACACTCCCCACATGCCTCTCTTGTTCTGTGAGGTCTTTATCATTTGGACTTTCCCTAGACTGTGATGCTCCATGACCCGCAGCCACATGGCCATCCTACCGGGAGAATACTGGTGCTAAGACGTGGGGAAAGCGGCAGTTTGGAATCAAGGAGAGTGTGCCCAATTTCCCAAGTGCAATGGAGTCAGATCTTCCTGCTTAGCTCTGGGCCCAGCTCACTCAAATAGCCACAGCAATGAAAGACGGAGGTGTACCCAGCACATGGACGACACGTTTTTCATCCATGTTGTTTTTCCATCATGGATGGTTAAGAACAATCTATTTCCAATTGCTGGAAACGTCAGTGAAGAGGTGTCACAGCATTTTGAGCTCTATGTGATTCATTAGTACAATGATAGCTATGATTAAGGGTGTCTGGAGAACTCTCACCCACTGGGAAGGCTTCCTTGTCTTTACACTTCAGCAAAGACAGAATTATGGCTGATGGAAGGTGGTTTTTTAAACCTCCCGGTGAGAGTCCGCTAACACACGAGTCTATGTTGGTGCTCGTCTCCCTAACCCTCCCCTCGGTGAATGAATCCCTTGATCTGTGGAAAGCTAGGGAAGCCTCCCTCTAAAGCCTCCCTCCCGCACAATCACAGGACGGGCGGCCAAAAAGGAGAGCACCGGCGCCTTGGGGATGATTCTCATCTGCAGCTGCTCCACTCCGGCGGCCGAGGGCTCAGGATGCCATGCTCTCACTCTGACCTGACAACAGGTAGTGGAAAACCCCCCGGATCAGAAGGAAGGCAGTGGGGGAGCAGGCGGCGACAGGCAGCCTCACCTCAAATAAAGGCCTCGAACTAGAATCACTTAGTAGGAGAGAGAGCCCTCCCTCGTTCAATCTGCCCAGGGAACTCCCCAGACCTCTTGGCTGAGCAGAGACCCATGCAGACAAGTGCCAGTGAAGGCCACAAACCGAGCGGTGGGGCTCAGCCTGCTATTCCGGCGGGGACATAACATCCCACTGCCCGTGGGGACCAGCTTCTTTGGGGTGACATGGCCCCCACTGCAGGGTGGTCTTGCCAACTCCACAATCCAGTTTCCAAGAAACTGGAGGAATGGAAAATTACTGTGAATGATCCAATTCTAAGGGAAAGAAGAAGGAGCAGCAGGAAAACAAGCCACTTCTGCATGCACCCTCTCCTTAGCCAAGAAGATGGCAGAATTCAGGAATCCACTGAGCCCCCCCCCCCCACGCCCCACACGGGTCCAGGGCCATCGAGAGGCATTTTGGCCACTTTGCCTTCCGGCCTTGGACTCTGAGCCCGCATTGGGAGACAGGGACAACTGACCTTCTGAAGCCCCCCGTTCTCCTCCACCACCGGGGGCAGCACGCTCGTGCTGTGGATGGCTGTGGTGTCCACATGATAGTTGCGGAAGCAGCAAAACAAAGAACTGAAGATGCTCCGACTTCTTTGCTTCTTCAGGCTGATGCTGCTCTGGGCCGCTGCAGGAGCAGAGAGAGAACACAGAACCCTGAGGAGGTGAGCTCGTGAAGACGGCGCCTCCCCTGCCCAAGGGCCCAGCCAAAGGAGAGCAGCAGGGCACCCCTTGGGCTAGTGGTTCCTTTTGTTCTCAGGAGAAGCCAGTCTGGGATGCCCCTATTCTGCCCCCCCAAACTGAACACTCCCTTGGAGCAAAGAAAACCGGTTAAACCAGAACCAATCAGTATGGCAGTGGTCACACGGCACAACACATGCCCCATTCTGAACCCGTCATCCACCGCCCCTCTGCTGGCAAGGCAGACATCATCCCATTGTTGGTTCCCAGGGACCAGAATTATTAGAAACAGGAGATCAATCAGCAAGCACTAATTCAATATTTACCATAGACCAGGCACGGGGCTGAGTACTGGGAATGTAAAGGCCAAAAAGAAAAAAAAAAGGCTATGCCCTCATGAAGCTCCCATTCTAATGGAGGACAAAACCCACATCTGAATGGGCACATCAGGGGAAGGCCCAAGCAGGAGGGCCAACCGCAAATGCGTTCTGTCTCCTGAGAAAGTGGGGCTTGGGCCAGACCTTGAAGAAGGCCAGGGACATGGAGAGGCAGCTGCAAGGACTGAAAAGGCAGCTGTAGACATGGAACAACAACAGATCAGTGACACCTGCAGAGTCCTCAGAACATTTCTTTTTGTTTTGTTTTGTTTGGGGTGTTTTGGGTAAGGCAATTGGAGGTAAGTGACTTGCCCAGAGTCACACAGCTAGTGAGTGTTATGTGTCTGAGGCCAGATATGAACTCAGGTCCTCCTGACTCCAGAGCTCAATCCACTACACTACCTAGCTGCCCCTCTCAGAACATTTCTAATGCATCAAGTAAAATACAATGGGTAGAAAAGGCAACAATTCTATAGAAATACAGTTACAAAAACATTCTGAAAAGGCCACCAAGTTCCCAGAGCCCAGGTGAGTGAGTGAGAAGGTCTACGCCCCGCATACCAAGAATACCACAAGAATGGCCCAATGAGTGAAGGCGACTGCAAAGGGTGGAAGGGGGCAGGCCAGGAGGAGGTTGAAATGCCCAAGGGAAAAGATGCTCTTTGATCCTAGAGGGGCAGAACTAAGGGGGTGAGCTGAGCAGGGGAGGGAGTGGCCAGGGTCAAGCATCCACAGGGAGACGGGCTTGTGTGGGAAGTCTGAGGAGAGACAAGAAGGCTTGGAAGAGACGCTGTGGGAAGTGGGGTACAGAATCGAGCAGCACTAGAATTGCCTTGCTGTGGTGAGGGTCCAGGTGCAATGAGATGGCCCGAGTCTGCAGACCCAGCCAATAGCAAGCCAAAGGATGGTGTAGAATGGAGGCCGTTCACAAAGGGCTCAAGCCTGGGAGCGTCAGAGCCTGATAATTCTAATTCCAGAGTCTGCCTGGGCTCCCCAGACACTGTGCCTCACCCTCCTCCTCCAATCAAAGATCCTTGGGTCCACCAAAGTGAATCAAAGATGGCGCTCCTCGTGGAGCATTTCTCCACAGAGAGCACTGTGAGACTGAATGTTCACAGCTAAAACAAGCAATAAGAAGAAGCCATTCCCCACAGGTTCTTTTCTCCTGTGGCTTGACTCAGGCATGCATATGCATCTGGAAAACAGGACCCTCCAGGGCTACTTGGGAGCCAGAGGTTGAATTGAGAGCACACTCACCAAATAAAATTGAGACTCCATGACTGGGCTCACACCCCAAGGAAGCCAGCGACGAGAAGAAGGGCCTCGGAGGCAGAGCCAAGATGGTGGTGTGAAAGCAGTGACTTACTTGAGCTCTCCCCCAAACCCCTCCAAACATCCGTAAAAAAAAAAATGGCTCTAAACAAACTCTAAAGCAGCAGAACCCACAAAAAGACAGAGCAAAACAAATTTCCAGTCCAAGACAGCCTGGAGGGTTGATTAGAAAGGTGTATCACGCCGGGCTGGGAGCACAGCACAGCGAGGGCGTACAGGCTGCAGCGGACCTGGAGCAGGCCTCAGAGGAATGAATCACAGGCAGCTGTGGCGGTGTCCAGACTCCTCAATCCATGAACACCAAAGACAGCTTAGGTCAGTGGGAAAAGTCTGTTTTTGCAGTGAGAGAAGAGCTAGGTCAGAGCCAGTTCCAGAGCACAGAGCACAGAGCACGAGCACTGGGGTGGTGGCTGCGTTCTGAGCTTCCGGCCCATAGACTAAGGAGAAATCAAGTGGCTGATCAGAAGGGGACTGCAGGGATCTCTTTGCTGGTGCTGAGGCAGGGATCTCTTGCTTTGCCCATGCTTGGATCTGGGTCACAGTCCTGGGTGGCAGTCCTGGGGTGAGGAGGAGCACTGGCATGGTGGAGCTTGTAGTGGCGGTGGAGAGGAAACCCTCGTCACAGTTCCAAGAGAGAAAAAACTGCTTGTGGCCAGTCACTCACAGACCAGAGCACAGACCAGGAAAAGAGTAAACACCTCCACCCTTATCATACCACCTTGGAAAAACTGAAAATATACAGGTCCCTACAAGTATCTCTGAAAACAGCTGTACAAACCCCCAAAGCTTGGAACAATACATTCTCCACATTGGAAGCAGACTCTTACCTTAACAAGGAGTTTAAAACTCAAGTATTGGCTGGGATCATGAGCAAACCTCGCAAAAAGAGTCAGACTATATCATCTTACTTTGGTGACAGAGAAGATCAAAACATACAACCAGAAGAAGACAACAAAGTCAAAGCTCCCACTTTCAAAGCCTCCCAGAAAAATATAAATCCGTTTCAGGTCTTGGAAGAGCTCAAGAGGGATTTTGAGAAGCAAGTAAGAGAAGTAGAGGAAAAACTGGGAAGAGAAATGAAAGTGATGCAAGAAAATCATGAAAAACAAGTCAACAGCTTGCTAAAGGAGACGCAAAAAAATACTGAAGAAAATAACACCTTAAAAAATAGCCTAACCCAAATGGCAAAAGAGATCCAAAAAGCCAATGAGGAGAAGAATGCCCTAAAAAGCAAAATTGGACAAATGGAAAAGGAAGTCCAAAAGATTACTGAAGAAAATACTTCCTTAAAAATTAGAATAGAGCAATTGGAGGAGAGTGACTTTATGAGAAATCACAACATAGTAGAACAAATCCAAAAGAATGAAAAATTAGAAAACAATGTGAAATATCTCATTGGAAAAACAACTGACCTGGAAAATAGATCCAGGAGAGAGCATTTAAAAATTATTGGACTATCTGAAAGCCATGATCAAAAAAAAGCCTAGACATCATCTTTCAAGAAATTATCAAGGAAAACTGCCCTGATATTTTAGAACCAGAGGGCAAAATAGAAATTGAAAGAATCCACCGATCTCCCGAAAGAGATCCCCAAAGGAAAACTCCTAGGAATATTGTAGCCAAATTCCAGAGTTCCCAGGTCAAGGAGAAAATATTGCAAGCAGCCAGAAAGAAACAATTCAAGTATGTGGAAACACAATCAGGATAACACAAGATTTAGCAGCTTCTACATTAAGGACCAGGGCATGGAATATAATATTCCAGAGGGCAAAGGAGATAGGATTACAACCAAGAATCACCTACCCAGCAAAACTGAGTATAATCCTTCAGGGGAAAAAATGGTCATTCAGTGAAATAGAGGACTTTCAAGCATTCTTGATGAAAAGACCAGAGCTGAATAGAAAATTTGACTTTCAAATACAAGACTCAAGTGGAACATGAAGAGGTAAACAGGAAAGAGAAATCATAAGAGACTTATTAAGGCTGAACTGTTTACATTCCTGCATGGAAAGATGATATTTATAACTCACGAGACCTTTGTCAGTATTAGGATAGTGGGAGGGGAAAGAATTATATGTACATATAGATAGATAGATAGATAGATAGATAGATAGATAGATAGATAGATAGTAGATAGATAGATAGATAGATAGATAGATAGATAGATAGATAGATAGATAGATAGATAGATAGATAGATAGATAGAGGGCACAGGGTGAGTTGAAATGAAGAGGTGATATCTGGAGAATAAAATTAAGGGGTGAGAGAGGATTATACTAGGAGAAGGAGAAAGGGAGAGGTAGAATGGGGTACATTATCCTGCACAAAACAGACAAGAAAAGGTTCTTACAGTGGAGGGGAAACAGGGGAAGGTGAGAGGAAATGAGGAAATCTTATTCTCATAGGATTTGGCTTAAGGAGGGAACATACACACTCAATTGGGTATGGAAATCTGTCTTATCCTACAGGAAAATAGGGGAGGAAGGGGACAAGAGAACAGGGGGATGATAGAGAGAAGGCAGATTGGCAAAGGGGTAATCAGAAGGAAGTACTTCTGAGGAGGGGCAGGGTCAAAAGAAATAGAATAAATGGGGGGGCAGGATAGGATTAAGGGAAATAGAGTTAGTTTTTCACAACATGTCTACTATGGACGTGTTTTGCATAACTGCACAGGTATGGCCTGTATTGACTTGCTTGCCTTTTCAATGAGGGTGGGTGGGGTGGGATGAAGGGAGAAAATTTGGAACCCAAAGTTTTAAAAACACATGTTTAAAAAAAATGTTTCCACATGCAACTGGGAAATAAGAAATACAAGAAATGAGGTACAGAAATCTATCCTGCCCCACAGGAAAATAGAAGGGGAAGGGGATAAGAGAAGGGGGGGAGACAGAAGGGAGGGCAGACTAGGGGAAGGGGTATTCAGAATGCATGCCATCTTGTGGTGGGGGAGGGTCAAGATGGGGTGAAAAGTTGGAACTCAAAATCTTGTGGAAGTGAATGTTGAAAACTAAAAATAAAGAAATAGAAGAAGAAGAAGAAGAAGAAGAAGAAGAAGAAGAAGAAGAAGAAGAAGAAGAAGAAGAAGAAGAAGAAGAAGAAGAAGAAGAAGAAGAGGAGGAGCCTCGTATTCCTAGCAGTACCTTTTGTGACAGCCAAGTAGTGGCCACAAAGGAGACACCCATCAACTACTGCTCAGTCATTTCAGTTGCTCCCAACTCTCTGTGACTGCTTTTGTGGTTTTCCTGGCAGAGCCACTGGAGTGTTGGCCATTTCCTTCTCCAGCTCATTTTACAGATGAAGGAACTGAGTCAAAAACAGGGGTAAGTGACTTGTCCAGGGTCACACAGTAAGTGCCTGATGCCTGATTTGAACTCAGAAATAGAAGTCTTCCTGACCTCAGGCCTGGCGCTCTGTGCAGTATGGCGCCCCCTGGTTGCTCTTTAAAACATTCTTTGTCATATTGGATGACTCTGTGGGATACTGGGGATAACTGATGATGTAAGAAACAGAAAATGTCAATAAAAATTTATTTTAAAAAATCATTGTAGACAATAATTACCAACAGCATTGATTAAGCACCAACTGTATGCCAGGCACTGGGGATACCAAGACAAACATGAGACGCCTTGCCCTCAAGGAGCTTACAGTCTAAAGATGAGACAATACAGACGCGCAGGGAGATAACACAAATGTAGACCGAGACACACAATTAAAAAGGTACATTCATATGACGCGTCCTTTTCTAAATTTAGAAATGACAAGCTGAGCTATCATCAACACACGTCCATCACCCAAATAAAAGCCGTTCAGGAGCCACTAGCCCCCATGCCTGTAGAGACTGAGCAGAGACTCTGCCATCTGCGTCTGTTTCTTTCGGTGCGTCCTGAGATATCGCCGTCATCGGGACCACTCCCACAGCTGTCGTCCACACAGATCCTGCCATTCTGAACCTCCATCATTTGTCAGTGTCTTTCCCACAGTTCACCAAGTTCTCCCCGTTTGCCAACCCAGCCGACAGTATGCCCTCATCGTCACACCCGGTTCATTTCATCACTCCCCACTTGCTGGGTACGTAGGCTGTTTCCAGGCCTCGTCTAGGAACACACTGGTCCCAGGGCCCACGGATGTCACATGTGAAGGCCACTATGAATGAGAAGGGGTGGGGATCCTTTGGCCCTGGAGGATAGCAGTGAAGCACGTTAATGATTAGGAAAATTGAGGAGTGGGATGTGTGGGGGGGGGATGTGCATACAAGTGCCTGGGCAAGTGGAATGTGGGCAGGTATTACATACCTGAAAGGCCAGCCTGGGGCAGTTACTAGGTGTCTCCGGGCACCAAGATTCAAAAGGCTTTAAGAGCCCGGATCAGCGGAAAAGAGCCAAAAAGGAAAAGCACCCTCAATGTTCTGGGGCCGCCATCCCCTACTGCGTGGGCATGCCGGGTGCCTTGGAGGCAGCAACCCCACATCCTCACTGGCCCACCTTGAAAAATCCACAATGCCGCGAAAGTCACCCGTGCCAAATACGAGTTCAATGTCTGTGAGGTTCAACAGAAGGGGTCTGCTTTGTCTCCAAGTATCATCTTTTCCAGGGCAGGCTTGTTCAGAGTTTCTCAGGAGCCCACAAGTATGTGTGTGTGCACCCACCACACACATATGTCTCATGTATCTACAGTCACACACACAAGGATACATGTAACACACAGATACATAAGTATACTAGAGATCAAAATATCTGCGCACGTGTAATAACACACGTAGTTGTGTACTATACAGCCACACATGTAACACATATGAACACACGTGTCTCAGAGACAGAAGTATCTCTACACATAACACACACACAAGCAGACATACATATGTAGGCATTTTTTTGCCCGTCTAGCCTTGCCGACCTTAGGGAGTCCTATCACTAAATGGTGCTGCCGCTGCCATCATCACTCCTGTCACCGCCACGCGATCAATAGCACCATTTCTGGCTGTGGCTGGAATCTGGAGGGCACGTGCCCATCCCCACAAACTCCCCTCGTGCGATCTGGACAAGACACCAGAGCTTGCGAAGCCTGACGTTTGGTCTCCGGCTCTGCTCCTGGGAGGGTTCCGCACACTTTGGGGGCTCGGCAAAGCACGGGGTCAAGTGTGACACCGGACACATCACCTACACAAGTTCACAGTACTAAGAAAAGCCACAAAACCTGAATGCAAGAGAGAACACCCAGGGTTCCAAAGCTTAGCGCCCCCAAGTTTTCCTTCCCCATGCAAATGAGCCCCAAAATTAGCTCTAAGAAAAAAACAACCCAAGCCACCGTCTTCTCAACCCCCATGTCCCCAGAGACTACCTGACAAGCGCTGGGTCAGAAGCTTTGGCAGGGCTCAGGTACGCCTCTCTGACTAGCCCTGCTTCACAGGTGTCCCCTGGGAGAGCACCTTCCCAAATGCAGGGTGGCCTGCCTAGCACAGTGAGGGAAGCAGAGGTTTCTAAGACCACAAAAGGCCGCCTGAAGGAGTGGAAGGTGCCTCGAAGCCAGGAAAACCTGGGTTCAAACCCTGCCTCTGACACTTACCAGTCACGTGACTGGACAAGTCACTTCCTCTGGTGAGCCTCAATTTGCCCGTTTGTAAAATAGGAACAGTAATTCCCGGTTGTGCCTAGACCACACAGGCTTACTGGGAGCCTCAAAGGACATCGTGTCGCTGAAACACTGGGAAAACCTCCCCCTGTGACATACACGCTACTCTTTTATCATTTCCATCATGACTCTGCCAGACTGGGCAGGGGCCAATGTTTCCGAAGGGCTCTAGTTCCCAAGTGAATACTGAGCATTTCCAAGCCGTGATACCGCCATTCCCCCAAAGGCCAGATTCTTCCCTGGCACCATTTTTGCTCTCCTGGTTTAAATACTGCCACCAGAAATCAAATGCATTTCTTCCCAGGGCAGATTAAAGTCCCCAAAGAGCTGGCAATGCCAGTGCGAAGCCACCATCCCAGAACTCCCTGAGAGGGTCTGAACAAGAGAAATGGATGGACAGAAGGCTGTTCTCACTTTCTAACCCGGGAAGAAGCATTCCCTCCTTGCGCCTTAAGATCAGACGAAGCTTTAGCAAACCTCACATCCTGCTCTGTCTCAAGGGTCCTGGAGTGGACCACCCATGGCTGTTGGGGTTGGCACCTTCTCTGTAATGTAGATATCTTAGAGAAAGGCCCCAGTTGCGGAGAAGTCAGGAGGCCTGTCCAAGGTCACACAGCCAGGTCCACTGCCTCTGAGGTTGCCTCTCAGAGTGTCCAAAAACATTGCATTGGCCAGTTTTACTTTGTTTGCATGTGTGGGCTGGGGGCCACCCACACCTCTGCCACCTCTTTGCAGTTCTGGGTGCTGAGTCAAAAAAAGGTACCAAGGGCATTGTTTCTTCATTGTGGAAGAAGACTCTGGCTAGCTGCTCTGGAGTTCCTGCCAGGGCCGTGGTTTGGAATGGGTCTGGAACAGGAAATTCTGCGCAGTCCAGGCATACATCGAATTCTTCCCCCCCCCCCCCAAAGGAGTGGCCAAACAAATAAACCTTTCTTCTCTTTAAGGGAAAAAAAAAAAGGCAGACAGCACAAAGTTCAACCACATATGGAGACTCTGGAAATCCAAACATCCTTTCCAACTGAGGAAAATAAGCCCGGACTGAGAAGAGCCAGCCACCTCTCCAGAAACCTGGTCCCACCCCCTGCTCTGTGGGCACAAGACACCCTTCCTGGAGAACTCTGCTACCCACAGGCTAGAACTAGGAGGGAAGGGGCCTGATCCCCCTTCTAGAATGGGCAGTGAGCACGGTGCAGGGGAAGCTGAGGCTGACCCTCGCTCCACCTGGCATTTCTGTGCCACCTTGGCCCTTGGGCCTTCCTGCTGCCCGCTGCAGGCAGGCAGGAGGCCTCAAGACCTTGTGAGGACAGAGCAGGAGCCTGGATGAGCAGCTGCCATCCTGGCTCCATTCTCACTGATTTGAGATACTTGGGGTGTGGCTCTTCCTGGAAGCTGAGGAATTTGTCTGGCTGGCTGCCCCACCTCCCCCATCCCGTCACACTCTAACTCTTTGGGGTTATATTTTAACAGCTGGACTTTTGACCCCTCCTTCAATCTCTTTTTAAAATGCATTTTACAGAGAGTTCTAAGGTAGCTATTCTGGATCCCCCCAAAATCATTTTAGCTAATGTTGAGGGTGGGAGTGGGCAGGGACGGTGCACACTGGGTCCTTCACATCGCACCTCCAGCCCAGCTCTGACTTCTGAGTATCCCAGGTACTCTGGAGCCAGGCCCACTGGCACAAAGCCAATAAACATACTGTTGTTGGGGTCCTCAGATGCTGAGATGATTTTCAAGGATGCTTTGAGTGCCAGCATCAGGACTTGGCCCACTTCTGGACGTCACTAGCTAGGACATCACGGCACCAGGGGTGTCCCCTGCTCCCTCCACCGCCCCAGCTGCTCTCTCACCTCCCGTTATTTGAGTAGTCAGCACTTAGCCCTCTAAGCCTTGTAACAACCTTGGGAGGGAGGGAGTACAGGTGCTGGCCCCACTTTACAGATGGGGAAACTGGGGTTCTGTGAGGTCCAAAGCGGGATTCCAATCCAGAGCTCTTGCCTCCAGCTCCAAGTTTCTATCCACTACCTGACCCCATCAACAGACTGCCAACTACCCCTCCACATCCACCTAATAGTAGATACTCTCCTGCATTTATTCCTCAAGCTGTTTCTCATTGCGCAATGGCATTCTGTATGGGATTGCAGGGCTGGCACAGAAAGGGGCCTCACAGGCCATCAGATCCAGCCCCTCCCTGGAGGGCCCCAGGATGCCGAGTGCCTCACCTGGGGTCACGCCAGCACTCCGTCCACAGCAGAGGCATGAGCAGGACACTTCCCACTGGACCCCAAGGGTCAGGGGCTCCTTGCTGTGTCCCAGGAAAGATTGACTTTCTTCCCGTGGTATTCAAGGCCCTCCTCCCCCTGGCATGCCGCGCCCTGCCCTGCCACTCTCACAACTCCCCCCACGCCAGACTGGGGACACTGCCTCCAAACACATGCTCCACACCTTTGTTGGAGCTATTCTCTGCCCAGGCTATCTCCCTTCCTCTTCTTTACCTCCTGGACTCTCGGCCATTCTGAAAGCCCTGGGCACTGCCATCCTTTGGCAGTTTGTCCTGTGCTCCTACAATGACGTGATCACACTGAATTTTGTATCCCAGTGTCCGGCCCATGAGGTCCAGCTTTGATCCCTGGCACAGGAACCTCTCTGCACTCAAGGGTCACTTAATCATGATTGCTGCATGCACAAACCACATAGCTAAAGGAAGAAAAAACCCCAAACCCAAACCCCAGCAATGCCCTGGCAAAGAACCCTGCCCCCAGGGTCCAGACATCATCTTTTCTGTAAGCCAGAGTTGGGGAAGAAAGATGGTGCCTCCACGTGATCTCTGCATGTTTCCCAATGGCTCGGCGGTCTCTCAGGCTCCAGGGCCTTCACTTGACATGTTAATTCATTCAAGTCCTGTCATTCTTATATATCCGGAAGAAGTCCTTGACTCACTTCATCTTTATCAGCTGATGGACAGTTTCACTTGCTTTAACTACTCTAAGGCTTAGAAATAACCCCAGGGAGGCTGTTAAAATCTCTCTTTTGTGGAAGGAGAGACCATAGTACATTCAGAAGATTTAAGAGTCAACCAAAAACTAAAATACCAAATGGCCCTAGCAATATATAGAGGGACGTCGGGCAAAGCCAGAAATCGCGTGCATTTTCTACATCGCTGACAAAGGTGAGGCAAGAAAGATTAAAAAACCAAGCAAATTTACTGTGTCAATAAGCTAGATGAAATACCTGCCCTTGAATGCACTCCAACGCACGTGAACCCCTACTTATCCAGGCAGCATAATGGACACACTGCTAGAGTCAGGGCCAGAAGCCCTGGGCTTGAATTTTGCTTCTAACCCCAGCTCTAGAACTGTGGCTAAGTCCCTCCTCGCCCTCAGCCTCCATTTCCTCATCTGCAAAACAGGGAGAATACAAGTCGTAGCAGCCACCTCCTGGGGGTGGTGAGGAGCCTTCGTGGTCTGCGTTCTTTGCATCTGGCTGAGACAACCTAACGCCCTGAAGTGGCTCAGATCAATTTACACATTTACTGCGATCCTCAGGAAGACGCCCATGACCTTCTCACTGCAGGAAATGAAGGAGGGAGAACCCAAAGGAGAAGAATTGGGGAAAATGAATGAAGGGAGACTCCTCCTGTCAGGCATCCAGAGAAGGGGCTGCAACCCTTCTGTACACGGTTCAAACCGGACAAACCGACCAACAGAACAGAACTGAGAGTCCAGAACAGCCACAGCACGTGGAAGAAGAGGATGGTCAGAATGCCCAGCAACTGGAGAAAAGCCAGAACAATTCCCAGGGAAAACGGGACCGTGGTTGGACCATGCCACCACCCACCCACCTTCTACGCCAGCAAACTTCACCTGGAGCAACAAGCTGGGATAGAGGAAAGAAAAAGATGTGGAGGGGAAACCCAAAGGGAAATAATGCATTTGCCTCAATCGCGTAGAATAAAAGAAAGCTTGTCTAGCAAAGAGACCAAGAATAGATGGACCTTATTCTATAAAAGGGTTTTGTACCCCCCCAATAAAAAAGGAAATGCGTCCAAAATAAAATGAAAAGAAACCATGTGGGGAGGGAACTTCTGCAGAAGAAATTCCAGCTTGTAAAAGCGTGCCCCTCCCTGTCACGATCAGTGGCTAAAGACCAGGACAAACCAGCTTCAGGTTCACACTGGCTCCGAAGCTCTATCAGCTGCCAACGAGCCTACCAAGCTCCCAGACAGAACCGAGAAAGGCGCCGGCCCAGAGCTCCTCAGGACGCTGCTCTGCTTTGCTCCTTCTATTGGCATGGAATGAGCTGCACGTTTGTGGTTCTCTTGCACCTGACCACCCTGCTTTCTGCTGTTGTTGCAACTAAGCTTACAAGAAAATTCTTATAAATAAAAAGTCAAAGCAGCATGATGTTCTTTGAAAAAAAGGCAGGTTGCTGGGGGAAGCTGCAGAAGGGCTGACCTCGCTGTGTCCTGGCAAAGGCAGAAGAGAAGCTTGTTTCAGGAAAAGCAGGGGTGGGGGAGCCCCACCAAAATGGAAGAGGCCTCCCGACTGAGCCCAGGTGACTGGGGCCCCAGGGGTGGAGGAAGGTGAGGCAGGGAGCCGAGGCAGGCCAAACGGCCCCTTTGTGAAGCTGCACAGCCGCACGGGGGGTCGGTAAGTCTCCGTTTTATTCCTCTACTGAATCGAGGCTTCGCTGTGCTGTGGAGGTGACTGAGTTCTGGAAGGCCCAAGTCTGCTGGTTGAGGTTCAGCCTGCCTAAATGCAAAGAGGTAGGCCCTAGGGGAGCCCACTAAAGACCACTGCCCACATTGCCCGTGTCCACCATCTTTGTGGGTGGAAATGAGGCCACCCCAACTCCTTCAAGGAGCTCTGGGGCACCAGATATATTTAAAAGGGAGTAAGCTCCAAGTTTACTATCATCGATGCAAACCTTTCGATCAGAAAGGCCGCGATTGTCTCGCCTTGGTTTTCTTGGCTTCCCGTTAGCCTAAAGCACCCATGTTTAAACCTTTGTCCTTTCCACGTGACACACACAAATGGCGGCTGTGACTGCAGATGCAGGGATGACCTAAAGAGCGGGCCGCATGGCTCCTTTGGCCCATGTCCTCCCAGGGAAAGGAAGGAGACCGTCCTCATGAATACAGCACAGGACCCTGTGGGTCCTAGCATTAGGAAAGCTTTCTGGGGACAAGGACCCTTTCTGCAAAATACTTTACCTTCAGTTTCCAGGTGCAGAAGAAGCTATCTGAGAAAAATTGCCTCAGTCATCTATAATGAGGAAAAAGACCATCTCCCAGGCAACTGAATCCCTCAACTGAAGGGACTGACAGCTTCCTTTCTGTTCCCACCTAGGCAGGGGTGCACCGCTGCCCACACACCTCCCAGGTGCTAGCTCCGGTCTGGATTCGCTGCCCCATGCTCTCCCCTCCTAATTTTTGTCTTGCCCAGGTCACGTTGCTTCACCTTCAGCCTCTTCATGGCCTCCCAGCCACCTGCCCAGGGCCAACGAGCAGAGTGAGGCAGGAAGTTCAAAAAGGCCCTGGCACAGGCTGCACCGAAGCATCCATCCGCTGTCCAACCCCCGTGGTCTGGGCCAGCCTGGGTTCCACTCCTGGGGCCAGTGTTGTTTCATCGGCATCTTTGAAACACAGTTGGGAGCTTCACGATTATTTGTTGAGGTGGACTGAATATCGTTTTAGACTTGTAAAAGTTACCTCACTGTTCCAGTCTGGGACTGTGCATAAGCCCCAATCCTGAAATCTTCAAGAGGAAAAACATCTAAATATAATTCTCCTTTGAGCCCTGGATTCGAAAGCAGAAGTGCTGGATTCAAAACCTGATGAGGCAGCTAGATGGCACAGTGGATAGAGCACTGGCCCTCCATTCAGGAGGACCTGAGTTCAAATCCAGCCTCAGACACATAACATTTACTAGCTGTGTGACCCTGGACAAGTCACTTAACCCCACTGTCTAGCCAAAAAAAAAAAAGAGTGATGGCTTGAGCAAAACTGAAGGTACTCTTTACAAAACAAACAAACAAACCAAAACCCTGATGAGGCCACTTCTCTGTGGGGACCTTAGGCAAATCACTTCTCATTCTGTGCCTCAGTTTCTTCATTTGTAAAATAAGGGGCTGGTCTCCCGGCTCCAAACGTACGATCCTGTGTATGAGCCAGACTACTTTTGGACAACTTATCCAAGCCATGCTTTTTGCCAGCATCCCATTCATCCGGGTCTAGGAGGGCTCTCCAGCCGAGCCTTGCCCCTCCTCATGGGGCCTGGATCTCCCATCTCCAGATGTGGAAGCACAGGCCTGAGGCTGTAGCGGGCCCTTGAGCTGGGCTGACTGACTCCCACAGTGAAGCAAGGCTCATTCCTGGGTGATGGAACACGTGCTCCCAAGGACAAGGCAATAATTAGATTTGAGAATACAAGCGCACACAGATGCTCCTGCTTCGATGTGGTAGAGACCAGCCACGCTGGTAGCCCATTGTCTTCTCCAAAGCGCCGCTTCTGTCAAACCCTCCCTCATTCCACAGAGCTCTCAAGACACCCTGGACTTGACTTCGGTGCCCCCCCACACTTTTCAGGTCCAAATAGTCCCTGCCTGGATGAAGAAGGCCCAGAACCCTGGCACCTTACTCTGGAGGCCTGACATCTCTGTTGCCCAAATGCAATGCCCGGCATTACTGTCGCACCCTGGAAAGCACCACAGGAAAGGCCACTAGGGGGCGCCACGGTTCGCAGAGAGCTGGGCCTGGGGTGAGGGAGACCTGAGTGCAGTCTGGCCTGAGATACTGACCAGCTGGGTGACCCCAGACAAGTCACTTCACCTGGCTCCCCCAGTGTTCTCAGCTGTAAAATGGGGATGATAACAGTACCACCCTCCCAGGGCTGGGGAGGGGATCGAATGGGATCCTACTTGTGAAGTGCCTAGCACAGTGATGGGCACACAGTAGGTGCTCTATAAATGCGAGCTTTTATGATTACAACGCCTGAAAGAAGAGCCCTGAGTGAATGAACCACATCGCCCAGTCAAGCAAGCTGCGGCCTCCTCTCTCTCTGCACTTCTGCACGTGGCAAACCTGGTCAAACGATCTACACACACATGCAGGGTCTCCTTGATGAAGGGAACAGGGCTTCCTTTCCAAGTGACAAGGATGATGGCAAAGGGGGGGCTCTGGGCAGGAAGCGGCCACCTGCCTGCGGGAGGCAGGAAGGGCAGGCAGGGTGAAGGGCTATTCTTAGGGCTCATTTGTGGGGGAGCCACAGAGAAGCAGGAAGTGCAGGGGAGGCTTCTAAAATTAATCCGAGGAGGAATGTGGCTGGTATCAAAGCCTGGCTTTTCAACACCAATATTCCGTTGGTGCTTCATATTAAGGAACCATCAAAGACCACAACTGCCAAAAAAGTACAGGTGGCTAAAGGGTAGCATGGAATGGCGCTCCCTGAGGGGATGCTCCCTCCGGGGACAGACCACGGATGACGCACCAGTAGGGAAAGTTAATCCAGGCAAGACCTGTGAGGGTCACCAATGGGCCACATGGAATAAAAGCCTGGGATGGTGGGTGACACTGTGCGGAGGGTTTGTGTAAGTACCAGCACCAAAGAAACATAGAATGAGAAGGCGCAGATCGCTGCAATCTGCCCCAAGGGAGGGAAGGATATCCAGATCCAGGGAAGTGCCTAGTGCCCCAACAGGGCTGATGAGAGGCAAAGGATTCCCAGGCCCCTGGCCGCACTCCCTCCACCCCTGGCCCCGCTTGGGTCCACTGCACGGCCCACACCAGCCCCACTCCACCGTATTTTCTTGTTTGTGAAGGGGGGAAGCATTTGGGCTTCTCTACATGAAACAGAAAAGCAGGGACCGTCCCCAAGTTCTCCCAAAGGATTCATCCAGCTTTCTAGGCCCCATTAAATAAGTGGAAACAAAGACAAATCTTTCCACAAGCTTTACCCTCTGTCCCATGCTCCAGAGGCCTAGTGAGCTAATGTTTGCCAAGTACTCAGAAGCCAGAGACTCTGTTATCAACAGGTCAGCATTTAACGTCAACAGCTGGCATTCAGAGTGGACTTTCAGGGGCGATCTTTACAATAACCTTGGGATGTACCTGCTATCATTGCCCTGTTTTACAGAGAAGGAAACTGAGGCAGACAGCATTTCGGCATCTGACCAAGGGTCACACAGTTAGTACGTGTCTCAGGAACCCAGCTCCAGGCCCAGTGCTCTATGTAGCAGCCTCGCTAATAGCAGGGACTGGGACAACAGTCATTCTAGGTTACCAGCTGCCTAGGACAGTCTAGCACACAACCCAGAGAAAAAGAACAGCCCAATTTGTGAAAGTGCCCCTCCCTCTAAACGCTGAGGGGGGCTTGGGGGCTTTCGAAGCTCTCCCCTCAGCTGCAGCCATAGCGGCCCCCAGAATCCCGGCAGGGCTCTGTCTAGCTGAGGGTGGTCGCTCTTGTGGCTACCTGGGGAAGGCTTCTGAAGACCTGTCGGGAGCTCTGTCAGCATGCTCGCAGCTATCCAGGATCAGCTGTCCAAACCAACCGGCACTCATCTTCCTTCTCCCTTGGCGGAGAGGGTGATGGAAAAGTTCTTCTCTCTGGGTCTGTCCAGAATTCAGGGACGTCTACGTTTGACTTGTGGTTTAGGGAGGGGAGGGGAAAGAAGACAAGCCCGGCGTGAAACTTCTCAGGGGCAGACAGATTTGGTCTGTCATCTAGTCTCAGCTGCCTGGGGCACAGAGGGTAAAGGATTTGCCAGGAAGTATGTGTGGTGGAACTTGAACTCAGGTCTTCTTGATGCCTCCTCCGTGAGTTCTCCAAAGCACACACACAAGGGTGCTTCCATCCAAGGCCTTGGACGCCTGGAGGGGGCGGCATGGAGCCGTCGGGGTCGTCTTGTCTGTCCATGCTCTCTCGACTTTCCCCCTGCTCCTCTCTGGAAGGGGTCCCAAAGGCAGGTCCGTGGCTGCCGCAGCCCCTTCACTCAGGGTTCTCCCGTCTCCACTCCACTCAAGTCCACGGGCAGATGAGGCCGAAAAGCCACATCTAAATGTGTCCAGGCTGATCCGAACATCTGCTTGAGTCTATTCTGGGCAAGGCCCTGAGGGAGGGGACCGGGGAAGTCTGGGGAACGTCGGGGCTCAGAGGCACCTCGACACCATCCGGTCCAACGCCCCCTCCCTTTTACAGACAAAGAAGCTGATCAGATTTGGAATTAACCTCATGGCAGCACCGGGAATCGGGACCTGGCATTGTCACTACCAAGCTGTGGGCCACCTGTCGAACAACGGCAGGGACCCGATGACCTCTGAAGGCGGCACATTCCCTTCCGTGGAACAGATCTTGACCCACTCATGCTTTCTCATCCTGCGTGACTCATGCTCCCGGAAATCCTCCATGGGGAGTCCTCCTAACATGCTGGGGGGAGCCTTTGTAGGTCAGGTGACACTGCGCATAGCAGCGGAGCTTGCGGGCCCATCGATGACCCAAAGAGGAAAAATAGCAGCCTCTGTCGTTCAGAAACTGGCAATCCCCTAGGCAGAGGGCTGGCCCCATTCGCCGTTGCAGCCAGAGGCTCCAGGGGGGTTTAGTGCCACTGTGCATCCGCTGCAGAAACCAAGGAGAGCCGTCACCTGCCCAGATGCTTCCTGGTAAAGAGGCTGCACCTTCCCGGCCTAGCATCACACACTCAGGGAAGCTGAGGGCTGGAAGGACTTCCGAGGCCAAAAACCCCCCACTACAGACAGTCCCACCCAGTCCCAGCTAGGAGAGCTCCAGGGAGGGGAGCTCCGCTCAGGACATTTCTTGGGGGCAGCTCTTACCGGGAGCAAAGGGTGGTCATTTTTTTTTCTAACGTAGACTTGAAATAGGCCTTCCTGCAGCTTCCAACCATGGCTCCTAGTCTGCGGAGAGCAAAAGAACATTCTCTTGTCTGCCATTTTCTCTGGAAGGCTGAATCTGGGGCAGCTGGGTGGCACAGTGGATAGAGCACCGGCCCTGGAGTCAGGAGGACCTGAGTTCAAATCTGGCCTCAGACACATAACACTTACTAGCTGTGTGACCCTGGGCAAGTCACTTAACCCCAATGCCTAGCCAAAAAAAGAAGAAGCTGACTGCTTCCATGTTCACTTTTCTAACCTTGACCTTGTTTCCTCTCTCCCTGCCTTGGTGAGCCCATCTGACTTCCACTTGGGGATCTTCCCATTGGCTTTCAGGTCTCCATTGCCAAGTTCACATTTGTTATCCCTTTGCTTCTTCTGAGGCAATGATAAAATTTGCCGGTTCCCACAGAACTACTTGGTTTAGAAGCATCTAGCTTTTTTGGAATGTCTTATGATTTTTTTCCCCATAAAGGCCTTCCTACCATTTTGATTGTTTCTTCCAACAGGCCTTAGGTTAGAAGCTCCTACGAGTGAGGGGTACAGCTTCCTGAGCTGCTCCTGACAGTGCCCCACAAAGGAAGAGCCCAGCAGGCAGGCAGTAAGCTCCCTGAGGGCAGGCACAACTATATTCCCACATTGTAACCCCACTAACTAGCACATTCCTGAATCACCACCTACTCTACTGTTTATTGAGTCGTCATGAAATGGACCTGTTAAAAAGCCCTCTTGGATCTAGGAAGGCGAGATGCTGTCTTTCATGGACAAGACTCTGGGGACATCTACACAGATCCCCCACTAGGGGAGCAGCACCATGAAAGGGCCTACTGTGCCTCTCGTCTGCTCTCGGCCTCCAGGCGGCCCCTGTCCGCCAGCTCCCCACATGCTCTTTGTCTGCCTACGTTCCTTCCATTCTCCTCTCCCCAGGAGCCAGGCCAAGGTCAGGTGGAGAAGTCCATACACACATCTACATGTTAACACAGCCCTTCACAAGCTTCTCCGCTGGCAGAGGAGCCACCCCTTGATCTTGGAGAGGGACAAATATTATGAAGAAAGACTGGGGAGGACCAGCAAAATACCACTGGCCAACTAGGCCAGAAAAAATGAGATGAAGTGTGGAAGGAGGGCTCCCACCCCACCAGCACTTCATCTAATTTCTTTCAGCCTCAGTTTCCTCACCCACAAAATGGAGATAATAATAATTACAACATCTAGCTGGCACCACTGTTAGGAGGATCAAATAAGCTACACAGGTGCTTCGCAAATGTTACATAAATGTTAGCCGACACCACGAGCATTTCCCCAACAATCGCTGCTAACAAAGGATGGCACGGTAGAGAAGGAACTAGGGAACAACAGGAGAGAGAGCCATAGACTGGGCAAGGTCCGTCAGCGAGTGAATCAGCACTGATTCAGCACCTACTATGTGCCAGGAACTGGGCCAAGTGTCTGCTTTCAGGGAGCTAAGCATGACCAAGTTCTAGCTGGAATTGGGGGGCTGGTCTCCGAGGGAGGGCCCAGGACAGGCTTCTTGCTCTGAGACTAGAAGGAAGCCAGGGAAGCCGGCAGCTGGGGATGAGGACGGACAGAAAAGCTAGAGAAGATGCTCACAGTCAGGACACGGGGCGTCGTGGGCAGGAATCCCCTGAGACTGTCCTGGAACAGCTGTCCCAATGTCAGCCGTCCAGTGAGCAGCTGCCCTGCTGATCGCGATGAGGGGCTGCAGAGGGGGAAGCCAGGGACCCTGCCACCCTTGACGAGCAGCTGGCCCAACACCCCCCAACAAGGGCGCCACTGGAAAACCCAAGCACTCAAACCCATGTGCCTACAAAGAAGTTGCAAAGGAGGGATTCCTTCATTTACTCACTCCAGGAGCATTTGTCAATGTGGTGAGCACTAGCCTAGGCACCGGGGTCACAAACAAAACAAAGCCCCCCTGCCCTTGGAGAGCTCCCCTTCTCCTATTGGGGAGGGGGTGTCAGTGGGCCCAGACTGTTGATGGGCTGAATGCCAGGCCCTGCCTGAAAGACAAGATGGAACCATGGACATTTTCGAAGCCAGTGAATCATGATAAAAGTCAGATCTGGGAGCACATGAACCATCTGAGTGGTGAGGTGAGCACCAAGGCAGGGCCCTAGCATCCTCTGCCCTCCTCCCAAGGCTGCAACATGACCTTAGTGAAGGTCAGGACTGCCCATACCACAAAAGCCCCACTCCTACCAGGCTGCCCCCAACAACCTGACTCTTACACAACCCAGGCTTTTGGAAACTGAGCTAGAACGAGCTGGACCAAAATAAATTTGGCCCCAAATGTTTATGCTTAAAAAATGCTTTTTCCATCCTGCTGGCAGAACAGTCCACAAAAGCCCCAGGGTGCTTTGAGCCCGCCTCATTTGGGCCATTTCTCTGGCCTCTCGTGTACATTCTTGGAAGGCTCGCTACTGCAGAGAACAAGTAGACGCCTCAGCTCCTCGGGTTCGAGTGAGCCGGCAGCCGCTGACTCCAGCCCGAGTGATTTCCAAATTCAGGGATTAGTGATTCCCCCAACCTCCACTGTAATCACAAACAATTTTTATTTCTTTTGTAACAACGGGTAAACAACCTTCCTTAGCAGGCTTTTCTACCCTGGGACAGCCCAGAAAAGAAGGACAAAAGGTCACATGTGGGTCGTGCTGGACTTATTTTAAGCCTCACCTTAGGACAAACAGTTCTGCCTTTAGGCAGAGGGCAGCAGGGCCCACAAGAGGTCAAACAGAGGGTCGAGGACTGGTCACCCACGAAGGCACTGGGCCTTGGAGGGGAAAAGGGCTCTTCTCCCTCGTCTCTCTGACCCATCGACTGTCCTCCACTCAGTACAGGTGCGGCCATGCCACACTCCCATGCTCAGTCACCCCCACGGCTCCCTACTACCCAGGATCAAATACGCAATCCTCTGCTTGGCATTTCAAGCCCCTCCTTCTTTCCTCTGTGCACACACTCCTCATTGCAGTGACCTGCTCTACAGAGCTGGCTCTTCTCCAAGCCTGAAACATTCTCCTTCCTGGCTTCTGCCCCCTAGCTTCCCTAGCATCCACAGCATGGAAGGCAATCACAGGGGAAGGCACTTCCTGTCAAAGGTGGGGAGTGAGCTGGGCCTCGGCAAAGCTGAGGCTCAGACATCCCCAGCGATTTCACGAGCCTCTCTGTCCAGCACCTGGCTGGGCCTGGCTGCTTCTCTCTGCTGCAGGGGCGCCCAGGCCCTCCTCATGCTGACTCCGTGCTCCAGGGGCACAGATGGCCAACCTTGCCAGAACGGTCACTGTCACAATGCACAATCGCTACTCGACCATTCAGATGTCCGTCCACGGTGAGGGCCTACGAGGCGCCCGCCTCGCCTCGGAGCAAAGGCGGGCCGACTTCAGACCTCGGGCTTCGTGGAGGTGCTGGGAGGCCCCGTCCACGTTCAGCTACTTTCTCCATCAGAGAACAAGGGCAAAGGCAGCATTCTGAGCAGCCTAGTGACTGTGCCTGGACATTCTTCTGCTGCCTCCCACGCCTTCCTGCCGAGCCACCACACAGGCCAGCCCAGGACTTGGAGACTCGTTCTTAACCACACACTCTCTCCCGCAGCTGTCTCTGCATTTCCCAGGAAATACAAATAACCAACAGGAGGAAAGCTGCCGGCAGAGAAGGCCAGCCCCAAGCCCAGAGGAGCTCTCGTCTGGTGCTGGGGTTCGCACCCAGGACGCAGCTGCTGGTCTGCGCCAGGGCGGCGACAGCCACCACCCAGAGCGGCAGGAAGTTGAGTGTTCTGAGATTCAGTGGGCGGGATCTTTATCTACCAAGCTAAACCCCTCAGGCACATTTCCATCATAAAGAAGAAATCACTCCTCCTGACTCTTGCATGCTGAACGCCAGCCCCTGTTCCACACGGTGCAGGGTGGGGCGGGGGTGGGGGAGGCGTATAGCCATCATCCTGAATTTCTCGTCTTCCCTGGATGAATCCTCCCAAGACGCTACTATCATGTCACTGACTCCCTTTTGCTGCCTTTGCCGCTGAAAGTAAATCCCTGAACACGCCATTCAAAGCCCTCTGCAGTCTGGCATCTCCTGCTCCATTCCATCCCTTGTCCAGGGCACCCCATCCCCCCTCCGTCCTTTGCTCAAGTCAGTCCTCAATTTCCTGGCTCCCAGGCCCAGCCTGGAGTGGTCTCTCCCTCAGTCCAGAGCCTTATTTATCTTACTAAGGCAGTTGGGGTTAAGTGACTTGCCCAGGGTCACACAGCTAGTAAGTGTCAAGTGTTTGGTCTGAGGCTGGATTTGAACTCAGGTGCTCCTGACTTCAGGGCCAATGCTCTATCCACTTTGCCACCTAGCTGCCCCAGAGCCTTATTTATCAAACACCTCCCGATCACATACAAGACACAGAGCTGGGCCCTGGGGGGAAGGTAGGGGGGTCCAAAAACAACAATGCAACTGTACTGGTCGCCAACTGTAAAGGGGTTTCCATGGGAGTGGAAAGCAGGCAGAGGAGAAGGAACAGAATACAAAAAGCACACAGCTAAGTAAGTGTGAGAGAACTTGAGGGAGAACTGAAACCAGGACTGGCAATCACTAGACTTCCTGCAAGGGACGCCTGGACAGGGGACAGCGGGGAGGAAGTGCCTGGGCAAATGCGCGGCATCTGGAGATGACGGATCAGAAGTAAGGAACAGGAGCGTGGCTGGCTCGGCTGACATGGGGAGAGCCAGGTGCCATGGGCGTGTGCCAGCACTCTGGCACCTCGCTACAGCCTCGCCTGCCTGGGCGGGATCCCGATATTCACCCCAACGACCCCAGAGGAGAGGCACAAGTGGGCTTGTAAAGGGGAGGAGCAGGAGCAGTCACCCCACCATTCCACAGGGCCTCCCTGCAGGGCAGGCCAGTGGTGAAGGACGGAGGAAATGAGCTTCTCTCCCCAGCTGTCAGCAGGCCTCCCACACTCTCCTTGTTCCCTGGGAGGATGCCCACAGGAACTCTCCCCAGAGCTACCTGGTCAAACCACCACCCCCCGGCTCCTTCCTCTTGTTCCTGGCCCACTGAGTAACTCGGGACGGCTCAGGGCACCCACACTAGCGGCCCATCCAGGAAGAATGCAGACTCAAGGCTCCATGGCAGCTCTGTGGGACCTGCCAGGGGCAGAAAGCTCACAGAAAGAGCCTCACTGACCAGCACAGCACATGTAAGAAGCATTTCTGCACTTCACTGGGAAATTTCTGCTCCCCTTCTCTGGTCCCCTGGCCCTCTGTGGCTTTCACCCGGATTGTCAGCTCCAAGACCGAAGCCCAAATCCTCCATCTGGCCTGCCCCAAGCCGCCCCTCCGGTCTGCGACGCCCATCTCCGTGATGTAGGACAGACTCTGTCTCCTGACTCTGGACACTCTCCTTGGCTGCACCCACGCCTGGGCTCCTCCTAGGGCAGCGTGCCCAATCCCAGCAGCTTCCCTCACTGACTGGTTCAGATTTCTGTCGCACCTGTTCGTTTGCACATTGTTTCCCCTGTTAAGACTGGGAGCTCCTCGAGGGCAGGGACCCTTGTCTCTTTCTGTATACCCAGTACTTAGCACAGGGTCTGTTTTTAGTGATCGGCGGATCACTGACTGCCCGCCAGGCCTTCCTGATCATGCGCCTGAGACACAGGAGCTCCCTGGACTGACAGCCCGCTTCACGCCCAGAACAAGCTGCAGCCATGGCTGAAGCAGCCGAGGTCGCTGGTGCATCTGAAATCCAGACGCAACATGCTGGCAGCCACCCGGCACCTGGCTTTCCTGCCTGCGTCTGGGCACCGGGGAGGCTGGGCCAGGCTCCTTGGGCACAGCCAGACAGCTGGGGCAGCTCTGCTCCGCAAAGAGGGAAGTCCCCAGCATCCGCATCCACGCCTCGTGCGTCCTGTCTGCAGAGGTGCCGAGGGCAAGGGAGGCCAGGCAATGGCTACTGGGTGATGGGAGGAGCAGGGCCCCAAGAGGTGACAGGCCTTCAAGTGAGCCAGCGAACAAAGAAGCATTTATTAAGTGCTTCATGTATGCTGGGCACTGTGCTACTCTTTGGGTACAAAGAAAGGCAGAAACAGTCCCTGCCCCCAAGGAGCAAAGGTTCTCATGGTGGGGCCACACAGAAGGACCCAGATCTGGGGCAATCCTCCTCAAATGCCCAAGGCTCACGGCAAATAGTTGGAGTCAGAGACACCTCCGTTTGAAGCAGCCTCCCAGGGTATCCAGGCTGCGTGACCATGGCTCCATCACTTCCCTTCTCAGTTCCTCGTTTCCCCACCTGATAAATGAAGAGAATTAGACCTCATTGGGCCACCCTCCCAGGCCACTGTGCCTGTGATGCTCTGGTGAGTGTAGAATGCCATCCCTATGGCAGCCACCACCACGCTAAAAGGGGCACAGTGCCTTCACTCTCCCTCTGAGGCTGAATGAGACAACTAACTGTGAACAGGCCTTTGGCAGCAGGAATGAGCCGTCTTCCCAGGGGGCATCTTAAAAAGACTGATCCTGCTCTTTTTAAACCGCTGGCTGGAGATGCAGACAAGCATTCTACCAAACATAAATGAGAAGATTCCTAAGAGCTCAAGCAGGCCCAGCTTTTCTGTACACGAAGATCGTTTTTACTGTTCTATCACAACGAAAAACGTTTCCACTTCTTGAATCTGGGGACCTGCCAGTTAATCTAAGCATTTGGTAAACAATATAATTTCTAGTTTCAATTATTCTGCATCATCTGGGGCGTGGACCAAACCCTCCCAACTCCCCTTCACCAGCAGGGCCTCCGCAGCCTTTTCCCCTTCCTCCCTGGTTTGGCCACAAACAAAACCACCTGGGCACCGTCTGTGGCCCAACATGGCAGCTCATTCCCATGGCGTGTGATGTGTGACAGAACTCTCTGGGGGTGGCAAACCTGGGGGAGGGGTGGGACACATCCTCCTCCATCCCCTCCCCAGGAGCTGCCCTGAACTCCACAACCACCCGTGGTGCTGCTCACCCAGTTTCTCATCTATTCATTAACCGGGTCTACTCCTAGAAAATGAAGGGAAAAAAAGCTGGTGTCCCTGCTGCACACCAGGCCTGGCTCTACATGCTGGGCATACAGAAGCCTCGCCATCTCTGCCCTCGAGGAGCTCACATACTTCTCAGGGAACACAGCATGTCCACAAGAAGCATATCAAGCTCTAGAGGGACAGGGCCTGTAGCAGGGCCTCAGTGGGCACAAGGAAGCACCCTCGACCAAGGCCGGGATTGGCACCTGCTCACACCTGGCAGTCCTAGAGACAGTGTGGAGCACTGAGTGCTTAGGAGACCGGTCCAGAGTTACAGGGTCAAGGATGGATCAGAAGAGGGGCCTTAGTGTTCGGCTCTCAGCACACTAGGCCATGTCTCCTCTGTCCATACACACGTGCACGTGCACAGCACACGCTCACATGATAGATAGGGCTGGCCCTCTGCCAACCTGACCAGCTTCTCTGCAGCCTGCCACGATGCCCTGCACCCTCCTCCAATTACCCTGCACTGCATTCATCTGTGCACATGCACATTTTTCCCTACCCTTGCCCAGAGTAGGATGGAGGCTCCTTCAAGGCCATGACTTTGTTTGCCTTTGTATCCCCAGCACCCAGCACACAGTAGGTGCTAAATAAATGCTCGATGGATTGAATGAAATGAATTTAAATTAATCTTCTAATTAGTTCAAGCTCACAGAGAGAAAAGGAGTCTATACACCTGACTTCCCAGGCGTCCCTTCCCTCCAAACAGGACCTGACAGTCTGGATTAACGGGGCCAGCGAGTTCTCGAGAGAAGCCAGCCCTTTAGTAACCTAGAACACTGTGAGCTTGGCCAAAGGTAACCCAGTGTGACTGGGAGCATGAGCATAAGCATGAGCATTCCCGGGCCATTTCTACTGAGGAGAACACCAAGGCTTGGGGAAGGTCAGGGGCATAGGCCAAGGTCACACAGCTGAGAAGCAAGACAAGAGCCAAGGCCCGCAGGGGGCCTCTCCACATCCAGATGCCTGCAGCCCATAGGAAGGACAGGTACACGGTGGCTGCTCAGGGACTCATCATCTTTTTTTGGAAATAGCAAATTGAATATTTCAAACAAAAAATTCAGGTGGACTGCAAAATAAAATGTTCCCATCTGAGCTCCTGCCAGAGTGTTTGGCAATGCCAAAGTCAGCCTGTCTGCCCAGACCATGGTAGCACTCACACACATCTCCCGGCCTCCCAGTGAATGAATGAAACATTGATTAAGCACTGACTGCGCACAAAGCCTCTGGCTAAGCCCTGGGGACACTAAGAGGAAAGCCAGCCAATCTCTGTGCTCCAGAATGAGGGTTCCAACTACAGGGCAAAGGGCCAGGCCCCCGGGCCTTAGGGCACAGCAGTCCAGCAGATGGTCAAGCCTCTTCCCATTTTGGATTCAGACCTCTGGCCAAGGCCAGGGCCTCTGGGGACCCTCTTCGGGGCTTTCAGTGGCTATGACATCTCCCCAGGACGCTGGCCAAGGGTGCTGGCGCGGCAGCCTGGCTGTCTCCATCGGGGTGTAAAGGGAGCTGGGGGCCCCTCACTGTGGAAACTGGGTGACCTTGGATAGCGAGTGCATCTCTCTCTGACTCTGCTTCCTCATCTGTGGCAGGATGACCGATCTAAAGTCTGCAGTAGACCTTGGGGTCTTCGAATCCACCTCCTTCATTAGACAGACAAACTGAGGCCACCCAAAGAGCTGATGCCAGCCCCCACCAGCACTGCCGGGAAGCCTCTCCTTCTCCTCCCCTGTTCCAGCTCTAAAGGGATGGTCCGAGATGCTGAGCCTGGGGGAGCTGGTTGTTTTTACCCCAAGAACAGCCCCCCCCCGACCACTTGTGGCACCTTCTGCCCTTTAAGCCCAAGAGCTGACTTTTAAAACCACCGGAAAGTCCCCTGGAAGCTGCCAGCCTGCTCACTAACGGAACCCGGTTATCCACACAGCAGCTGGGAGGCGCCCCTGGCCCCCTGGCTGCCCTGGCTGGGGCAGGAAGTCCGCACAGCAGGGGAGGCTGGGCCACAACGGGCTGTCTGTCCCATCACCCTTTCGGCTCGTTCTGGAGGTCCAGAACGTACCGGAAGCTGAGGCCCCACTTCCTCCCCACATCCCGCTCGGCTCTGCCCCGCCCCAGAGCTTGGCCCGGCCGCCAGCTCCCCATCGCGGCTCAGGGACTCGGCGCTGCGCCGGGAGAGGAGAGGCCCCATCCAGGGGCACAGAGGAAACCGGAGGGAGCTCTGGGCACTGCCCGGCACGGCTCCCTGCCCTTGGCTGTGTGGGCATGAAGGTGGAAGGGCCTAAAGAGGAGGCGCCCCCCACCAAGTGGCCAAGAGCCCCACGACAGGGGCCGGCCCTGGCAAGTCTGCTTCTCTCTGTACATGCGTGCACGGACATACATGTACACAGATAGCCTACTGAGTGGCCCACTTACCTACGGGGCCCATCTCCTTGTTCTCCATCAAGTAGTCAATCAACAAACACTTGCTAAGCGAGCTGCAACACCTGTGCCAGGCACCCAGGGGCTCCCCACCCCCTCTCCCCTCCCTCCCTCCCTCTCTTCTTTCTTCTCCCTCCTTCCCCCCTCTCTCCTCCCTCCCTCCCCCCTCTCTCCTGTCCCTCTCTTCTTCTATTTCTCCCTCCCTCTCTTCTTTCTTCTCCCTCCCTTTCTCTTCTTTTCTCTCCCTCCTTCCCCTCTCTCTCCTCCCTCCCTCTCCCTCTCTGTCTCTCTCTCTCTCTCCTCTATTTCTTCCTCCCTCTCTCTTTTTCCTCTCCTCTCTCCCTCCCTCCCTCTGCTCTTTCCTCTCCCTCTCTTCTCTCTCTCTCCCTCCCTCTCTCCTGTCACTCTCCTCTCCTCTCCCTCTCTCCCTCTACTCTTTCCTCTTCCTCTCTTCTCTCTCTCCCTCCCTCTCTCCTGTCCCTCTCCTCTCCTATTTCTCCCTCCCTCTCTTCTTTCTTTTCCCTCCCTTTCTCTTCTTTTCTCTCCCTCCTTCCCCTCTCTCTCTCCCCCTCTCTTTCTCTTTTCCCCTGCTCCCATCTCTGTCTCTCTCTGGTCCTGCCTGTACTCTCCAGGCATTTCAGAAATGTTCTTAAAATTAAACTCAAATCTACTGTATGCAGTAGCTGTGGCCAGAGTTTGGATAGCTAAGCTTCTTTCATTAAAACCTATTTTATTTATGTTCTATAGCTTTATGAAGCATGTGTCAGGTTACCAAAGCTTTTCTAAAGACTTTTTCTATTTTTTTTAAGTGTCAGAATGGCAGAATGTAAAGGAAGCAGGATCCTAGCAGTATCTCTGTAAACCTGACCCACAGTCATTGTGGTTCTGCCTTCTGGGATCAAGAAGAGCCAATCAGGGGCAGCTGGGTGGCGCAGTGGATAGAGCACTGGCCCTGAAGTCAGGAGGACCTGAGTTCAAATCCAGCCTCAGACCAAACACTTGACACTTACTAGCTGTGTGGCCCTGGGCAAGTCACTTAACCCCAATTGCCTTTAAAAAAAAAAAAGAAGAAGAGCCAATCAAATGTTCCCCAGGACAGGCCATCCAGCAGCTGTGGACGGCCTTCCTATACTAACCCCACTCCTGCTCTCTCCCTTCCAGGCTAGCTAACCATCGAGGCATGATCTCCAGTGCCCTCTCAGGCCTTGGGCCTCAGTCCTCGGGCCTCAGGCCTCAATACACGCTCTCTAGCTCATTGATGCCCTTCCTAAAAGAGGACACCTGTGATTCCAGGTCTGGTCTGCCATGGGCAGGGCCCAGTAGCAGGATCCAGCATCTCTCCACCCTGGTCTCTCTGCCCCTTTTAAGGTGGCCCGGGAGCATTCACTTCTTGAAGTTCCAGCGATGCAGAAGCATCAAGAGGACCTGGGTTCGAGTCCCAACCCTGACACACACTGGGCACAGTGCTTCAAAGCTCTTGGCAGAGAAGGTGTCAAGCTTCATTATGGGCATCGAGGGGTTTCCTCCTACCAGTGACTTCAAAGCCTGAGCCCTGGTCCCTGCCCAACGTCCTGACCCTTCCCATCCTGCTGGATCCTGCCTGTGTCACCCCAGGCTTCCTCAGCCCGCTCTGGTAGCTAGGCTATGACTTCACCCAGTGACATTTACAGTGCTTTCAAGTGCACAGAACACCTCACACTTCTTATCTCACTTAGGTCCTTCCATAACCCTGCGAGACAGGAACCACAGATATCATCTGCACCCCACAGAGGAGACTTGTCCATGGTCCTGTCGCTCATAAAGGTCAGTGGCAGGATTCCAACCCAAGACAACACTCTGTTCACTTTGCCATGGGGTCTAGTGACAGCCTGCCAATGTTGAAGGGATTTCCCACTTTCTCCTCCATTCACCTGCAGCTTCAATGCCCTATTGACTTCTGGTGTTTCACTCCTTCCTGTCCAAGGATCTTGTTCCTTGCTAGGGAGCCCTGGAGTGGAGTCATCTGGCCTCGGGTCCAGTGGTCACTGCCATCGGCCTAAGCCAGGCCGAACCGACCCCAGAATCTCAGAATAAGGAGGACCCTCACGCCTGCTGGTCTGACCCTCACGCCTGCTGGTCTGACCCTCACATGAAAGAGGATTCCCATTACATCCCACCTGAGAAGGGAAACTGCCATCCATGCCTGAAGAGCCCAACACATCTTGTGAGCCACCAATACCATGCTAAGTCTGTACCTCAAAGAGAGTTTAAAAAAAGGGGGGAAGGACTCATCTGTGCAAAAATATTCATAAAGCTCTTTGTGTGGGGGCCAAGAATTGGAAATGGAGGGGATGCCCATCAATGGGGAAATGGCCGAACAAGCTGTGGTAGATGAATGTAATGGAATAGTATGGCGCTATAAGAAATGATGAGCAGGATGATTTCAGAAAAACCTGGAAAGACCTGTATGGTCTGACACTGAGTGAAGTGAGCAGAACCAGGAGAACATTGTACACAGTAATAGCAATACTGTATGATGAAGAACTGTGAATGATTTAGCTATTCTCAGCAATACAAATGATGTAAGACAATCCCAAAAGACTCATAGAGTATACTACCCACCTCCACAGAAAGAACTGATATTGTCTGAATACAGACTGAAGCTTTCTTTCTTTCTCTTTCTTTCTTTCTTTCTTTCTTTCTTTCTTTCTTTCTTTCTTTCTTTCTTTCTTTCTTTCTTTCTTTCTTTCTTTTTTCTTTTTTCTTTCTCTTCCTGTACAAAATGACTCATATGGAAATGTTTTGTATGATTGCACATGTATAACCTATATTGGATTGCTTACGATCTCAGGGAGGGGGAAGAGGAGAGAGAGAGGGATAGAATTTGGAACTTAAAACTGTTTTTAAAAAATGTTAAAAAAAATTTTAACATGTAATTGGGGAAAAAAATATTATTAAGAAAATAAGAAACCAGCATATGCCGAGGTGCCAGGCCCAACTGTTTGGAAATCCTCTGTCCTTCCTCTTCACACTCCTCTGGAGCAACAGGCATGAGCCACAAGCCCTGAAGCCATACCTTGTGCTGGAGCCGTGGGCCTTCCTTCCATCTTCCTCTTGCTCTCTATCTGTTGGGAAACCTCTTTTCCCCAGGGGTCAGCCCATTCATCTCCTCTCAGAAAGTAGTGATCTGTGAGGAGAAAACTGCCAGGAGCCCAAAGGCCAAGTCACCATATGGCAAACATGGGTCCAGATCTGCCTAAACTCGATCACTAGACTCAGGCCCGAACCAGCTCTACAGGCAGCAGGCCCAGGACACATGGCTCCCACAAACCAGGGTCTGGTCCCCTCTGCCATGGGCCCTTTAGGCTAATCAGAGTCACTGAGCCTCCCTCCGGGCCTGGTTAGCTGTTCTCTAACTTGAGATGTCCAAAATCAATGGCTGCTGCTGGAAATGCCACCAGAATGCGGGTGTGCTGGCCGCAGGCTGAAAGGGGACAGCAGTGAGGACAGGGCCATTCTCTCAGGGTCCAGTGACTCATCCAAGCTCCCGCTGGGCCTTTTGACTCGTATTTCAGATATTTGACAAGAGAAGTGCATGGGACTTAGAATTCCATGTGACACTTTGGTGAGATTGCCAGCAAAGCCACTGCAAATACGTTCGAAATACCTTCATTGCAAAGGCCCCAAGAGGCCAAGACTCTCTCAGGTGAGACTCCCTTCTTTGTGCAGTACAGATTTTCCTGGGTGGCTAAGCCAGTCTCCTGCTCCTGTACTCAATGGCGCCGGAGGCTGGCTCTTAGCCAGACTCTCAGTCACGAGCATGTTGGCAAGCGTCCCTTATGCAGAGAAGAGCTGACCTTTGGAATATGTCATTCACTACTGCCCCAAAATGGGCCGCGTGAAGGTCAGTCCTGCAAGGTCCCCCAAGCTGTGGCCCAAGGCCACCGGTGCAACAGAATAATTCATTTCCCTGTCCTCTCTGAACAAGAGCCCAGGTGAGACACCAGTAACCTTTGGCTTTGTTTGGCCCTAGAGGCTGGGGAGGGAGCCCATAAAGGCAGCCCTCAGATGCATCTCAGCTACAGCTCTAGGTCTGTCTACATAAGTAACACCTGAAGCAAAAAACCATCTGGTCTGCCAGAATGGTGCCAACGTCTGACAGCAAGGTCTCTTCCCTCCTGGCTATTTCATTTCCTGCTGCCATTCCCAAGTCCCAGGGCTCTGAGGACACACCTGTCACAGCACTGCCAAGCGCCTGTACTGGCTCAGATCTAGTCACGCGCCTCTCTGCTTCCGCCTCTGCCAGGGTGAAGCTGGAAAACACGGACCCTGCAAGGGTTCTCACACTCAGCCTCCCCCCATCTCCACAGCTGCTTCCTAATCCTTTCCTAGGGTGGTTTTGTTGGCAAACCTCCAACTGTGGCCTTCCCCCTTCCCTCCACTCCTCAATCCCCTGAGGAAGAGCCCTGGACAAACCACCCCCTAGCTCAGGGCTTCCCTGTCACCAGGAGGGCCAGGATGCCTGAGGTGGTCTTTGAGACAGCAAAGAGCCAGGGGAAAAGGCCCAGACAACAGCTGGCCTGAGGCTCCCACCAGTATCAGATGGACATTCCCAGGAGGCCTGGCCACAAAGGAGTAGAGAGGATGGATTAGGAGCAGCTGGTGGGGTCTGCCAGCAGACTCTGACTGGAAAGCCTGGGGAGCAGCTGGACAGTGGGGGAGGAGGCCAGAGACCAGCCCATTAGGGGCAGAGAGATCAATAAGGCAGAAGGGAATGTGTAAGTGTGAGGGGAGATGAGAAGTCAAGAAGGGGGGAGGGAGAAGAAGAAATGCAAACAGAAGCTGTGAGACCTAGGGGAAGGCCTTAGGGAAGGGCCCGTCCCAGCTTCCTACTGCTCAGGACTGACTCCTGCACCTATCAGGCCCACATGCATAGAGGGCGATTGGCTTTTCCAACTGGCAACCAGCAAAGGTGGCCTCAAGATCCCAGCCAGCTCCTAAGACTGGGCACCGCAAGGCAAACAGCCCTGGGCATGGATGATGAGGGGCTCCCCACACCAATTAAATCACAGGTCAGATCCAAGCCACCCCAGCCCAAACCAAGGGTCCCACATCTTTTCATTCTACCTCGAGAGCCTTCATGATGTTGGTGCCAACACATCTCCCCTCCTACAACCAATAAAGGATTTCTCTGCCAAGGTCTGCCTGGTGAGTAAGATGCAAAAACAAAGGGCCAGGTGGTCTGCGCATCATTGCTGGGAGGATGGGGCCCAGTTTCATTTTTTGGCCACCTTGTGCCGAAAGGCTCTCAGCCTTCTCAAAATCAAGTAGGGGGTGGCCACCTCCCAGGCCTGCGTCACACTGATGAAAGGTGAAAACAGCAGCCAGGAGATGTGGCCAGGGACCAGCTGTGCAGGCCAGAGAGACGGCACCACACTGGAAGCAGCCACGCCAATGCCCTAGAGACACCCAGGCCACGCTGAGCAGTTCCACCAAAAAACCTGATGGGGAACAGGGCAGGGCTGGTATGACAGGTGTGAGGGGGCTAGGCTGGGGGGGGCAGGGATTCCATACAACCCCTCTCCAAAGCTGGTCTGCCCTTCTCCAGGATACGCTGACATCACACGATTCCAAGATCCGCCAACTGACACTGCGGCTTTGGGGGCATGGTTTGCAGGGTTCTGATCTGGAAGGCTATCCCATGACAAGGCCCCCTAAGACAGCTGAAATCAGATCAGAGCACACCAGCGGCCCCACACAAGGCTGCCACAGCCCCACTCCCGGAGGGCTTTGCTCCCAGAGGAGGTTTCAGCAGACACTCAACTCACCCACAAACCTGCAAGGCCCTCCTTAGCCACCTTTGGGCCATGCCTCCCAGAAAGATGGAGATGCTGGATTTAAAAGAGTTCTGACACCTAGAAGCCAACACCAGAGTGATAGCAGGTGGGGGCCATACTGGGGACTGGAAAACATCTCCAACACTCCCATTTTAAGAGCAGAGGAAGGGAAAGCCCAGAGCTGGCCAGTAGCCAGGATGGACCTGAGTCCCACATCAGCATTCTTCACCTCTGCTCATCTGCTCTCTGGGAGGCAGCGAGAGGACCTTTGGTCTGGCTCTCCCCCAGGGGGCTGCCCCTGAGCGCACTCACCAGCCTCTGCAGCTGCGGCCACTCTTACTTCCCTGACCACCTTCTGCCTCATGTGGCCCTTGCGCCCAGGTCTCACATCCCCAACAGAACCCCAGGGAGCCCCCAAAGGGCCTGGCCTGGGCCCTGCCCAAAGCGCATTCCACAGGAGCTTGGCTATACTTCACATGCATGGACACTCACTGCACAGAACCCAGAGAATGTCCAGTGTGACACCGCCCCCCCCCGCCCCTCCTGAGCATGCCTGCGCAGCGGCTGATGAATCTCTACTAAGCCTGGCCTCTCATCAGACCCAGGACCCCAGCACATGACCAGAGCCAGTTCCAGAATGAAGGCCTTCCCAAGCCCTCCCACACTGAGCTGCTGCTCTGAGAGGTTTCTTAAGTTCTGCAGGCCTCAGCTTCCCTGCTAAGAAACACCCGGTATGTTTGCATTGCTGTGATTTGTATGCCACGATCCACAATCTGCTGAAATCACTAAAGAGCCTGTTCCCTGAATCAAAGCAGACTATTTGCTATTTTTTTTCTTCTGTTGAGTTTCGTTTCCTCTTTCTGGTGGATCCTCCTATTGATTCTAATTCTTACTTACAACATGACAAATGTGAAAATATGTTTAATAGGAATGCATATGTATAGCCTATATCAGATTGTGTGCCCTTGGAGAGGGAGGTGGGGCGGGAGGGGGAGGAAAATTTTAAACTCAAAAGCTTATGGAAGTGATTGTTGATAATTCAAAATAAATTAATTTAAAAAAATTTTTTTAAAAAGGTAAAAAAAAACTGTATTTTTTTTTTGTTTTTTGGGATTTTTTGGCTAGGCAATGGGATTAAGTGACTTGCCCAGGGTCACACAGCTAGTAAGTGTTACGTGTCTGAGGCCGAATTTGAACTCAGGTCCTTGCGAATCCAGGGCCGGTGCTTTATCCACTGTACCACCTAGCTAACCCCCCCAAAAAAAACTGTTAAAAAAAACCCTATTCCTTGGTTGCTAAGAAGGTGGGAGAAAGGGGATAGTGTGTGCGGGTGGGGCAGTGTCACATGAGGGTAACTGCCCCTGCTCCTTCTGGGTCCACCCCACAGCCGGGTCCCCCAGAGGCCTCCCTGCATACCCACTGAAGCCTGGAGCCACCCTTCTCTCACTCCCAAAGCCAGGCCATAGGGGTGATGGGCAGTTCTCAGCTAGAAGGACACCGGCGGGCCGGCCTTAGGTGAGTTGGAAGGGGATCTCCCCTGGAAAAGCATTTGCTGTGGGCACTCTGGCTACAGAGAACTCACTCTGGGGGCCGGAAATGGGCCTTGGTTTGCTCATGAAATGAAATGGACAAGAGATCTCCCTAACTCCAACACAAAGCAAGATCCTTCACTCAAAGACTCTGATGGCCCTGGGACCCTGTGGCCAACCCTTGCGATGCAGATCATGGCCCAGCCCTGCTGCACCAGCCCTACTGCCTCACCATCAATCTGGAACAAGGGCTGCTGAACACGGCTTTTAAGACCCCAGTGCATTGTGGTGACAGCCCCATCTTATTTACTGATGGAAAAACGGGATCCTTGGGCCACAAGGGGCCTTCAGGGTCATCAGGCCCGATGCCCCCACTGTGCAGAGGAGGCCACAGAGGCCCGTCAAGATCACAGGCCCCAGGCTGGATCCGCCAAGCTGAGCTCTTCTCCCTCAGCACCCTGTGGACACCAAAGGTGTTCATCTGCGTGAGGATCCACAGCGCTAGACTGCGGGTGAGCACAGCAGCACAAGAACTCCCACAGCAGCTGAGGTAGAGAGCTGTGCTTCCGCGAGACACATCTGTCACACACCTACTACAGACGTGGTGGGTACGACAACAAAAACAAACGCGAAGCCGGAGTGACCCTCCGAGAGCTTGCGTTCTCTCAGGGAAAGCAATGTGATACAGACGAGGGAGCACAAAATATGTGCCAATGAGGGAGCCCAAGGTAGTGGCAGGGAGGGGCGCTACGCGCTAGGGGAACTCGGAAGGCCTCCTGTGCAGGAGGTGGCGCTGGACGAGAGGGTGGAGGGCACAGCAAGGGCAAATGTGCAGGGGCAGGAAAGGGAACACTGTATGTGAGGCCAGCCTGACTGAAGGCCCCAGGGGGCAAGGACTGCTCAGCGTTGGCCTTTGCTTTCCCAGCACCTAACAAATGCCTGATCAATTCACCAGAAAATAAGCATCTTCCTTATTTGTTTACTATTTTTCAGGAGCCGCTAAGACATAAGGTGAGGGAACAGACTGAGGCGGGATGAAACCAACTGAACTGCACACCTGAGCCAGAGCTGTGCATCACAACAGAACACCCTTCCTGTGAGACAGTCCCCCTGCCAACCACCCTCAGTCATCACCGAGCAGACACCCACACCGGCAGCCCAGAGAGCTTGTCCCTCATTTCCCAAGTGGTCTGGGAACCTCACCAGCACCGGAGAGCCAGAGCCACAGGGGCTCCTTCAAGGATCAGTGAATTAATTCACGTGGTTACTGCTGATCACAGTCCTAGAGCTGCTGCCCCTGCAGCCCATTTAGTGACAAGGCAGACAGTCAATAAGCCGTTATTCAGACCTCACCGAGAGCTATTCACTGGTGATATAAACTAAGGCAGACTGCCTGAGGGGGCTGCTCTGACCTGTCCCTGGGCCTGTCCTAGAGCCTCTGTGACGTCCAAAGAGGCTAACAGTGGAGGCCACGTATCCACACCGATAAATGTGTCACGGACACTGTAATGAGAGCTGATTGCAGTGAGCGCCGCCCAGGAAGAAGCGGAGCACTGCGGGAAGGGCTCTGGCTCGGGAGCCGCCTGGCCCGAGGGTTTGGACCCCATCTCGGCCACTTACAAGCTACATGGACGCTGGCACATCGCTCAGGCCCCTGGGCCTCAGTTTCCTCATCTGTACAATGAGGGGACTGGATAAGATGGCTTCTGAGCACCTCTCCAGATCCAAATAGAGGCTGTTTTATGAGTGATTCATATGCATTAAATCATTTGGTAATCATAGAACTTGGCAAGGATTATTTACCCTCACTTTAGAGGCAGCAGGTAGCTCAGTGGGTAGAGTGCCAGGCCTGGAGTCAGAAGGACTCGAGTTCAAATCCAGGCACAGACACTTCCTAGCTGTGTGCCCCTGGCCAAGTCACTTCACCGCTGTTTGCCTCAGTTTCTTTGATTGTACAGAGTAACAGCGCCAAAGGAGATCATATCAGTAAAACACTTAGCAAGAGCCCAGCGCACAGTCAGTGCTACAGAAATGCCTTGTCCCTCCCCCTGTCCCTTTGTACCGAGGCCAGCAAGCTGGACGAATCTGCCAGGTTACACACGTATGGATCAGGCAGGCAGAACCAGGACCCACATGCCCCAGTCTGCTGGCCCCTCGCCGCCCTGCCTTCCTCTCAGGGTCTATCTCCCGCCTCCCTTCCCTCTCTGTATCTCTATAGACACATATACGCACACGTCCACATGTACACGCGCACACACACACCCACGTACACGCACCCACACACATACACATATGCACACATACATGCACAAGCAGGCAGGCACGCACATACACGTTCCTACAAAAGTAACTTGAACTATATTAAAACCAGACACAAGCTCTCCCTCCCTTCCCCACGCCCCCAATCAAACAGAAGCCAGAGTAGGAAGCATGTCCCAGGCTTGGGAGGGCGGCCATCTGACTGGAGTGCTACAAGCACTTGGGGAGAAGGAAGGCGCTGTCTTCTCAGGCTTTCAGCGGGAACTTGGGATTTGGGGCAAAAACAACTTGGACCCAAAGGAACCTTTTAAATCAATCGATCAACAGGTATTACTTAAGCTCCAGTGAGGTGCGGGACCAGGTGCTCAGCCCAAAGCAAAGCTTCCCTGTCTTCACTGTATATTCCCTGGCCTCCAGGCAAAGCGTGCCTGAGCTCTAACTCAGGATGCTGCCTTTCCAGAGGCCCACAGCATTTGTGCTCCTTAGAAGCTGACTGAGCAGGAAGAAGTGGCTAAAGTAGATGAGCTCCTCTCCCACCCTGCTCCTTCCCCCTCCTTCCTAGCCCCCAACATGGGGAGGCTCCCAAGGACAACTGGCCTTCTGCCTCCTGCTCCCAAACACTGGCGTCCAGAGACCTCTGTCACCCACTCTCCCAAGCCCTCTCATTCCCAGCTGCCTGCCCTGGGCACTGCCTCCAGCTGGATCAGGCTCAACTCTGGCCTGGCAAGAACAGGACTTTGGGGGGCAGCTAGGGGGCACAGTGGATACAGCACTGGCTCTAAAGTCAGGAGGACCTGAGTTCAAATTCGGCCTCAGATCAAACACTTGACACTTACTATCTGTGTGACCCTGGGCAAGTCACTTAACCCCAATTGCCAAAAAAAAAAAAAAAGAACAGGACTTTGGATCATTCAGACTCTACTGAAATGACCCCCTTCAGAAAGCCAGTCCTCACAGTCTGAACAAAGGGGAGCCAGTCACCCCAGATGTTACTGCCCACATCAGCCTCTTCCCACCAACATGGGTGCCTCCTCCTCTCCCTGCCCATGTGACAGGGCTTCTCTCTCATGCTGAAAGAAGGCCCCGAATACACGCTCCTCCTGGATGTGGATGGCAAGGACAAGCCTGGGGAGCTGCACTATTGATCCCAATGCAAACACTGCTCCTCAGTCCTTGCCTTATTATTAAGAATAAAGCCTTTGGTTAAAAAAAAAAAAGAATAAAGTCTTTGACGGAAACCCTGACTTTTGCACTGCACACATTTCTTGGTTCTTCTCTGGCTGCCACAGAACAGAACTCAAACATCTCAGTCACTTTATTCAGAAGCAAAGCCCCGGATAGACAGGAAGAGAATCAGAGAAGAGCAGGATGGAAGGAAGGTCAGAGGCCAGTTGGTCCACTGTGGACCAGTTCTAATCCTTAGGAACTTGGGCCTTCTGGTTTAACAAGTTTCATCCTTCTTTGACAGGCGGACCCTTCGAGTATGTGTAAATAACTGCCTCTCCTCACCTCCAGGCTACATGAACTGAGAAGGTCTCAATGCCCTTAGCCCAGCACAGTCTGGACACTCTCCACCATCTTGGTCACCTTCTCTGAAGCCTGTCCATGTCCCAAACAGTGGCTCCCAGAGAGGACCACAATCCTCCAGCTAGAGTCTAAGCGGGGAAGGGAGCAATGGGGCTGGCCTGGCTCTGCCGACCTCCTGTTGAGTTTGTCAGAGGTTTCCCTGTTTTGCCCAAATGCTATCAACAACCCATTCGTGCTAAAAACCAAGCTACATTTCATGAACTCCACACCAAAACCTGTCATGATGTTTGCTGACGGCTGGGACGCCCAATAGGCTGGCTCCTCTCAAGCACTGAGGGACAGTGCTGGGTTAGCAGCAAAGTCTTTTACATTGTTTGGAAAACTCGTTTACCAAGGTTCCCTTCACAAATTCCTACAAAAATCCCAACACAACAGACAGGCCCACAGCAACCCTAGCACATTCACCAGGAAGGAGCCATCTGGCCATCTCCTATAATGGAATGAACACATGGAGAAACATTTGCCTTGTTACTTAACGAATTTCCATGACATCAAAAAACATTCTGGAATTCTCCTGCAACAAGTGGAGATGATTCCATCTCCACCAATTAGGATCCAGAGCCAGAGAGGAGAAGAAGGCTGCATGTATCGTCCCGAACAATAAGTGAATAGGAGAACTAGTCTGGAATGCAAATGGGGATGAGGACGCTGGCGAGCAGAGGGGAGAAGCCAGCCTACCATCACACAGGAAAAGTGATGATCAATTCCCCTCCCAAACCAGTGTGAAGACATCTACAAATTCCTTCAATGACCCACAGCCCCTTTTCTCTTTATAAAGTTAAGCCGCCAACCTGCGCCAACTGGGGAATGCCAGTGTCCCTGTCCCCACAGGCAGCGCCAAGAGTGTTTCTTTCGTAGGGTCTGGACCGTTACAATTCTGCTTTCTTCTCCTCCCAACCCCATGGGAGGGAGCATGAGGCCAGCAGGAGCTGAGCAGGTCTAGCTAGCACATTAAGATTAGAATCAAGACCAAAAGTGCCTTAATGCTGCAGACTCCCATCTTGCCGCCAGCCCATCTCAGAGGGAAGGGGGGATCTTACCCTTGGCTCACCCCTCCTTCAAATGTCCCTCTTTCTGTCGAGAGCCCCATTATCCTTCCACTCAGGTCTGGAACCCCCCCCCCGGCCCCAGCTCCATCACCAAGTCTTCCCTCTCCCTCAGCCCCATATCAGATCAGTACTAAGCTTTATTGACTCCACTAGGACATCTCACTCCCACAGGAAGCGACCACTTGGGAGCCTAGACCTCATCACCCACTTCTTACCCAGATTATTGTCACAGCCTCCTCCCCAGCCTCCTGGCTTCCTGCCTCTGCCCTCTGTAATCCAGCCTCCAAAGCAATCTGATGACACCTCAAGTTGGGCCACGGAACCGTGACCTCTGTGCCAGAGCCTTCCTCCTGTGGCTCCTGCTGCCTCCAGGACGAAATGCACGCTGTTGAAAGCCCTTTACCATCTGGCACCAATTCCCTTTTCCAACTTTATTGCCCTGGCTACCCTGCATACCCTCAGGGCTGTAGACCTCTAAGCTCCCCCCCACCAAGAATGAAGGAAACCAAAGTTCCAATCATCTGGAATCTGTCTCCCTGAATTGGGAAATGCTTTGCTATTCCAGCCTCTGCAGGACCTCTAACAGCCCAATAAAAACCAAAAAGCGGGCACCCACAAATCGTGGAGATGGAGGACAGTATAGTAAGGCAGAGAGTATGTTTTCCTTCAGTAGAATGGAAGGACCACAAGGACGGCTTCTCGGTGCTTAGCACAAAGCCTGAAATACGGGGGGGAGGGGGGGGTAATGAACCAGTGAAAACCTGCCTGCTGGAGGGAACTCGGATTCCCCAGGAATCTAAGAAGGGTTGGTGTCCTAACAAAAACCTGCCCACCCCACACCCCACTACTGGAAAACTGCCTTGAAGAGGGGACTAAAACCAGACTAGGAGTGAGCAGAGGTCAACAAAGATGTTTTCTTTTCCTTTCAGTACACTGAGGCCTCTGAAAGCAGAGTCAATGGATTGTGAGTTTAATGTAAGGGAGCCAAGTTATTTGGAAGAAATTTATGGCATGCTAATTATGAAGCCTGAGCACTGATTAGATTGGGGAAGGTTGGTATTATCTGCAATTTAAAAGCACAGCCTAGCTTTCTGCTGGAATCCATCATCTCTGGGCATTTCAGAGCTGCCGTCGAGGCTGGGCTGATACAGTGGAGCCCCGACTGCTGGCCTGGCCTCTAGCGCATTCACAGGAATTCTGAACCATCAGCCCAGTCTACGAGGGATGACAGGGGCACCTTGGCAGACTGGAAGAGGGGCCAGAGATGTGCACCCAGCATCCATTCTGGCAGGGGTCATTCAGTCAGGAATGAGAGGCAGCCCCTCCCCTTGGAGCAGAAGGAGGGGATTTCTACCCCATTCTGATCTGAGCCTGGGCCTGGCTGAATGATGGGGCAGGGGGCCTCTGACTGCATACATGTGCCTGACCACAGTGGATTCCATTTAAAAAGATAAACACACACACACACACACAAACTTGTGGGCCAGGGAAGCCAAAAGTGACTGTCCCAATCAGAACCATCAAGGTTTGACTCTGTCTCCCTTACAAAGACCATACGTGTTGTAGGATAAAAGAGGCTGAATTGTTGAAAGGTTGGGTATGCAGCCACATTCACTGCCACTTAAATGCCATGATAACAGTATACTTATTTAGCGCATACTATGTGCCAGGCACTGTGCTATGTACTTCACAAATATCACCTCATTTAACCTTCACAGCAATCATGTGAGGTAGGTGCTGTTATTATCCCCATTTTACAGGTGAGGAAACTGAGGCAGACAGAGGTTAAGTGACTTGCCCAAGGTCACACAGCTAGTAAATGAATGTCTGACATGCCAATTCAATTTGGCAAGGGTTTATCTTGCCCTGGGTGAGATCTTAGGGAGACAAAGTCAAAAATGAATCAGGCTGCCCTTGGAATTCAGTCATACCTAGTTCTCAATGCCACTTTTTGAAGTATCCACAAACAGACTGGCTGCCTTCCTCTGGCAGGCCAATGCCCCAGGACTGAGTGGAAACCTCCACACTATGCAAGTCACTCACAGCACTTACCCAAAAGTGGGGCCGCTCTCAGTGGGATAATGGGTACAGCAGGAAAAGGCAACCGGAAAGCCCCGGGGCACCTTCCTGACCTTGGACAAGCGCCTCAGTGCACTCATCTGTAAAATGGGGATGATAACAACACCTGCCTGACTCAGGGTTGCCCTCAAAGAGCAGTGGAGAGGAGGCCTGCCGTCCTCTGAGCAATGCCCAGATTCCCAGCCATTTGAAAACGAGGAAATATTCATGGACGTGCTAACACATATTTAATCTAGAAACCATTTGCACATCTCACAGCCAGTGCTGGTTCTTGAAATGTTTTCAGCCTTAAATAAACCCAAACCAGATTGAAACTGGTACCACCTACCAGGGGATATGCTTTCCCTGCTTCTGTGTGTTAGCTGATCCTGGGCTAAAAGAACGTTCCACTCCCAATGGCAGGAACTCTCTCCATTGGCCCCACCAGAGACAAGGCCCTGCTCATTTCTGAACTCGCCGCCGGTGTGGGGCTGGCCCATTGCATCCGTCCCTTCTCTGGCCACCAGGGGCATGTGACTGGGATCCCAATATCTCCCCCCTCGATGCTCTGAAGAACCTGACACTGAGGCACAGCAGCCTAGGGTGGTCTCAGGCCAGCTCCCCATCACTATTCAAAGGAGCTTTGTCTTTTCTCCTAGCGGTCCAACCGAGGCTCGGGTGAGCCAGGTCTGTGGTGCTGCACGGAATCCCCGGCAGGTGACTGGGAGCCACTCACTCAACTGAGTCTTACTTTACTCATCTGTCAAACGAGGGGCCAGTCCTGGGCACCAGCTGATCTCAGCTTCCCTGGACTTCCTCCAGCTGTCCCCAGCGTGCCCTAAAGGATAGCGTGGGGGGAGAAGCAGCAGAAGGCCTCAGCCAAAGACAGACTCAGCCAGTCAGAGCCTGGCCTGGCGGGATCTCAGCTCTGCAGGGCCAGGGAGGCACTGCAGAGGCCCCTAGCCCGGTCCTCCCTCTAGCCCCATACCCCTGGCAGGGCCTCCCTTCTGCCTTGCCTCTCCTTTCCAGAAGATCTGGAACGACTGGGCTTTGAGCCAGAGAACACTCAGGAAAACTGGAGTCCAGGTGGTCAGTGGCCATTTTCTTTGCTCTTGAGATCTGGAGATGAAGCCAACAGTCTCTGGCGCTTTCAGCGCTGTCGTTCATGGCTGTGACACAGACGCCCATGAAGGCACTCATTGATGCCCAGCCTGGCTTTCTCAATAGCAGACCGTTCTCCAAGGATACAGAAAGCCCACTTCTCTCAGAAACCAAGGAAAGGCAATGTGCAGAATGTGTTCTGGGGGTTGGCCGGTATCCACATTCCTCAGCCTCTGGCTTAGTTAACCCTTGGACATCACCAGGAGTGCAAGGCCTCCCTCCACTGACAGGAAGGGCATTGGATTGGGGGAGGGGGGAGGACCTGCCTTCAAATCCTGGCCCTGCTACTTCCTACCTGTGAGACCCTGAGTAAGTTACCTGGCATTGATGGGTCCCAGGTGTCCAAAAAGAAGCCCTCCAGCAATGGTTCCTAGCACTAAATTCTATGAATCTGGGTATTCTCAAGAAAACAATCAAGGTGAAGATAGAAAGGCCAAAATCTGAATCACAGAATGTCAAAGCTAGAAGGGACATTGGAGCTTCAACCCACACCTGAAGCAAGAAACATCTCACAATGTCCCCAACCAGTGACTACCAGAAACACAAACCAAATGACCACTGAGCTTCCATTTACAGACCCTCAGGGATGGAGGTCCCTCAGCACCCCAAAACAGCTCTGTCTGTGGGCCACTTCTGATAGGGATCCCCTCCTGGACAGAGTCTCTCCCTTTCTCCCAGTTCTCCAGGGCCAATGTGATCTCTCTCAGCATATTGCTAGCCCTTTGAACCCTCGAAGAAAGCCATCAGTTCTACCCACTTCATGCCATGAACATGTGTGCCAACCTGTTCTCCACAACCCCAGACCTTCCCTCTGTGTCCCCAGGGACCGCTGGCATTGAAGGAGCAGTCAGGCAGTCAATGAACATTAATGACCCAAAGAAAGCCCAAAACAGGGTCCCTGCCCTCAAGGAGTTCCCAGTCTAGTGGGGAAGACACACGCAGATAGCTATGTACAAAAAGGTACAAAGAGGATAAATCGGAGAGAACCTAATAGGAAGGAAGCATTTACTAAACGCACAGGAATTGAATGCAATCCTTCTGGGCTGTGGTTCTGAGTTGCTTTCTTCTTGACACTGTCAGTCTGGCCAATGGCCTTCCTGAAGTGAACATCACCTCTTATACATCCTCTCTCAAGGCAATTGCTTTTTGTAACCCAAAGGGCAGAACTTGGCATTTATTCTGTTACATTTTATCTAATTAGACTCAGCCCATAGTTTAGGTCAGTTGTCAGCTTTGGGGATTCCAAACTTGTAATCTAACATGTCAGCCTTCCCTCTCCTAATCCATTTCTTCTGCAAATTTTAAAAGGCATTGATGCAACCGTTAAATACTGTGGGGCCACGGATGGTGCAAACGAGGAATCCTACTTGCAAGACACTACTGCTCCAGGCACCATCGCTTTTGGTCTGGCTATTAAACAAAACCTGAACCTCATCTATAATGACACCACGAGCCAGTCCACAACTCTCTCCACTGTCCACATCATGACGTGACAGCCTTTCTCAGGTTCCTCCTCATCCAGAGGCAGCTGGGTGGCTCTGTGGATAGATGGAGTCAAGAAGACCTGAGTTTGAATGCTGCCACAGACACCAGTCACTTAGCTTCAGTTTCCTCACTGTAAAGGCAGGAGAATAAAAGCACCTCCCCTCCAGCATGGCTAGGATCAAATGAGATAATGTGTATAAGGTGCTTTACAAACCTTAAAGAGACAGCAGAGAGGAGAAGGAGCTAACCATCACAAAAGGAAACATGCTTAGTCGGCAGGAGCTGCTGTGATAGAAGCAGAGCAGGCTCCCAGCTATGGCTGCTCCCTTCTCCAAGTCCCCACTCACCATCTCACTAATCACACAGTCTCCAATCTCGCTCAGAATCAAAGTGAAAACCAAGAGGTCAGGTGTAGAAGAAGCTACCCTGGCATGCCTCCAGCACCTCTCCCTTGATGCTGACACTCTCAGTTTGGGAAAGTCCGTTCACCTTTGGGACCTGGGGGCTCATCAAGGGCAGCGGGGGCTCCCCTACTGATCTCTGAACTCATCTTGGGTTCCTGTTCCCAGCAATCATTTCCTGACTCCTTGTCAGAGTCCCCTGTGTCCTGAGATCAGCCCCATCCGTTCGGATCTTTCTCTTGCCCTCCTGTGCAGCTTTTTAAAAACCATCTTTGTTTTCCTTGGCCGTGAGCCTGGACTCCTCCTGGGTTCCAGCTTTCCTGGCATTATCCTCATAAGCCAAGGCAACATTTCTGTCCTTGGCCTCAGTTTCCTTTATTGCCTTCCACCTTCTCCATAATCTTCTTAAAAATCCTGTTTGGTGGAAGGAGTCCCCTGTACAGCCACAGCCTGTTTGGACAGCTCCCCCTCCTCCTCCTCTTCAAAATCACTCACATTGTCCTTGAGAGCACCCTACCCCTCTTGTACATACTGCTCTCTCACAATCCTGGGCCATGGGCTCCTACTCACCCTCTCTCTACACCTGAAGTTTTTGCCTGTACAAATGGACTGTAAGAAATATATGAGGAGGTTGGGAGGACCTGATTTCAAATGTGGCCTCAGACCAAACATTTGACACTTACTAGCGTGTGACCCTGGGCAAGTCACTTAACCCCAATTGCCTAAAATAATATATTATTTTTTTAAAAAAGAAATATATGGGGAACATTTTTTGCCTTCTCAATGGGTGAGGGAAGAGCAGTAGGGAGAGAATTCAGAACTCAAAATTTTAAAAATAAATGTTTAAAAATAATAATTAAAAGAAATAGATATTTAATACAGAGTGCTTGTGAATTCTAGAGTCAGTCTTGTTGCTGTAAAACCCAGACTTTAATTCTAGTTCTCAGCCCTGCCAGAAAAAAAAGCTCCCCACTTTTCTAAGCACGTGCTAATTGTCCTGAGCAATTTGCCAATCTGGAGGATGGCCATTTAGCACTGAATCCCCCCCTCAGCGGCTCCCTCAGCAGTACAAGGAGGTTTAAAGGGAGCCCACGGAGGAGAGCTTTTCTCCTGGCTGGACCACAATGGCTTCTGACCCAGATGGGAAGGCAAAACTCCTTGACTCTCCCTTTGAATGGCCTGATCCCATCCAAAGAAAGGTCACGGACTCAGGACAATGGTGCCTCTTCCCATCCATTATACCAGGCTGACAAGCCAGGGGGCCCAGGAAGAAAGTCAGTCCTTAGGACGAATGGCAGCCAAAGTATTTCAGACCTAGTCTCTTCCGCTTTACCACCCACCCCCCAAAGGGAGTAGCCCAGCGAAGGAAAAAAGAACAAAACAGCTGTCCTGCCTTGGTGGAAATGGCCTGGAACAAGACCAGTCAGCCAAAGGCAATTTGTTCTGGCTGCTTACAAACCAACTTCAATGCCTCCTTAGCAAATGGCACATAGATTTCTTTTCCAAAGCTGTGAGTTTTGTTTGTTTTTTTTAATTTGCTGGATAACAACATAGCCACAACTCAGTTCTGAAAGTCTCTGGAACAAAGGCAAAATTAAAACCCACATTCTTCTGGGGGGAAATCTTGGAACTATCACCAAAGCAATCTCCACAAGTGAAGTGATCCAATCTTGTCTGCTAAGCTTCCACTTTCCTACAGAACACCCAGTCCATCCCAGCATACAGAGGGCCTGCTCCTGGAGCCAGCAGGCCAGCAGTGAGGGGCTTATCCACCGGAACTGAAATGAATTTCCCTCCCCAAAGTCTGAAGCCAGACTGTTAGTGAATCTAATTAGAACACTGATCAAGCAGATCTGAAGACACTGAGTGGTTGGTGATGACAGGTCATTCCAGCCCCCTTCGGAACAGCAAAGGCCTGAGTTTGGAATTTCCCTCATCAGGCCTGGGGAGTCGCTAAAGAGGTAGAAATAATCACAAGCTTCTTCAGAATCACACACTGAAGACTCTGGCAGAGCATGTGGCTCCCCCCCACACACCCCACTTGGGTACAGGCCTCTTTGAGCCTCGTCAGATAAATGTCAGCCTTCCAACGACTGCCACTCTCCCCCCCAGCTCTTGGAGCAGCTGTGAGAGGCCCAAGAAGGCCCCACTGGAAAAGGTTTCCTGGGGCCGATGTTACTGTGCTCAGCACTCTGACAGACTGCCAGCTGAGTGAGGCTCCCTATCCCAGGCCCCAAAGCCACTGGGCATGCTGGGCTCCTGCTGAGCAGGCACCAGGCTGCAAAAGTTTGGCCTAATCTTCTCCCTCGCCTGGTTGTGTGTGTGTGCCCAGACCAACGTGACAAGAGCACCAGAGAGATGCCCTGGTGGGCCCGCCTCACTGGGCCTCAACAGATGTCACCCATTCTTCAAGCCTCCACGTGCCTTCCTCCCTGGCCCATGTACCCAACCTGCTTTCCTATGGGCCCAGGGAGAAACTGGCACCCCCCTGGATCCAGAAGTACCACCAGCCAGTACAAGGAGCAGGGCAGAGGGCAGGCAACTCCTTTCACTAGGCACATTTTAAGACAGACACACCCTACACCTGGTAGGCTGTGCCTCACCTTCCCCAGAGCCACCCAGGAAAATGCAACAGCATTTTGGTGAGAATTTAAACCAAGGAGACAGTCTACACATATCCACACAGGACCAGGGCTGCTGCCATACCAAATGATGGGGGGTGGTCCTTTCCTGCCCCCCCCCAGCCTGACTTCAAGACGACTTTTCCAAAGCATCGCTGTCAGGGGCCCCAGTTCGGGTAGCCCCCTCCCCCTGCCCCTGGCAGGTTCAACCAGGGGCGGGAGAGATATGCCAAAACAGCCGGCTCATTACAAAAGCCTGGGGGTGGGGTGGGGAGGGGGAGCTCCTCCTCCTCCCGGGGCTAACAGTAACTTAGAAACTTGCCAGGGGCACTGACTGACAGCTACCGAAGCTTCCCTCAGGGTCGGTCACCCAGGGAGTAGAGGATATGTCAGAGAAAGGGCCTGACCCACTCTGACCCTCTTAAAAAGGGGATCCTGGAGAAGCCCCGAAGGGCCCCAATCTTGGGGCTTTTCTTCCTCAAAAGGGAGGGGGTAGTGAGGAGCAGATGGGCAGACTGGTATCACAGGATGCCAAGTGCCTGCCCTCTTTAGAGATCAATAGACAGTCGGGCCGAGATGGGGCGGAGAGGGGCCCCGCAGGGCTCCACGTAGGGGCTTGGGAGCACGGCCGGAATCCTTCCCTGCCTCCCCAAGGGGCACCCGGCCAGCCAGGGCGGGGGGGGGCGATGGCCGCTGCGCCCCGGCCCCTCTGCAAAGAGGCGGCTGGAGGCGTCTGGCCAGCTTCCGCCCGGGAGCAGAGAGGGGCCAGGCTGGGGGAAACCGGAGGGTATAGGCGCACTCGTGCGCCCGGAGCCCCCTCCCCAGACGGAAGGGCGCTATCCTAGGGGCTGAGCCCCGGGGGCCTGGGAGCTGTCCAGAGCCGGAGGGCGAGTCCCCACCCTTTCCTGGGCCCGGGGTGCGCGCGCACGGCCCAAAGGGGCCGGGGACCCCCGGGGCGCGCACATGCCCCTCCCCCCGCCGCCCCCTCACCTTTGTCGCGCCCGCTGCAGGAGGTCGGGCTGCTCTCGTCCTCCTTGGGGTTGGTCACCTGGGTGATAATGGACGGGGCGTCCATGGGCCCCGATCCTGGCCGCGGCGGCCCGGGGAGGGGGGGGCCCGGGAGGGGCGCGCTGGGCCGCCCCCGCCTCCGCCGCCTCCGCCCGCTCCGGCCGCCCGCTCAGCCGCCGCCCGGCCTCCAGCTCCCGTCTCCGCGCCCGTGCCCGCGTCCGTGTCCGCCGCCGCCGCTCCGCCCCGGCCCCGGCCCCGGCCCCGGCCCCCGCCGCCGCCGCCGCCGCCGCCTTCTCACCATGAATCCCGGGCCGCACCGCCGGGGAGAGAGAGCTGGCCCTCGAGCCCGAGCCCGAGCCCGAGCCCGCGCCCCCGCCGCCGCCGCCGCCGCCGCCGCCGCCACAGGCCGGGCCCCGAGCCCAGGGGGAGGGGAGGGGAGGGAGCGGAGGGCCGCTGAGCCGAGGGGGGCGGGGCCTGGCAGGGGGCGGGGTAGGGGCGGGGCCAGCTCCGCGCTGCTCTGGCCCCGCCCCCCGGCCCGGCCCGGCCTTGGGGGAGGAAGCGAGAGCAGAGGCTCCAGAACTTGGTAAACAAGGGGCGGGCCGGAGGGGGGGGCGGTCAGGGGGCGTGACCTACGTGGGTGGGCGGAGTCTTGGAATGGGAGGAGGGAGCTTGCGGAAGGAGGGGGCGGGACCCACAGAGTGGGCGGAGCGCGAGTCGCGCGGGAGAGGAGCCGAGGCCTTCCTTAGGCCAGGGCGGGTGGCCGGGCGGGAGCCGGGCCGGACCGGACCCCGCGGCATCTCTCTCACTACTCCTCGCGTGTGGGTGGAGTGGGTGCGCTAGTACCCGAGTCCGTGCACACCTGTATGTGTACGTGTGTTTGTGGGCGTGGGTCCGTGCCCTCTCGGGTGTACGCATGGGGGCTTGGGCGTGAAGACACGCCCACTTACCTGCGGCCTGCCTAGGGCCCACTGTCTGCTTGAGGAGGGTGTGGGGGTCCATTGGTGGCTAGGGACCAGGGGGGGTTCCTCTGCGGGAGGGGTCCCTTGGTGGGAAGGGGCCGGGGCGGGGTCCCTCTTCGGGCCCCCTCTCCTCCCCACCGAGGCTGCCCTCCATCTGGTGCATGGGGGTGTGCCGTGTTAGGGTCTCGGGGGTTCTGTGGAATGGTGGGACCCAACAGCAGCTTGGAGATCCCTGGTGGTTCCTCTCCGCACAGGGACCATGGAGGCCCGCGGCGGGCCCTGGCGCTCTGCCTGTGAATTGGAATCCAGGCCTCGGCCCATGCTCGCCACGGATCCCACCCCACTTGGAGAGCAGGCCTCCACCCTGTGGGCTGGCACACGTAGAGACCGTGCCAGCGCCAGCGGGGCCACAGAAGGGGGGAGGGAAGGGGCGGTCCTTTTTCTCACCTGTTAAATGAGGCCCAGAGAGCTTGAAGAACCTGGCCAGAGTCACACAGGGAAGCAAAAGCAGGCCAATGCTTCTGAGAATCGATCCTCAAAGAGCTGGGAAAAAGGGGTTGAGGACAAATTCTTCGTTATAAGGGACGGTGGAGGGGAAGGGAGACAATTGTAAAAATCTGTAATTGACTTTTTACCAAAAAGTAATTGGAGAGAGATTTTGAACAATTACTCCCGAGCAGTTTAAAAAATCGCAGAGAACTTTAGAGTGGGAATGGGCCCAGGGGCCATCTACTGAGTAGAATTTCTAGTCTACCCCGGTCTGGACAGGGATCCCCTAGAAAGTTCCCAACCAGGGGTCAATCAACAAACCTTCATTAAGGACCTCTTCCCAGTACCAGTCAGGTAACTGTTGCCGGTCCTGGGCATGCAGTGACAAATTTTTGTCCTCAAAAAGCTTACATTCTATTGAGGAAAGCACAGGGTTTGTGGATACAGAGTGTATGTGACTTAGATACAAAGTAATTCCCCGGGGAGCTTAGCCAACCCCAGGTGTTTGGGGGGGGGGGCGGTGATCCTGGTGGGAAGCTCACTTCTCCATGTCTGGCATATTTAACTGATCTCCGACCTTAAATCTGCCTCCTTGCTCACCACTTGTGCCCACTGGCTTCATCCACCACCTCCCACTGGACACTAGCACCAGCCTTCTCCTGGGAACAGTCAGCATCCAGTTTCTCCATTTCCCAATTCATCCTCCCCAAATCACCACATATAAAAACCCATGACAGAGAGAACTCTGAATTCATTTGATTCCACAGTATTGATTAAGGGCTGGACTGTGTGTCAGACAATCAATTAACTGAACTTCATTTGGCACCAGGCACTGCACAGGCCCAAAAGAGCAAGACTCTTCTCAAGGGGCTGCCACTCTATTGAGAGACACACCATGTGCCTATAGAATTGTTTACAGACTATATATACAGAAGGAAATGATCTTTTTTTCCAGGTGAAGGAGGCACAAACAGCTGGGGAGGAGTTTGGGGGAAGGGATCAGTGAAGGACGCTTACAAAAGGGGCCAGTGAGGTGTCCAAGAGGGAAGGCGAGGTGGGGAGAGCGTTCCCAGCCATGGGACAGAAGACAAGCCTGTGGAAGAGGCTACAGACTAGTTGAGCTGTACTCTAGGGGACAGGAAGGCCAGAAGGGGAGGGTGGAGCCTTTGCATGCAAGTCAGGGGATCTATATTGGATCCTGGAGTTAACCGGAGCCGCTGGAGCTTATGGAGGAGAGGAGACGTGATCAGACCTGCGCCAAATAGAGAATGCTGTTTCCCAGCCTGGCCCCTTCCTCCGGTTGCAGTCTTCTTCCATTTGACTCTTCTCTTTCTGTTCCTCACGCTTTCCATCTACCAACTCCCTGCCTCTTCCATCCAAATATGCCCCAGGACTGGAATGCTGTCCTTCCTGGCTTCCTTCAAAACTCAGCTTCAACAGAGGAGATGTACTTGGAACTGCCACAAAGTAGTGGCCCCGACTGCCTGAGCACCAGACTATTACATTTCATTCCCCTCCGAGGGTCTCTGTGCCCTTAAGGAGGCCGGAGGACGAGAGTTTCTCTTGTCTCAGGCACTGGCCAAGTCCCCACCAACTGTGGTCCCCCAATTTCAAGAGTCCAAGCACCCTGTTTCAACCAACCACTTAACAGCCACTTATCTTTCACAAATATTGACTTCAAAACTATAGTAAGAACACAAACGAGGGCATAAAGAGGGCATAATCTCCCGCCGCCATCTCAGGCTCAGGCAAGAGAGACAGTGAGATTAGGTTCAAAATGTAGCTCAGTTCCTACACAGCATTAATCCCTCCAGATTGCATGCCCAAAACATCCCAGGGCTTGTGTCCCAGGATCCTGGCTTCTCGGGGTTTGCCTGCTGTGTTGGTAGCAACAGCCAGCCTGGAATCCTGGCTTCAGGGTCACCATGACTCAAGCCCACAGGTCTGACAACTCCACTCCCTGCACCTACAACTGAAAAGGGCGCGTGAAACAGCTCCAAATCTCAAGGCTGTTGGCCACAAGACCTAAGGGCATGGGAAGGTATCCATGGGCATGGTGCCCATGCTGTGGGAGAATAAGAAAATCTGATCCACCTGGAGACAGACAGACAGACAGACAGAATGACTATTCCAGTCTGCTAGTTTTAAAGATGCAGCCAGTTCCAGCTACTCAGCCAACAGAAAAAGGCTTTTGTTCCTGTTCTTCAGTTCTTTAAATTGTGTCCAACTCTTTGTGAACCCATTTGGGGTTAAACTCTTGGCAAAGATCCTGGAGTGATTTGCAGTTTTCCCTCTCCAGCTCATTTTACAGATGAGGAAACTGAGCAAACAGGGTAAAGTGACTTGTCCAGGGTCAAGCAGCTAGTAAATGTCTCAGGGCAGATTTAAGCTCAGGAAGATGAGTCTCCACTGCCCCACCTAGCTGCCCTGGAAAGACGCTACTCTTACCCATGTGGTAGATGATCACAGAATGTCTTCTCCCCGAAGCAGGTCCCCAGCATGTCCCACATGCGTGCCTCCATCTTACGTGAACTGGGCATGTGCCAAAGCTTGCCTATATTTGCAAAATGAGACACACATTCTCAGGAATGGTCAACACGGGAATTTGGTTTTCTTTGAAATGTTTATTTGTTATGAGGGTGTTGTTTTTCTTTTTTCTTTTTCCAGTTGGGAGAGGAGGGAAAGGGGGAGAGGAAGAAGTGAAAAGAAATATTTCTTAATCAAAAAATAACTTTAAAAAAGCCATTCAAGCCCCACCTTCTGTAGGAGGCCTTCCTTCTGCCACCCTCACCCCCACCCATCCTGAGAGTGCTGTGTGACCTCTGGGAAAGGCCAGTGTTGCTGGACTTGATTGTTCTCATTGAAAAAACCCAAAGAATTCCACCAGACAATCCACCAGACAAAGGTCCTTAGGGACCTTTGAAGTCTCTGAATCTAGCAGGTTGTAATTTCAACAGGTGGAGCTCAGAGAGGACTTTTGAGGCTTGGGGGGGGCATTTTTAAGTCTTTCCGGCTCCCAACACTGGTGCAGGCTGGATTCCTGGGGCTCCTCCTGACTTCATCTTTGCTCTCCTTTTTACTTGCTCATGTAGCGTGTCAGGGACTAGCTGTTCACATTCAAACGGGTGACTCTGTTGTCATTGGGGAAGAATGACAAAGCTGTTGGAACTCTGCCAAACGGATTCCATTTTTCCTCTCTGGATTATCCTTCTAGGTTTACCCTTGAAAGGTCTTGGGGGATCAGGTCTTACTTGAGTCTCATGCCCAACTTTCCAAAGAAGACTCATCCTTTTTTTTTCTCAGTTGCTTCTTGCTATGCTGTGTCTCCCTCCTGCTTTCCGTCTCCATCAGCTTCCTCTGCACCACCCTGGTTTTTCAAATGACCTTCTGTCCTGAACCTGTGCTGTTTCTTGGCAAGAAGATGAAGGGCTTGTTGGCAAAGGCAACTGCTTGTGGGCTTTTGTGATTTCCTTGCTGTGACAACTGATTTGCATCAGCTAAACTTCCTTAGGAAATGGTGCTCATCTGTGTCAGATGTCTTTTCCCTTATCCATTTGTAATTGTTGGCATGAGCAGCTTGTTGAAATAAATCACAGTGGAGCTGTAACTGCCTGCAGAGGACGGCCTCTTCTTATCTGCTCCCTTTCTTCCAATTTGATGGTGAACTTCATGTTTGCTCTAATGCTCTAACAAGTCAGCGCTTGATTGGAAGACTTCCACTTCAGCAACCAGCAGCTCCTTGTCTTTTGAGTCAGAGCCAACTTCATCAAGGTAGCTCGGTGGGGAGAGCACTGGACCTAGAGTCAGGGAGACCTGAGTCCAAATCTGGCCTCATACACTTGTGACCCTGAGCCAGTCATTTCACCCTGTTTGCCTCAGTTTCCTCATCTGTAAGATAAGCTGGCTGTTGCTACCAACACAGCAGGCAAACCCCGAGAAGCCAGGATCCTGGGACACAAGCCCTGGGATGTTTTGGGCATGCAATCTGGAGGGATTAATGCTGTGTAGGAACTGAGCTACATTTTGAACCTAATCTCACTGTCTCTCTTGCCTGAGCCTGAGATGGCGGCGGGAGATTATGCCCTCTTTATGCCCTCGTTTGTGTTCTTACTATAGTTTTGAAGTCAATATTTGTGAAAGATAAGTGGCTGTTAAGTGGTTGGTTGAAACAGGGTGCTTGGACTCTTGAAATTGGGGGACCACAGTTGGTGGGGACTTGGCCAGTGCCTGAGACAAGAGAAACTCTCGTCCTCCGGCCTCCTTAAGGGCACAGAGACCCTCGGAGGGGGAATGAAATGTAATAGTCTGGTGCTCAGGCAGTCGGGGCCACTACTTTGTGGCAGTTCCAAGTACATCTCCTCTGTTGAAGCTGAGTTTTGAAGGAAGCCAGGAAGGACAGCATTCCAGTCCTGGGGCATATTTGGATGGAAGAGGCAGGGAGTTGGTAGATGGAAAGCGTGAGGAACAGAAAGAGAAGAGTCAAATGGAAGAAGACTGCAACCGGAGGAAGGGGCCAGGCTGGGAAACAGCATTCTCTATTTGGCGCAGGTCTGATCACGTCTCCTCTCCTCCATAAGCTCCAGCGGCTCCGGTTAACTCCAGGATCCAATATAGATCCCCTGACTTGCATGCAAAGGCTCCACCCTCCCCTTCTGGCCTTCCTGTCCCCTAGAGTACAGCTCAACTAGTCTGTAGCCTCTTCCACAGGCTTGTCTTCTGTCCCATGGCTGGGAACGCTCTCCCACCTCGCCTTCCCCTCTTGGACACCTCACTGGCCCCTTTTGTAAGCATCCTTCACTGATCCCTTCCCCCAAACTCCTCCCCAGCTGTTTGTGCCTCCTTCACCTGGAAAAAAAAGATCATTTCCTTCTGTATATATAGTCTGTAAACAATTCTATAGGCACATGGTGTGTCTCTCAATAGAGTGGCAGCCCCTTGAGAAGAGTCTTGCTCTTTTGGGCCTGTGCAGTGCCTGGTGCCAAATGAAGTTCAGTTAATTGATTGTCTGACACACAGTCCAGCCCTTAATCAATACTGTGGAATCAAATGAATTCAGAGTTCTCTCTGTCATGGGTTTTTATATGTGGTGATTTGGGGAGGATGAATTGGGAAATGGAGAAACTGGATGCTGACTGTTCCCAGGAGAAGGCTGGTGCTAGTGTCCAGTGGGAGGTGGTGGATGAAGCCAGTGGGCACAAGTGGTGAGCAAGGAGGCAGATTTAAGGTCGGAGATCGGTTAAATATGCCAGACATGGAGAAGTGAGCTTCCCACCAGGATCACCGCCCCCCCCCCCAAACACCTGGGGTTGGCTAAGCTCCCCGGGGAATTACTTTGTATCTAAGTCACATACACTCTGTATCCACAAACCCTGTGCTTTCCTCAATAGAATGTAAGCTTTTTGAGGACAAAAATTTGTCACTGCATGCCCAGACCGGCAACAGTTACCTGACTGGTACTGGGAAGAGGTCCTTAATGAAGGTTTGTTGATTGACCCCTGGTTGGGAACTTTCTAGGCAAACCACTCCAGTATCTGCCAAGAAAAACCCATGGACAGTTTGATCTCTAGGGTCAGAAAGAGTCAGACACAACTGAACAGCCACACAACTTCATTTTCTGTCGTGTTATTTGGGATAATCCATGTCCAGCAGCTTCCAACTCTTTTCTTAAAGAGTTGGCTTCAAGGGGCATCTAGGTGGTGCAGTGGATAGAGCACCGGCCCCAAAGTCAGAAGGATCTGAGTTCAAATCCAGCCTCAGACCAAACACTTGACACTTACTAGCTGTGAGACCCTGGGCAAGTCACTTAACCCCAATTGCCTAAAAAAATTTTTTTTTAAAAAAGGGCTTCATGATATGGCAGCCTTAGGCTTCTGCAGACTCAAGGACCCTTCGGCCCTTTTCATTTCTCAAAGTTGAGCTCTGTTGCCCAGCACATTGTTCACTGTTCTTCCCTACGTCCCCTTTCAGTTTGAAGTCACATAGTTATGGGGAGTTATTGGTGGCTTTTACCCAGAACCCAGGCACATCCTTCTACTTTCTGATCCAGTGTGACACAAAGCACCATGCTCCTCATGGGGCCTACTGCCTCAGAACACGGTGGTGTTTCTTGTTATCTCTGGGCACACATTGACTCCACCCCTGTGGACTCTTGCATTCACCTTTCCAGCAAGAACCTGGGAGCCATAAGAGTTTGTGAGATTGGAGCTGAATACTTCTATTGAGCTGGAGCACCTTGTGTCTTCTGGTTTTGTTTATAGCCAGCATGTCAATATTCACATGGTTTAGTTCTCCAGGGGCCTGCTGTTGACTCCCTGGTCATTGGACAGGCATCCTCTCTTTGGACTGCTAACAGTCCTGTAATGTTGACAGACTGTCTAAAAACCGTGCCTGGCCCATTTTCAGCAGCCTCCCCACCCTCATTCATGCAGTCATTCCTCTCCAGGCTGGCTCTCTTCCTGACTCTCAGCCTCTGAGACAGCTATTCCCCCATGCTCCCTTTTCAGCTGCCTGCTTATGTTGTATTTCCCTTCACATGTGAGCCCCTCAAGGGCAGGGGCTTGCTTTCTTTTCACTTGTATTTATATTCCCAGCACTTAACAGAATGCCAGGCACATAGTAAGCACAAACACTTGTTAACTTGGCTTGAGTGCAGAAGAGATGAAATAGCTCTGTAGTACTGTTAGTACCCTGCTTTCGTGGGCTACTGTGGCCAAAGAACCCGGCAGCCCAGGGCCTGCCTGCCAGGGATGGGCCGCCTCTCATCTCCAGCACAGCCAGGCCTCAGCTGGCACGGAGTCTATGGCACCAGGGCTTACTCCACAGTAGAAGACTTCTTTGGAGGAAGTGTTCCCAAGCCATTGCCTTAACCAAGCCTTGTCAGGGACCCTGCTCAAGCTTACTGATAGGGAGTTTGAAAAACCATTTTTCTTCCCCGTTTTGAAAACCAGGAAAAGGTCTGCCTATCTCCAGTCTCTGGAGGAATCTGTGATGAGGATGTCATGATTCATGACCACTGGCCCAATGGCTATATCTGCCAGTGCTTTCAGCGTCCTGGGCTGTAGTGTGTCTGGGCTGGAGGCTGCCAATTGGAGGATGTGGGGAGAAGTTTGAGGCTGATTCTGCCCTCCCCCCTGCCTTCTGCTCTCTACAAGGCTGCCTAGCTGCTGGCCCTCCTCACCCATGCAAGGCCCAAAGATGGGAGGGGGCTGATTTTGTCTCAAGATTCACATCATTTCTACTTGAGCAGTAAGTTCCTCTGATGGGCTGAAATCTGACCCAGAATGGCCATTCCTCTCCTCATTTCTGCTGCCCTTTAAATAATGAAATGATCAGTAGGGTGAATCAAGGATTCATTGGAACCTTTTATTTTTAGCAGCAAGAGCTGGGACAGATTCCCTGAGAGCTGAAGTCCCTGCTGTGGCCTGTTTAGTTTGAGGGTCTCCAGCTGGAGTATCTCTACTCTCTCTCCTCTTGAGAATGGTACTTGCCCCCAGCTTTGACAGGGCAGCTTTGGCCTTGCTTAGACATCTGCCTCTGTTTCTGCCTTGTGTGCCTACCCTCTATCTCTACCCCAACTTTTCCAGCTCCCCTGTCTTTCGACTTCCCCCATAGAATGCCAGCTCCCAGAGGCAGGCAGGGACTTGTTTCATTGCTTTAATTTGTATCCTTAGGGATCAGTCCAGTCCCTGGCTCACAGCAGGTGCTTAATAAATGCCCTATGCATCTCTCTGCTCCACGCCATCATTAGCAGTTTTGGGGACCCTGCCCCTCCATCCATTTCTGCTGCAGTCCTGAGATCTCCTAAAACAGCTTGACAGCCATCACCTTTTTATAGGCTCAGTACAAAAGGTTCCAGCCCCCAGAAGTGGAAGCCAGCCTTACTGTAGCTAGGAGGTCCTGAAGTCAGTCATGCCTGCCTAGCCTAGGAGGGTAGAAGGGCTGGGCTGCTGGGGGAAGGGCCAGCTGGGTTCCAGGCCCCAAATCAAAGTTTCTCCTTCTTTACCGTATTCAGTTGCCTCAGAGTTGCTATGATTTCATGTTGTGTCTTTTTTTATTCTTGTTCATCCGCTCGGATGTCTCCAACTCTTCGGAACCTCCCAGACCCTACTGTCCTTGGGGTTTTCTTGGTAAAGATGTTGGAGTGATTTGCCATTTCCTTCTGCAGTGCGTTAAGGCAAACAGAGGTTAAATGACTTATCCAGAGTCACACAACTAGTCGATGTCTGAAGTTGGATTTGAACTCAGGTCTTCCTGACTCTGGGCTCAGCTCTCTATCCACTGAGCTGCCTCATGTCTTTTTTTGCTTTTATTTTATTTCTGTTAAAGAGTTTTTATGTTCTTTCCCTCCTACCGCACCTCACCAATTGAAGAAAAAAGCAAAATCAAGACCTTATGACAAATGTGCACAATCAAACAAGACGAATTGTCATATTGGCCGAAGCCAGAAAGGTCAGGGCTCATCTTGAGACTGTCTTCTTTCTGCAAGAAGGCAGGTGGCGGGCTTCACGGTGAGTCCTGTGCCGGCACGGCTGGTCCCAGGCTCATCAGCCAATGTTCTTACGTCTTTCAAAGTTGTTTCATTATGATACAGTTGTAATTGCATGAATTGTTGTTCTGGTTCTGCTTACTTTGAATGAAACCTGTCTGCTCCAACTCACCATTTATTAGTTGGGAAATAGCCCTTATTCTTGCGAATTTGAAGCAATAACTTACATATCTTGGAAATAAAAACTTTGCTAGAGAAAACTTGCTACAAAGACTTTTTCTCAGTGAACTGTCTCCCTTCTAATTTTAGCTGCCTTTGGTTATGTTTGTGTGAAAACTTTAATGTTGTGTCATAAAAAGTGTCCATTTTTCTTCTGTGATCCTCTCTATCCCTTATTTACTTGTGATCCCTTCTGTCCATAGTTGGGAGAGGTCATTTCTGCCTTGCTCCTCTAATTTGTTTACAACAGGACCCTTTGGGATGTCACTTTAACCCCAGTTTCTCCCAGATTGCTTTCCCTTTTTGCCAGTTTTGGTTGAATAGCAGTTGGGTCTGGGGCTTCCCTGGCTGCTTGGCTGCTTGGCTTCTGGGAGCTCCATCCCTGGTCTGCTCCTTTCTAAGCAGCTCCTCCTAGCCTGGATGACGAGCTTCGAATGCAGCTGGGGACCCAGTCGTGCTGGGCCCCGTTCCCTCCCACTATGGAGTGTCTCCCTATTATTTCTCTTGACGTTTCTGAACTTTGGTTCCTCCAGATGAATTTTTATTATTTTTTCTAACTCTACAAAATAAGCCTTCGGTAGTTTGATTTGGCATCAACAAAGCTGAGTGATTCCAGCAGGCGATTGTCCTTTGTGTTACTTTGTCTTGGACAAGCAAGAGCGATGATGTTACTCCTGTGGCTCAGCTCCTGCTGTATCTCTCTGTGGCGCATCCCGTACCTGTGGCCTTAGCATGCCCACGTGGGTCTTGGTAAGTAGACCTTGAAGCAGTTTATACGTTCTGTAGTCATTGTAAATGAGATTTCTCTTTCAGTCTTTTCCTGCTGTGCTTTGTTAGTAACGTACAGAATGCTTGTGATTGGGAGCGCAGTGGCTTCCGATAGAACCCCACACACCTTTTTGAAAATGAAGAGAAAAGTCTCCAAATTGGTCCCTAATGCAAATGAACCCAGAATAAGACAGCCACATGGGTCCAGACCCTGAAGAAGAAATCGGGCTGGAGCCTGTCTCCAGTAAATGGCCTCTCTGTATGGGCTTCCTTGGGACTCTGAGTTGCTGGCAGCCATGGGAGATCCCCAGGCTCACACCCCTCTAGTCGGTTCTCACTCTTCCCTTGCTTCCCAGATCAGACTGATTTAGGGGTCACCCCAGAGGGTTCTGTACATCAGCAACTTTGTCAGCCCTCTGAACATGACAGCCCCAGTCCAGTCCAGCATGAAGCTCTGTTTTCTATCACCCTCTGATCTTTAGCCCTGAATCTCCCCACTCCTCCTGCCACTAACCTCTTTTCACTTTACCCAATGAACAAGTTACACCACAAATATTTGTGGGCAACAGTGATTTGGGCCTTTGGGCCTCCTGCAATGACCCCTTAGAATCCAGCTGTGTCTTACTTATCTAGGGCAATACGGAGATGGAATCCCATTTGGACCCCTTCTGTTCTGGCAGTGATGGTGGCAGAGTCGGGGCCAAGAATACATGGTTCAGAGACCCATTGCAGCCAGGATAATTGTGGGTCCTCTGAAAACAAAATCTTTATCCATTAACCAATGAACTGACTTAACACTGAAAGAAGGGAGTGCCCCTTCTCCCCCACCCCCTCCTCTTGATTCCCAAGCATTTAAAGCCTGGTTAAGCTTCAATCTATCCAAACAAATGCTCCTGAGCTCCTAGGCCCTGGAATGTTTTCCTCAAAAGCCCTAGCCATTTTGCTGTTCATTATATGCCATTGCACTGAGGTGGTGGAAATGGATAATTTACTTAAAATAGGAACATTAAGGAAAATCACAGCAAACATGCTCCATGCCAGGTGGCCAAGCTGAGCCACCAAACTGCCCCTTCCCAGCTCCTAGGATCAGCCAATCACGGTGCAAGAGCTGGCTCCTTGGCCTAGCCCCTGGCTCCAGGGGAGCAAGCCATGCTGGGCAAAGACTCTGCCGCCATATGGATAAGAAAGCTACCACCCCCAGTGCCAGCTCTGCTATTGCTGCCCCTGTGGTGGGAAGGGTGAGGTCTGCAGGGATCAGGCAGCCTCAGGAGCAGTGAGACCTCCTGGCAGTACAAGGGAGAGACAGATAGAGCTCCCATCAAGGAGACATCAAAGCAGGGTCAGCCCAGAGTGGATCTGGAGTCTGAGATGAGAAGCCCCATCACAGTCACATGGAGGACGGTGGCAGAAGTGGGACGGATGCCAACCAGCCAGGGATGGAGGTCAGCCAGATGCTGGCAGCCAAGGGCTACCTGAAAGTGACTGGTAATGTAAAGATGTCACGGTGCTTGCCATGGATGCACGGGGCAGGCAGCGAGGGGGGATGGAGCATCAGCTGGGGAGAGCTGTTAGGCAGAGAGGGGATTCAGCTAAAGGCCAAGGTCCAAGCCACTCCTCCCATCCCAATGCTACAGAGCAGAACCTGCACCGTTTCCTGGCTGGCCCCTGACCCACCATAGCATCGTGAGTCACTAGAACTGTATGGATCCCTGATCGTGGAGAGGCAGCCCAGCAGAAACATGGAAGTTTGGCACTCTGGCCAGTCCTGAGTCCTTTGGCAGCAAGGTACAGAATGCTGGGCCTGGAGTCAGCAAGTCCTGGGTTCAAATCCAGCCTCAGACACAGGCTGTGGGACTCTGGGTACTTCATTTCTCTCTGCCTCAGTTCCTCAACTGGAAAACGGGGATCATAATAACACCTACCTCCAAGGGTTGTTGTGAGGATCAAATGAGATATTTAGAAAGGACTTGGCCCAGTGCCTCTCCCATAGTAGGTGCGAAGTAAACACTTGTTGCCTTCTGTCTCCTTCCTTTCCGCTTGTGTGGGAACCTACCCCTGGCAAACTGTGAGTCCCACTGACTGTACTGGTCCCAGCAGATGGGGAAGGGAATCTTCATTAGCAATGGGTTCAGATACAGTTTCTTTGTGTGTCCTTTGCTGTGTCAACAAACCTGGTCTAGGCTCTGTGGCTTACAAATTGGACTGCTTATAAGGTTGCCAGCTCTTTCCCTCTCCCTCGTCCCCATGGGGATGGGGAGAAATGAACCAGATAAGGTCAGTGAGTTTGCCTTTGGACGGGACGTGTCAAAACCAGAGCTCATCGTGTTCCTGGCTAAACTCCTCCAACCTCCCTGTTTTCTAAGCCAGAGAAACTCAGAGCCCCAAAGCCACCTCAAGTCCTTTGTGTCCAGAGGGAGCCTCCAATGGAGGAGTCACCTGTGTAATGTGCATCCAGAAGTGCACCAGAGAAATCTGTCTTGGCATCTGGCCTTCCCCTCTGAATCCACAAGGCCACAGGCAGAGCTTTTCTGCAGCCTCCCTGGCTTTCTTCACAGGCCGGCATCTGAGTTCAGTGAGCTCTTTGAACAATCCCTGCCAGACTTAGCCAACCAGAAGCTGCCCCATGGCCCCATGGAAGCTGGCCCAAGTCGCCCACTAGGTCCTCCCCATTTAGAGGGAGAAAAAGGACTTTAATCACCCGTGATGGCTGCCCCTTGTGATGTTACTTCGTTTGTAAGAAGAAAAAGTTAAGCAGGAAACATTGTATTTGGCAGCATAGGCCCCGTTCACTTTCTCAGGTTTGCTGCCTCTCCAAAGAGAAGAGGAAGGCTTGGTCTACCATTGGTTTTCGTCCTTTCAGTCACCCAGTCGGGCTTCTGTTTAGTATCATTTTCATTTAGCAGATCAGAGTCCCGGGGCAGCTTTGCTCTCCTGGTTCTGAGTGCATGACTGCATCAGTCCAGACAATTCTTTCCATGTTTCTCTGAATTCTTCCAATTCCTTGCTTCTGAAGGCTCACTAATACAGTGGTCTGTTGCATTAGTGCCCTGGCCTTTGTTCAGACATTCCTCATTTAGTGGGCACTGACTTTGTTTACAATTTTTTTCTACTATAAAAATGTTCTTGTCTACACTTTGGTTTGGAAGGCCAATGACTTTGGAAAACTGAAGCAAAGAGAAAGTAGGCCTAGAATGTGAGATGGCCTGTTTGGAGACACTGCTCAGGCCATACCAGAGAGCAGTGTGTGGCAGGGAAGGCCTTTCCTACCATGTGGGGAGGCTGTACTGAGGGAGGTTCCATGGATCCAGATTTTAATCCCAACTTTGCCCCTCACTGCCTGTGTGACCCTGACTCTCTTGGTCCTCATTTTCCTCATGACTAAAAGGAAAGGGTTGTACTGCATGGATTCAAATGTTTCTTTTAGCTCTTAATTCACAAACCTGGGTTTCACGCCCACTTTCATGTCCCCTGCCTTTTCCTTTACTTTATGGAAAAACCAGAATGTCTGGAAAGATTGTCCACCGATCCCCTGCTGGGTTCTTCTTCCCCCTTCCCACCTTTCCAGATGCTGGGAAGACTTTCTCTGAATGCACCATCCTGTATGGAGACGTCATCCTCAGCCCCTGTCCCAGAGAACTGACTCAGAAGTGTTCCTTGGATCGATGTTGGCCCCTGTGGCTGGGACTAGGGGTCAGGCTGCATCTGCAGACAGGGGACTACAGCTAGGCAGACTAACTTGGCCTCACTGGCTCCACCTCCAAACACCTTAGCTGGGTCATAGCCTCAGAGCTGGAAGGGACTCCTGTCCCACTAATCCAACCCATTCATTACAGCTGAAAAACCTGAGCCGCAGAGCACTGAAAGGATTTGCCCGCCAGGACCCAGGGATTATGGGGAGGAGGCCCAGGGCCTCTGACCCCAGGCTGAGCCCTTTTGCTGCTGAATGAGAAGGAGCAGCAGTTTTAGAATGGACCCTTGTGCTTGTCCTCGCGGATCTGAGTTCAGGACCTGCGCCCATCCCTCAGATGGAGTCTGGGACTCCAGAGGCTCAGAATCTCCATGATGGAAGGCACTTCCAAGGCCACCTAGCTCAAGCTGAGCAAGGATAGATCCCCCCACAATGTCCCAGAAGAGGTGTCCCTGGCCAGCAGGGGCCGGATGATGTTCAGTGACAGGGAGCTCGCTCATTCCACTGTTGTGAACAGAAGTTATTTCTGACATCAATCCAGGTTGGACCTTCTCCCTTTTGCCCTCTAGGGCCAATCCTTCCTGGAAATACTTGAAGACAACCAGCATTCATCCCCTCAGGGGCCCCCTCCCCACCCCCATCTTCTCTTCCCAGGTCCCTTGACTGGCCTTCATGGCCTTGAGCTCTATCCCCATCCTGGGTGCTCTTCCACTCATCAGAGTCCCTCCCACAGCGCAGCACCCAATAGTGCTCCCAGTTCTCTAGCTGGGGTCTGACCAGGCTCTGACTGGAGCTTCTCACTCTTTCCCTGGCTGGCTGGGTGACTGACCAAGCCATCTGCTGGACCTCAGTCTACTTATCTGTCAAATGAAGGCCTTTTCCCAGTCTATTCCAAGTCTCACAAGCATTGTTACTCCAAGGAGCTGTGGCTAGACAGGAGTCCATCCCCCTGCCTCCAGACAGGGCTTCTCCCAAACTGCCTCACCCTGCTTAATTGGTGCCCTGAACAATGGGCTGAGGAGATACAACTGCTGTAAGCCCAGACTAGTAGAGAGGCTGCCCTCTTGTGACCTGACCTAGACTGCCCCAAGCCCCAGTCACAGGAATTTGGACCCTGCTCAGAGCGGGCTTGAGTGGAGGAGATTCTACAAATGGGGAAGCCTGGAGGACCTTGGGAAGGTCACAGTTCCAGGCCTAGATTGTGCTGAATCTGGCCAATTTCTGGGGATTCTGGCTCCTTTTCAGAAGGGATCCTGGGGACTGTGTCCTGCCCTCTGCCCTCCCCACACTTCTTCCCAGCATGATGGCAACAATGGGATTCTGAAGAGAAGGCGTGAAGGGCCCGTGTCCCTGGGAGCTCTCAGGAGCCATGGAGGGTGGCAAGCCTTTCCAACTTGGAATTTGGGAGGAGCCTTGGGATGTGCCCGACTGGTGATTCATCTGCATTCCTGCAGGGTAAGGGGGGGGGGGTGGACAGAAACAAGAAAGCACACTCCTAAGCCCTCATGGCTCTAACCCCTGCTCCCTTCCCCACCACTTGCTGGGGGCCTCCTTCACTTTTCTGGTGGAAGGCTTGGAAGGGCTACCATGCAGAGGGGTCTCGGGGACTGGACAATCCATTTGAAACAGGAATGATGGCGCATAGAGGGGATCTAGCCTTTGATGGCAATCTCATAGAATTCTGGCAGGGCTTGGCAGCAGCCTCAAAAGGCCAGGGCCCTTCTTGGTTTGACTGTGACATTGTGGACTAGACAGTCTCTAAGGCCAGTGATTTGTTGGAAGAGAGGAGAAATGTCGGGGATGGGTGAGATGAATTATATCGGTGTTCAGCATCTGAGGGCATCCCCTCAGCTTCCCTCTCACCAGCCCCCCTGCCCTGTGGATGTGGGGAGGCCTTGGGCAGGACTTCCCTCCTTCAGTTTTTGGTTTTCCAGCTAAAGAACCCCTTTGTTGGGGTCACAAAGAGCAGAACTCATCTTGGGCACTCCTGTCAGGAATCATCAGCCAGTCGATCGATGAACGTTTGTCACAGAATCACGGAGTTTTGGAGTTGGAAGGGGCTTTGGCACCTGTCTGGTCTAGCCCATGCCTTCTGCCACAGATCCAGCCTTGGTTGGAAAACATCCAGGGAGGTCTCTGCCTCCCCTGCCTCCTGCAGACCCACCAGGTGCCTACAAGGCATACACCAGGTCTGGATTCTCCTTGGTGAACCTGGGGGATGACCTATGTGTCCACATCGTGTTTGGATTTCCCAGCCTTTCCCTTGCTGAGAGGAGAACTGTGTATGATTCTCCTTCATGTACTTTACAGTTGGGACAGATTGGCCAGCCCCTGCCTCCATACCTCTTCAAAGGCATCTGGAGTCAACTTGCCTTTGCCCTGCACCCTCAGAATCCTCAGCCTTCCTCAGACACAGCCCAGGTAGTGCCTCCTTCAGGCTCCTCCAGGTGTTCAGAAGGGCCACCTCCTCCAGGCTGCCCACCCTGGGGGGCACCCACTGGAAGGCACACATTTTATTGTTATTTCCTATGTACACAGTGATTCCCTCCTGCCCCCCATCCCCACCTCTGCCCCCAGAACAAGTCAGAGGGCAGAGACTGATTTTTGCATTTGTGCCCCCAAACCCTTGGGTAGTACTCGGCACACAGTAGGTGCTTAATGAGTGCAGGTTAATGAAGGAGGGTCAGCAGGGATGTGGGCTCTGCCGCTTCGGCTTCCAGGGCTGGCAGAGCCGCATCCCGCCACCAGACCAGGATGCTGCCTATGCAGGCTCCCCACATGAAGTAACTTGTTGGGAGCTGCCACTCTCATTTCCTTGCCTCCCTGGCATGGCTCTGCCTGGGCACCTTGCCATTGGGCTCATTGCTTCTGAACTCTAACCACATCCTCCTCCTCCTGGTCCCCAGGGCCTGTTGTCTCAGGAGGCTTGGCCTGGGTACTGACCTGGCTTTTCCCTTTGATCACCTGGGAGCCTGGAGAGCTGAGCTCCAGCACCACCTGAGGCAAAGAGCCAAGGAGCTTCTGGGGGTCAGGTTCAGGAAACAGAGGAGGGGGGCCCCAACCCCTCGGCCTACAGGCTCCTCAGCCTCCCCAGGATTCGGTTTTGGGGAGCCGACTGGGACTACGGTTTCCTCCCTGTCCTACCTCTGAGCTCTTGGCCGTCAGCGCTTAAGTCCTAGACGCAGGGCCTGCTAGGATTGGTGCTCCCACTTCTGGCCCCTGAGCTCCCGCCAGGTGAGGACATGCCTTACCAGAGCCCTAGTTAGGCCCCCTTCGCCAGCTTCCTTATTGGTCAGAATCAGATCCTGGAGAACAGTTCATATAATGGCAAAAATATGGGCAAGAAAAACAGCTTTGAGAGACTTGAAACTCTGATGCAGCCAGTAACCAACCAGTGGACAACTGATGAACTACATTCCAGACATACTGGACACACTCCTGACAGAAAGGCCGGCAACTTAAAGGCAGAATGAAACATGCATACAATGAGGCAGCCAGTCCTGGAGTCGGGAACACTCACTTTCCTGAATTCAAATCCTGCCTCAGATGCTTCCTAGCTGTGTGACCCTGTACAAGTCATTTCACCCTGCTGCCTCAGTTTCCTCATCTGTAAAATGAGCTGGAGAAGGAAATGCCAAACCACTCCAGTGTCTCTGACAAGAAAACCCCACATGGGGTCATGGGAGTTGAACACAACTGAAAACAACTTAATAATGACAAAATGTGGGTATTTGTCGGGCTTAACTATGCCTCTTTGTTATGAAGGTATTTCTCTTTATTTTTTCCAGTGGGCGGGAGTAGCAATAGGGTAGCCCTCCAAAAAAGAGCGAAAAGAGCCTCCCTGAAGCAATGCTGCACAGAAGAGCAGGCAGAAGGAAGGGAGCACAGACCGGCAGGCCTGCTTCAAAAGCTACACGTCCAAGTTCCTGATCGATTCTAAGAGAGAAGCAGGCTGTGGCCTAACAGAAGTTCACCATTGCAGGCTCAAGCTTCTTGTTCAGTTCTCTTGTGGGTGTGGACATGCTCATCTTATCTGGTTTGGGTAAGTTCAGAATAAAAGAAAATGATGGAAGAATCCAGAATCCGTGGCTACTTGGCTTTCTGGGATTTCTGCAAGTATTCCCCCTCCCCCATTTCCTCACTGCCTCTCCATCCGTTGACTCTCACTCAAATGCTCTCTCCCTCCTTGCCACATTTCCCAGAGCAAGTCTGGGCATTTCTGCTCTGCACTGCGTTGCTGTGATGGACCATGTCCTCCACGGGCCCATCTCTGTCCCTGGTTCCTTTCCAAGGAGGAGTGTGAGCCCTGGGGCTGCTGTTGTGGACCTTTAAGCCTCAGGAGTGCCAACGAGGCTGCAGTGCCTCTTCTCAACGGCAGATCTCCCCCTCACTGTGTTCCTCCCGCAGAACAGGAGATCTGAGCCCACTGGCTTTCTCAGCCAGCTGGGTGTCTTCACTGCACACCTATCCCTGCACATAGGCCATGTCCTTTCATTCTTTTTCACTCTTAGTTACTGAGTTACTCCTCCTTTCTCTCTCTGCCATCGAAATCCTAGCCCGCCTGTCCCTGGGAGAATAAAGCATCACGGAATCCAGAACTGGAATATGACTTGCCCCTCTAACGTTTCTCACCAAACGACAATCTGCTTGCTCAATCCCATCCACCCACTTTGGAGCTGCTCTCAGTTAGGACATAGGAAACTTGCCTCTTTTCATCCCTCGCACTCTGAGGTCTGCCCTCTGGGGCCGAACAGCATGAGATCAATTCCTCTCCAATCACTGGATAGAAATTAAGCTCCTGCCAGAAGCGGGGCCCTGGACTAGGTGCTAACACCTCTCACAAGGGCTGCCCTTCTCATACTGAAGAAACTTCGAAGTTCCTTTGATTCAGCTAATTGTTTTGCTAAGCATTCAGGGGCTCTTCCCTTCTACCCTGCTCCCTAACCTCTGCTGCAGCAAGGTGCAGGTGCGCTGTCCTTCCTAAACGGTGCTGCCCGCAAATCCTGGGGGCTTCCTCACGGAAATGGGACTTCAGCTCAAAGCTGCGGCCTGGACTGACTGAGCCACACCCTCCAGCCTGGATCACACACAGCTTTTCTCTTTCGTCACTCTTCATGCAGACAGAAAACGTTGCCTCTCCTCCTAGACTGGTTCTGCTTGGCCCTGGAGGGCAGAATGAGGAGCAGTGGGAGGTGGGGTGGGGGAAGGGGAGGGGAGGGGAGTGGCGGGGAAAAAGACTGAGGCTCTGTGAGCCCAGCAGCTCGGGTTAGGCTTCCTGACAGCTACAGCTGGCCCAAAGGGGCAGAGGCTGCCTGCCTCAAGAGAATTTACCATAGGTCCTTGCACAGAGCTGGATGGCCACTTGTCAGGGATGTTAGATAGGGGTTTTTGGTCTGGGTGACCGGCCTCTGAGGTCCTTTCCAACACACAAATGAACACATAGACACACCCGCTTTCATACACAGTTGGACACACACTCCATTGACACCCTGTTGGGTTGACCCAAACTTACACCCTGCAGGTCCTTGGGCAACTGGAGAGTGGGGAGGAAAGAAGTTGATGGCCTGCTAATTCCTTTCTTGAGATTTCTTACCAAGGGCTATGGTCTCTGGTCCTGTGAGGGAATAAAGGATGAAGCTGCCAGGTACCACAGAATCATGGAAGCAGCCTTGGAAGGCTCAGAGGTTCTCCAACAATCTGGAAAAATCACTGGTTGTTGTAACCAACCAGTCCTGGGAGACCGACCAGCTCCCTGCTTGCTAATACACCCTTTGCATTGTTACAGAAAAAGGTTTATTAAAATGATTTAAAAAAAAAAAGTAAAACAGACCCACAAATGCACATCCCTCTGTCCCAAGCACCAGGCAGTGTAAAAGGCAGAGTCACTCGCAGTTTCCAATGTGAGCCTTCTTTCCCCTGGCTGAAGCGCCACCCCCATCTTGTTTTCACTCTGTTTACTGCTCATTCTGAGTGGGGAGAGAGGGTGATGACGGCTGCCTCTGTCTCCCCGGCTTTCTGCTGGTTTCCTGGGGAAGCAGTGCTCCTCAGCAGGGACTTATCCAGCCTCCATGTGAAGACACCAAATGATGGCAGGATGTGAGGAGGTGTGGGGGGTGCTCGGCAGCCCCTTCCACCTTTGGACAACTCGATCATTATGAGGGCTTCCTTCTGTGGAGCCCAGATCAAGCCTCTGCCCGCTGATCCTAGCCCATCTGTAGGGAGCCATGCGGATATCTTTCCTGTGGTCCCACCCATCATCTGGCCACCCCTCTTGCCCTTCCCCCTCCTCAGCCCCCATTCTGGAATCATGAGCCAGAATCAGTTCAACTTTAACTTTGCTCCCGGGATGGGCTGTGCCAATCTGCTCCCCAAGGGCCCTGCTCACCACCCTGGTGACTTTCCTGGCCAAGCTGCCCTTCCTGCCCAGCACTAGACTTCTTGTGCCCTCTCCCCCATTAGAGTGGAAGCTCCTTGAGGTTTTGCTTTTGCATTTGTGTCCTCAGGGCCAGCCAGCACCTGGCACAGATCTACTCCCTAGCCCCCAATAAGCCGGCTTCTCAGTCTTGTTTTCTGTTGTTATTGTGTTTGGTTTTTTCTGGTCTTACATGCAGTCATATATTTCTATCAATTCCATATTGCTCAACCAATCAATCAATGAGCACCTATTTATTTATTTATTTTGGCTAGGCAATGGGGTTAAATGACTTGCCCAGGGTCACACAGCTAGTAAATGTCAAGTGTCTGAAGCCAGATTTAAACTCAGGCCTTCCTGACTCCAGGGCTGGTGCCACCTAGCTGCCCCTCAGTGAGCATTTATTAAGGGCTCACTAGGTACCAGCCATGGGTACAGATACTGGATACAAAACTGGTTTCTTTTCTTCCCCAATAAACAATTTCTCATTTTGTCTGCATTGAAAACTCAGGACTTTCCCCACTATAACACGACTGGCTGGGAAGCACTGCAGGAGGCCCCACTGCTTGTGGGGTCCCCATGAGCAGCTCTCTGGCTCATTTGGTGCAGGGATGCCTGGGAGGCCCATGGAGCTGGGCTACAGGGGATGAGGTGGTCTTTCCATGTGCCTGGACCAAGCCTGGGGGAGCTGGAGCTCTTCCTGATGCCAGTGCTCTGTTGGATAAATACAGCACAGGATGGGTCAGCGTGTCTTGACTCCCAACAGCCAGCAATAACCAGGCTAAAACACGCTGAAAGGAGCCGGGAGGTCCCAGGCTATGGCCCAGACAAGATGGGCCCCTGAGTGAGGGAGCTTTTCTGACCTGGCCACAAGAAACTGCAGAGGGGGGATTCACTGGTGCCCTTCTTAGGCTTCTTGGTGGCAGGTGCCACCTCCCTGCTCCCCCAGCTCCATTGTCCTTGCTCCCTGTTTGTGGTTACACAGAGGCTCAGATTGTGTATGCCACAGGGGTTCACAGAAGGAGGAGCTTGGGGCTGGCTGGAGTGGTCAGGGAAGGCTTTCTGGAGAAGATGGAACCCAAAGTGGGCCATGAAGGATGAGTGGGATTTGGCCAGGAAGAGGCCGGCGTCTGGTGGTGGTGGTGCTGGTAGATTGTAATTCCAGGTAAGGGGACTGGGGAGAGCAGAAGCAGTGTGGGAGGGACAGCCTCCTGTTTCCTAAATTGGAGCTCAGGGGTAGGATGGGGGAAGGGGGCAGAATGTAGAAAGGCCTTGTCATAGCACAAAGGAGAGGGCGGTCCCCGCCCCTCTAATTCCTGGCTGCCTGCTTCCCTGGCTCCTGACTGAGCTGCACGCATGCTCTGCACCTGTTTTGGGGGCGCAGATGGGGTGAAAAAGGGAATCAGAGATTTTCGCCCCCTCAGAGCAAGTTTCTGCCTGTAACTTAATAGTCAGGGGTATTCTGACTTTATGCTAAAGCATCTCCTTTCCTTTATCTAAGTTGTTCCTGCAAGCCTGTCTCCTCCTCCAGGAAGCCTGCCAGAGCTAAGAAGATAACCCATAGGAGATGGCCTTTGACCTCTGACTAAATCAAGGGTCCCTTAGGGATCACTCCCAGAGAGGTGTGAAGGTAAATGTACTTGCAGTGAGGGGACAGGTAGAGGATCCCAGGACTTAGCTGAGGATAATGTGTGAAATGTCCACTTTGGTCCAAACTCTAGGGTCTAGGCGCCCCCTCCCTCCCACTGGGGACATCAGCTACTCTCAGGAGGGTTGGGGGAGGTGTTCATAGTTCAGCGTTGGCCTAGAATCCCAGGGCTGGGGCACTGCATTGAATTTCTCTGCAGCTCTCCATAATGGACTGGTGGGAGGGACCCTCTTGTGTCAGGGGAGGGAGTGGGTAATCGGGAGCCGAGAGAAACAGGCTCCAGGGATTCCAGGAGGAGCTGTCAGTCCTTGGGGACCAGGCTGAATGAACAGATTGGTGTCAGTATCCAGGGAGATCTCCAGCAGAGTGGCCCAAAGCAAAGTCCTTGGTGTCACTCTTTTCAAAATTCTTATCAGGCCTTGGAGGAAGTCATGAGATGCTTCGCAGATCTGTATGTGAGATACACGTCTGCTATCGAATACAGAGATACAGAAGACATAACTTTCCAGTGGCTTGGACAGATGTGATCTGCAGGACTGTGCCAGCACTACAGCCAGCCCAGCTGGAGTGAGAGAGGGCTGGACAGTATTAAGGACCTCTGAGATGGGGCAATACATCCTCCAGTCTCCAAGTGGGGACATCTGTGTGCCCTTCCACGACATTGTCTAGGGATAGGAGTCTGGGTGCAGAAGGAAGCCATTTTCCTAATTGCTTTCAAGGGGGATGATACCTCTTAGCTGACCCTCAGCAGCCTAGGCCCTTCCTCCCAACTGCTAGTTACATTAAAGATGATCACAGGTAGCCAGGCAACCCCAAAGAAAGCAGTAAACAGAAGGCCGGGAAGTTATACTGATTAGAATAGACCAAAGAACATGGAAGAAGTCCAAGAGCTCTTTGGCCATGAGTCAGAGTAACCCCTCAGCTCCTTGGGGGGGGAGGGAGGGAGGGAGGAAGCCTGCCCACCTGCTCACCTGCATCCCCCCATGCATTACAGAGCCCCCATCCCAAGAGGTGGGCTGGAGTGAAGGCCAAATCCAATGAAGTCCAAGATGCCCCCCCCCGAACATCACTAAGCCTTTGCTATCCCAACCCCAAAGCATCAGAGGTATGACCACCACACCCAAAGCATGCTATGGACACCCTCCCCCACCCCCACTCTCTCTTTTTGGTTGTTCTCTCCCTATTAGACTGTAACTTCCTGGAGGGCAGGGTCTGCCTATCCTCAGTTCTCAGTATTCCTTCCCATGGAGTTAGCCCTTGGTGGATGGCTTCTCATTCACTCATTCATAACAAAAACTCAAAATCCATTTGTTTTAAAGGGGAAAATGATCGTCTTCCTGTTCCCCCTCCCCCATTTTCACTCCAAACATCTTCTACAGACTTTTTAAAGGAAGATGCCAAGCGTGGAGGAGGCAGGCAGAGGGAGGAAGAGGGAGGGAGATGGTGATGAGTGAGTTGAAGAAGCCCTGCTCAGCACAAACATCTCCTTCCTCTGATGCTGAAGCCCTTTAGTTTCAGGGTTTAGGGGGGAGAGAGCCTAACCCTAATTGCCCTCCTGAGATTGGGGGTTTTGGCTTTTTACAGCACTGGGGGATGAGAGCCAGAGGAAGAAGGACTGGCACTGAGCTGGCTGTCCTCTGGTTCTGTGGCCACAGGCAGGGCTGAGGCACTTGGGTCTCGGGCCTTCTTGAACCTGCCAAATCAAGGCAGGCCGTTCTAGGATGTCCCTGGCTGCCTGCTATCCCCCTCCTCCACCCCCCTCCATCAGCCCCCGAGGAGGCAGGATGTGCTCTCTGAAGCCAGCAAGTTGGTTTGGTTTTTCTGACAAAGGAGGCTTGAACAGGTCAGCTTCCAGTTACCATGACCCCTTCCCATTTCTTTGAACGTTGACCTTGTCTGGAAATAATGTGAGACCTCTGGTAGAAACCAAAGCACATGCATGTGATTGCACGTGTATAACCTACATCAAATTGTTCATTGTCTTAGGGAAAGGGGAAGGAGAGAGAGAATTTGGAAATCAAAATTAAAAAATAAACATTAAAAATTTGTAATTGGGAAAAATAAAATATTATTCAAAAAATAAAATAAAGCAATAGGTGAAAAAAAAAGCATATGCATCTCTTGGTTTTTCTGTTGTCCTGGGCCCTGAACAACACTCCCACTCCCCACATCAGAAGTACAGATTTTCCTTCTCTTTGAGGTAACTGCTCCAACCTATCATAGATTTAGAGGGCGGAAGGTCTGACACTACCACTTTGTCTATGAGGAAACGGAAGCCCAGGGCTAGGAAGTGACTGGCTGAAGGTCACACCAGTAGTCCAGAGCAGAGGCAGGATTCGAACCCTCAGCTTTCTGATAGCAAGTGTGGCATGTACGTCCCACCTCGCTGCTTGAAATCTCCTGTTCCCTCCTCAGTCCCATCCTTGAAGACCCACCCAGAAAAGTCAAGTCAAAGCCTCGGGAAGACTGGGCCCAGAGGAAGCTTCTTGCCAGTGGCCTGTATAGGGGCACTGTTGAGGCTGCCAGGATCTTTGGGAAGTGGGTCTCCTCTGTGCACCGTGGATGGATTCTCCTTGGTCCACATGGGACAAATTTGTCCTTGAGGGTGGAAAGAGTTCTCCAAGGTGAAAAATAGGCAGTGGTGATGATTGTCTCTTAAAGGACGAGCCTGGAAGTGTAAGTGCAGGTAGGCAGGGCTGGCTAGGTCTGTTTCACAGTGCAGGAAGTCAGCCAGAATTCTAGTCATCCATCACTGGAGGCAACTCTGTGCCCCTCTTCTCTCCCTCCTCCCTCTTCTGACAACTCCTTCCCACTGCAGAGGAAACAGCTGTGGCCCCTGGGGCAGTGGACAGGTGCTGTTGCAGAGGCCGGACAAAAGGTCAGGATTTGGAAAGATAAAAGGTTTGCAGTTCAGAGGCCGCCTCCACTCCCGAGCTGGACAATACCACAGGGGTAGGACGATCCCCTCCTGTGACTGAGACACCTGTATCCTGCCAGGGTGGGGTCCTCATGGACAAATGCCACAGAAGGCTCACTTCTGAAGGGCAAAAACCTGAATCTTTCATCACTTTGCCTGGAAACATTATTCTAGGGTTTTTTACTTTCCAAGATCCTTCATCCCCAAAGTTTCCCAAACGTCTATCTCCTCCTGTTCCTTTGTCCCTGTCCCCTTTGTCCGGAGGTGGGCATGACCCACGTCATCCTCACTTACCCGGAGTCCTGGTGACTAGCCCTCTTCTTGGACTCACAGAACGTCCAAGCTGGAACAGACCCTGGGGGTCACAAGCCAATCCCCTTATTTTACAGTTGAGGAAATAAAAGCCAGGTGACAGGGTGGGTACACCCGGGCCTGGAGTCAGGAAGACTCATCTCCCTGGGTTCAAATCCAGCCTCCAACACTTACTAGCTGTGTGACCCTGGGCAAGTGACTTTACCCTGTTTGCCTCAGTTTCCTTGTCTGCAAAATTAGCTGGAGAAGGAAAGGACAAACCACTGGAGTATCTTGTCAAGAAAACCTGGAACGAGGCCAGGAAGTCAGACACAACTGCAAACACAGCCTCAGCTACCACCACCACAAAAGGCGGCAAAGAGCTTTGGCCAAGGTGCCCATCCCTGAGCCACAGAGCCTGCAGCTGCAGCGGCAGCAGGAGCAGCAGCAATAGTGGTAATAATAGTAGTGGCTGTTTCCTTGTCTGCCAAAAGGCCCCAGGCTGTAGGGTTGTTGCTATGTGAGGCACCTGAAAGCTGGTAGAGGCTTTGGGCTTTATGACCCCTCCTATTATACATCAGAGAAGCCGGGAGGAAGGGGTGGAGGGCTGGCCTTGCTGGGTTCCTCATTGGCTTAACTCTCTTCATCCCCAGGGACCTGCACAGGGCTTCTAGCTTCCACACTGCTCTAAGGGTGTAGACTTTCCCTGAAAGGAAAATGAGTTTGGGCTTGCTGTCTGGGACTTGGTTCTACACTGTTGTTGGAATAACTCAGATATAGTGAAGAGGTGGGCTTGGCCCCTGGGCCTCAAGGTGAGTGTGTCTGCCTCACCTCTCCTGGAACCAGGCTCCCCTCCCTCACTGGCTGACCCTCTTTTCCTCAAAAGGCTGATTCCCAATCCCCCTTATTTCTTCAGAAGGCTCAGGTTGAGAAGCCCCTGTGTCTGGGCACTCCTGTGCCCTTCTCCTGGGCCATGTTGTTGAGAGCTAAGTCTCTGCAGTTATAGAACTCTGGCTGTGCTGCCACTGTCTGGGCCTACCCCATCTTTCTGTGGTTTCCCCCTCTGGGGCTGGTGGGGGCTGCAGTGAGGACAGCTGGTTCTTGGGGACTGCACCCAGGCTTTCCTGGCCATGACAGAAGTCTGCTCTCTCTGCTCTTCTGGAGCTCTTCAGCTGCATATGAAAACTTGGGAATCAGCTCCCTTTTGTACAGGCCCAGTATGAAAAGGTGGCCAAAGGCCGCAGCCTGAGCTAGTGAAATCCTCCCATATGCTGGCACTTAACCACTCATCTCAGTGAGGGGCAAATCAGCTGGCAAGTGGCTAGGCTCAGGAGATGACCTCAATTCACTCTAAGAGGCTCCCCAGGACCTGTCCACATCCTCCTTAGGTCAGTGTTCAAGACCCCAAACAATAGTCCAGTCTCCTTGACCTCGACCAGAGGATCAGTTACCACCCGGTCCACTCTCTGCATTGCTGGTTTCCAATCTTTATATTGAGATTCCTTCTCACACCACTTTTCCCAAAAATCTTGTTATTCCTGGTTCTCCGTTAGCAGAGGGATGGCACCGCCCATCTGTGGCATGGATGGTGGCAGATTGCACCTTAGCTGAGATTTGATGAGAACTCAGATCTGAGCTCATTTGTGCATGCTGGAGCAAATATTCCATGTGTCATTTGGAGACTTCCTTTGGTTGACTTTGATTTGAACTTTGTTTTCATTAGAAGACAGGGATGTATTTATGTGGGGGTTGCACTAAGAAATCTCCAACAATTTGGGTCATGGCTTTATGCCCCTCCACCCTTCCCCTGTCCTCAAGAGGGACTCCATCCCCCTTAGACAACTGCCTCACACCAGCCACCCAGAGCACACTGAGAAGGTGATGACAGGAATGGAAAGGGATCTGGAAGCCATCTTATATGAAGAAGAGTAAAAGGAATTGGGAAGAGAAAAGACAGGAGTAAGACCTGGCAGCTTGGACCATGTGCAGGAAACACGTCTTGGACATCTTTTCAGGACATTCCTTTAACACCTAGCACAGTGCTTTGCATGTAATGGGTTATTCAATAAACATATGCTAAATGAATGAATCCCCATTTTATAGGTGAGGAAACTGAGATCCAGAGAAATGATCTAACTTCACCAAGATCACATATGCGATTAGTAGCAGACACTCCCATTAAAGAGCTCAGTTTCCTCACAGGACAAGGCTGAGATCAATGAGTATGGAAGAGGAGGGGGGAAGGGACTGAGTATTTATATAGTGCTTATTACATGCCAGGCACTGTGCTAAGTGCTTTTTACAAATATCTCATTTGATCCTTACAACAACCCTTTGAGGTATGATCCCCATTTTACAGTCCAGGAAACTGAGGCAAATAGATATTACAGAGTCACACAGCTAGTACCTATCTGAGGTGGGATTTGAACTTAGGACTTCCCAACCCCAGGCACATTGCTCTATCCACTGTGCCTGCAGCCTGTAGGTTCAGCTCCACACAGGGGGCAGGCCAGCCTTGGTCCTGCTCTAGCAGAGGGGTCAGAAAGGAGGTGGAGGAATTGTGTCACCGAGTGGGAGGCTGGCCTCTGGGCAGCCTCCCAACTCTGAGGCTCCACAGACCCAGCAAGCCTCGGGAGGACAGTCCATTTTGTCCACAGACCATTATTAAGTTCCCAATATGGGATGCTCCTGGAGGGTGAGGCTGCCGTCTCCTCCCCTTCCCCTGATCCCTGTTCTGTCTGCATGCCTCCATGCAGGGGCTCAGTAACACACGTGCCACTGCATGGGCTGGCCCAAGACAGGGATGGGACGGTGGGTGGAGAGGCCTGGCCTGAAAGGCAGGAGGCCCAGGCTGGAGGCACCTTGGACAGGTCTCTGGCTGGGCAGATGCTGCTGCCATGGAAGGAGGCAGAGAAATCTCGGCATCTCCCAGCAACGGTGCAGACTCGCCTGAGCAAAGGCTGCCTTCTGCTGCCTCTCCTGGCAGGAGGGGCCAGAAGCAAGGGTGACCTCAGCCTCTAGGCTCTCTCCCTTTTGGCCACCAGGGGCTGCAGGCTGTGTGGATCTGTGTGCTCGTGCTGCCCCCTGCTGGACGAGATGCGGCCTGCGCCTCCCCTCCAGCCTGGGCTCCAAGGGACTCCAAACTGTGGGCCCAGAAGTGAGAGGGATCTTGCAGCTCACGGAGTCGGAACTCCCTCTTTTTTCAGAGGAGGAAACTGAGGCCTAGATGAATTGTGCAGTGCAAAGAGGGCCTGGGGCAAGTCCCAGCCCTGCTATAGATTAGCTAGGAGACCCTGGGGCAGTCACTCCACCTTTCAGGGCCTCAGTTTCCCCCTTCCAAAGCCAAGCAGCAATTAGACTTGGTCTCTACACAAGCTCTCTGCAATTTGTTCAAGGCCTCCTATTTACAAAGGAGAGAATTGTGGAGCTAGGGCAGGACCCAGGTCTTCTGATTTCCACTACTGTCCCCTGAAGGGGGTGTACCTCTTCTCTCCTGAGGCTGGGCAGGGTAGGACAGGACAGGGCAGGACAGGGCTGGGCAGGGCAGGGCTGGGCTAAGTGGGGCTGGAGGAAAGACTGAGAACTGATGTCCAGTTCCTAGAGAGAAGCTTTGGGAGGCTCTTGCCGCTGGGTCACGTGCCAAAAGGCTGACTGCAGGAGCAGTCCCAGAGACCACCTGTGTGAGGCCGCATCTTGGAGGCCCTGGATGAAGAAAGGAAGGCCCAAAGGGTGAGTGAGGAGTATAGCCAAAACACCAATTGGGCTCTTGGCATCTGAGCTGGGCACTCTTTCCACTTTAGAGGAAGCAGGGATCTGGCTGCCAAGTGCCAGAAGCCCCCGCCTCTTTCTTTCTAACCAGGTCAGACCCCAGGACGATGTCCAGACATGCCCACAGCTATTGCTTCTTGGGCCCAGGAAAGGAGCCAAGTAGAGCTCTCCTGGGAGGCTTCAGGATGCTCCCCCTGTTTGTGCCCATCCACAAGAGGATCCTGCCTTGAGAACCACGAAGATACAGCTTGGAGGGCAGCCTGGGGTTGGGAGCTCCTGGGCAATACAAGGAAGGGAGAAGGTCTTAATTATCAGGGTCTGAGGACCACGATCAACATTGAGGTCTCCTTTTAAATTAACTGGGTCCAAGACTAAGCAGAGGCTGTGTCCTCTGCCCAGCTGAGGTCAATCATGGCAGGCTTCGCGTGGGAGCGACGTGTCCAGGTCGTCTGCAACCTTGGCGGCGGTGTGACTGCTCAGCAGGATGGAGAAGAGCCTCTCCCCGACACACCAAAACCCATCTGTAGCTTCTGGTTAACTCGATAGAGTCAACCCACAGGCTGGTCGAGCCGCCCACCTTCTCCCTGCTTTTGTCACAGTTTTAGGGAGTTAATCTCTTGATGAGCAAGTTCACTAGGGGCCATGGTGGGCCCTCCCTAAACACTGCAGGCACCCTGACCTGCAATCAGCTCAAGCAGAAATGACAAGCAGCTTGCAGAACAGACAGTGAGCCCAAAACACACACAGAAGGAATCATCAGAATTACAATAGGGTAATGACATCCAGCAGCTTTTAGGAAGTCAAGTCCAGGGGCAGCTGGGTGGCGCAGTGGATAGAGCACCGGCCCTGAAGTCAGGGGGACCTGAGTCCACATGCGGCCTCAGATCAAACACTTGACATGTATTAGCTGTGTGACCCTGGGCAAGTCACTTAACCCCAATTGCCTTAAAAAAAAAAAGTCAAGTCTTTTGGCGTTATCTGGTGAGCACTTCCAGCCAAAGCAGGCTAGTGGTGCCAGGCAGCTTGGAGGGACTGTCTAGGTGATGCTGCAAAGGCCAGCTAGTGATGAGTCAGTATAGTTTAGTGAAAGGTGACCAAATCTGGTCAGATTGGCCTTTCAGCAATTAGCTCACAGGGCAAAAACCCGTTCAGACCTTCTGGCTCTCATCCTGTTAACAACAGAGCTATAAGAACACCAAATTAGGAGCCTGTGATTTACCTGAAACTTCTGAGAATTTCCATTTTTACATGGCACTTGCTCTTTCTATCTTTGCCCAAACCCTGTGTCTGATATTAACAAAGGCATCAGTAGGCTGAAGGGAAAATCTTAGAAAGATCCATGAGGGCGTGACCTGGAAGACGGGCCCTTCTGTCCCTTAATATTATCAGACAGAGATGTCAAAATACAAAAAAGAGGCTTTACAAATTTCTTTATAACTATTAATGCAATTCTATAAATAAAATCCTTAATCCAATTTTAAGGTTTATTACTAAAACATGCTCAAAGCCTGTATTTCCCATCAGAAACACTTGAAAGTCAATTGTTTATATGTGTATCCCAGTCCTTAGATTCTGAGTCTAATCTTGTTGCTTTCTCAAAGTTTACTACTCCATTAAAAAAAAAAGTTCACACCTTTATCCTCTCCTTCTCTGATGAGGAAGTATATAGTATGGTCGCATCATCTTGAAAGAATGAGATACTTCAAGCCCCTAGTCTTACGTGTGTTGCTGCTGTTCAGCTGTGCCCAGATTGTCATGACCCCACTCAGGGTTTTCTTGGCAAAGAGACTGGAGTGGTTTTGGTTTTTCCTTCTTCAGTTCATTTGACAGATGAGGAAACTGAGGCAAACAGGGTGAAGGGACTTGCCCAAAGTCACACAGCTAGTAAGTGTCCAAGGCTGGATTTGAACTCAGGAAGACGTCTTCCTGACTCCGCCCCGTGCTCTATGCACTATCATGCCAGCTGGCTGTGCCTATCTTACACATAAACATGTAACTACTAGCAAGGGCTCACCAAGCCTAAGAACTCACTTGTTATTGCTGGCAGTCCTCCAGCGATGTCACGGGGTGATGTCTTGTCTTGCTGTGAACTGGATGTAAGTGAGGCAGAGCTGCACCAGGTCATCAGCCTCACTCTCTCTTCCCGAATCCTCAGAGTCCGGTGGCAGGACAAAAGTCAGGGTGACCAGTGATGGCTTGGGATGCAGCGGATGACCTCGGCGTCTTCCATGTCTAAGCCAACTCTAAGCGCTGCACGGCGCCTGCTTCAGCCCCCTTCATGGCTGCTGGCACAACTGTTCTCATCCACTCATTCTCCTGGGGGAATGCTAATTCACCAGTGGCTTTGAGGCCTGTGCAAGGTTGTCCCCTCAACTTTTCCCAGGCACAGAATCCATCCGTAACAGCTCTAGGGCCACATTCCCTTTTGTCTAACACAGGGCATTTCCTCTGAATGAGGGGCTATTGGTTTAATGACAATTCAGACAATCATACCTGAAATCAAAACTCAGAATAATAGCAAATTACAGTCCCAAGAGATTTTACCTCAAATAGAAAAATTTCCCTAGGCTATTTTTCTTATGTTGAAATAACAGTTATTGATGAACAGATATCCTTCATTTATAAATGAAGAATACTCACATTCTGGAGTTTCACACATACAGTCAATACATGATAGCGACCTGAAAACCCCAGGAAAATGCTGACTAAGTCAGCCTCCAACCTGTCCTGCCTAATGAGCCCCAAGGCAAACGTGACATCTTCGAGTCCAACGCCTGCCATTTCTAACTTGGCTCAAAGATGTAATTTCAGTACATACTATTTACTAAGAGGCACAATTTCATCATTTTCATAGGTGACCACCAAACAGTCTGTCAGGTCAAACTCACTCTCTACTAGAAACAAATTGGTAAGTTTGCCCCACTGGCCGGAGGGCTGCTAGTTTCTCCAACTCCATTCCAAACAGTTCTCACTTAATGTAAATTTGCATTGCCCAAATTCACCTTTAAGTAAAGGATTCTGAAAGAAATCTGCATTCCAAAGACCCACCTATGCTAACTTTTCCATGCAGTGCTGTGCTCTCTCTGCTCAAGTCCCTAGGGCTTGGTCCCCAACAACCCACACCCTCCCCAGACCAACCCCTCCAAGTGAAAGCAGATTGATGCTTAGAGAGATCACCACCCCTGCTGCCAGCGAGAACTTTGCCCCACTCTGCCCACCCACCCGCAACCCTCATCTGTCCACACTCAGTACTGTGAGTCTGTTCCTGGCATCTGTGTGTCTGCTCCCCGACCCCCTGCTCGTTCTTTCTCTTAGGTCTGGCCAGGCCCCATGACTGGCCTCTGCCCTGCTCTTGATTCTGTCCCCAGGCCCCAGGTGTCCTTGAACCATGTGCTGGCTACCTCCCCTCCAGGGCCCCCTTCCTGCTTTCCTCCTTTTCCCCCTGTCTTCCCCATGCCCAAGGGTTCCAATTTGCATTATGTAAAAATCACTTTCCCTAGAGGTCTATGGGACAATCCACTTACTTAAAGAGAGAACTGTCTGTATGCTGGATTTCACATGTTGTCATCAGGGCTAATCAGATCTCATGGCCTTGCCAGAATAGAGAGTCCTAAAAACTTCACAGATGAAGAGGAGGTTGTTGCTACTTCCCTTCCAGTGTCATCATTATTACTCATTTTAAAGAAAAATAGGCCCAATTAAATACAGAACACTTTTCACACATTGGGATGACATCCTTTTCCAGCTCAATTCATAATTTAACAGTACCCAGATTAGAAGAGAAGTTACTTTTCTAACGATACAGTTGTATCCTCTTGGATATATGTATATATATCCAAGCATGGATGGAGCCCAAGCCCAGGCTGAGGCCAAACACGGCCTTTCCACCTGGCCTTGTGGCAGCAGGTAAGCATGCCCAGCTTCCGTTTACCCCTCTGTATGGTGTGGGAGGGGTGGGAGGGGGCTGGGGGCAGCCATCCTGGGCCTTAGTTTACCCTTCTGTGCAGTGTGGGAGGGTGGCTATGATTGTGGGAAAGGTCTTCATATATATATATATATATATATATATATATATATGCAATGTTTCTTATACAATGGTTTCCCAAAATTCACAATGTAAGAAAAACTAGGAGTCTATTGACAATAGAAACAATATCATGGATTGTAAAAAAAAATAACAAAACTTCTTGCCACTCAAATATTATCAATTCATTTGAGTGCATTTCTGAATTCCTTTCTACATCTATGAATTTTGACATTCTATACCAAACACGTTAGAGAGTAATGAGACCTAATGTAATAATCAGTAACATTTATGTGGTGTTCACCACGTGCCAGGCTTATACTAAGCATTTTACAATAATATGTCATTTGACCCTCACTACAACCCTGGCAGGTAGGCGCTATCACTATCCCTCTTTACAGATGAGGAGCGTGAGGCAAACAGGTGAAGTAACTTGCTTAAGGTCACACAGCTAACAAACTTCTGAGACCAGATTAGAACTCAGGTTTCCATGACACGTGCAGTTTAAAACGAGACCACAATATGATTTAGTTTAGGGACAGACTCTAACCGGCCAGACCTGGATTTATGATCACTCATGGTAACCCTCCACATCCGCACTTTCCCAAGGGCCATTCACTGCCGCCGCCTCAGACTTTAGAGTCCATTGCTGTTAGCTAGCTCCCTGCGAAGACTCAGGTGAGCATTTTACATTCTCATTGCCCTATTGTTGAAACTCAGGGGGCTCCAAGGATTGAGACACACCCTCCTCATGTCCTTCAAGGACAGAATTTTAGTATGCTATGCTTGAATAATTTCCTGCTGCAAATTTATTTCTATATTTTCCATATCATGAAGAATGATATTCCTTGTATCATCTTATCTCAATGAGATTAAAAACCCCATCAAAACTCTTTTTCCAAACTTTACACTCTTTACTTTTTTTTTTTTTAGGCAATTGGGGTTAAGCGACTTGCCCAGGGTCACACAGCTAGTAAGTGTCAAGTGTTTGGTCTGAGGCTGGACTTGAACTCAGGTCCTCCTGACTTCAAGGCCAGTGCTCTATCCACTGAGCCACCTAGCTGCCCCCACCCTTTACTTTCAAACCCTCCATTCACATACAGTGCAAACAGACTTCAACTTTCTACCCTTTCTCCTCTCATTGAGAATATTCACTCTCAGTATTAAAAACAAAATACAGACTGTTCTGTGTCCTCAGCCTAGCTCTGGTGCGGTGGTGACACAGGGTGGTGGTGAGGCTGGCTGGAGGTGATGGGGGTGTGAGGGTGGCAGTCCATGTGGCAGCCGGTTTTAAGGGTACTATGGTCTTTGCTTCTGAGACATCCAGATTGGCTGGATCTGGTAATAAGGGGCAGCCTTGGTTTGGAAGTTCCGCCCAACAGCCTCAGGCATCCATTTTGCCCAGTCTGTAGATCTGCAGGTCTGGTTTTTAGCATACACAACTGACAACAGTCAAAGGTCTCACATTTATCTGGCTGAAGGCCTTTCCCACAAGTCCTTGCTGAGCTTCCTTGCTGGAGTTCTGGACATTAACTGACAGTTTTCCCTTGACCCAAGCTTTAAGAATTTGCCTAAGCAGGAGTCTGTAGCAGGTTTAGCTTGACATGATACCAGTATCCCCTTGACCTTTCTGTTCCTTGGCAAACCAGTGTTGGGCAGGACCATCTACTCACCTCCAACCTGCCCTTTATATAAGCAGCTTCCATTTTTCTTTGTGCACAAGGGAGAATCAATTTTGGGCTCATGACGTATGCCTCTGGGAGCCCTTTTCTCCCTCCAGGGAGTTTCTCCCACCAAGTTCACTTCTGGGTATGGTATAGCCAGTAGACCTGTTACTCTGTTTCTCAGCTGGGTTGCCTCTTTGCTGGACTAAGTCAAGCAGGTCATTTAGCTTTACCAGACTCCTTACTAGGCTTGGTGGCTGACTCTGTTACTGACTGGAGCTGCTGGACAGAGCTCTGCAGGCTCTTCTGACCTTTTGAAGTTCACAGAACTGTAACCAGTTATGTCTCCAAATACTCACTCACCCATAATGAGGAAAGAATAAACCTACGAGACAGAGTTGTGTGTTCATAACCATATGGCAGCCAAGTGAGGAGATAAGGCTCACTGACTGGAGGTTCTCTGTTCTTTCTCTCCTGCCTCAGAAAGCTTCCAGGAAAGAGAGTGAGATGCTCCATTCAAACTGTTTTGTATGAAAACTCAGTTTTCCCTTAGTGGCCAATTAAGAGGCTTTTGGTCATAGCAAACTAACAGGAAACATGGAGTATACTGACACTGCCTTGAAAGGGGGGAGCTGGGGAGGGAGAAGAGCTCCTTCCCTTCACACATAACTGGAAGGAGTCTTACCAAGCCTCCACTGGAACCAAAGGGGGTACGCTCTAAGGAAGCGGCCCTCCTCACACTTCCAGATACACTTGTCTTTCCATTGAAATGGAGATTTCTTGTGGGTAGGGATTGTGTCTTTACCCTAGCAATCTTTAAACTCAGCACCTCGCCTGTCACGGAGTTGATGCTTAATAAAGACTGGTTGACTGACTGGTAAAATGTAGTCAGTTTCATTCTCTGTGACACCGTTTGATGGCATGACTTGATGTTCACCACATCTCATGCTTTTCGATCCCTTTTTTGAAGGATGAGTTTGTGGCATCGAAATACATGAGGCTTCTGCGTCATCTGCAAGTCTTTGGCTTCTCACCTGGGCTTTCCCACACATTTCTCCCTTTTGCACCTTTTCCCACTTTTGTGGTGAAGTCACCCAGGGTCACAGGGACTGAGGAGGTGATTTGAACTCTTCCTAGAATTTCTTCCCTACTTTGTCTTTAGTAACTGATGTTGGAGCAAAAACTGTGATTATTTTTATGGCATCTTTTTGCAAATGCCTATCATGAAATATTCATGATGAATCCTGCAATACCGATCACCAAAATGTCCTGTGAAATAATACTTTTTCCTCCAGGGGACATGTGTGTGAGAAATGCTAACAGTTTGGTTCCCATAGAATTGATAAGAAAACAGGACAGGGGGAGATAAGGTTATTGATTAATTGGTTTATTGGTTTATTGGTTTATTGATTTACTGGTTTACACAAATATGTAAACAAGATGAGGGGGAGATTGGTTTTCACAGACTCTATAGAAACAACAGATATTGCATTGCAAACATAGATGTTAAATGGGACGGCAGGAATGTTGGGACAATTTGGGGGTTAAAGTCAAGTGATCCTATAAAACCGCTTACTCTGCTCCTGTATAGGTGTGTGATTCCAATGAGGGAACACACCCAATTCTCACAAGAATTGCTAACAAAAGTATCTCTTTCACTCCACAACTATGATTTCTTTGTGACCCAGATAACTCTTGTGCGGGGAATTCACCAACCCCAGTCTCAGGCTGAATTCTGAATTGAGTCTAGCATTTCTATAACATGTGGAACAGAATGTGAAGAAGGAAGCCATTCAGCTCTTGCAGCCATGTGTTCACTTCTTGGTCTTTGGACAAGGATCTCACATTTAAAGGACCAAATGGCAGGCTAATGTTTGCTGTAATTCTTGGCTCCCTCGGCTAAGCCCCTTTCCCACCAGTCATTACAGAAGTGGAAAGGGACTGCAAGGGTCTGAGAGCCATGTAAAAATTCTGATGCACGTATAGTTGTGACCAAACGTTTCATCAGCAGGTCCACTGGTCCATGTGCTTCTCTGAGATTGGCCAGACTGGTCCTTGGAGAACAGATCTGGGCTGCTCCAGGGCATATCCTCCTGGAAGACTTGGAATTTTGGTAGAAGCTGCCAGAGGTTGGGCTTCATGGTCAGAGTCTTTAGTCACCTCCATGTTATGAAGAATCATCAGGAAAGCCAAGATGGCGGAGTAAAAAGGTAGTCGCTCTCACTCTCCCCTATCAACCTCTGAAAACCCAGAAAATATTACCCCAGAAAAAAACCCTGGAACACTGAACTAGAAGAAAGATGGGAGCAGCGGAGCGGGAGCCCCGCACAAACCAGTGCCTCAGCAAAAAAAAGGGAGGCAGAACTACAAGGGGCCCCAGGCAGATAAATACCCTTCAGCATTCATCTGAAAGGAGCTGAAGAAAGCAACCTAGAGTCTTCCTAAAGTCCCAGCCTTGCTGATTCCAACCCAACACCAGGTGAGCTGTCAGAGCCCTGCAGCCTCCAATTGTGAAGAAATCCTGAAGCCCAGGTGGTAGAGCAGGCAAACACCAACACCTGGACCTCCGAGTGCCTCAGTGAGGGGGGGAACCGTGGAAACCAGCTCAGAAAACCACCAGGTGCCTCGCACTCTACCCAAAGGAATCTCCCAGTGCATTAGCAGAAAAGGGAGACAACACTGCAGGGGCCCCAGGCAGATAAACACCCTGCAGCACCCATCTAAAAGGAGCTGAAGAAAGCTAAAGGAAAGGAAAAGCAGGCAACCTAGAATTGCCTGAAAGTTCCAGCCTTGCTGATTCCAGCCCAACACGAGGTAAGCTGCCAGAAACCTACAGCCTCCAATTGCCAGCATAAGAGGCCCCAGCACACAAAGCCAGTGACCAAGACCTAGGCTCCCAACACAAGAAGCTTGGGTCAGTGCCCTCTGTTCCCCAGCAGGAGAGCTCAATCTCTTTAAAGGCCAGGGAATAAAGAAACACCATGAGTAAAAAGAAACGTACCATAGATTCATATTATGAGAAGAGTGAAGATCAAGACAGAAATTCTGAAGAGGACAACATTGTCAACAAACCCACATCTGCAACAACAAAAGGGAATATGAACTGGTCTGAAGCCCAAAAAGCCTTCTTAGAAGAGCTCAAGAAGGATTTTAATAGTCAAATGAGAGAGGTAGAAGAGTCCTTCAAAAATACAATTGGCCAATTGGAAAAAAAATACACTGAAGAAAACAAGTCCCTAAAAAACACAATTGGCCAATTGAAGAAGGAAGTACAAAAACTAACAGAAGAAAACAATCTGTTAAAAACTAGAATTGGACAAATGGAAACTAATGTCTCTATGAGAGAGCAAGAATCAGTCAAACAGAAACAAAAAAAAAAAAAAAAATAGATGAAAACATAAAATACCTCATCGGTAAAACAACCGACCTGGAAAATCGATTCAGGAGAGACAATTTAAAAATTATTGGACTACCTGAAAATCATGATGAAAAAAAGAGCCTGGACAGTATCTTTCAGGAAATCATAAAGGAAAACTGCCCGAAGTCCTAGAACCAGAAGGGAAAATAACCATAGAAAGAATACCGATCACCACCTGAAAGAGATCCCAAATTGACAATGCCAAGAAATATAATAGCAAAATTCCAAAATTACCAGATGAAAGAGAAGGTGCTGCAAGCAGCCAGAAAGAAACAATTTAAATATCATGGAACCACAGTCAGGATTACACAGGACCTTGCAGCTTCTACATTAAAAGACCACAGGGCATGGAACATGATATTCCGTAAGGCAAAGGAGCTTGGAATGCAGCCAAGGATCAATTACCCAGCAAAAATGAGCATCATTTTTCAAGGGAGGAGATGGATATTCAATGAAGTAGAAGACGTCCAAACTTTTCTGATAAAAAGACCAGAGCTCAACAAAAAATTTGATCTTCAAGTACAGGACTCAAGAAGGACATAAAAAGGTAAATGGGACAGAAAGATACAATATGTTGTTAATAAGGGGGGCTGTTTAAACCCCTACAAGGGAATATGACACTTGCAACCCTTGAGAACTGTATTGTTATTACACCATGTTAAAGGAGTATACATAAAGAGGGTGGATATTAGTTGACTTTGATGTAATGATAAAAAAAAATCTAATCAAGTGGGTTAAATGGATCCAAATAAGTGGATCAATCTGATCTTAGAAAATGTACTGAGAAAGGAGGAGGCAGACAAGGGTAAATTACATTACAGGAAAAGACACAAAATCCTATTACAGCAGAGGGAAAGAAGGGAGGGTGAGCATTGTTTGAACCTTACTCTCATCAGATTTGGCTCAAGAAGGGCATAACATAATCAGTTAGGTATAGAAATCTAACTTGCCCTATAGGCAGTAGGAGGGAAAAGGGGAAAGAAAAGGGAGGGGGAAAGGGGGGGGGAAGGGAAGAAGCAGTAAGAGTAAAGGGGAAGAAAAGGGAAAGGGATAATAAAAGGGAGGAGGGACTGAAGGAGGCAGTGGTCAAAAGCAAAACACTAGTGAAGGGGAGGAAAAAGGAGAAAGAAAAGCATAAATGGGGGGAAAAAGGATGGAGAAAAAGACACAGATAGTAATCATAACTGTGAATGTGAATGGGATGAACTCTCCCATAAAATGGAAATGGATTGCAGAATGGATTAAAAACCATAATCCTACAATATGTTGTTTACAGGAAACACATTTGAAAAAGAGTGACACATACAGGGTAAAGGTAAAAGGCTGGAGCAGAATATATTATGCTCAGCTGAAGTAAAAAAAGGGGGAGCAATCCTGATCTCAGACAAAGCAAAAGCAAAAATAGATCTAATCAAAAGAGATAAGGAAGGAAACTACATCCTGCTAAAAGGCACCATAGACAATGAAGTAATATCATTACTAAACATATATGCACCAAATGGTATAGCATCCAAATTCTTAGAGGAGAAGTTCAGGGAGTTACAGGAAGAAATAGACAGCAAAACTATACTAGTGGGGGACCTGAACCTCCCCCTCTCACTAGATAAATCTAACCACAAAATAAACAAGAAAGAAGTTAAGGAGGTGAATAGAACATTAGAAAAGTTAGGTATGATAGACCTCTGGAGAAAACTGAATGGGGATAGAAAGGAATATACTTTTTTCTCAGCAGTACATGGCACATACACAAAAATTGACCATGTACTAGGGCATAAAAACCTCACAATCCAATGCAGAAAGGCAGAAATATTAAATGCATCCTTTTCAGATCATGATGCAATAAAAATTATATGTAATAAAGGGCCATGGAAAGATAGACTAAAAAATAATTGGAAACTAAATAATCTAATCCTAAAAAATGATTGGGTCAAACAACAAATCATAGAAACAATCAATAATTTCATTCAAGAGAATGACAATAATGAGACAACATACCAAAACTTATGGGATGCAGTGAAAGCAGTTCTTAGGGGAAGTTTTATATCTCTAAATGCTTACATAAATAAAATAGAAAAAGAGGAGATTAATGAATTGGGCATACAACTAAAAAAACTAGAAAAAGAACAAATTAAAAATCCTCAACTAAACACCAAATTAGAAATATTGAAAACCAAAGGAAAAATTAATAAAATTGAAATTAAGAAAACTATTGAACTAATAAATAAAACTAAGAGCTGGTTTTATGAAAAAACAATAAAATAGATAAACCTTTGGTTAATTTAATTAAAAAAAAAGAAAGAAGAAAACCAAATTACTAGTATCAAGAATGAAAAGGGTGAAGCTACCACCAAGGAAGAGGAAATTAAAACAATAATTAGGAATTATTTTGCCCAACTATATGCCAACAAATTTGACAATCTTAGTGAAATGGATACATATTTACAAAAATATAAATTGCCCAGATTAACAGAAGAGGAAGTAAAATACTTAAATAACCCCATCTCAGAAAAAGAAATTGAACAAGCCATTGATGAACTCCCTAGGAAAAAATCTCCAGGGCCAGATGGATTTACATGCGAATTCTATCAAACATTTAAAGAACAATTAATTCCAATACTATATAGACTATTTGGGAAAATAGGTGAAGAAGGAGTCTTACCAAATTCTTTTTATGATACAAATATGGTGTTGATACCTAAACCAGGAAGAGTCAAAATAGAGAAAGAAAATTATAGACCAATTTCTCTAATGAATATAGATGCAAAAATTTTAAACAAAATACTAGCAAATAGATTGCAGCAACTTATCACAAGAATAATACACTATGACCAGGTAGGATTTATACCAGGAATGCAGGGTTGGTTCAATATTAGGAAAACTATCAGCATCATTGAGCATATCAACACACAAAACCAACAGAAACCACATGATCATCTCAATAGATGCAGAAAAAGCTTTTGATAAAATACAACACCCATTCCTATTAAAAACACTAGAAAGCATAGGTATAAATGGAGTCTTCCTTAAAATAATAAATAGCATCTATCTAAAACCTTCAGCAAGCATTATATGTAATGGGGACAGGCTAGAAGCATTTCCAATAAGATCGGGGGTGAAACAAGGATGTCCATTATCACCACTGTTATTCAATATTGTACTGGAAACCTTAGCTTTAGCAATAAGAGAAGAAAAAGAAATTGAAGGCATTAGAATAGGCAAAGAAGAAACAAAGCTATCACTCTTTGCAGATGACATGATGATATACTTAGAGAATCCTAGAAAAAAACTACTTGAAATAATAAACAACTTTAGCAAAGTTGCAGGCTATAAAATAAACCCACATAAATCATCAGCATTTCTATATATTACCAACAAAGCCCAACAGCAAGAGATAGAAAGAGAAATCCCATTTAAACTTACTGTAGATATTACAAAACCCAGGAACTCTATGAACACAATTACAAAACACTTTTCACACAAATAAAATCAGATCTAAATAATTGGAAAAACATCAGTTGCTCATGGGTAGGCCAAGCTAACATAATAAAAATGAGAATTCTACCTAAGCTAATTTACTTATTCAGTGCCATACCAATCTAACTACCAAGAAAATATGTTTTAGAATTAGAAAAAATAATAACATTCATTTGGAAAAACAAAAAGTCCAGAATACCAAAGGAACTAATGAAAAGAAATGCAGGGGAAGGTGGCCTAGCAATTCCAGATCTTAAATTGTATTATAAAGCAGCAATCATCAAAACTGCTTGGTACTGGCTAAGAAATAGGGAGATGGATCAGTGGAATAGGTTAAATATGCAAGACACAGTAATCAATGACTATAGTAATCTATTATTTGATAAACCCAAAGACCCCAGCTTCTGGGATAAGAACCCACTCTTTGAAAAACACTGCTGGGAAAACTGGAAAAGACTATGGCAGAAACTAGGCATACACCCAAATCTCACACCATATACCAAAATAAAGTCAAAAGGGGTTCATGACTTAGATATAAAGGCTGATACCATAAGTAAACTGGGAGAACAAGGAATAGTTTACCTATCAGATCTATGGAGAACAGAAGAATTCATGACCAAACAGGAGATAGAGAACATTATGAAAAGCAAAATGGATTATTTTGATTACATTAAATTGAAAAGTTTTTGCACAAACAAAGCCAATGCAACTAAGATTAGAAGGAAGGTAGAAAATTGGGAAAGAATTTTTACAACCAGTCTCTCTGATAAAGGCCTCATTTCTAAAATATATAGAGAATTAAGACAAATTTATAAGAACAAGCCATTCCCCAATTGATAAATGGTCAAAGGATATGAACAGACAGTTCTCAGATGAAGAAATTAAAGCCATCTATAGTCATATGAAAAAATGCTCTAAATCATTATTGATTAGAGAAATGCAAATCAAAACAACTCTGAGGTACCACATCACACCTATCAGATTGGCCAACATGACAAAACAGGAAAATGATAAATGTTGGAGAAGATGTGGGAAAATTGGAACACTAATACATTGTTGGTGGAGTTGTGAAATGATCCAACCATTTTGGAGAACAATTTGGAACTATGCCCAACGGGGTATAAAAATGTGCATACCCTTTGACCCAGCAATAGCACTTCTAGGGCTATATCCCAAAGAGATCAAACAAATGGGAAAAGGACCCACATGTACAAAAATATTCATAGCAGCTCTTTTTGTGGTGGCAAAGAATTGGAAATTGAGAGGATGCCCATCAACTGGGGAATGGCTGAGCAAGTTGTGGTATATGAATGTAATGGAATACTATTGTGCTATAAGAAATGATGAACAGGTTGACTTCAGAAAAACCTAGAAAGACTTGTATGGTCTGATGCTGAGTGAAATGAGCAGAACCAAGAGAACTTTGTACACAATAACAGCCACATTTGTGCGATGACTAATATTGATAAACTTAACCCTTCTCAGGAATACAAGGATCTAAGACATCCCAGAGGCCTCGTGATGGAAAATGCTATCCACATCCAAAGAAAGAGCTATGGAAGTTGAATTGCTATCATTTTTTTTCCACTTCTGTTGAGTTTTGGTTCCTTTTTCTAGTGGTTCCTCCTATTGTTTTTAATTTTTACTTACAACTTCACTAATGTGAAAATATGTTTAAAAGGAATGTAAATGTATAGCCCATATGAGATTGTGGGCCGTCTTGGGGAGGGTGGTGGGGAGGAAGGGGGAGAAAATTTTTAAATTCAAAAGCATATGGAAGTGATTGTTGATAAATCAAAATAAGTTAATACAATTTTTAAAAAAAATCATCAGAGTGGGACTTTGGTGGATGTAAAGTACAAACTGGCCCTTACAAAGATCACATGGGCTTTTCGGGCAGCATCATCAGGCTGGCAACTTGTAGTGAGCTTGCTGTCCACTGTCCACTTAGACACCCCCCCCATCTTTTTCTTTTCTCTCTTTTCTTTTAGGCAATTGGGGTTAAGTGACTTGCCCAGGGTCACACAGCTAGAAAGTGTCAAGTGTTTAGTCTGAGGCTGGATTTGAACTCAGGTCTTCCTGACTTCAAGGCCAGTGCTCTATCTACTATGAAACCTGGCTGCCCCCACCCAGATCTTTTTCTAGGTGAATTGTGCAGCTAGCCAGCCAGGTGGTAGAGTTTATTCGCTTAACCCAAATGCAGAATCCCACCTCCAAGCCTTACTAGTGTCACACGAGTTTCCATTTTCTCAGATGTAACATGGGGATAATACTGATAACTATGTCACAGGTGGAGTACCATTTGGGGACACCTTCAAACAAGGCTGAGTGAAGAGGGTAGATAGCTGAGCTCACTCAGAGACCTGGGGGATTTCTCTGAGCCTCGGAGCAGCGGAATGGTAAGAGGGACGGTCCAGGCTATCAGATGGAACCCTATCCTTTCACAGATTTGGAAACCGAGGCCTGAGAGGTGGAGTCACTCGCCCAAGGTCTCTCGGACCTCAGAGGTCTGCTGGTCCAGCCTGCCCTCCTCCCCGCCCCCGCCCATTTTACAGACGAGGCCACTGAGGCTCAGAGAAGTTGGGTGACCCGCCCCAGATCACAGCGGTAGCCCAGGGCTCTGGAGAGCTGGGGAAGGAGGCTGCCTGCCCTTCTTTCTGGGGCTCCGCTCCGCCTCCTCCGGCCCCGCCCGGGCAGGCGTCAGTTTCTCGCCCACATCTTTTCAGCCCAGCCGGCTCGCACCTGCGCCCTGGGATAGAGGGTTGGTCTAAGTTGGTGGCGGCAATCCCGGAGGGTTCAGGGGCGGGGCTTCGCCGAGCGCAAGCGCTCACCCTCCCTCCTCCCGGCTTCCCTGGGGCAGGGGCAGCGGCTCTGGCGCAGGCGCAGGCGGAGCGCGGCGCGGCGGGGCGGGGCGGGTCCACTGCACCGATTTCATCAGCCGGGCCGAGCCGCGCATGCTTACGCGCCTGCGCTCTGCCCCCTCTCCGCGCCCCCTCCGCCCCCTCGGGTCCATGCACCCGCGCCGCGCGTTGCTTCTGTTGCCGCCGGTGCTGCCGGCTCTGAGGCGAGTGCGGACTCCGGCCCCGCGCCCCCAGCCCCGCGCCGCAGGCCCTGCCCCCGCCCGTCTCTCCTCCTCCTCCTCCTCCTCGGCGGCCTTCTCGAGGGCACGGCCGCTGGGCCGCAGCATGGACGGGGCCCAGGCGGAGGCCGCGCTCGGCCCTTTCCGCCTGGCCGTGAGGCAGCAGGTAAGCGCCCCCGGCCTCAGTTTACCTCTCCGTGTGGTGGGGGAGGGGCGGCAGGGGGCTGTGGGCAGCCGACTCCGGCCTCGGTTTACTCCTCTGCGCAGTGGGGGTAGGCGGTTGTGAGCTTGGGAAGGTCCTCGTCCTCCTCGGTCTCGGGGAGCTGGACTGCACGGACCCTGAGATGCCCCCAGCCCCAGGTCCGGGAGCTCCTGATCAGTCTCTCTGATCCTCAGTTTCCCCTTCTGTCAAACCGGTGCGTGGCGTGGGACCGGATGGACCCGCGGGTCCTTTGGGCCCGCGCTTCCTTCACTCCTTCTGTGAAGTGTCTTGATTGCGTGGCCCTCAGTTACCGCCCATGTAAAGTGACACGACCCTCCCCCCGCCAGTGACCTCTGGGGCCTTGCGTGACCCGGGGCCAGATGGACCCCAGGGCCCCTCCTGCCCTCTTTGTGTTTCCTTTGCCAGAGGGGTCTCCCCTCCCCCCTCAGATCATCCCCGGTCTCTGGGCTTCCCCGAAATCCGCCCCAGGGTTCTGTGACCTTGTGGCCTCTCCGGATGACCCTCCCCCCTGCCCCGCAAATGCTTGCTCGGTCCTTCTGCCTTTCTCTGCTCGTTGGTAGAGGCAGCCGGGTGCCCTAGGCGCCCACTGTGTGTCAGGCCTGTGCTGGGCACTGGGGCTGCCAGGAAAGAGCAAACCAGGTTCTTCAGGTCAGGAGCTAGGGGGAGGGCTGGGCTCAGGACTTCCCCCTGCCCAGGCGGAGATAGCAGCCAACCCGCATTCCAGGCAGGGATGCCCAAATGGGCCAGGCTGGTCCGCAATCAGGCTGCATAAAGGTGTGTGCTAGCATGGTTCCTGGCAGTGTTGCATTTCCTTGTACACAGAAAACGGTCTGCTCCTTTCTCTAGTCTCCCTTTCCTCCCATCAGACAGACAGTCACACACACACGATTAGACATAGATGCATATGTACCTGCATGCTTCCTGCATACATGCACAAGTGCACCCTTTTTGGAATCTAATCTAGGGGTCAGGAATAAGGGGATTTTTCAATTCCCAATTGAAAGTATGAATTTGGAGGATTGAGAGAAAGAAATGTTTTTGTGCTGCAGGGGCAGAGAAGTCAGGGGTTTGTTGTGGGCGAGGCCAGGAGGGATCATGGATCTGGATTCTGTGTGGCAGCTCCTGGTGTGCCAATTATCAATAATGATTGATGAGTAATTCCTCTTCAGTGGAGAGTTGGCACACTGAGGCTGTGACTTGCTCAGAGCCATCAACAAGCATTTATTAAGTGCCTTCTGTGTGCCAGGCCATATGCTAAGCTCTGAGGATACAACGAAAGGCAAAAACAGCTTTTGGAAACAGCTTTGTATATGTAACAGGGGATAGATGAGCTGTATTGGAAATCACAGAAGGAAGACAGTAAGCTTGAGGAGGATTGAGCAAGGCTTCTTGGAGAAGAAGGGATTTTAGTTGGGACTTGAAGGAAGCCAGGGAAGTCAGCAGCATAATGCCCGGGGCTGAGTGATGGAGATGAAGATAAGGGAGGCCAGGGTTGCTATTGCAGAATACCTGGGGGTTAAAACAGAAGGAGACTGGAAAGTTAGGAAGGGGCCAGCTTTTGAAGGGCTTTAAAAACCAAACAGGATTTTATAATTGATTTTGAAGGTAATGGGGAACCACTGGAGTTTATTGAGTAGGGAAATGACACGGTCTAATCTGTGCCTTAGGAGAATCACTTTGGGTGACTAATTGGAGGATGGACTGCAGTGGGGAGAGACTAGAGGCAGGCAGGGACCCTGCCTCCTCCCCCCAGCAGCTATTGAAATGATCCAGGTTTGAAGTGATGAGGGCCCAAACTAGGGTGGGGGCACTGTCAGAGGAGAAAAGAGGGCTATTCCAGAGATGCTGTAGAGGTGAAATTGAGGAGAGATGAGAAATGTTGAAGAGTTGAAACCAACGATTGATGTTGCATAGGGGAAATTGAGGAGAGATGAGAAAAGTTACAAAGGTAAAATTGAAGGTAGATGTTACAGAGGTGAAATGATAGATGTTGCAGAGGTGAAATTGAGGAGAGATGTTGCACAGGGGAAATTGAGGAGGGATGTTGCAGAGATGAAATAGATGATATTGCAGAGGGAGATTGAGGAGGGATGAGAAAAGTTGCAAAGGTGAAACTAAAGATAGATGTTGCAGAGGTGAAATTGATGATTGATGTTGCAGAGGGAAATTGAGGAAAGATGAGAAAAGTTGCTAAGGTGAAACTAAAGATAGATGTTGCAGAGGTGAAATAGGTGATAGATGTTGCAGAGGTGAAATCCACAAGCCTTGTCAACAGCTTGGATGTGGAAGGTGGGAAGGTGAGAGAAGGGGAGTTGAGAATGATACTGGCGATAATTGTGATCCTGGTAACTGGGACAATGGTGGTGCCCTTTGAGAAGAGAGGAGGGTTTGAGGGTGGTTGTTATGAAGGGCAAACTACAACAACAATAATTTAGTTTAAGATGTCAGTGGGACATTCCTTTCAAGATGTTTAATAGGCAATTGGAGATTGGAAGAGACTTTTGGGCTGAATAAGTAGATCTGTGTGTGTGTGTGTGTGTGTGTGTGTGTGTGTGTGTGTGTGTGTGTGTGTGTGTTGTGTGTGAGAGAGAGAGAATGGTCTGGGTCCTAAACCTTCCCTCTTTCCACTGTACCAGGCTGCTTTTCTGCCCATCTTATAAAGGAACATTTTGGAATTATGGAATTATTTAAGTTTTCATGCAGCGAATGGGCTATGTGAATGGATGCCTTTTTAGAATCAGAATTGAGTAAAGGGATTCAATCCCATCACCAGTCTTGCCTTTGGAAACAGATAGGAAAATGTGTCTAGTTGGAAGTGGATGCACATGTTCAGTGAGATTCATTTAGGACCAAACCTCAAACTGGTTTCTCCTGCAGAGGTGCCTGATGCAATAGTTTCTGCTTCAGTCTAATAGCAGGGTGGGTCCACTGGAAGGCCCAGAGCAGCAGGAGCCAGCACTGCCCCGCTGCAGGCCGGTGCCCTTCCTCACTGGGCTAGGTTTGGGTCTGCAGCCTTCCTGGTGGTCCCCTTTTTCCTTTCTTTAGACTGGTGTCCAAGGCAGTGGGGGGCGCGTCCTTCTCCAGCGCATGTCCTGGCTGCATCCCCTCAATCAGGAGAGGTGTTGGTTGCCCCACATTTTGCTGTGGTTTCTGTAACTCTCAACTTTTCATCCTCCTCTCTTTGGAAACGAGGCATGTTTTTTTTTTTTAAGTTCTATTCCATTTAAACCCCTCCTTCTGCCACGTTAGCCTGGGACTGCAATGCAGACCAGCTGTTTGGGCAAAACCAGTTACCTAAAATGAAAGGGATTGAGTAATACTTGTCCATTGGGAAGAAAAACCGAAATGTTGAGCTTTTGAAAGAAGCACACTTGTTCCACAATTTGTTGGTTCTGTTAAACACCCCAACCTCCTGTTTTAAACACAGATTTTCTGAATGAGGAATTGGCCTCAGCAGCATCTGCTCTTCTTAATTACTGCCTTGACCAGCTGGTTATGTCAGTGGGGAGTTGTTGTGTCTCTTGGCATGGCTGTGTCCCCGGATGGGAAAGTGCTCTGTTGATGGTCAGCTAGCGTGTTGACTTTTTTCTTGTTGCTTTTTTCCCTTTGGAAGCCCTAAGTGGTCTGTCTTTCATAGGGAACTGCGGCAGCTTCTCTCCGGGGATGGGAGGCTGAGGCTTAGGTTGAGAACAAGTGGGGCCTCACAGGCCTGAACAGATAAGGTGCCTTGGGGGAGTGAGGAGGGAACCCATGACCCTGGGGCTCCTTCCATGTACCATTCATTGATTCGGCTTTTAAGGGGCCTGGAGAAGAACTCTGATTACATCCTGGCTCAGATTCCTCCCAGCCTCAGTTTCCTTATCTGTAATTGGGGGTCCTAAGACCGCCTGCCGCCCACGGTTCTCAGAAGAGGCACTGAGCAGGTGAGTGGGAGGATCCACAGAGGCAGCGGGGACTCCATGGAGCCTTCCCTTTGGGCGGGTCTCACCTCATCCTTGGAGGAGGGAGTCCAGCCAGGGCTCAGGTGCTGCGGCGCATATAAAACAATGCACGGTGTATAATCTTGTCCTTAATTGTGAGTCTGAGGAGATGGAGGCTCACTAGCAGAGGCAGATCCTGGAGGGAAGACTCTGATTGGAGCGCCATGGAGGCAGAGAACAAGTACAGAAAGAAAAGCTTTGAGGGATGGGACACTGAGGTGACGGTCCATGAGGCAGTCAGAGAGTGGGTCTGGAGCTCCTGCTATGCGCTGGCGGTCACAAGCACTGGGCCTGGCTGGGCTCATCTTGGAGGTTCCGCCAGATGCAGGCCTCGCTGAGCCCTCCTCCTTGGACCTGTGAACCTCTGGGTTTTGGTAGCCAGTGAAGCTAGGCAGGTAGTGTGGTGTAGACCTGTTTCCTGTGGTAGCACCTGGGAAGTCCTGATGAACTATGCTTGTTAGCGGACCCTGAAAAGAGCTGTCACCAGGGCGTGTGCCTCGCTGTGCCCTCCTTGCCTGCCTCCCTCAGCCTGAGCGCTGAGATGCCCAACAGACACTGAGCCTGGCCTGTTGGTAGTTCACTGCTCTCTCACGGTGGGACAGAAGCCGGGGAGACTGCTGACTCTCATCCCCTCCCCTCCTCTCCCCAGGGAGCCATCCCTTATAATACAGAACCAGGAAAGGACAAAATCCAGTTAAAAGCGTGTCAGCCTGCCCGTGTGTGCAGCACTCCTCACCCATAGGCTCCCACTTCTGTAGAGAAGACGGGTGGATTTTCTGATCATGAGGACTTCCCTGCTCTTCTGTTGCCTTTTTCTGGGTTCAACCACAGGTCCATAAGCATTGATGGAAAGCCAGGCCCTAGGCATACAGAGACACAGATAAATGAAGCTACCCCTGCCCTCTGGAACAATGAGAGCCCAGGCCCTTAGTGAAGAGGGCCCATCTGGGGTGGAGTTTGGGAGGAATCATCCTTGCTGCTATTTCTGTAGTATATTAGGGATTGCAAAGCACTTTGCATATGAGGCTGCTAAGTGGCACTGTGGTGCATGGAGCGCTTGGCCTGGAGTCAGGAAGACGTGAGTTCAAATGTGGCCTCCCACACTTATTAGCTCTGTGACCCTAGGCAAGTCACTTCACCCTTTCTGCCTCAGTTTCCTCATCTGTAAAATGAGCTGGAGAAGGCAATGGTAAACCACTCCAGCGTCATGAAGAGTCAGATATGACTGAAAAGCAGCTGAACAGCAGCAAAATGAAATGGCCTGTGTGATTGCATCTGATCCTCACAAAACCCTGGGAGGGGTTTTGCACCACCTGACTGAGGCCAAGGTGGGGAGGGAGTGCAGGGGCAGAGCAGGAGACTGGGTGTTGTAGGTGAGGAGCAGCAACATGGCCAGTTTGGACTGTGGTGTACAAGTCTGGAGAGAGGTCGGGCCCCGCCAGACTGAGGGATTTATGTTTGATCCTTGAAGGTGAGAGTGGACCACAGAATTAGTTATTGAGTCAGACGGTGAAGTGCCTGCTTTCTGGCCCCTGGCCTGGAGGAAGCTGAGGGGTGCCCGTGGGGTGGACGCTAGAGACTATGGCTGTCGTAATCACCTGAGCAGCAGAAGTCGAGGTGTTCGGAGGAAGAGAAGCTTTGGGGGGAAGAACAAGGCCGCTTAGGGATGTGTCTCTGCCACAGCCCAGGTCCTAACGCAGTCAGTGATGGAGCCTGGGTGAGGCTCATTTGGGAACCACCGGGGCACAGGGAGGGTCCCTGAGCCCGTGGAAGCCCCCAGAAGGGGAGATGAGAGGGGCTGTGAGAGAATGGGCATTGGGACGTTCCAGCGTGGAGAGAGCCGTCGCAGCTGGCCCCTGCCATCCGGTGATCCGTGAGGCGTAGCTGTGGGAGCGCGGACCTTGGGAGGAAGGGAGGCCCCAAGTCCTCTGGGTTTCAGGGCCCTGGATTTGTCTGCTGAGGGTGGGCGTTTCTTGACTGAAACCCCGCTGCGATGAGCACTCTATCTTCGTTGTTTTTCCTCCCTTCAGTGTCTTTGAAACGTGTGTCCCCGACTCGTGGACATTGTCTTTTCGTCTCTCTCTCTCTGGCTTCTGAGAACGAGGCGGGAGGCTCCCCCTCCTGACCAGGCCTGGCGTTGATGCCTGGGTTTTGGCAGTGCCTTGTCGGTCACTTCTAGAGGGAGGAGGTGAGGGTTCCTGTGTCCCATGCATCTCCTCTTGCAGTCTGTGCCTTCCCTGTCTCCTGTGGGCCGGCTGCCACAGGGACCTCTGCCTTCCCTTCTCCTGGTACAAAGGGGTGTTCTGGGAGCTCTCCCCATCACCGTTATCTTCATTAACTACAGAGAGATCAGTTGTGCCTTGGGAAGCCGAGCTCAGCCCGCCCCCAGGCTCTGCCCGGTCTCTAACGTCAGTCACTCAGCTCACTCGAGGGAGGGGGCTGCTCGCTGCTCTGCCCTGCCCCCCTGCTCAGCGGAGGGCGATGTTTGTGGGCTGGAGTTGTCATTGCTGGCCATGACGGGACAGCGGGAATCGTCCTCTGTGGCTCTTCAAATTCGGGGGTGATTTTTAGCCAGGCTCTTTAAAAGGAGGAGGACCGGTCCTTGTCGGTGCCCTCCCGCGGATGCCTTTCCTGTGCCTTTCCTGGCTGACCCTGGTTCTCTGTGTCCTTTAGGGGGATCTGGTGAGAAAGCTGAAAGAAGACAAAGCCCCCCAGGTCGATATCGACAGAGCTGTGGCAGAGCTCAAGGCCCGCAAGAGGATTTTGGAGGCCAAGGTGAGGCAGCGAGCAATCCCTTCTGTCCAGGAGCTCGCTGCTAGCAGTCACCCAGGTCCTTTGGGCAGGTGGGCATCCGCCCACACGAGGTGGTGTTAGCTACTCTGGGCACGGGTGATGCCAGGGCAAAGGCGTGGAGGTGGGAGATGGAGGGTCCTCTGTGTGTGGGGGAGGAGTGACCATCCGAGAGGCCCTAAGGGCTTTGTTTGGGGCCAGGGTTTCCTTTTATTCTGCTCTGCTTTAGTTCAGTGGGGTGGGGGGCAGGGGATGGATTATGAATACAAGTACATGGAAGTGAAACCAGGGTTTATGTTTTCACTTCCAGGCTCTAGGGAGTTGGGGGAGTTACCTGGTCAGGTCTGCAGGTCAGAAGAATCCCTTTGGCCACAGAGTGTAGGATGGGGGTTGGTCGGAGGCAGGGAGGCCAAGGAAAAGGTTACAGGGCAGGAGGAGGTGTGTGAAGAGGAGGGGCCACCAGGGGTGTAGAATGAGGGAAGTGCGGAAGGCAGGAAGGTTGATGCCCTCGCTTCTGATCACTGGCTGCAGGTGTATGAGGCTGGTGGTGATTTGGGCCCAAAGCTCAGAGGGGAGGCTGGGCCGGCTGTGGGGACAAAATCAGGGACTGAAGAGGGTCCCCAGGGAGAGAACAGAGGGCCCGGGACAGTGAGGAAGGGATGTGGCGGAGAAGTGCAGAGGGACGGGGGCAGGAGCAGTCAGATGGGGTGGAGGTGGGGGTGACCCAGGAGAGAACATTCGTGGAAACCAAGCTGAGGGTAGGGTGACAGACAGTGGCAAAGGGGGAGAGAAGACCATCAGATACACATGGTCGAGGCCTTTGGAGAGCAGATTCTGTTGAGTGATGAGATTGAGGGCCAGGTTACTAAGGGCTGGGGAATGAGTGAGAGGAGAGGGGGTAGAGGCAGCCATTGTAGACGCCTTTTAAAGAAGTTTAGCTGTGGGGCAGCTGGGTGGTGCAGTGGATAGAGCACCGGCCCTGAAGTCAGGAGGACCTGAGTTCAAATCTGGCCTCAGACCAGACACTTGATACTTACTAGCTGTGTGACCCTGGGGAAGTCACTTAACCCTAATTGCCTAAAAAAAAAACCCCAAAACAAGCAAACAAACAAAAAAATAAGTTTGGCTGAGAGAGAGGAGAAGGTGGGGAGGGGAAGTAGGGCCTGGTGAAGGCTCTTCAGGGAGAGGAGAGACTCAGGCCTGTTTGAAAGGGGCAGAGAAGGAGCTGTGGAGAGGAAGAGGGGTGGAGGACCAGCCTGCCAGAGAGACCTGGGGGGTGGGGTGGGGGCAGCTGCCAAGGGTCTCTGGGGAGGACCTGGTGTGGGGTAGAAGAGGCGGTGAGGACAGGGAGGGTGCGCTGAAGAGGGTGGCGTGGAAGGCTCATGAAGGGAAGAAGAAAAGGTTAGGAGTAGCTTGTGGGGGCCAGGGGCGAGTTCTAGAGTTGGGGGGGGGGCACAGGGACTGCCTTGCAGCAGGGAGGGCCTGCGTGGGGCTGCGCAAGCTTGGTGAAGATGAGGCTTCCTCCAGATTGGTTCATCCCTGTGTGTATGGAAGCAGGGAGTCCTGGGAGGCTGTGGCTGAGGTGGCAAGAGGAGAGGGGCCCCGGGTGGGGGACAGGGGTCCGAGAGGAGAGGACAGACTCTAGCTGGAGTGGGAGGAGAGTGATCTCAGGCCCAGAGTGATGGCTGGAGGAGACGGTCCTGAGTGACTGGGGGGGGGGGGGTCAGGGAAGGGGGTGCGCATTTAGTAAGCCCCTACTGTGTGCTGGGCCCTCTGCTAAGAACCTGGGAGGAAATGACCAACTTTCCTGGTTGTTAAGCTAAATTGTCATCCTGGGGCTCTGCAGATGCAGCAGGGCTGCTTCCTGCTTGACAAAGGCCAGTCTTATGCCCAGTAACTGTTACAGAAAAGCCTGATCCCTTGTGGGCGTGGGTGTGTGGTTTGGGCGAGCGCTCATCGCTCCGTGTTGTTCCTTTTCCCCCCAGGAGTTGGCGCTGCAGCCCAAAGATGACACCGTTGACCGCGTTAAAATGGAGGACACCCTCAAGCGGAGGTTCTTCTATGACCAAGCCTTTGCGATTTACGGAGGTGCGGGAGTCACGCCAGCTCACGCGGGGTCTGCTCCGTGCTGGTGCTCTAGGTTTGGAGTTGGGGGTGTGACGGCCAGTTCAGTTCTCGTTTCTTGAGTTGCCTGAAGGTTTCAAGCTCGATTCTTTGACTTGGGGATCCCCAGGGCCCTTCCCAAGCAGGAGTCCCTGTGTCCTCCCTCACCAGGCAGACCTGGGGTCGCTCTGCATGAACTCTTGTCTTCTAGCTGCCTCTGCCTGGAGAGGGCAGGGCTGAGGCTTGGAATTGGCTCAGCTCTGAGTGTAGTTGAGGGCTTCTGCTCAGAACCCTGGCCCTCGGACTCCCTTTGGATCCTGGTTCTGTTGCCAGCGTCTGTTGTAGGCCTTTGTCCAAGATGTCTGGGCCCAGTTTTGGGGGGGGTCTGGTCCTCTGGCCGTGCCAGGCCCGCCTCCTGTCTTGTCCATGAGGTTGCAGTAGCCTGCACGCAGATTAGAAGGGCCCTTCTGTCCTCGGCACTAGATTTCTTTCTGCCATGACAGTGGAGGGAGGGTTGGGGGGCCTGGGTGAAGGCTGCCATGTCCACCAGAGCTGTGCTTCCTCGGAGGGACCTTGGACTGGCTCTTCTGGGTCATACTGAAGCCCCTGCTTGGGCAGTCTCCAGACTGGGGGGGTAGGGGGCACTGTGTGTGTGTGTGTGTGTGGGGGGGGTCTTTTCTCTGTGGGTGCTGTGGGCTGCCACTGTCTGCCTAGGAGGAGAGAGCCAGATGTAGGAATCCATGTAAGGACAGTGCTTTTGTGACTGCCCTAACCTTGACCCCACGGTCAGTCTGACCAAACCCGGGACTTGAGGTTTGAACTCGAGAATTAAACAGCACTGTTGCATCTGTGGAGCCCCAGCATGACAATGTAGCTTAACAACCAGGAAAGTTGATCATTTCCTTCCAAGCTGTTAGCAGAGGGCCTGGCATACAGTAGGTGCTTACTAAATGCGCTCCCCCTTCCCTGACCCCCAGGCTTCACTCAGGACCGTCTCCTCCAGCCATCACTGGTCCTGAGGTCACTGTCTTCCCACTCCATCTCGAGTCTGTCCTCTCCTCTCAGACCCCTCTCCCCCCTGCCCGAGACCCCTCTCCCTCCTGTCCGAGGCCCCTCTTCTCTTGCCACCTTAGTTTGGCTCCAGGCGTCCACGCTGGCATTGGAGACATTGATGCTGGAAGTTTAAGTTGGTCGTTAGTGACAGCTTCAAGAGCAGAATGCTCATTCACTTCTTCAGCAGGGTGACACAGAGGGGCAGGAAGGAGAGGGAGCTGAAATGCAGCCTCCTATAGTGCACGGCAGCAAAGCCCCCTTCCTGACGTCTGTCTGTCCTGAGAACGTGGCGGTCCCCTCCCTGCAAGTGGAGCCTTGGCCCTGGGGGCTCTGGCCTGGCAGGGACAGCCTGTGTTCCTCCCTTCTCTCTTTCCTCTCCCAGGAGTCAGCGGCCTGTATGACCTGGGGCCTGTGGGGTGTGCCCTGAAGAACAACATTGTCCAGCTGTGGCGGCAGCACTTTATCCAAGAGGAGCAGATCCTGGAGATTGACTGCACGATGCTCACCCCGGAGCCTGTTCTCAAGTATGCTGGTGTCTCCTCCCAGCTCACGTGCTGCCCATGTTGGCTGTGCCCCTGGGCTGGCTGGGCAGCTGGCAGACCACCGAGATCCTGGGAACACAGTGCGTCTGTGTGGGGGCTTCCCGGGCTTGGCGCTCACTTACCAAAGAGGAAGTTATTAGAGGGCTTAGGTTTCGAGCCAGGAGGGACCTTGGGGGCCAGGGAAGGCTGGCCTGCTCATTTTACAGAGGAGGAAACAGAGACCCACAGGTCACACCAGCAGTCAGGATCTGAGGCAGCATTGGCACTCGGGTCCTTGTGATGCCAGATCTAGCACCTTGCCCCCAGCTACCTGAAAATAGGGAGGACTTCCTGCTGGGCATATGCGTTCCTGGTAGAGTTAGTGTTGGGTGTCAGCTGCCCAAAGCTCAGCCTGAGCGTGAAGTAGCACATTTGGTAAAGAAATGCCGGTGGACGCTGGCCTGCAAAAATGTTTCACCGCCACGGCGGGTTCCCTTGTCACCCACCTCTCAGCTCACAGCTGCGAGAGCTCCCCTGGGAGTCAGGAACACCTGCCCTTGGGGCGCGTGGGCTTCAGCTGGGTACTTGTTTTTACAGGACATCTGGCCATGTTGACAAGTTTGCTGACTTCATGGTGAAAGACGTGAAAAGTGGAGAATGTTTTCGTGCCGATCATCTCTTGAAAGGTGGGGTTTCTATTTCAGAGGACCAGGCTTCCCCGCTTGGGGCTCCTGCAGGCCCAGGAGCATGGGAAGGGTATCGGGGCGCCCCCTTTCATTCTCCAAAGCCTAACGTGGGGAGTTAAGCACAGCCCAGAGAGTTAAATGAAACGGCTGCCTCTTAAACACAATTATGATTTCTTATTGTTTGTGTTTGCATTTGTCTGTGTCTCCTGAGGCCTCCTACCAGAGAGCCGTCTTAGGGTAGAGAATAAAAGCTGGAGTGCAGAGTTCAGCAAACCGTCAGGCGTAGTTGAGTGACTCTGACGTATGCCCTATTCCACACTCGTAGTCTCCCACTACTGCCCACAAGTGGCATGGGGGAAAGTGCCTTCCATCTTTTCTAAGCTTGGTCATTCTAATTTTTTCCATTTAATTTTGCTTAATTTAATTTACCATTTAAATGTGGGCTAAATGCTTAGCGTGAGTGCCAGGCTCTGCTGCTGCACTCTGTCCTGCTCCTCCTCTCGTCCTAGAAGGACGAGGTCTTGTATCCTGGGAACTGTCCTGCAGTGACCCAAACCGGACATCTCGAAGGGTGGCCGCATTCCTTGTTAGGCTGGCCTGTACCCCCAGGCCTGAAGGCTGACTGCACCTTCTCTGTTCACAGCTCACCTGCAGAAATTAATGTCTGATAAGAAATGTTCGGCTGAGAAAAAGTCTGAGATGGAGAGCGTCTTGATCCAGGTGAGCGCTTTGGAGAGCTCCCCAGTGAGCAGGCTGGGCCTGGGCCCTGCTGAGAGGCTGGCCCCTTCTTGTGAGCGTAGCCAGGCCAAGGGCAGCTTCCTGTGCTCCAGACCTGTCCTTCAGGGCCTTGCCTTGATAGGGGCCTGTCTGTGACCTGCCTCAGGTGACCTCTGGGCCTTCCCTGGAGGAACTTGGAACATTTCAGGCAGCTGGGGCTGCCTCCTATTACACACCGTGATCAATCTGTAGGGTGGGAGGGGGCTTTTCAGCCCCTTTCTCTCCTACCCATGTTTTCCTTCTGGGCCCACTGACCCATAGTAGAGAAACTGAGTCTGTAAAACTTAACCCCATGTGAAGATGGCTGGCTGCCCTCACAAAGGTCCTGTTCTAACGTGAGAGACATGAGACAGTAGGGTCAGTGGTTGGACAGCTGTCGGCTCCATTTACCCCTCAGCTTCCAGAGTAGTGGTGTCCATCCTGTGCTTTGGGAAGGTGACCTGGTGGCTGTGGGTAGGGTTGTCCGGGGAGCTTAGACATTTGGGGCTGGGGGAGATGGGAGGGGGGCCTGAGCCGGGGTGACTGGCAGCCTTGAGAGTGGAGTCGAGAGAAGCTGGGAGAGAGGCCACGTGAATTCCCCATTGCTTGGCTTGGTGGGTGACAGACAGTCCTTATGGGAGTGGGTTGGGGGGGCTGCTAGGACATCCATTTTGGGGTGTCCATCTTCAGGAAGCCGGTGCTGCAGGAAGGAGAGTGGGGCTGCCTGGGAAGGTCGTGGAGTCCACGGGAGCTGGGGGGACGCTCTCAATTGAGTGGACCTCCGATGGGGATCTGAGCCAGGAGAGGGTTAGAGAGGGGAGTCTTGTGAGGTCAGGGGGTCATGGGCCGAGGAAAGCCTTTTGTCTGCTGGCTGATGAGATCATTGGTCACCACTGGAGAGATGAAGTCAGAGGCACACGGAAAGGGCTTCATTGGCTGCCGTGGCCCTTCCCCCTTTCCTGTGGGGGGGGTCTCTGAGGAAGGTGGTTTCGGAGCTTGCTCAGGGAGCTTCCCCAAAGGTCTCTGTGCAGTTTGGGACACCCTCTTTAGACCATCTCATTTGACCCTCACAATGGCCCTGGGAAGGGAGGTGGTATTGGGATCCTCGTTTTACAAATGGGAAAACTGAGGCTGGGAGGTCTAATTCAGGGTCCCTCTGCTGACTGCCTTTTTCTGTGGCTTCCTCCCTGGGACTGAGAGCGCCCTGTGTTAGGGTGCTGGGAAAGCGGGGCAGCCACCGACAGGGAGTGGTTGGGGGTCAGCTGGGATCCACTGGTCAGGTGAAGGCGCCATGATGGGTCAGGGGACATTTGCGTGGGTGATGGGAAGATGGCGGCCTGGGAGTGAGGGAAGGGAGAAGCGGCCACGGTTATTTCACGTGGTCGCCGCAGGCTGCCGGCCATTTCTGCGTGGTACGGTGGAGGCCCTGGGAGTCCGTGGGGACAGCTTTACTCAGGACCGTCTCCTCCAGCCATCACTGGGCCTGAGGTCACTCTCCTGCTGACGATCCGTGCTCCGGGCTCCTCCGAAGCGTGCTTGTCACTTTGTCGCCGGCTTCCTTTCTCTGCCGCTCTGCGGGCTCCTTTGTTAGGCAGCGGTTGAGCCGCTTGGCGAACACTGAGGAACCGCGAGCCCGAGGGGTCGCGGAGGGGAACAGGATCTGGTCCCTCCCCTGCGATGGCCCCCTGGAAGCCAGCTGGGGGGGGGGAGCGTGCCATCTGGCGGCGTGTGGGGATCGTTCAGACGGGTTTGACGCTGACCGCTGTGCCCTCGTGTGCCTCGGCAGCTGGACAACTATGGGCAGGAGCAGCTCGCAGACCTCTTTGTGAACTACAACGTCAAGTCCCCCCTGACCGGAAATGACCTGTCCCCCCCTGTGTCATTCAACTTAATGTTCAAGACCTTCATCGGGCCTGGAGGGAACATGCCTGGGTATGTCACCCCGCCCTGAGGCCTCCCGCAGGCACCTGACCCAGGAAGCCCAGCGGCAAGGCTCCCGAGGCTGGCTGGGGGACTCCAGAGGGGGTGTGTGTGTGTGTGTGTGCGTGCGCACGTGCATGCGTACATATATGTGTGTGAGTGTGTTTGTGTGCACGCATGCATGTGTATGAGTGTGTGCATGCGTGTTTGTGTGTATGTGTGCGCGCATGTGTGAGCAAGGAGCCTGGGCCCTCAGCCCAAGGGCTGGGCCTCTCCCAGCATCTCCTCTCATAGCGTGTTCAGGCTGTGCCTTTAGGTACAGGCATCGTACTGGGCAGGACCTGGAAGGGTCTCTGGCTGTCAGGTCACACAAAGCCTGTTCCCAGAGGGGACCGGATGATTTAGAATCAGCTTGTCACTGGGTTCTCCTGCGCGTGGCCGTGGCTGCCACCCCAGGCTCCGGGGGTGTGAGAGAATGCTTCGGTGTCCTGTAGATGGAGGGGTTTTGAGATTGTCAGTCTTGCTGGCGCTGCAAACCTTCCTGCTGGCGGTGGGGGTGGATTGTCTCTGCTGACGACTGCTTCCTTCTCGTGTCCAGGTACCTGAGGCCAGAGACCGCCCAGGGCATCTTCCTCAACTTCAAGCGGCTTTTGGAATTCAACCAGGGGAAGCTGCCCTTTGCGGCTGCCCAGATCGGCAGCTCCTTCCGCAATGAGATCTCCCCGCGCTCGGGATTGATCCGAGTCAGGTACCACCTCATCCTCTGCGTGCCCGGGCGGGGGGGACGTGCGGCCGGCGGAGCAAGTGCTGGGGGATGCCCCCTGCTCCTCCCGGATGAGGTTGGTGGAGATTTCACCTAATACAGACGTAGTGGCCTCTGGTCTTTGGTTCTAGAGAGTTCACTATGGCAGAGATTGAGCACTTCGTCGACCCCAAGGAGAAACACCACCCCAAGTTTGACAGCGTGGCAGACCTCACCCTCTCCCTGTACTCAGCAAGAGCCCAGGTCAGCGGCCAGTCTGCACACAAGATGCGCCTCGGGGATGCGGTGGAGCAGGTGAGGAGGGGCATCCTGGCCGCTTTCCTGGCAGTGGGGCTGGATCTTCTCCCATACCAAGGGCCTCCATCGTGCCATGGATCACCTTGGGCGTTTGGGCTTGGCAGGAGTGCCCCCTCTGGAGAGTTGATGGGAGAGTGACTGGCACTCATGAAAACACTGGAATGTGGGGCCTGCTCTAGGGTGGAAATGTTGCTGAGGACAGAAGTCACAGAAAGGCTGAGTCCAACCCCGGGGGTTTTGTGCCCCCTTGGTGTCCAGCCTGGGACCCTGGGTGGCCGTCTCTGAGGGTGGCTCCACTGGACTGGATCCCATGACTGGTTGTCCCCGCAGACTCTCGGGGCTTCCTTGTCTGCCCCCAGATGCAGCCTTTCCCTGACTGGGGCCAGGCCCAGGAGGATGCAGAGACTTCAGGACTCCTGGGACACTTCCCCCTCTTGGTGTCCTCTGTGCAAGCAGGGAGTCTCATTTTCAGACAGCTGGAGGAAACGCTTTCGTTAGTTGGGGACGCCATATTGTGTCTTGAGATGCCTTGGGGCTGAGGCCTGTCATGGAAGCTGGTGGCTTCTCCCGTTTGGAGGAAAAGAGCTAGAGATGCAGAAGTTGGGCCCGTTCTTTGTAGCGGTTCCTAATCTTGCTGCACAGATTTCCCTGGGGGCCGTGCAGCGCATTCAGTAGGCGGGGAGTGACTCCAGGCTTCAGCCGCCAAGCATGCCTTCAGCTCTTGCCATGCTAGGCGCTACTTGAGGCACCAGGGACCCGGAGACAAGAAGACAGTGCCTGCGCTGCCTGCCCTCAGGGAGCTGACATTCTTGTGGGCAGGTGGAGTGACCATATGCGAGGAGGCTGTGCAGAGGAGAGGGAAGGGAGTCATCAGGGAGGGAGAGGACGAGGTGGCCCGATGTCCTTGAGAGCCCACGAGAACTGGGTTCTTAGTGAGGGGTAGAAGCATATGGGACATTGATCTTGTAGGAACGAGTCTTAGAATCCATTCGTTCGTGTTGGAGGGCTGTTTACCCAACATTTATTTAAATGCCTCCTCTCTATCATATAGACTGTTTGGGAAAATAGGTGAAGAAGGAGTCTTACCAGATTCTTTTTATGATACAAATATAGTGCTTATATCTAAATCAGGAAGAGTCAAAACAGGAAATGATAGACCAGTTTCCCTAATGAATATACATGCAAAAATTTTAAAGAAAATACTAGCAAATAGATTGCAGCAACTTATCACAAGAATAATACACTACGACCAGGTAGGGTTTATACCAGGTATGCAGGGCTGGTTCAGTATTAGGAAAACTATCAGCATAATGGATCATATCAACACCAAAACTAACAGAAATCACATAAATGCCTCTTGTCAGATGCACGGAGCCGCTCAGACGCCAGTATGAAGGAAGAAAACCTGTTGAAAAAGTGAATTTCCATCTCCATTTCGCTCTTAGCGGTGCTGTGCACAGAGCTCGGGCACAGATTAAGGAACCGCAGAGAAGGTCGCTCCCACTGCATTGACTCTCCTGTCTCTGTTCTTTCCAGGGGGTGATCAACAACTCCGTGTTGGGGTATTTCATCGGCCGAATCTACCTCTACCTCACCAAGGTTGGGGTGTCCCCGGAGAAGCTTCGATTCCGGCAGCACATGGACAATGAGATGGCGCATTACGCTTGTGACTGTTGGGATGCTGAGGCTAAGACGTCCTATGTAAGTGGACTGAAAAGACCCTTGGTCACCAAGCAGCTGGTTCTTCCGGGGGGGAGGTGGGGCGGGGTCCTCACCAGCATTCGTTTCCTTGATGCTTTGGGACCTTGGACTGAGGTGGGGAGGGGTGGTGACAGCCATTGAGCTGCCATGGATCAAGGTGGCAAGGAGGCCGAACTCAGTTCTGTGACGCTCTTAGGCTCCCTGAGAGCACCTAGAGCCGGGCCTTGAATTGGAGTAGGCACTTAAATATTTGTGGGAGGAATTCAGTGCATTTAAGAAAAAACATATAACTCTTGACAGCTGTAAAAAATGGAAGACTTCCTACTAGGAATCCTGCAAACTTCTGGAAAGGGTGCTTGGGCAGGGCTGTGGGTTCGGAGGAGGATGGAGCCCTGATCCAGTATGGCGCTGTGATCCAAGGTGGCTCAGTGCTGACCTGAGCCAGGCCTGCTCTGCTGTTTTCCCAAGGATCCCAAGAAAGGGGTCCATCCCGCCCATCAGGCAGCAGGCATCAGTTAAGCCCCTACTCTGCTCTGGGCCCTGGGCATTCTCCTCTAATTCTTGTTAGGGCAGAAACCACACGCCTCCGTTGACAAGAGAGTGAAGTGTGTGTGATGGGCAGCAGAAGGGTTTCAGGAGTAGATGAGGGAGCAGTAGGTTTCTGAGAAAGTTAGGGTTTCTTCCTAACCTGTTTTGAGTGCTGTATTTACAGATCGTTTTAAAAACCCAGTCCCACCCATTCTTTAGTTCACTTTCATTACAGAAGCGAAAGTAGCGCCATCCATCCTGATTCTCTTTTGAGGCAATGAGTGATTTCCTCCATTGAAATCAAGTGACCTCAAGCCTGGAGATCAGTCTCTGGCCTGCCTGTGCGTCAGTGATCCATAGCTTCACTCCCTTCCCTGATGCACGTTGCTACCCCTTGGTCATTTTGTTGGAGAGGGTCTGTAAGCAGGGTGATGGCCAGGTCGCAGTCTGCCTCTGCCCAGGTCTGCCGCCTTTACAGGGCCTCGGGACAGGCCTCCAGAAGTCCTGGTTACTAGGCCCATTCCCCACGTGGAGTCACCAAGGACAGACACGTCTTGGTGCATTCTGCCTATCCCCAGGTCCAGCCTGAGCTGATTTCCCTCCCTGCCCCCCACCCCGTGCCACAGTCTGGGCCCTCTGGAGACCTGAAAGCAGGGTTGGGGCCAGCTCTGGGTGGGTGTAGGAGGTTATGCAGCTCTGTAATGCCTTTTCCGACTTAAAACATATTTGCAAAATTAGGGCTAAATGGGGCAGCTAGGTGGCGCAGTGGATAGAACACCGGCCCTGAAATCAGGAGGGCCTGAGTTCAAATCTGGCCTCAGACCAAACACTTGACACTTACTAGCTGTGTGAGCCTGGGCAAGTCGCTTAACCCCAATTACAAAAAACAATTAGGGCTGAATCATCAGGATGGTGTAACTAATTGGAGTCCTCTTGTCACTGCCTCAGCACATCTGGTGACAGGAGACCAGAGTAGAGCAGAGATTTCTTTTGTTTTTCAAGTCTGCCATTCATTCATTTGTTTAGCGTTCAGGTTTTCAGTTTTGAGTTCCAAATTCTTTCCCTCCCTCCCACTGCTCCCTCACCCATTGAGAAGGCAAGCGGTATGTTAACGATTATGATGTGAAATCATTTCCATATTAACCATGCTGCAAAAGAAACGAACCCCCAAAAGCTAGAAAGTGGAAGAAGCCTGCTTCTGTCTGCTCTCCGTGGACGGGGGGAGCATTTTCCATCTCTGTCCTTAGGGACTGTATGGAGCAGGACCGCTGAGGCTGCCCCAGTGGATCTCTTCACTGTCATCTGGTGGTTCTGCTTGCTTCACCCTGCAGCGGTTCACGCGAGTCTCCCCTTCACGTTTTTTTGTCCTCCAAGCTCGTTCAGCCCTTCCCCCGTGTTTGGGCATCCCCTCAGTTTCCAGATCTTTGCCACCTCAAAAAGAGCTGCTGCAAATATGTTTGTACTGTGGGTGCTTTCCCTTTTCCTTTGATCTCTTTGGGATACAGACCTGTCGGTGCTGTTGCTGCATCACAGGGTGTGTGCAGTTTTAGAGCCCTCTGGGCATAGTTCCAAATTGCTCTCCAGAACGGTGGGATCAGTTCTCAACTCCACCAACAATGCATGAGTGTCCCGGTTTTCCCACATTTCTTCCAACATCAACTTTTCCCCTTTCTGTTCTGTTAGCCGGTCTGGTGGGTGTGAGCTGGTGCCTCAGAGTTGTTTTAATTTGATTTCTCCATGGGGGCAGCTGGGTGGCACAGTGGATAGAGCACCGGCCCTGAAGCCAGGAGGACCTGAGTTCAAATCTGGCCTCAGACCAAACACTCAACACTTACTAGCTGTGTGACCCTAGGCAAGTCACTTAACCCCAATTGCCTAAAAAAACAAACAAACAAAAATTTGATTTCTCCGATCAGTAGTGATTAGAGCACTTTTCACGTGGCTGTTGATAGCTTCAACTTCTTTGTCTGAAATCGGCCCGTTTGGGTCCTCTGACCACTGGTCAGCTGGGGAATGGCTCTTCTTCTTCCACGTTGGAGAGCAGAGATTTCTGACGCTTCTCTACTAGGGCTGGATTGAGATTGTTGGCTGTGCCGACCGCTCCTGCTATGACCTCACCTGCCACTCGAAGGCCACCAAAGTCCCGCTGGTGGCGGAGAAGCTGCTTAAGGAGCCCATATCCTTTCTGCTGTGGCCTCTACCACGGCATGGGCTGAGGAGTGGGGGCTCAGCTGGCCTGGGACAGAAGTTTGTGAGCACTTAGTACATCCTAGGTGCCCGGCACTGTGTTAGGTTCTGGGGGTGCTGGGGCAAAAAGGAAGCCGTCTGGGGGCACCCAGAACGTTCATCCAGGAAACAGAGTGGGATTCTTGCTGGGGGTGGGGGAGATGGCAGGGCCAGAGCAGGATCAGGATGGACTGCTTGGAGGTGGTGTCTGGGCAGAATGAGGACCAGAGAGTGTGCACTGGACGTGGAGGACAGGCTGTACAAAAGCATGGAGGTGGGAAATGGGTGATGTGTATGGAGAACCGCGTCCTAGGTGCCCGGCACTGTGTTAGGTTCTGGGGGTGCCGGGGCAAAAAGGAAGCCGTCTGGGGGCACCCAGAACGTTCATCCAGGAAACAGAGTGGGATTCTTGCTGGGGGTGGGGGAGATGGCAGGGCCAGAGCAGGATCAGGATGGACTGCTTGGAGGTGGTGTCTGGGCAGAATGAGGACCAGAGAGTACGCACTGGACGTGGAGGACAGGCTGTACAAAAGCATGGAGGTGGGAGATAGGTGATGTGTATGGAGAACCGCAAGCAGGCCAAGTGTGTGGAAGAGGTGGATGTGCGGCAGACCTGGCGTGTGCCAGAGCGCAGAGGGCCTGAAGAACTGACAGAGAAAGCTGAAGGCCGCGTGATTGGGAAGTAATGGGAGCGGATTGAGATGCCAGGGCCGGGTATTCAGGACAAGCGCCTTTCCCTGGTTTGGGTCTGGGCAGGAAAGCGGCCTGTGACGCTCTGGGGGCTCCCCTGCAAGGTCTGGGGTCAGCGCTTCTCTTGGTGGGGGTAGCAGGACCGGCTCAAGGTGGCCCTCTGTCTTCCCTCTCTTCACCTTTGAAGAAACAAAATGGTGGGAATAGGTAGACCTTGCGGAGGACAAAGAACAGATTCTGTTAGGTGATGACATCTGTCACCCCAAGCGCCTCCTGGTCGGTGCGCACGTGTGGCTTCCTTGACTGCCTCTCACAGAACGGTGAACGTGGTCCAGTTTGAGTCGAGCAAGGCCGCCGTCGGCAGGGCCTACAAGAAGGATGCGCGGCTGGTCCTGGACTACCTGGCCGCCTGCGACGAGGCCTACGTCACTGAGATGGAGAAGCTGCTCAGTGAGAAGGGGTGAGCACGGGTGTGGGCTGCGTCTGGAGGGGGCCTGCCTCGGCCGGCGGCGGTGGGGGGGCAGATACTCTGGAGATGGGGGGGAGCCTTGCTCTGGGTCCTGTAAGGTTGCATACATACACATGAAGCATCTGGTGCTTATAGTAGTAGGTCCCCCCCTCCCCCAGTACATACTGATGTGCACGCCACACACACACACGTACATACACACACCACGCGCACATGCGTGCGCACACACTCCACATACTTGTAGCACCCCCCACATATGCATATGTATACACTGACATACAATCACGATACATATCTGTATATATGCTTACACACATACGTGCCTCACATTCACACACCACACACACATATGCAAACAGATCCGTGTGCATATTCCTTCTTACAGACACACACACACACACACACACACAGACATAGTTACACGCATGCACGCACACAGTTGTTTATATTCTGACTTATGTGAAGCGCTTTGGGTTTCTGTAGGGAATTCACCATTGAAACAGAAGGGAAAACATTCCAGGTCACCAAAGACATGGTCAGCGTGCAGAGATTCCAGAAGACGCTCCACGGTGAGTGCCAAGGGCATGGTCAGTGTCCTGGGGGCAGGACGCCCTTTTGCTGGATCTGCCTCTCGTTAAAAGAGCAGGGAGATCCAGAAAGGGGGTGCCTGGGCTTGCTGGGCTCGGACCCGGGACCCCTCGTCAGGCTAATCAGGCGGAGGGTTTCTTCCCAGCGCTGCCGGGGATGGAACCAGAGCTTCCCACGATTAGGCGCTCTCTTCCCCAGCGGGACACCTGGGGTTTGGGCAGTGCGCTGTCCGCAGTCGTCACTGGTGGGAGGGTGGCCGCTCTGGCCGCATGTGGAGGTGATTATAGATGCAGAAGGCATGGGGCAGAGCTGCGAGCAGTCCCCGGGCCTCCCTTCCTTCAGTTGACATTGTTCCCCGAGGTGCAGGACTGTCCCTGCCCCTTCCCGTGGGCAGTGGACAGTGCCTTGGGGCAGCCATCTTCCCAAACCAGGAAGCACCAGGGCATGAGGCTCCTCAGGGATGAAGGCGGGCCGCGGTCTTCCTGTCCTGGGGTCTCGAGCAGGCTTGTCTCTGCCCTTTTCAGTTGAAGAGATTGTTCCAAACGTCATTGAGCCATCCTTTGGTCTGGGCAGGATCATGTACACGGTGTTTGAACATACGTTCCATGTTCGAGATGGGGACGAGCAGAGAACGGTAGGTCCTAGGTCTGTCTGTCGGAGGGGAAGTGCTCTGTCCCCACGCGGCCCATTCATCTGGATGGGTCTTTGCGCAGGAGTGGTGTTCTGTGTGTCTGTGTGTGCCACTGCCTTTTCTGTCCTCGTGGTCCATCATCCCTCTTGTCTTGCTCATCATCTGTCACCAGCGGCCTCCTCTCGGTCTCCATGTTTACCACGTCTCTGTCTCTGCGCCTCTCGTCTCTGAGTTGTCTCCAGGCCGTAGCCGCATGCGGGGCACCCAGGAAGTGCTGAGTGAATGCCCTGCGCTGCCCCGCTGCTGGCACTGGAGTCGGGGAGGGGTGGGTGTCAGGACCTTTGGGCCTCAGGTAACCCGCCCATTGACGCTCTGTGACCTTCCTCCTCATCCAGTTCTTCAGCTTTCCTGCCGTCGTTGCCCCGTTCAAATGTTCCGTCCTTCCGCTGAGCCAGAACCAGGAGTTCATGCCCTTCGTCAAGGAGCTATGTGAGTGGGTCCAGCTGGTTTGGGACGGATGTGGACATGTGTGTGCGCGGGCTTGAGCATCTGTGTGCGCAAACGTGTGAGCATGTGAGTGGGCATGCGTGGACGTGAGCATCTGTGTGTGTATGGGCATATGCTTCTTTCTCCTCTGTCTGTACCTGACTTACTGAGCATCTGAGGCATGCCCCTGCTTACAGGCTTCCCTTTGGGGCGACTCCAGACCGCGCTGTCGCCTCCTTACTGTCTGAGGAGGCCCTTTGTAGGGAAAGCTGCTGTGGGTGGGGCTGGGAGGCAGCGCGGAGATGAGCCCGGACCAAGTCCAGACAACCTGCTCGAGGTCCTTTTCAGCTCCTCTTAGCGCCGTGGTGTTCAGCTTCTCTTAGCACAGAAGCTCCTCGCCTTTCTCTTACAGATGGGGAAACTGAGGCAGAGAGGGTCCCCTAGTGACTGGTGACAGCCGGGCCTGGGGCGGGCTTCCAGGGTGGGGCCTTTCCCATGGTCCGAGCACCCCCCAGGCTTGGCTTGGTTCCCTTGAGTTGTAAGCTGGGGTGCACTTCTCACTTCCTCTCCGTGTCCCCCCTGACAGCCGAAGCCCTGACCAGGAGCGGGGTGTCCCACAAGGTGGACGACTCTTCTGGCTCCATCGGGAAGCGCTACGCCAGGACCGACGAGATCGGGGTTGCCTTTGGGATCACTATTGACTTTGATACCGTGAACAAGACTCCGCACACGGCCACACTGAGAGACCGGGACTCGATGCGCCAGATTCGTGCCCAGGTAGCTCTCTTCAGCTTTGCGTCGGGCTCAGCGAGGTCGGGCGCCTTTCTGCAGGAAACGTCACGCCCTGTCCGGTCGGGGTGGGAAGCTGCACGCTGTACATTAGCCCATCGTACAGACAGCAGTGAAATGCCAGCCGAATGTGTCTGGGGCTCAGGGCCGTGGGAGTCCTTGCTCCTGGAGGCCCAGTTGTGGGCCCAACAGTGGGCCAGCTGTGGGCCCGGCGGATAAGAGATTCCAGTTGGGAAGGCAGGAGGAGGGGGCTTCTGGGGGCTCCACTGTAAGAGCAGAGAAGGTCGGAGAAGATGTAGAAAACGGGCAGGGTGGGGGCGTTCCTGGAGGGGGAGGGGCTGTGCTGGTGTGGGCATCTTAGGCAAGGGGCTGCAGTGATTCCGCTGATTGTGGCCTCTCTCGTGGGGCTTATAGTCAGCCCCGAGACTGGGGCTGAGTTAAGGGCACACAGAGCATTCTGCCCCATTGGTGGGAGGTGGGGTGAGGCAAGGCATCGGCGGTCACAGGCCAGGAAAGTCTGGAGCATCCTGGTTGGTGAGATTGGGGTGGGGCCAAGGGCGGGGTGGGGCCTGGGGTCCTGGCTCTCTGCCCGGCACTGATGTGAACCTCTCCTTCTGCTTGCCTCAGATCACTGACCTTCCCAAGGTCATCTGCAGTTTGGCCAACGGCTCCATCACTTGGTCCGATGTGGAAGCCCGCTACCCGCTGTTTGAGGGGCAGGAGACGGGCAAGAAGGACACCATTGAGGACTAGGACTGGTGCGTCCTCTCCTCATCCTGCTTACGCGATAACCCGTAAACTTGTATCATGTGACCGTCTGTGCTGGGCCCCGACACAAATGACGATTAAATTAAAGGTTGCGCACAGCTGAGGCTGCCTCTGTCTGCTTGTTTCTGTACAGCTGCCCTCCGTCCGTCCGGCCTTACTTGTGGTGCTCAGTGGGCCGACCCTGCCGCGTGAGACAGCTCCCCCGGCATACATCAGACCACTTGTCTGCGTGAGGGCATCTCGTCTTTCTTTGTAAACACCGTCCTCATCACGGAAGGCTGTTGTTTTCCCCAGAGAGCCTTCAGGCCTCTGGGCAGACAGCCAGGCTCCGCCAGCTGCTGCCCCTGGTGCCCCCCCACCCCCCGGGCCCAGGCTGCTTGTTCCTGCCCTCCCCCCCCCCAGGGCCTCAAACGTCCCCCAGACCCCCATCTCAGGGAAACTCTTGCCCCATGTTGCTGCTCTGCCCCTTTCCGAGTGTAGGAAGGGTGGTTGGGCCTCGGGTGGGGAGGTGGGTGTGGGCGTGGCCCCTGGGCTGCCGGGCTCCCTCGCCCTGTGGCCCGTGTGATTGACCTCGATCTTGTCTGACTGATGTGGACGGAAGACGTTCCCTGTACCGTGGGTCCGAGGCTGGCCTTCCGCCCTTCAGCGTGCCACCAATCTCTGGGCCCGCTTGGGGAGCGACGTTCTTACCGTGTCCTCCCCAAGCTTCCGGCCTGATTGGTGTTTGGTTCAGCTGTCCAGGGCAGCGAAAGACGTGATCGCTTGTTGGCGGTATGACCCTTGGGCTCGCAGGGCTTTCCGGGACGCAAGCTCGACACCCTGGCTGGCTCCCCTCACCTCTTTGGCCGTTGCTTTCCTCCCCATAACATCGGGGGCTCGGATGAGATGAGCCCCAGGGTCCTCCCCTGCTCTGACGGTCTGTGGCTGTGGGCTGATGGTCTTGGAGGGGCTCTGGAGTCCATAGACATCTGACGAGCTGGCTCCCGACTGCCTCAGGTCCGAGCTAGGTGACAGGGATGAGCAGGTGTGTCTGGTCTGAATGTGGGTCTGTTGGGCTTTCCTGGGAGTCCCTCCTTCCGGGAGCCTAAGGCCGTCCAGGGTGGGGGGATCTTCCCAGGCTCGGACCAGGAAGGGGTGACAGACAGCCCCGATGATGCCTCCTCTGCCCTCGCCACTTCTTTGTGCTCTCCGGGCTCGCGGGGCTAATCAGCCGCACCCAGGCCGCTGAATGGTGACTGATGGTCAGCTGAGAAGCTCATGCCACGTTTGTACTTGTTCTGAGCCCTAATGTCGCTCTCTGGGCCGTTGGACGCTTTCCCTCTAGGCCTTTAGATGACTTGTATGTCTTGTGCGATGGGTTGAGCTGACGAAGGCTAGGATGGGTCAGGTCCCCTTTCTGGTCTCCTCACAGCGAATGCTGGGAGGAGCCCCTCCCCCCTGGGCTCACGCCTCGGACAGTAGAGGGACTGAGCTTCGCAGCCTTAGATCAAGTAGAGACAGGGCCCAGTTGGGCCCCCAGGGTGTTGCAGGCCAAGCTTTTATGATACATAAGACTTTTGATTTGGGGGGATTTTGGGGGGCTGGTATCTTACTAAACTGAGCAAGGGAATAGAATGACTTTCTCCCCAGAGATGAAACCACCTTGTGTGTCTCCCAATACGTTGGCCTGGTGGTCTGAGAGACATCTCTGATTTTTGCGGAAGGAATTTTTGAAATCTTTGTGGAATAAAGAATTAAAGTAGATCGATGCATGCCTTTACCCTTATTGGCACCTTACTGTCAATTCCTAAGACAGGGAGTCACCTGGGTAGAGCTGGGCAGAGGCCAGCCTTCATTGTAAGGGGGAAGCCAACTTTGTTTTAGCTGTCTGGGGGCCTTTGCCATTGCAGAAGCCAGTAGCAGGGTCTCTGCTGACCCCGCCTGCGGCAGGTGTAAGTGACACGGCCATCAGAGAGCCTCTCCCCCTGGAGTGAGGTGGACTGGGACATTCTGTTACTTGATGGATGGCTTTGCTTTGGGGAACTTGGCTCTTGTGACCTGTGGGTAATTGTCTGACACTGCCTGCATTACCTTAAAAGCTATGGCTCAGCAGAATGTAAGCCCCCTAGGGGTAGGGCCCGATTCTCACTGTCTTTGCTTTGGAAGAAGTGTAACTTGGAAGCTTGAACCAACATGGGGTGGAATGGAATGGAAGTCTGCTACGGGGGAGCCCGTAGAATTGCTGGCCAGAAGGTTCCCCTGTGGCCTCATTCTTTTGCAACAGTGGGACCACCCCCTCCCAGCCATCCCAAGAGACCACCTAGGTACACAGGTGTCTTTTTTCTCTTCAGGGTTTGTATTTTTAAATGCATGATAAAGGATATCACCTTTCCTAATCCCTGGTCACAGTAATAATTTTAAAAAGTTTGCACAATCAGTGCTAAAAGTGCATTGAGTTCAACCCACAGCAGGAAGACGCACCAAGCAGCATTTGGTGTGGGAGGAGCTGAAGAACTGAGAGGGGCTTTCAGCAGGGAGGGGGACGGCTGATCTCAGCCCAGGTTTTCAGAAAAGCTGAATGTTCTGGTCTCGTTCATGTATGACTCCACGTCGAGGTGAATGTGATGCCCTAATAAACCTTGAACATCTCTCAGACTGTCCTTGGTCTTTTTGTGAGTTTTCCCTGGGGTGCCCCCCATCCCCATCCGGCTCGGCGCCCTCCGGGGCTTTTTCTCAGGGTTATCTCAGTAATGGAGCTATGTACAGGGAGTGAGGCTAAGTTTGCGTCACCGCTTGAGAACAGAAGGGAGGGTCACTGGGGCCTTTTTTGGGAGGCGCTGTCTCCTGGAGATTCTTTGATCTGGGAGTCCCAGGTTCAGGTACCCCGCTCCAGTGTGTGGATAAAGGCCCCAGGAGCCCTGCTTGGAGTGTCTCCTTGAAAGCTGGGTCTATGTTTATATCATCTGAAAAGTGGGGGTGACAGCAGCATCTGCTTCCCAGAGTCAGGCACGCTCTTACGAGGGAACCCTCAGAAAGCTGAGGCTCTTGTCAGTGCTGGCTATTGATTGTTGCTAACCTGGGCAGATTCGGGATCTGGCAGGTAGGGCCTCACCTGACCCATCCATCTGCTACCCAGGACCATTTTGTTACAAAACGTCCATCTGTGTCTAGCCCAAATCCCCTTTATTCTTTTAAGTCTTAATTTCTTTTAAGTGCTTTCCTCATGAATGGGATGGCATGATTGGGCCAGGTCATCATAGAGTCGGGGTCTCAGGCCAAGGAAATCATTCAGAGGGGAAGACAGATCTTAGAAGTTGTCAATGGATGCAGAAGATGGGGCCTGGAATCCTCATGACGACTCAGACCATAGGAACCAGGGTGTTTTTGTTATTCCAGGGATGGCAGTCACTGAGCAGGAATGTTGTTTGGTACCTGGCCAGTCTCCCCCAAGGGGCCTTCAGTGAGCAGCAGCCACAGGAAAACAGTCTGTACCCACTAGACTGTGCACCACAGAGTGGCCGCCGTGTTGCACAGGGCCTACCGAGTCGAAGGTGCTTAATAAATGCTTATCAAATTAAGCCCAATAACAGTAGGGACATTCAGAAATCCACAGGAGACCATATTCAAGGGGGTCCAGTGAAAGCCGAGGGCAGCCCCCTGGGCTCAGCATTGAAGCCTGAATGCCAAATCTGCGCCAGATGAGCGCATGATCCTTATGGGAGGAGGCACCCCTGACCCCCGGCTGCCCAGAATGTGGCTCTGTTAATTCAGAAGATGGCACAAGCGCCTACGAGGTGACAGGCGTGCAGTGTTTTAGGGCACAGATGAGGGGATGAGGGAATCACAGGGAGGGAACCAATGAAGAAGCCTTTAGTGAGTGAGGGGGAGGGGCTGGCAGCAGCCCAGGCACAAAGGGACCCTCCAAGCGGCAGCCTCTTCTCAAACTCAGAACTGCAGGATCTGTACAAAGGAGCTCAGCGACCATCTGGTCTGAGTCGTGGCTGAAAGGAATGGCTCGCCTAACGGGCCTGACCACGGCGCATGCCATAGCCTGAAGGTCACCCTGGAGGGCGGGCAGACCCACCACCTGCACTGACTGCCACTGACTTCTAGCCTGAACTGGCCTTTGGGATTTTTCTCCTTTGCTCCTGGTTCCAGAACCACAGGCCTTCTAACTCTTAAGAAAGGTTCCCCAAGTCCTCTTTGTGCAACTGATGGGGTTGTGGATGAAGACCTGAGTTCAAATCTAGCTTCAAGCACTAGCTGTGAGACCTTGGGCAAGTCATTTTGCCTCAGTTTGCCTCAGTTTCCTCATCTGTAAAATGGAGATGATAATAGTATCTATCTCCCAGGGTTGTGAGGATCAAATAAGATCATATTTGTAAAGCACAGTGCCTGACACACAGTAGGCACTGTACAAATACTATTGTTATGTTTGTAAAAAGTGTGTAACATAATGCTGGGCACCTAGTAGGTGCTATATAAATGTTTATTCTCTCACTTCCCACTAGAATAAACACCCTCCATCTGCTTGTCATATGGAATAGATTCCAGGCTATTCACCATCCTGGTAGCCCTGTGCTGGGCCCTCTCCAGGTCACCAGTGTTGACCAGAATTCTCCAAATGTGGTCTTGTTATACCGAGAAATGAGCGAGTTGACGACCCAAGCTAATTTTAAATTGTGGACTTTATTAGCGCATGGCTGCCAGGGATATTCACATCCAAATCAAGCAGCCCCCATCAGGGGTTGAGCTAGGGTTTATACAGGGAGTATACAGGACGGGGAGGGGGATGGATCTTTGAAGTCTGGCAAGAGGAAGAGGTTTTTTTGGGGGGGGGGCTGGTCAAGGACACCCTTCTCCCTCTGTGTAGATATGATAATGCTCTGCAAACTTTCTCACAATGGAGGCTTCCAGAGATATGATCTGAGGGCTGTGGCCTGAGCAGCCAGATAAGGGTCTTGCTAAGGAATTTGGAGGCTTCCATGGCCTAAAGGGTTCTACTACCCAAATGGTAAAATAATGTTCTGCATTACAGTCTGACCAGGACAGAGGTCAGAGGGACCATCCCCTGCTTATTCCCGAGTATATGCTAGGATTAAATGGTCATTTGGCTGTCACATCACCCTGCTGATCTACCTGGAGGTTTTTTAGACACACTGCTGTCTAACCATGCCTCCGCCATCTTGCTAACTTTTTGAACCAAAGTATGACTTTACATTTGTCCATACTGAATTCTAAGGTTCACCCTGTTGCTCTAACTAGCTGAGATCTTTTGGGATCCTGACTGTCCTCCAGTGTGTTAGCCATCACTCCCAGCTTTGATTAGCCTGCCATCTGTTCCTTTATCCAAATTACTGATAAGAATATTACTCAGAACTCATCTCGGGGAAACCCAGCCAAATAGACATCCAATCTTCGTGTGTGTTCTCTCCATGTATGCACTTTCACCATTAAAGTGGATTTTTCTGGTCAGCTAACAAGCATTTATTAATTACCTACTGGTCCTGGAGTCAGGAGAACTCATCTTCCTTGAGTTCAGATTTGATCTCAGACACTTCCTAGGTCACTTCACCCTGTTTGCCTCAGTTTCCTCATCTGTAAAATGAGCTGGAGAAGGAAATGGCCAACCAGTCCAGTATCTTTGCCCAGAAAACCCCCAATGGGGTCGTGAAGAGTCAGGACTGAAAACAAATGAGCACCAACAACGATACACTGGACACTATGCTAGTGCTGAGAATACAAATAAAAGCAGAATTCCAGCCCATCTCCATGGTGCTCATGGTCCAATGGGGAGGAGGGCCTCAACGTGCAAACGATTATGTACAAACAAGATACACACGGGGTAGGCTGGAGAACATCAGCAGAGGGACTGCGTTAGCCTGAAGGGGATTGAGAAGGGGGATTGCTTTTGAAGGAGGCCCCAGGAGCTAGGAGGTGGAGAAAAGAAGGGAGGGCATTTCGGGCATAAAGGACAGCCGGGGAAAACATCCAGAGTTGAAGATGGTGCTTTCAAAGTCCAGCTAGGAGGCCGGGTGGCTGGATTGCTGAGGGTGCGGCGGGGCGTGAGGTGGAAGAAGGCAGGACCTTAGGGTTAGGTTATACACAAAGGGCTTTAGGAGCCAAACAGAGGATTTTATATGTGATCTTGGCGGCTATGGGGAACTACCGGAGATTATCCAGTGGGGGGGAGTGACATGGCTGGACCTGTGCTTCCGAAGAATCACTTCAGCGACTGAATGGAAGATGCAGCGGAATGGGGAGAGGCTAAAACTCAGCAGACCCTCCAGCAGCCTGAGGTGATGAGGGTCTGCACCAGGGGGTGAGCATCAGTATTGGTGGAGCGTGTTCCCCAGCCACTGTCAGGGAAATGCCTCCTTACCTTTCTCACTCTGCCAGCTTCATTCAATGCCTTTGTTTTGAACTAACGGTAAAATAAATAGAAAAATGTGAACAGAATAATTGATGCGGGTTCTTCAAGTATGGCTTTGGGGGGGGGGTGAGCCCAGAGTACTTGAACCTCAGCTTCCCATTCTAGGAGGTGCCCATACCTTTGAGTTGAGAAAAGAGTCCTGCCAGGGGCAGACCCAGGTCTCCCTTGAAGGGCGGCTGGGTCACGGTGGGTTGGTGTCCAGGGCGATGGAAGGGGAGGGCAGAGCAGGCTGGAAAACCGGAGGGGCGGGATGGAGGCGGATGGCACGAGGGAGCAAGGTCTCAGAAAGGGAGGCGTCGCCTGGCTCGCCTTCCGCGTGGAAGCGCAAGGGTTTGGAGGCGCGTCTGCTCTCCCCCTTCTCGGTTATAACAGCAGCTTCCCCCCCAGGATGATGCCTTTCTCACCTTAGAGGAGTCTGTGGCCCCAGGCTGGGCTGGGTGTCCGGGAAGAACACACGTGTGCAAATGCGCGCATGTGTGTTTATGTATGCATGTGCATACGTGCACATACATGTAAGTGCCGTACGATTCAAGGAGCCCGGGGGAAGGCGTGTGTGTCCTTTGTCGTGCCTTCATGGCGCCCTCCAGTGGTCAGTGTAGGCACGGGGCTCACGGCCGCGTGCCCTGCCTGCTCCACGAGCTCCAGGCTCGCCTCTGGCCGGCGTGCTGAGCTCTTCGCAGCCTGGCCCCCTCCTCCTTCCTACTGCCCTCGCCGGACCCCACGGGCCGGGTGAACAGCCTTCTTGCCTCCCAGCCCGGTCCCCGCATTCGCGGGGCCCCGTGCCGGAATGCCCTTCCTCGTCATTGCCCCTTCTGCTCCCAGGACCGCCTTCTGCGCCAGAGCGGCCTGCCGGCCCCCAGCGCGGCCCAAACAGATGAAATGTCCAAACTCAGGAGACGGGGCCCGGAGCCGCAGCGCCGGGGATCCGCATGGGCCGCGGCCTGTCAAGTGATCTCCAGCGAGCTCCAGTAATGATTCGGCTTGGCCTGGTGGAAGGACCTCGGGAAGCGGGCCCGCTTCTGGGAGCGAATCGCTGACAGCTCTCCCCAGCTCAGATTTCCTAGCTGCGGCGGCAATTAAGCAGATGCAGATTCACTCGAGTGTTACTGGGTCCACAGCGTCGTTTGTTGTCAGATCTTAAACAACAGACAGATACTGAGAGCACGAAGCTTGGGGGAGGGGGTGCGGGGAAGGTAGCTCCCCCTCTCCCCTTCTCCAGGGCAGCAACGTGGAGCTGCAGTGAATAGAGCGCTTGGCCTGGAGGCAGGAAGAGTCCTCTTCCTGAGTTCAAATCTGACCTCAGACTAACTTGTGACCCTGGGCAAGTTATTTCACCCTGTTTGCCTCAGTTTCCTCATCTGTAAAATGAGCCAGAGAAGGAAATGGCAAACCGCTGCAGTCTCTTTGCCAAGAAAATCCCAAATGGGATCACAGAGAGTTGGACAGGACTGAATAACAAGAAAGCCCTCCTCCCTTCCTGCCCAATTCCTGACATTAGCAAGGAGTCCTGAGACTGGAAAAGTTTGGGAAGCTGGTCCCTTTGAAGACCAGGTCTTGTGTTCTTTCCGTTTCTCCCTTAATGATCCCTTCCAAGCTAACCTCAGGTGAGTCTAGTCCAAGGCTCCTTCCCATCCTTGCTCCCTCTCCTGTGGACGAGCTCCTACTGTCAGACTGGGTTTCAAATCCAGGTTATCTGACTCTACCCTCAAACCCTGAAATGGCTCTGAACCAAACTTGAGATTCACCTCCAGATAAAAGGCATCTGTGGGCAGGCTGGGAAAGGGGGAGCTCGGAGAGCATCTGGGACAGATGGAGAGCCAGCCTCCCTTCCCTATGCCCCTTCCCCCAGCTGATCCCTTCCTCTCCCGAGCCCAAGAGGGGGCAGCCAGGAGGGAGGAGAACAAAGGAGATAATTGTCTGCCTTCACCAGGTCTTTCCCTGGCAGCTCTCCAGATTGCAGGTGTTGGCCTGCATGGCCTATTGGGGTCAGCAATGCCAGGCTCCCCCATTCTAATGCAGGGCTTCAGAGACGAGCCAAGGGCTGCTCCCCACTGCCTGGCAGAGCTTAATTAAGAAGCCCAATTAATTACTTTATTATATTTTTAGCAAAAGGGAAGGGCAAGAGTGTTTTGGATAATTAAAAAGACCATCTCTTGTCTCTGTCTCAGTCATTCATTGATTCATTTGAGCATATTGGACATGGACAAAGATCTCGCCCTTTGCCTCCCTTTGGACCACAGGGGTCAGGGCATCAACTCTTCGTGTGCATTTGTGTACAGTATGAACAAGGCGGGCTATCAGGTCATTCGTCCTTCTGAAGACTCTTTACTGGCATTGATGGCGGGAGCCTGGGTAGCAGAGCCTTGGAACTGGAGTGAAAAAGACAGGTTCGAATCTGGCCTCAGATACTTACTAGCTGGGGGACCCTGGGCAGGTCCCTTGACCTCTCTCAGCCACAGTTTCCTCACTGTAAAATGGGGATAATAATAGCATCTGTATTCCATGGTGGTTGTAAACATCAAATGAAATAATCTATGGAAAGTGCTTTGCAAATCTTAAAGTTCCAGGCAAGTGTATTAGCCATTATCATTATTATATCTGACCCTTCCCTGTGTTGTATCATGCTATGAAGGACACATGGGGTGCCCTGAAGGAAAGGCAGGGGTAGCTGCGCTAGTGTGTGCTAGGCAGGTCAGACTACCTTGGCCACCATCTTTGAACTGTGATGGATACAGCCCACACCCCAGAGCTCAGGAGTTTTGGGAGAAGCAGTGCCCCGCCCCCGGCTACAAGACCTGCTTCCAGCCCAGCCCCACAAGCCACTGGGCTCTTCACCCAGTCTATTAGTATTTTCTGCCAGCCTTCAAGTAATATGCAGATTTGATAAGCATGCCATCTATGTCTCCATCAAAGCCACTGAGAAAAGTATTGCCCATAACAGGACCAATGACTGAGCCTTTTGCTGTTCCACTAGAGACCTCCTGGTTGATATTGTATTTTGGGGTCTGTTTATTCAACCAGATTCAAATTTGGAGGAATGAAGTTCAGAAATGGCACCCCCATGTTTGAATTAGAGCAGAGAAGGAAAGAGAATGCTTGAGTTTTCATTGATAAAATCATTGGCTGTACCCACATTTTTCTCCATGTTCATGATTGATCACTCAACAGCAAACTTTGCAGACTGTTGATAGATATAACTGGGTGAACACTGGAAGGTCTCCAGGTGCCAAAAGCTTCCCTGAACCCAAGATGAATAATCAGGCACATCCATTAGCTGTGGCCATGATGCAAAATGAAAGAAAACACATTTAAATGAGATTTCCAGCCCCAGAAAGCTGTCACCTAAAGGCAGCTTCTATGTCAGTGCTGGAACTGAGAAGCAAGGGGTAAGTCTCCTTTCAGGAGGGATGCATAAAACACCTTGCTTTGCCCAGACATCTTTTTTCTCCGGGCCTGATGGCTGACCCATCTCGTTGTAGCTTCTTCAGACTGTTGGGGGACTGGGAGATGTTTGGGCATTTCTTTCTTTTTTTTTTTTTTTTTGGTGAGGCAATTGGGGTTAAGTGACTTGCCCAGAGTCACACAGCTAGCAAGTGTTATGTGTCTGAGGTCAGATTTGAACTCAGGTCCTCCTGACTCTGGGGCCAGTGCTCTATCCACTGTACCACCTAGCTGCCCCTTGTTTGGGCATTTCTAAGTGTTGGTCAGAACCAATTTCTAGGCATGATGAGATGTGCCAAGATGTGACCCAAAGTGAAAGGAAGACCCGTGCGTGGCTGTGTTGCCCACTGGTACATCTATATGAGAACAGAAAAAGAGGAATTTATTCATCCAGAGAACCATGGGTTTTATTGGGGGCACTCTCCTCCAGGGACCTTAGTTTAATCCCTCTTCATGGGGTTTTAGCTGCCTGATGGCAGAACTACCTCTGATCACAGGCAGATCTCCAGCCAGCTGGAAAAGCCTGCCTATACCAGGCATCTGGACAGCTGCTGTGGCCTGCATCAATTACATGCGTCAATGAGAAGATGTGGAATTCGCCCTGTTTCTAAGAGATTTCCAGCTACAGATGAGTTACTACTTTGAAACAGCTTCCACAATTCCAGTCTGTGGGAGGAGAGAGAAGAAAATGCTCAATTTTAAAACAAACACACTTTCAGTGCCTTCTGTCCAGCCGGGATGGACTTGTTTGGTGAATTGGATTGATTAAGAGCCGCTTCCTTCGGAGGCCCAGCTTCTCTGTGCAGAGGAACCAAACCAGCTTATTGCAGTTTGCTTCAGAACTTGGAGAGGAGGAAGTGAATGATCACTGGAGGAGCCAGTCAGTCTAAAGGTTTGCGAGAACTGCAGATACTGTTCCAAATTTCCTAAATGGGAAGCAAGTGCATTCTTCAAACCCTCAGCCAGTGATCTGGACCTTGGTTTTTGGCCAAATCCTAGAAAACTGTATTGAAAGAATGGTTTGTGGTCTCTTAGAAAGAGAAGCACGATCTCGGTGGCACAACACGGGTTTGTCAGGAACAGGTCGATCCTGTCTAAGCTCATTGCCTTTCTGGGCAGAATGGCTAGTCTGGTAGATGCCCGCATGCCTGACAGAGTGAAAATCCAGATTTCTTTAAGACAAGTCTCTCCTGTTAGCCTTGAACAAGATAGAGACAAAACAGGACAAGGATTTGGAACTCATGGAATGAAATCTTCAAAGAGTCGTGATTAATGACGCAATGCCAGATTGAAGGGAGGTCTTTGGGGGGAGTGCTCCTGGGCTCTGCCTTGGCATGCTTCTGGTTAGCACTTACATCAGTGCTATTCAGGTGAAGATGAGCTCATTACTGCTCAGGATGACACAGGAGGCAGGCACTGCTGGTATCATCTCCTCATCTTACAAATTACACTACTGAGTTTCAGAGAGCTGCACAATGAGTCCCTGCTCCTGTAGCCTTGCCCCTGTCATGCACCTTGCAGGTGTGAGAGGAGGGACGTGAGTGTGGCTCTAACACAAGCACTCCACAGAGGCTCGCAGAGCTTGGGTGAGTCACTTCTTCGAATGCCTTGGTTTCCTGCCTATATGACACCACCCCTGCCTGCTGAGGGTCACAGAGTCATAGGTTTAGAGCTGGAAAGGAACTCAGATGCCATCTAGCTCAATCACCTCATTTTCCAGATGAGGAAACTGAGGCAGAGCTGAAGTGAAGTGACCAAGGTCATATAGGCAGAAAGTGGAAGAGACAGGATTTGAACTCAGATGTCCTGACTGCAGCCATTGAGGTGAGAAGGGAAAACAAAATGAGGGAACCACCAGAATTTCAGTCCAACCTCTTCCTGCACAAGAAGGCTCTTTTTTGGACAAATGGTCATGTAGTCTCTGCTCAGAGTCACCATAGAGGGAGCCTGCTCTCTTCCCCAGGGCTGCCCACCCAACTCTGGGATGGCTCCTGCTGTACTATTATGATTCCCTTTTTACAGTTGAGGAAACTGAGGCATTACAAATATGTGTGTATGTACGTATATATCCGCACACACACATATGATTTGTTGTTCAATCATTCAGTAGTGTTTGAGACTTCATGATCCCATGGACTATACTGTCCATGGGGTTTTCTTGGTGAATATACTGGAGTGGTTTGCCATTTCCTTCTCCAGTAGATTAAGGTAAACAGAGGTTAAGTGACTTGCCCAGGGTCACACAGCTAGAAAGTGTCTGAGGCTAGATTTGAACTCAGGTCTCTGTGACTTCAGGCCCAGGACTCTATTCATTGATTCACCTAGCTGCCTCTCTTGCCTCTCTCTCTCTTTCTCTCAATAAATAAAGCTATGGATACTACCCAATTATCCCTCCTCCTATAACAACAACAAAAAAAGACAGTTAAGGAAAAATGATGGATACTGTGACCATATCTCATGTTATATACAACATTCTGTTCCCATAGCCCCCCGCCTCTTTCCTAAGAGGATGGAAGTGGACAAGTGTGTTCCATCATGTGTCTACCAGGATTAGCCCTGGTCATCTTTGCTGGCTTTTTGTCCTCCCACTCTCTCTCCATACCCTTCCTTGGCCCGCTCCCCTCCCCTCCTCTCCTCTCCTCTCCTCTCTTCTCCTCTCCTCTTCTTTCCTCTCCCTCTCTCCTCTTCTCTCCCCACCTCCCCACCTCTCCACTCCCCTCTCCTCTCCTCTCTTCTCCTCTCCTTTTCTCTCCTCTCCCTCTCTCCTCTTCTTCCCCCACCTTCCCACCTCTCTTCTCCTCTCCCCTCCCTTCCTCTCCCCTCCTCTCCTCTCCTCTTCTCTCTGGGCACACTCTTTGTAGAAGATGTGCTATTGTCTCACCTCCTAAAAGGAGGCAGCTGTGGAAGAAGAAAGGCTTGGGGCTTCAGCTGCCGGGGGTGGGGTCACTTCTTGGCTTAGGAACAGAGGGAAGACCCTTCTTGCTCTGAGCTTTTTTTATTCCTTCTTAAAGAGGAGCTCCAACCTTCCCACACCCTGCCCTCTGCCATGTCTGAAGCATCATTTGTGGTCCTTTCTAATAGACTTACACTGTGTACTGCAGGCACCCAAGGATCATCTCCCTCTTCGCACGTCCCATGAGGCCAGGCCAAGGATCAGGACTTGTCTGTACTTTGTATCTTCCCCAGGGCTCACAGATCACACACATAGTAGGTGCTTAATTATTGTTTGCTTTTGTTCAAGGATGAAGAGGCCCAGTGACATCGTGGGCAATGTCTTGACTTGCCCATGAGTTGGGTTTAAGGGAGGCAGAGCTGCGCCAAGTTGCTGGCCTCACTCTCTCCTCCAGTCATTGCAGTCAAGAGGCCGACGTGCGATGGCCTGGGACACAGTGAATGACCTTGACATCTTTGATGTCTGACCAAACTCTAAGCCCTCCTCAGTGCCTGCCTCTGCCACCTTTATGGTCCTTGGAACACATTGTCCTCATCCGCCCCTTGCGCTGGGGAAATCTCCCAGGCTTGAGGCAGACGGCTCTCCCTGAGAGCTCTCGTTCCCCTCAGCCTGCTTTAAGGGCTTAGTTAACATTTGTGGAGTGGAGCCAAACCCTCTTCTCTGCATTTTCAGCTCTCACTTGACACCAAGGCCTGGATTTGCAGTTCCAGCTTGTTCAGGTACATCACCATTTGGATGCCAAGGGATCTCTCTTCATCTCCTCCTCAGCTCCCTGTCCTGGGTACTGGGCCTTGGTCCTCTGCCTGGGCAGGTCACAGGCCCTGGGTGTCACCATTGCCCAACCCCAGATGAACTTGATTAGACCATGTGTACCAGTCTTAGGGGGAGGGGGAGAACCACAGTTGAGCCCCTCTTAGAATTTCTCCAAGGGCCTACCACAGCCCCCACCCCCCTTAGCAGATGCCAAAAGAAATGGGGGTTGAATTGAGCAGAGAATAAAATGTGCCAGCATTAAGTGGATCATGAGAAGTGACCTTCACGACCCCCCAACCTTCCCCATTGGGTTGCTGCTTTCCAGGAGCCCCTGGGGCCTTGGCCTAGCCCCTGAATCACTCTCTACAATAGCCTGTTTTCAAGAGCTGCATGAGGGCTGACTTCACACTGGAAGAGGAATTAGTTCCCTTCCACTTGGCCCCAGAAATCAGAAGCAGGAGTACTGTGAGGGAGGGCTGAGAGGCATCTGTGGCTCTCCTAGAGAGGGTTGTCCAAAGGTGGGGCAGGGAGCTTTGGGGGAAGGCTCTCCAGGCTGGGCTGGATGCACTCTTGATGGGGAGGCCAAAGGACTGAGGCTTCGCCCAGATCAAGATTCTATGCTCGTGAGAACAGCACTGCCTGGCTTCCAGTGACCCCTGCTGGAAGCCTGCAGATGTCTGGACTCCTTCCTTTTTTCCATCCCATCCCCAAGCAGTCACTAAGTCCTCCCAATCCCTTCTCCTAAGACCCAGTGGGCTTCAGTGGAAACTGGAGGGGGTGTCAGAGGATGCAGGACCTGTGAGTGAGTCACAACTTGTCTGGCCTCAGTTTCCTCATCTGTAGCATGGGAGAACAATGGGCCTGTGAAGTCTTCTTTGCACTCCCAATGTAGGACACTCAGACTTCAACCTGGGCCTCCCATCCGTTCTCTCTGCTGCAAGCCCGTGGTGTTCATGGAAGGCGTGCTGGAATCGGGACTGAGTGCTGGCTCAGACATGGACCAGCTGTGTGACCTTGGGCGAGTCACCTCTGTGAAGTGGGGCTCCAGAGCGCGCACCTCTTTAGCACAGGGTTATTATGAGGACAGTGCTTTATACCACGAAGTGGGGCAGCAGGTGCTCATTGTCATGACTAGGGCTGTGCCCAGCTAGTGCCCTGTCTTCACTGTCCTGGTCAGTTCCCACACCTTAAAATCTATTTCCCCTGCTCAAATGCCCTTCCCTTCTTCTCCCTCTGTCCAGCCCCCCCCCCCCAAGGCCCTACTAGACCCAGCCTTCCCTGCCCACCCCAATCTGCACTGACTCTCCCTTCTCAGTCCTACTGACCTCAACCTCCAGTCTCCAGTCCTGGGTCAGACTGTCCTGGGCTGCTACCTCATTGTTTCTAGGGGAATCTTGTCCCTCTACCCAGACAGGGCCTTCTTCTCTGCCTCCCTGCCCAGAAGGTGAGGCCAAGATCAGCACCCAGGACCGGGGCTCAGTGACTTGGGGAAGGCTTATATGAACACAGAAAACACTTGAGGTGGAGTTTATTTCAGAGACACGAGACACTGTTTCTGAAGGGGAAGGGTCCAGCTGAGGTCCCTAGGACCCTGGCTTCTAGGTTTCAAACACAGAAGAGATACTTTGGCTTGTGTGGCCAACAGCCCTCCCTCCACCCTCCAACGTGGCTCCTCTTCCCTCCCTCCCCATCTTCTCTGTTCTGCCAGGGTACACAAGGCCTGGCTGGTGGGCCTCAACAGTAGCAGGAAGGAGATTGGGTTGGAAGGAAGCTATGTATCTTTTGGTGTTCCTACTCTGGCAGCTTGGGGAAACCCGCTGAGGAGGAGGAAGGCTGTCCCATAAATGGTGCAGTGGAAAACACTGGTTGTCAAGAGACCTGAGTCCTAGCCCCAGCTTCATTGTGGAGTGTCTGGATAACTGTGGCCATCATCTCCCCTCAGTTTTCCTATCTGTAAAATGACCTGGACTAGGGGTCTTCTGTAGTCCCTTCCATCCCTTCCTCTCTGACTCTGACCCTCTAGGCCTCCATTTCCCCAGCAGACAAGTGGAGACACTAATTCAGCTGCTGTTTCTCTCCTGGGGACATTGTGAAGACAAGAGTGCTCTGGCAAGTGTGACAGGGCTTGGATCTTCTGATCTGCTGGTTCCAGGTTTGGGCCATTTCCAGTCATCCTGAAGCCCCATTGCATGCTCCGACTTCTCTGACATCACTGTCCTTCTATGCCATCCACCCAGGCCCCTTTTCTCCTCTGTTCCCCCATGTCAAACTGCCCAAGAAAGAAGGAAGGCGAGGAAGAGGCAAGAGGAGCATCTGGAAGGGGGAGGGGTTAATAGCATCAGACAGTGGCTGTCTGCTTGATGCTGTGAAAGCTGATCCTTGTGGGGGACGTGGGGATTGACATGGCCCGGGCAACCCGGACCCGTAGGGAGTGGTGATCTTGCCACCTGCGCCATCTCTTCCTCACAGCTGCACGGACCTGGAGAAAGAGAGAGAAAGAGACAGAGCGAGAGAGACAGAGACAGACAGACAGACAGACATAGACACAGAGACACACAGAGGGAGACACATAGAGAGAGAGGACAGGGGAAGGGCCAACCTGACTTTGCCATTGGGACTTTGGTGGGCAAGGCTGTGGCTTGCACCCATCCACTGGGCCCACTTTCAGGGAACTGATTGCATTGAATCTCTTCCCCATTGTGTAAATAGTGATAACAGCAGTAGCTGTTGTTTCTGTTGGGTTTGCCAAGTGCTTGACAGACAACTGTCACAACAGCCATGGCAGGAAGGGGCCATAGGTGTTATCATCTCCGTTTTGCAAATGAGAAGACCAAGACTGAAACCGATTCGCTGTGTGTCTGGTGCCTGAACCTGAGTCTTGCTGGCATCAGTTCTAACCCTGTGATGCTGCATCCCTAAGTGGGACACTGAGTGAATGCAGTGGGATAGCTTTCACAATGTGCCCAAAGTGAATACACGGCTGGGCTGAGGAACATCTCTAATGATGACCATGAGAATGATCACAACAAAAACTGTGAAATGAACCATGGCATATTTGGAAAGTCACTGACCCCACACAGTATTACCCAAACCCAGGGCTTCTGACCCTAAGGCAGCTGCAGAAAGGGGCTCACTCTTTGCCAACAGACTTTCTCAGGGCAATAATAAACAGATCAAAAGCCCATAGAAATGTGGTTGGAACAAGTCCATAGCATTTCTCCAGACAGGAATCGATATAACTGATTATAGGCATCCTGTATGCCATGGTGATGTCCAAGCAACGTCAGCAGGCCTTGAGGAAGGCAGAGGCACAGGGTCTATCTCATGCTCGGACAGTGTGGATGGGCTGAAGTCTGTGCTGTTAGAGGGAATGTCCTCACAGATGAGGTCACAGATTCACTGAAACATCATGTTTTCTTTTACTGAGGTTTTCTAGAATTAACCATCCCCTTTCCCCAGACCTCTGGGGAGTCTATTACCTGCTGCTGCTGAGGCCTCATGGGGAGAATTTTCAAACTTGAAACATTTGGGAGCAGTTAGAGTTTTTGGTAGAGTTCTGCCTGCCTCCTATTTAATGGGATTTGCCTCATTTGTTCCCTTGGTGGCCAAGCCCTGGGGGTCAGCCTGCCCTCATGTCCTCTCCTTTCAGTGGCCTGGCTTGAGCCGACTCATTAAGAAGGCTCGAGGCTTGCTTCGGTTGGTCCTGGCTCTCCTCTCCACAGATGCTTAGGGGACTCTTGGGGGCCTCATTTCTAGGGCCAGGGCTGGAGGGAACAGGAAGGAGATAGAGTCAAGGGAAGCAGTACTGGGGGCCAGGACATCTGGGCTCTCTTCTCCACCCTTCTGTTGACTGAATGAGTGCCCTTGCCTGCATCCCTTGTCCTTCCTGGGACTCATTTTCCTCACATGTAAAATGAGGGGTTTGGTTGGGCTCTCTGCAGCCACTGCTAGCTTTGGTATTCTAAGTCTCTGAGTGCTGCTGACAGAATGATTCATTGTTTAGTAGAAGCATTCTCCACAAGGTCCCTCAAGATAGGAAGTTTCCCTGGGGCTATTTAACAGTCTTGGACCTGGTTCCAACCCTGATTTAACCACTGCTTATGTCAGCCTGGGTGAGTCATCTTTTGGGGCAAAAGTCACCTATCAAAAGAGGGGATTAGAGGAGACCTCTAGGGAGACTTCAACCCTTCCTCGGTGATCTGATCACTAATGGTCCTTCTAGCCTAAAGGTTCTCAGACTCACTGTTCTGGAATGGCCTTTGGCCTCCACTCTCCCAAACCAGGGAAGACTTGTTTCAGAGTTCTCTTCTTCCAGGACACCTTCTCCAGTAAACCCACACTACTCTCCTCCCTCCTGTCTTGGTTTCATGCTCAGAAAGGGGGCAACGTGGAGTCTCTCTGCTTCTGTTTTTGCATGCTTGGTCATCTGGGATTTGGCTATTTTGAGCTTGTCCAACTCCATGGATTGCCAAAGGTTGACTGCCTTTCTTCCCCTTAGCTCAGAGCTCCCCACTAAGAGCTTTGGAGATGCCTTGAAAGCTCAGCTCACTCACCTCTCCATTCAGGAAGCAGTAGAACACAGAGACAAAGAAGCCCTGGTGAGGAAGGAGGGAGCTCATTAGTGCCACATTCCTAGGCAACATCAGTCAGACCCTCCTTGGAGCCATGGGACAGAAAGGGATTATGGGGGAGAAGTGGGAAGGGAGGAGGGGGACACCTTTTTGGTGACTTTGCCTAGCTCCCCACAGAGCAGGGAGGACAACGCAAGTCCACCAGACCATAGTTCTAGATGAACAGTGGGGAAGGAGAAGGGCAGGGGAAGGAAGAGAAGTGTAGCATTCATAACATCTGTAGATGTTGGCAGGGTGCTGTCCAAGGTACTGAGCTTAGTTCCCTAGGACAGTTACATTCCTACAGAAGACACTGCTATTATATGGCCCCAGGCTTAGCCCTGTCCCCTGTGCTAGGATTGGCCAAGGTTAGGGAGTCATTCTGAGCTGGGGATTAAAGAGAAGGGCCATCTTTACTGGGGGGGAGGGGTCAGTTTGTGTCCACGTGTGGGTACTTGTGGGCAGGTATGTGTGTCTATGGGCATCTGCTCATGTATATCTTTGGTGCTGAACTTGCATAAGTATCTCTGCAGGTGGGTACAAGTCTGAATTTGTGCATGTCTCCAATGTGCCTGGGCAGTAGCATCTGAGCGGGCATCTTCTCTCTTTCTGTGTGCATCAGGGCGCATGTGTGTGAGTGTGCGTATGGCTGTGTGCAGGTTTGGTTCACACGCACAGAGGTTGGATAATGCACACAATCAGCTGTTGGTCATCTCTCCATAGATCATCTTCCCTCTCATGTCCACAGTCAATCTCAGGTCAGTTTTCTCCTGGCCCACTCTTCTCACAGTGTGAACCCCACTTCTCACTCCCTGCTATTGCAAAAGGGGTCCCAGATTCCTTTTTATAACAACCTTCAGTAACATATTCAGTAACACACAAGCATGCACCCACATGCTGGCACCTCCCCTGACTAGGCACTCAGTGTGCATGCATGCCCCAGGCCCCCCTCCATTCCCTCCTGACCCCCCAGACTCCAAAGCTCTGACCTGGAAGGACTGCAGGAAGGAATTGAAGTAAATGAACACAATCTGGGACACATCGTCATCTCCAGGGTTGACAAAGAAGAGCATGTAGGTGATGCCCAGGAGGGGCAAGAGGACCAGGGTCGCCTTTACTGCCTTCCTGGGTGGGGAAGGAGAGGAGAGATGCCCAAGGTCATTGAAGCAGGGGGACTGTGGGCACTCCTTCTCCCTGATGGCACAGGAGGTGAGGACAGTGCAGGCCCCCTGGGATCCAGCATCAATTCAACTTCATCTTGCAGGCCCATGGGCATGGGCCTTAGCATGTTGTGGGACAGGAAGCCCAATGTGGGCAGGAATGACAGCCTCAAGTTTTGTGCCCAGTGCCCAGTGCCCAACCCTGTGCCTGATTCAAAGCTCTTGTGCACTGCTGGTGTTTAATAAAGGCTTGTGCACTGGTGTGGAGATACATGCGCACACACACATACACATAGAGATATACATATTACACACATATATGCATGTATAAGGTGGGGCACATTTGTGGAGCCTGAGGCCTCTCTCTCAAGGGATTCTCTTAGGAGTGAGCTCATGTCTGTGACCACACCTTCCATCTGGCAGTCCAACTCTACTAGACCTTGCAAGTGCTCAAAGCACAGGGATTGAGGAGCATTTTCAAATACTGAGTGAAAGGCTGGAAGGAAGAGTAGCTCTAGGGAAAAGAGAAATGAAAAGAGAGGAGAAAATCTAGAGTTAGGGAAACACAGGGGCAGAAGGGACAACCTGGGGCTGGGGAACCCAAAGACAGAGGGGGAGATCTGGGGGCCAGGAGAGCCGCAGGGCAGAGGGGGGAGATCTAGGGGTCAGGGGAGCCTCAGGACAGCAGGGAGATCTAGGGGCCAGGGGAGCCCAGGACAGCAGGGAGATCTAGGGTTCAGGGGAGCTCCAGGGCAGAGGGGGAGATCTAGGGGCCAGGGGAACCCCAGGACAGCAGGGAGATTTAGGGGCCAGGGGAACCCCAGGACAGCAGGGAGATCTAGGGGTCAGGGGAGCCTCAGGGGAGAAGGAATGGTCCAGGGTTAGGGAAGCACAGAGGTGGGCGGAGGACAGGGAGACATTGCTGGTACTGATTCCTAACTGATTTCTAGACATAGGTTCATAACTCAACATATTGGGGATGACATCTATAGGAACATGGTTTTCACTTTAGAATGGAATTAAATGGAACATTGGCAGGATTCATTTCACAGAAAATCACTTTACAACTCATTTGGTTGACCACATCTGTCCCCTTGAAACAAGGGATTCTTAAACACAAAAGGGAGGGAGGAAGTGAACGAGGGTGGGCACTGAGCAGCCCTGGAAGAGGGTCAGAATGAGGGCAGGTCCTGGCAAAGGGGGAGGCACCATGTCATAAGATGAGTAACAAAAGGGAAGGAAAGAAAGCAGCAAAGCACATGTAACCCTCCTCGATCCAAGGGGACACTTCTGTAGGTCTACCAAGGCCATTTGTTCTCACTTGTTGGGTAGATGTACAGTGTGGGAATCAGCACTCTCCTTGTACAGAGTTGGGAGATGAAGCACAAAGCAGTTCAGTAAATGGCACGAGGGTGCACATCATCCGGGACCAAGTACTTTACCTCTGATCTAGCCCCCTTCTGCCTGTTTTGCAGCTCAATTTCCACCAAGTTAGCCACAAGCAGGACTCCCCGCCAAAGAGCAGGAGATGGAGAAGGGGCCTCCTCTTCTTGAACACTGGCAGAGCACTTTCCCTCTCTCTCTCAATGGCTTCAGATCAGCCATTGCAACTTGGCCACAAGGCAGGGGATGGATGAATGGCGCCCATAGGGTAGCCACTTACCTGTATTGCATTGTCTCTGAAGTGGTAGATGCTCGAAGCTTTGTCATCAAAATTCTAACAATGTTGAACAGGAAAATGAAATTGATCTAGAGGGAGACAGACAGACAGAGACTAGTAGTGACCCTGGGATGAGCTAGGAGACAGTTTCTGCACAAGCAACAATCTGTTGAACTCCACGGCACTCTCTCTCTGTCTCTCTGTCTCTCTGTATCTCTCTCTCTCTCTCTCTCTCTCTCTCTCTCTCTCTCTCTCTCTCTCTCTCTCTTCATCTTCTCTGCTCTTCCTCTGGCCTCTGCCCTTTGGCCTGACACTTTCATCCCTCTCTCAAGGTCCAGCTCAAATGTCACCTGTCCCGTGATTCCCCCAAGAGGCAGAGAATGATCTCCCTGGCCTCTGACTTCCCCAAGCACTTTGGACCTCCCATGGTGCCTTGAGCCACCTGTCTTCTGTTGGACAGAAGCCGTAAGTGTCAGAGATGAAAGGGGCCATTGAGATCTTCTAATCCAATGACTCATTTTTATAGAGGGGGACACTGACACTCAGATGTGGGAAGAGACTTGCTCAAGGTCAAGCAGCAGCAGAGCCTGGGCAGGTCTTGGTCCTCTGGGTGAGCTGCTGAGACCTGGCTGGAACTTCTCCCCCTGAAGCCAAAGGGAGGGAACTATGGGGTCTTGGTGCTCCTTGACTGAACTGGAGAAGACCATGCCACTAGGTAGGGTCTGGTCCTCCTTGACTCCTTTGAGATGGTAAGATGAAAGGGGGTGAAACAGCATCTGTGTAATAAGCCATTGGGCCAATACTGCCTCAGTGGCCCCACTCAGGAGCAGGGAGATCCTCAAGAAAGAGGGCCTCAGGGGATTATAATTCCCAAGACTAAAGGATCTCTTTAAAGTTGAAAAGGGCTTCAGCAGCAGCTCGCCCAAGCCGCCTATGAACAAGAACCCCAACTTTAATGCCCCCGACAAGTGACCATCCAGCAGCAGCTTGAAGGCTTCAATGAGGGGGTGTTGGTGGGTAACAGGGAATTTTGGGGCTTAAGCAGGACTTCCTAACACTAAATCAAATGGGGCTTGAGACAGAGCTTGAGATTGACTCTTTTACTAGGAAGCAGGTTCAAAAACTGAACCAACACCTGAGGGATCTTATCATATGGCTAGCTCTTCTGTATTCCAAAAGCACTTGACCTTTGGAACCTAAAACTTGAGGGACTAAAAGACTTCTTACAGTGAGAAAACTGTAAGTGATCAAGTCTCTTGGAGGGGATAGACTCGTTTAATTATGGAGAGAAAGCAGCTCAGATTTTCTTCCTAGTCCAGTGACTGTATTAAAGGCTTGCTTTTTTGGGGGGGGCTAGGCAATGGGGTTAAGTGACTTGCCCAGGGTCACATAGCTAGTTAAGTGTTATGTGTCTCAGGCCGGATTTGAACTCAGGTCCTCCTGAATTCAGAGCCAGTGCTCTATCCACTGTGTCACCGAGCTGCCCCCATGGCTTGCTTTTTTAATGAAAGAGCTGAAGCTTTGGCGCTATGCTCTAAGCTAAGCTAAAGAGGACAGAGTCCCATTACTTAGTACCTTAGCTGAGGACTGTAGCTAAGGCCCTGAGGTGGGGGAAAACACACACACACACACACACACACACACACACACACACACACACACACGCAGATTCAACAGACAGACAGAGACAGAGAGATAGACAGAGACAGAGAGACAGACAGAGATAGGGAGATAGACAGAAACATATAGGGACAGAGAGAGACAGAGAGACAGAGACAGAAAGTGCAGAAAGTGTTATGGGGAAATATTTTATTACTACTTTTCTTACTATGCTGTTTCATTGAATGTCTTTAGTTTGAACTAATTGTATCCTCTGGCTGACAAGTAAGATGTTGGTGGGGGCCCATGAACCATGGTTTGAGTAGATGGGGATGAGGTATCTTTTCTGCAGGTGTGCCTACAAGGGGGAGAACTTTCTGGGTCCCCATAAGGATTATTAACTATTATCTACTGCTTGGCCACCATCTTGTCAGATAGTACCTGTCACTTAATAGTTGCTGAGGAAATGTTTGTTGATTATTGCTTGATTCTCCTAGCCTCCATCTGCCTCTTCAACCTTCCCTCCACCTTCAGCTCTCTCTGAACTTTCTTCCTCGATAGAGGAAGGACTCTTGGAGCCCCTCCTGGAGGAATGCCTTTTTCAGCTACTGGGCCCAAGTCAGGTACCAAAGCATCAGATCTGGACACAGTCCAGGCCTAACCCGACCTTTTAAAGAAGGGACCTTACAGTTACTGTGCCCTTCTCAGATGGCATTTAGAATTGAATGTCTCTTTCTCTCTCTCTCTCCCTTTCCTGGAGAATCAGCTTAACATTTAAGAAAGCTGCACCTGGCATTGTAGCTTGGGCCCAAATGAGAAGGTCAGCTCATTTGGGGAGAGCTGTGACCCAGGATGATATGAGCAGAAATTCTTGGTGTGAGGGGGGGAGCAGGAGGGGAAAAGAAAGAAACTTTTTAAAAATCATAATGTTCTTAACCCTTTCCATCCTCCAGTGTGGACCATGACCTCCCTGGAGTAACCAAAGTTATGGAGAGAAAGCCCATTCAAAGGTACCTTCCTTTGCCTCCCATCTACAGATTCCTGGAGCCACATGGACAGATGAGACTCAGAGAGCCTGCACGGATCACAGAAAGTTGCTCCATCAAGAATCTTTTTCACCATCTCTAGGACACAGATTCCTCAGCCTTCCTTGGCACTTTGACCTAGGCTGGTAGTTGGTAAGTTCTTTTCCAATCCAGTGGGTGGACAAATGCCCCCAATTCTCCCTCCACCCCATCTCCAGTATTTGTCTGTTTGTCTCCACTCCCACCATGGTCCAGGCCTTAATGAGTCTCACTCAGACCCTGCAACACTCTGCTTCTGGCTCTCCCCCTCCAATTCCTCCCCTACCAATGGCTGCCAAAATGGTCTTTCTGAAGCACAAGTCTGACCCTGCTCAAGTCTTCACTGGCTCCCTATTGCTTGCCTCTAGCACGAAACAGAAATTCCTTGGCTTGGAATTTAGAACATTTCACAGCTTGGCTGGAACCTAGCTTTCCAGGCTTGTTCCACATGGCACCTCTAGACACACCCTATGTTCCAACCAAATGGAGTTACTAGTCTCTTCTTGAACTGACCATTTCTCTTTTCTCCCCCATGCCTTTGCCATCATGATTCTGTCTGGGATACCTTTCCTCTTCACCTCCACCTTTCAGAATCCCTACTTTTCTTCAGAGCTCAGGTGGGTGACCATCTCCCCCAGGAAGCCTTGCCCAGGCTTCCTGATGACTAGCCCTCCTGGGCTCCCTCCTCAAACCACCTTAAAGTTCCCTCAGTTGGGGTGGGAGAGTAGGGGCTCTGAGCTGACACCATCCAACCTCCATTCACCACACATGTATGTGAGTAAACGAATGTGGGGATCTTACTACTTGGCTGGTGTCCAGTTGCACAGTATGAGAGGATCACGGACAAGGGTGGGGGGGGAGTGAGATTCAAAGTGGTGCAGTCATGACAGCATCCCCTCTCTTCTAATGTCCCCCGCTCCCCACAGTGGTCTAGGAGACCTCCTGGGAGACTCTAACCCAAACCCTCAACCCTTCCCAGAAGCTAGAGCTTCAAGGATGGAAAAGTGCTCTAAGCTGGAGTCTCTGCAGGAGCCTTTCTGGCCCCCCTTCCCCACCCACCAGCTCCTGGGGCCTTCCCTCTGGGCTGGACTGTCCTCTCTCTGTCTCTTCTTTTTACATAGTTGTTTGATGAGTGTTTCTCCCATCAGACTGGGAGCTCCTCAACAGCAGGCACTGTTTTGTATCCCAAGCGCATAATAGGAGCTTAACAAGTGCTTGTCGAATGACTGACTGAAAGTTCAAGAAAGGCTAATTCAGTACCGTGGAGAGCTCATAGCCAACCGCACCTCAGGCAGGGCCAGCAGCGGCTCTGGCTCCCTCCCAGATTCCTGGGGCCGCAGGAGATCAGGGTATTCGTCTCCTTTCTGTCTTCAAAATATCCACCCCCATGTGGTGGGACCCTGGGCATACTTGTCACCAGATGGATATTAAAAATCCTGCTACACACACAAAGCATCTCGGCTAATATTCTAGCAAGGGCATTGGGACCGGCCCTGCGCTGTGCTTCGAAGGGAGCTGGGGGTGCTGTAGGTAGGCTAAGGAGGGGCTTGTCCTAGCCATAGGGGTGGCTTTTACAAAGGCGCGGAGGTGGAAGATGACATGGTGAGTGGAGGCAGGACTGAAGGGAGGACTGTCTAGTGGGCCAATGTGACACTTGGGGGGAAGAGAGCTATGTGCTTTACTGACTCATTGATTCTGACTCTTCTGACTCACCTTGCCAACCAAGTGACTTTTCTTTTTCTTTCTCCTTCAAATAATTCAGGTCAGACAAGTCTATTATGTGCAAGACCAATTGCAAGGCGCTGGGATATGAAGACGAAAGCTCAATGGTCTCTGGCCTCAAGGAATTTACGATCGGCTGCGGAGAAGTGACAGGGATCACCAAGGGGGAGGAGGGATCTGGGGCTTCAGGAGCAGCTGAGTGGCTGTGGCTAAGAAGAGGCTGTGTCCTCTGCCTGGCCCACTGGGAAGGTACCTCGGCTATGCGGATGTGACAGTGCCTAAGCACAAGCACCAGGTAAACCATCTTATAGAAAAGGGAAGTTACTAATCACTTTGCTTTGGGGGAGAGAGACAGAGCCCCGGGAGACGCTGGCGAGTTGAGGTTGTCCAGGCCTGGGACACAGTGTCCTCCAAGCCAGCCTTGGGGTCCATGACCAGCATCCTTGCCTATTTTCTTCTTCAGAACAAGGTGGTCTGTAGTAGCCACCCACGACGATATCACATTTGCATCTTTCTCCATTGGCCATTTGGTCAGTCTCCGCCCCCCCACCCCGCCCCGCCTCCCCACTCGGGTGCCTGGATTTCTCCTCATGTGCTTATGTTCTTACTTGACATGCAATGCGACTTCCTCTTCCCCAAATGTCTTTTGAATTTCTTCAGAATAAAATCATACCTTTCCAATAAGTCTTAATGATATCTACGAGTGTGGATGTACATCCGTGCATTCAGATCTCTACGGCACTGTGCCGATTCCCTGCGTTCTTTGCACTTAGGCAAACCACGAGTCTGTGGGCTTTATCTCTGGCTCTCTCCTTGGATTTGGTCTTCTGCCAATTACTGGTCGTCTAGAATGGTTTTGTCCCTTTGATTACACCTGCTGCTCTTAGCGCTCTGCAGCCTGGCACATCAATACGGACATTTTCTTCCTCCCCCTGCATTTTCAGTTGAAAACCCTCTTGATCACATTCAGAGGACTCCAGCCAAACACCTACATCGCCAGCTTTCATACGTTCACTCCATCTCTGGCCCAAAGCCCATTGTTCCTGTTTCTTAAACGAGGGTCCAGAAATACTTCTGCTTTCAGATGTCCATTACGATCATTCCTCCCCCGTCCCCAGCCTGAGCTCCATGTCTGTGTCTTCTTTGATCTCAATTCAAAGTAGCTAATTCAGAGTTCCCAGGAGCCTATGGTCCCAGCACTCCATGAGTCTGTGGACGTATTATAGCCACTTAGAATCAATAAATATGGCTCTTGTCCCAGTGGCTCAGGGTGGCTAGATGTGGCAGCACACACAAGCTCCACCAGCGCTGTGCATGAGCGGCCGTCACATTCTCTAGGATGTGAGCTGGGCTTAGTGTTAGCATACTGAGGAAGCAGAAAGGGCCCTAACTACTCTGGGTCCTGGCTGCAGCCCTGGCTAGCTGGACAACCTGGGCCAAAGCTCGGGAGCTCTCATCCATACTCAGAGAGAAAACTCAGTAATTTTCTCACCTGTAATACCAGGATATTGATTCCTGCACTCACCACTTCCTCAGGGTGTAGAGAAAAATGTGTTTTGGGAACTTCCAAGCTTCATGGGGAGCTTTTAGCTCAGTGTGAGATGGCAGTGTGACCAGGTAGCCAAGAGTGCTAATGAAAGCTTAGGCTGCATCTAAGGGCCGTGGCTTTCCAGACTAGAGAGGGGACGTCCTCTTAGTCTCAGCCCTGGTCAGGCCTCTTCTGGTGTACTTTGTTTCGTTCTAGGCACCACAGTCTGGCGAAAGTGTTTGTCAGTTGGATTGTACCTAGAGGATAGCCAGGAGGGTGGAGCTCCTCCAAGTCATGCTTTGTGGGGACTGATAGATGGAATAGGGGACGTTCAGCTTGGAGAAGAAAGAGCTGGGCCCGGGGATGCAGAAGCATGTGAAAGGTTGCTCTGTGCAAGAGGTAGCCTGGTTCACCTGGTAGTGCCACAGGGCACAGAGCCCTGGACTTGAGGTTCAAATCCAGCCACAGACACTAGCTGGGTGACCCTGAGCAAGTCGCTTCACCTCGGCCTCAGTTTCTTCATCCATAAAATGGGGATAATAATAGCACCCACCTCCTGGGGTTGTTGTGAGGATCAAATGAGATAATAATTACAAAGCACTGAGCACAGTGCTTGGCACACGGTCGGTGCTTAGTCAATGCTCATTCCCTTTTCTCCTCCCTCCAGCTCCAAGAGTAGAACTAGGAGTAATGGGTGAAAGTTAAGAAGACAGAGTTGGCTTGATTCCAAGGGGCTTCTGGGCGCTCCCAAAGAGGGCTGGGGTGCTTTGAGAGGTGGTGGGTGCCCCCTTGTCAGAGAGCTCCATGGAGAGGCGGGGCGATCATTTCTCAGGGAAATTAGAGAATTCCCACATCCCCATGCAGCGCACTCATTGGACTAGATGGCGTCTGGGGTCTCTTCCAACTCTGAAGTTTTGTGAGTACTGGTTGCAAGGTAGCTTGTTTAATAGTCACAAAGTGGGAGGTGAGGAAAAGCTATCTAGGAAGCCTGGATGTGGTCCTAAGGTGGCCAGGTGACTCATGTGCCAAGCACCCCCTCCGTGGGTGATGGCGTGGCTCCATCTAGATGCGGGCCATTCTCAAAGCTCCTACAAAGAGAAGTGGCTCTTTAAGAAAATTGGTATATATGAGAGCCTTGAAATTACAGAGCCAGAAATAAGGCTGACGTCAAAGCTGATTGCTTACAGGTCTTTTTTGGGTAATTTAGGGGGTATTCTACATAATGTATTCATTTTGCAAAATGTGCCTTTTACTTAAACTCTACCTTAATTAAAGCTCCCATGTGAATTAACAACACGGCAGCAATTATGTTTCCAATGTGAATGCGTTAGGCACATCGTGGGAAGCGGTGGTGGGAAGAATCTGCTCATTACAGCCTCATTCTTGCCTCAGCTCCTCCAGTGGGGAGGTGGGAAGAGGGCACATTGTGGGCACTTGGGACCTGGTCCAGCTTTGGGAAGGAAGTGATGAGGGGCTCAGGGCTGTCACAGCAGCCAAGCTCTTTCGAAGCCCCCTCATCTGCCAGCTGCTGTTACTTCTGCTTAGATTTGTTTGCAGACAAGAGAATTTGAAAGCTGGAAGAGACTTCAGAGGTCATTTCCTTGAATCTCTTTTTCAGAAGAGGAAACTGAGGCACAGGAAAGGCCCCATCTCTGGCAGTAAGTGACAAAGCTAGGGCCAGAATGCAAGTCATGAGGTTTCTGATGGCCAATGTTTGCCACACTGTGGAGAGCGGAAGCGGGTGTTGGGGGGAGCCCAGCATCCCTTCCTCCCTCCTTGGTGACCATGTCCCTGATGCCCCCAAGCTGCCCTCCCTAGGCTAGAGTAGTTTACACAAAAATGGAACTAAAACAAGCACATTTTTCCCCTAAATTGCCTTCACAGCCACCATCCCCATCACATCCCAATCACCACCATTCTCTGTCACTGCCAGCATCCACTCCATCCCTATCACCACCATCTTGTTCTGGAAGCTAGATGGTACAGTGGGTAGAACACAGGGCCTCGAGTCAGGAATCCAGCCTTAGCTATAGACTGGGTGACCCTGGGCAAGTCACTTCACCTCTGATTGCCTCACTTTCCTCAGCTATAAAATGGAGATAATGATAGCACTTCCCTCAAAGGGTTGTTGGGAGGTTAATGAGGTAATATTTGTAGACACTTTACAGGGCCTGGAGCATAGTAGGCACTTAAAATATTGTTTCCTTTCTTCCCATCCCCTTCATCCCTGTCATGGTAATAGTCCTCCATCCCCATCATCCCTTTCTCATTCCCATCCCCATTAGCTTCATCATTACCATCATCATCATGATAGCCCCAACACCCCCTTTATTGCCCCTACTGCCATTATCTCCATCTTCACTCCCATCCCCATTATCCCCTTTATCACCTCACTCCCTTGCCCACAATAATCTCACCCATCCCCATAATCACCATTGCTTTCCTCATCATCCCCAGCACAACCAAATGTCCATTAATCAACATTATGACATGGGTGATCGAAATCTCCATTATCTTTATCCCTGTCCCTATTGTCCCCACGGCCATCACCTTCACCCTGATGGTCACCATCACATCCCTGTCACCATAGTCTCCATGGCCATCACCTTCACCCTGATGGTAACCATCACATCTCTGTCACCAGCATAACACTGCCACCACCACACAATCTTTCCTGCATCAGAACCTTGCTAGCTGTCTGGTTCCACCTTGCTCCCAATACACTGAGTCACTTCTTGTTAGCAGTTTGTCTGACTCACCTTCTCACAGACAGCCGTGTATGCTGACCCCCAACATGATCCTGCCATTTTGCTGAACAGGGCTCAACCATGTGCATGGCTGGAGGAATAAACTGCATGAGGTGAAGGTATCAACACATCCCTCCCTGATGGACAGATGGGGCAGTGGAGAGAGTACTGGATTTAGAGGCACATGACCTGGATTCAGATTCCCACTCTGTTACTGCCTCCATTACCTCGGACAAGTGACTGACTTTCTTGGTGCCTCAGTTTCCTCATCTATAAAATGATAGTATTGAACTAAATGATCTCTAAGGTTCTTTCCAGCTCCACATTCTATGCTACTCCATGGTCTGACATTCTCACCACCTGGAGCAATCCCCTGGGTCAGCTAAAAGAAGGGTTATTGTCTTCAGAAAACACTTGGGAAGTGCACATGATACCTGGAAAGGGAGGAAGGATGCAGGAACTAGCCTTCCTAACCCAACTGAAACAACCAAACAGTAGTTCTATGGGAGGGTTGAGCATCTCACTTCCATCAAGTATAGAGAATAGACAGTGTGCAGTGATATGCATAGAGTATGCCCTGGTTGGATTTCTGTCGCAGCCAAATGATGGCTGTCCTTAGTCAAAGCTCTGACTGGTCTCAGTCTAAGAGGAGAAAGTGAATAGGCTCAGTGAACTTCCCCCCTTCCCCCTCTCCCCCACTCTCTAAATTATGAAAGAGATTGAAGTGTTCCTTGAAAACAGAAGGAAGGACTTCAATGAGAAATCAAATGAGAAGGATCTGAAGGGGGTGGGGTGGGGATTGTGACTATGTTAGGAGTTGGAGGATAAAGAATGTGGCACAGAGGAGGAAGTGAAGGAATCTGATGGCTAAGCCCTTGGAGCTGAGTATCAGATCAGAGGCTTTTCCCTTGGAGCCGCAGGGAGCTAGATTGCCTGAAGCAGAAGCTGCTTATGCTCCAAGAAACCATTCAATTCAAGTCAACAAGCTTATAGGAAGCACCTCCCCGATGCAAGGTCTGGTGTTAGGTGTTGGAAATACAAAGGCATACAGGCCAGTAATCAAGAAGCTCCAATTCCACTGGCCCACTGAGGTGGGCTCACAGGTACCATGCTGAGAAAAGGTCATCCAGTAAGGAAGAGGAGAAGGAGAGGCAGGCAGTGGTAGCTGGTGACTCCTTACTGAAAGACACCAACTTTAGCAATTTGCTGACCTTGCTTTAGGAAAAGAGAGGTCTGCTGCTTTCCAGGGCACCAACAGGGTGTTACTGAGCATCTCCTGAGCTGGGACACTGCCCACCTCAGGTGATTCACACAGATAAGCGATAGCACCAGAAGGAAACTAGAAAGTGCTGCTCATGAAGATGAGGACTTTGGCAAACAATGGCTGGGGTAAGCATACAGGTACTATGGTCATCCTTGCTGCTGATCAAAGACAAGGACTTTGAAAAGAGACAGACTTGGGGAGTTGGTGAAGAAGATGATGTCTGAGAATAGGATTTTGACATCTGGATCAAGACTCAAAATATAGGCTCTTGGCTGGACAATTCACAAAAGTTGTCAAAATACATTTCCATGGAATCTGGTGAATCTAGGTAGAAGAGATTTAAAGGGAAAGGAAGATGGAGGGAGAAACTGCCAATGTCACCCAGTACCTATGATACCATAATGAGAAACTACAGTATGGGAAGATGGACAACCATGAAGATGGACAAAATGTCCTAGTAGTCAACATTGAAGAAAGGAGTCAGCTTGAATCATGATAACAGTGGCATTTATATGGCCCTTTAAAGTTTGCAAAACACTGTAGATACATCATCACACTGCCTCCTTACAACGTGAGCTATGGCTCACAGGTTTCATTTTTGCGATGCTCGAAGTCTGGGTAACAAGCAAAGTAAACCAAAGACCTAATGTAAGGAGGAAAATTGGAACTCACAGGAGTCACTGAGGCTTTTGGGAGGCCACTCAAGACTCTCCTGTAGATGCTATTGCTTACCTCAATGGAATAGAAAAGAAATGTGGAGGAGGTCAGTAGCCTCATGAGATTATATACGTCTATATATATATATATATATATATATATATATATATATACACACACACACACACACACACACACACACACACACACATATGCATGTGAGGAAATCCATGAACCAGGATCAGGCAGATATTGAAGAGCACTGGTGTCAAGGGACCTTGGTCCATCCGACCCCACTAGCTTTCATGCCATAGCTCTCCTTCTTTTTCTAGCTAAACCCCTTGAGAAGGCCATCTGTAATGGGTTCCTTTACTTCCTGTCCTCTCGCTCTCCATTGACTCTGCAATCTGGCTTCTGACCTCATCATTCAACTGAAACTGCTCTTTCCAAAGTTGCCGAGGATCACATGATCACCAGGTCCAATGGCCTTTCCCCCTCCTCATCCTTCCTGATCTTTCTTCTGCTGTTGATATTGTCCAGCCCCCCCCTTCTCCTGAACACTGCTCTTCTTCCTAGGGTTCTGTAACATGATTCTCTCCTGATTCTCCTCCTACCTTCTTCTCAGACTCCTTTCCTAGGTCTTCAATCGGGTCAAACTAACCAACCCTGAGTGTCCTCCAAGGCTATGTCTTGCACCCTCATCTCTTTTCCCTCTATTACTATTTCACCCGGTGATTTCATCAGCTCCTGTGGCTTCAATTGTAATCTTTCTAATGATTCTCAGATCTGCTTATCAAGCTCTGACCCCTCTCCTCACCTTCAGTCTAAGGATCTGAGGCCAGATTTGAACTCATGAACATGAATCTTCCTGACTCCAGGTCCATTGCTCTACCCACTGAGCCATCGAACGACCTTGTTTAGTCAGTGCTTGGTGCTTAATACAACAGGTGCTTGATAAGTACTTGTTCACTTGACTTGTTGACTTGGCAAAAGGAAAAAGGGAAGCATTGTCATGTCATTGGGGCGTACTAGAGACCACCTGAACAGAAGGAGGAAGTAGATGAGATATCTGTAAACAAATCATAAATCTGGCATAGTGGGCTGATAAGATAGATGTGGAGGACTTCAATTCTCCATTATCTGTTGGAGTTCTCCCTTTTTTCCAAAATCAGACCATCTAACAAATTCTTGATTTAGCTTAACACCATTTTCGCTTTTTAAAAGGTGGAGGAAATTATAATGGAAACTGCTATTCTGGATCTGATTCTGACCAATAAGAAAGAACTCGCTGTTGGGTTAGAAATGATTCCATTTTAGAATCTGTGAGATTGAAGGAGAAGCAAGCCAGGAACAGTCTAAGATGCACTTTAGATTTTGGAAGATCAGAATTCAAAGAGTTTAGAGAAAGGGCAGGGTCTTTCTGGTTTGTTTTTGTATCCCTAGCATCTAGAACATAGTAGGTGCTTGATAACTATTTGTTGAATTGAATTCCCTGGCTCAAAGGTCTATAAGGGAAGCTGGATCCAGTTTTATCAAGAACAGAAAGGACTATGATAGGGAGCATAAGTCAGAAGTTGTGACTAAGGCCAATGTGTATAAATGGGACACTCATCAACCTACTTAGATTTTAAAAACAGAAAGTGAAAGTGATGGCAGGTAGTGGTGGATGAATATGAGCTGTGCCATGGTACTGTTGGAATCATGGAAGTACCTCTGCCCAGAATGGACTGAGGCTAGAAAGGAAGCATGAGAAAAATAAACAAGGCATATGTAAGAGAAACCGGGGAAAGAGAAAGGATCAGAGAAGGGACAGGGCTGAAGCTCTGAGAGGACAGGATACTAAGAACTGATGATGGAAAGAAGATAAAGCCAGCTCATTCTGATATCCCTTCTGTCTTCTCTGCCAAGAAGGATAGCCATTGGACTGGGAAAAAAATGGCTAATAGGACGTTGATCAGCTAGACAGTGTGCAGAGGAGGGTGGCCAAGACGGCAACAAGCCTAGAGATCATGCCAGAAAAGCATTGTCCGAATAAACTCAATATGGTTAGTCCGGAAGAGAGAAGCTTTGGGGTAGGAGTAGGTGGGTTTGAAGGGCTGCCCTGTAGACTCGCTGTTGAACTTGTTTTGCTTAGCCCCAGGGGATGGAACTAGGATCACTGGGTAGAAGTCATAAAGGCAGATTTAGACTTGATATTAGGAAAAACTGTCAAAAAATTAGAAGCACCCTCAAGTGCAATGGGCTACCTTTCCAGGTGCTGAGTTTCCTATCATTAGGCATCTTCAGGCAAAGGTTGGATGGCCACTTGAGGTTCTTGTAGAGAGGGTTCTGGGTCAGGTGTGAGTATGACTATATAGTTTCATAACCCTTATGTCTGTGATTCTGCAATAATTGATCACATTAGCTTATGGTCACCTAAGGGGACAGACACTTGATGACATTCATCATAGCAGATGAATGAGCTGGATGATGGGGCTTTGAATGCTGTTCTTTTTTTTTTTTTGGCAAGGCAATTGGGGGTTAAGTGACTTGCCCAGAGTCACACAGCTATAAGTGTTGTGTGCCTGAGGCTGGATTTGAATTCAGGTCCTCCTGACTGCAGGGCTGGTGCTCTATCTGCTGCACCACCTAGCTGCCCCTGAATGCTATTCTTAGAGGGCAGGTCTGGGAAGGGACCAAATGGGTGACCCTTGGCAGCTGAAGTGTGAAGGTTCTGGTTACCTATGATGGTGCAATTGTGTCTCCAAAAAGAAAAGTGGGAGGCACCCAAAATATACTTTCCTTGGGGAAGTTTTCCTCCAAGCTAAAGCAAAGCCCACCACCCTCCCTATTCCCACCCTATCTTCCCCTTCCATCACACCCCACCACTGTTAGTTCCATCCATATGATGCCATTCAGCCCTTAGGGTGAAGGTGAGTGTGTGTAGATTCCAGAAGGGAGAAGCAGAAGGGTTAGGGCTATGTGGGGCATGAGGGAAGGATGCTCCAGGTAGACGGGGGAAATAGCTCTCATTTCCCAGAACAACCAAGTGAGGTCAGTAGCATGGATATTTTCACTGCCATTTTACAAATGCAGGAACTGAGTCATACAGGTCGAGTGCCTTGCCCAGTATCGTCCAGCCAAAGAATTCTCTCTGCTGGAAGCAGAAAACACGAGAAATTCCTGCCTGCCTTACCAGCAATTCCAATTGAATAAGATAGAGACAGAGATGAGGGGCACTATTCTGCACTTAACTTAACCCATCAGCCTTGGGCATGAAGTGGCAATGAAGGTGATGGAGAGGGAGGAAGGTGACTGCATTGCCCAGGCATTCATGAGGCAAAGAGGCAAATGCCAGATGGGGTGGACAACTGGGAAGCAGATTCCCAAGCCCAGAACAAAAGGAAGGGCTCTCTAGGGGAAAGTCTGGTAGGTCCGTCACGAGGGAGTCTGAGGAAGAAAGGAGAGGAGAGATGGCTACAGGGATGGCACAGGAAGTGCTGGACTGATGTCAGTTTTGGAAATGAACACTGCTTAGCTCTCCTGGGGCCTCAGTGTGGGCCTGGGGCTGAGAACAGTGCACTGAGCAGTGGGGTGTCGGCTAATGAGCATCCACCCCCAGCTCTGCCACTTTTCAGCTGTGTGATGCCTGCCAGTTAGTCTGACCTCTCTGGGTGTCAGTTTTCCTTCCTATATAAAAAGACCATTGGGTGAGATGATTTCTCAGGGCTCTTCTGGTCCCAAATTCAGTGATGATACATAAACAGGCATTAGGACCACCAGCACCCAAGTTTCTTCAGTTTTCTCAATCAAGAACAATGACTTTCAAAATGGAAACAACGGAACAAAAATGGCAATGAAGTTAAGAGAGAGGAAGAGAGGGAAAGTACAAAGAGGCCTTTTTAGGCTCAATGTGAGAGCTGTCCAAAGCCAGAATGGTCCAGGAGATAGTGAGCTCCCTGTCACTGAAGGTATTCAAACTGAGGCTGGATGATGATGTGTGAGGTATGTTGCAGTGGAGAAGCCTGCTCAGGCACATGTCAGACTAGAAGCCCTCACCTCTGAGGTCCCTCCCCAAGACATGTTGGGAGTCTGTGAAGCGAGGCCAGGATCAGTGAGGAGATGGTAAGAGGATGCCTAGCTGCCCTAAAACTCTTCAAATCACCTGGCCCAGCTGAACCACATCCTAGGGCACTGAGAGAACCAACAGGCAGGATTTCTGAGTCACTGCCAGTGATCTTGGAGGAGTTCCGGAGAACCAGGGAGGCAGAACAGACCTGGATGTGGGCAAACATCTCAAGTTTCCAAGAGGAGAACATGTCATGAGCAAAGCCAAGGCCAGGGAGCTCAGCTTTAATCCCTGGAAAATACTAGAACATGATGTCAACGAGTGAATCATGAGCACATGGGTTCATGAAGAACAATCAAGCTAGAGAAACCTCGTTTCCACTTTTAGCAGGGAGGACTAGATTGGCAGATGAGTGGATATATGATTTACCTAGATTTTAGCGAAGCATTCGATGAAGTCTCTCATGACATCCTTGTGGACAAGATGGAGAGAGAGGACAGTTTAGTGACTTAGGACCTGGTTGGATTACAAGATCTAGAGAGCATTGATTCATGGACTAATGTTAAGTAAGCTAAAGACAATTTTAGTGGAGTGATATGGCAGGGAGACAGAGAGAGACAGAGAGGGACAGAGGCAAAGAGAGACAGAGAAGGAGAGAGAGAGAAAGACAGAGCAAGAGAGAGAGAGAAAGACAGAGAAAGAGAGAGACAGAGACAGAGAGAAGGGGAGGAAGGCGGAGGGAGGCGAGAGACAGAGACAGGGTCAGCATGATTAATCATCTATTTCAAGGCTTAGCACACTCCTCTAGGGGCTCAATATATCTTTGACTAACTGATTGGTCAGCCTCCCACTCAGAACCCAAATCAGGGAGCACAACGTCTGAGCTCATGACTTCAGCCCTTAGGACAACCTAACCTGAGTGGGAAGCTCCCTCCCCTGACTCCTCACTTCCCTTTGCTCAGATGTCGGACACCATTGGGACATAATTTAGATGTTCATGTTTAATGCATTCTCCTCATGGACCTACCAGGAGCACCAGAATCACTGGGCCTTGATAGATGTAGTCAACATAGTTCCCTGGTTCTTTGCCAAACCAGCATCTGTAAAGAAAAGAGGCTTGTATGAATGTGCCTCCAGATGGAGGCTTCCACCAGCACAGACCAGAACAAAGCTCTCCTTGGCTGCCACTTGTACGCTAGCTAGTCTCTGTGGAGGACGGAGTTGGACCCTGTGCAAGCCCAAATCCCAAGTCTTAACTACTGAGAAAATCAGATCTTGATTGAGTATTTTATAGTTGATTCCATTCTGTCATTGAGTATTTTGCAGCTGCCCAAGCCACACTTCTTTGTCTTTGAGTTAAGCTCAGTTCAGCTTTCCTCTCTGAGCTAAGTTGTTCCCTAAATCACCAAAGAAATATCTCTCCACATCTTATTGCCCATGCACAATTAGGGGAGATCTGTTATGTCACTAATAAGCCTTGCAAGATGCAGGTGGATGCTGGCCTGGGCGTCTGGCCTATTATCTCTGCCACACTGGCCGTCCCTCAAGAAAGTCTGCTCTGTTATCGAGATGACACTAACGAACCACGCAGGTGGACACCACCAACGAGCTCTCCATCGTAACAAGATGGAAGGGAGGGGCTGCTGCTAGCCCTGCATTCCAGACTTCCATCCATTCAGCTTGTTTTCCACCATCTATGATACTTCAGACTTTGTAAACCACCATATTGTTTCCATCCGCTTCCTGCTCTTTGTGCTCTTGTACTTCCCCAACTTCATGATCTTTTGGTTGGACAAGAAGTTGAATGACCCACTTTATTCATAATTGCTAGCCTTACCAATAAATTGGATGTGCTTGGAACTTTGTGCCTCAGTTTACCTTAATTTCAATTGTGACACTACTTTAGAATGATTTCCTTGACATTGCCTAGTGATAATGGTCAACTAAGCATTACAATTCATTGGGAAGAGTGTTGGCTGTGGAGTCAGAAGAGCCAGGTTCAAATCTCAGCTCTGCTCCTTACTGCTTGTGAGGCATTGAGCAAGCCACTTACCTAAGTTTCACAATCCTCATCCATAAGCTGAAGGAGCTGGACTGGCTGGCGTATGAGGTCACTTCCAGCTCAGGACATCTTAGTGACACACCTGCACCCATGAGGAGGACGCCCAGGTTGGGGAAAGGGCTTCAAGTCCATACCTTGTGAGTGATCAGTTGAAGAAACAAATGTTCAGCCTGGAGAAGAAAAGCCTGTCCCCAAGTATTTGAAGGGCTGCCCAGTGAGAAGAGATTAGACTTGTTCTCTTTGGCTTCAGACTGAAGAATGAGAAGAGTAGGGGGAAGTGGCAAAGAGGGCAATTTAAGCGTGCTGCCTGGGAAAGCCTCCTAACATTGAGTGTCCCAAAGGGGAACGGGCTGCCAAGATGTGGTGGGCTCTCCCTCACTGGAGATTTCCCGATCCAATCATGCATATCGAGCTAATTGGGACACCAGGGGCTACATAAATGTGAGCTATCAGTATTAGCATGAGTTTGTGGTTGTGCCTGTTGTGGCTGTTGAGGCAGAGGCCGGATGACCATTTGCCAGGTGTGTTGTGGAGGGGAGACCTTGTGTTAGGTATGGTGTGAATGACATGTTTGCCCAGGTCTCTTCTGTTGATTAGGTTCGGAGCTTTTGTGTAATTCTGAAATATTCAGAGAACTAGAGGAAGGATTCCACCATGTTGGGAGGGCCCTCTATGGAAAATCTATGGGAACACCAGGACAAGAAGTATGCAGGAGAAGAAGGTGTGGGTGGGCTACGGTTGGCATCAATGCCAAATCCATCAAGGCTCTGTTGACGTGTTAATGTTATAGGAGGTCCAGGTTGGAAGGAATATGAGAGTCATCTACTCTGGCCTCATCATTGTATTGAGAAAGAACTCAGAGCCAGAGGGCAGAAGAACTTGCCCATGGTTACATAATTAGTTAGTGAGGGTGAGATGATGTTCAGCCCACATCATGTCTCCTCCCTGTAGTTGACATAAAAATGACCCCCCTTTCAAGCACAGGATAAGGGAGATATGGTTGTACAAAAGGCCACATGAAAAAGGTCTAGGGGTGTTTTAGAGTTCTGCAAGCTCCATAAAAGGCAGCAGTGTGTGACGCGGTTGCCATAAAAGCTGATGCCACCTTGGGCTGCATCAGAGGCATCCTCTGAAGGATGAAGGGACTGATCTTTATGTCTGGCAAGGGATCCAACTGATTCCAAGAGCCAGATGAATGTCCAGACAACCACGGCAGCCTTCTGGCTGGTGCAAGTGAGTCCTTGTCATCATGGGGATGCTCCGTGGGCCAAAGGCTTTCCTCTCTTTTTGACCTCAGCTGAGTCCTTTTTGCCTCCATGGGCATCAGTTTCCTTATCTGGAAAATGAAGAGGTTGAGGTCCCTCCTAATTCTACAAGTGTGATTCTATGATCCTTATTAGGGTTGAAAAACCAAAAAGAAACCTTGGGTCAAGGGCAGAGTTTCTCCCTACTGAGATCAGAGAAGTATGTATCTAGGCAGCCAACAAGGATGAGGATGAGACACCTCATCCTCCCAGGTTTCAGAGTTACTTGTGGGTAGAGAAAAGGACCTGAGAGCCACCAAGAGTCCTGATTCTGCCACCCACTGACTGTGTGACCTTGGGCAGGTCACTTAACCTCTATGAGCCTTGGTTTCCTTGTTTGTTAAGACAGAATAATGTTGTCTCCTCTGCCTTCCTTATAAGTGCTGTCCTGAGGATTTGATGAGATAAATGTGTCTGAAAATACCTTGTGAACTCTAAATCCCTGCACATAAGGGAGGCCAAGTCAAGGTGATCAGGAATGAGGATGGGAGGTCCAAGAGGGCAAGGGCTGCTTCTCCTTTTGTTTCCATACCCTTTGCACCTGGCACTTAGTGGGGGCTTGATAAGTGCCTATGAACCCAGGATGGATTGTGGCGCTGCATTCTCCAGTTGAGCCAATATGCCGGAGATAAACCCTGCAAATGGGCAGGCTGGGTCCAAAGCTGAATAGCAGGAGATGAACGGGTTGGGCCTTTGGGAAATTACAAAGTTCTTGTAATGATCTCTCTCCTGGAAACAAAGGCCCATTTTCTTAATACTAATATTCTTCCAGTGACGCTATTTGGCTATGAGTCATGGAATATCAGAGTCCCGGAACAATTTAGGTTGAGAAGCTTTCAAAGGCCAATGGGGAGGAGCCTGATGAGATAAGAAATTAGCCAAAAGAGGTGGAAGGAGGGTAGGAAGGAAGGGAGGGTGGCATCACAGAAATATCTTATCCCAAAAGAAGATGGCCTGGTCATGGGACAAGAGCAAGGGCTGTCCCAAGGACAGAGTAAGTGCTCCATGGGATCCTTTCCAATGTCATGGGCATGCAGGGAAGGCTCTGGCACGTGGGCTGGGTCCCTGGGTAGTGGATATAAAGTAGAGCATGGGCAGGGGTGGCACAGAGTGGGCAGATATGGGCAGGTTTTGTTCTGGTAGAGACATGTTCTTGTACGTGTATGTGTTGTCTCCCCATTAGAGTGTAAGCTCCTTGAGGGCAAGAGGCTCTCTTTGGCTTTATCTCCAATACTCAGCATAGAAAAGCTTAATAAATCCTTGCTGATGGAGTGAGTGATTGATAATGAGACTGGGCCAGATGAATAGATTTTACTCTGCAGCTCTGTGACTTGGTGGTGAGGGGACAGGGCAGACTGTTCTGGAGTGTAGGAAATAAACATGTCAGGGCAAGAGAGTGCTAAACCAAACCAGCTGAGGCAAATGTGGATCCAGGGGTCCCCCATTGGGAGAGCACTCAGCCATAAGGGTCTTTGGTTCTAGTTCGGTGCCCCTTTCCCCTTCCAGCTCACTTGCCAGCCTGACCCACCTCCACACTGGTTGCCATGTCCTTCCCTCTGTTTCCCAGCTCCCCTTTCAGTCATGTCTTTCCCTGTTAGAATGGAAGTTCCTTGGTGTAGGGGCCGCCTTGATTTGGCATCTCTAAAGCTTTGCACAGGATTCAGTACATAGTAAGTGCTTAAAGAATGGAATGCTCCATCCATCAATCCATCCATCCATCTATCTATCTATCTATCTATCTATCTATCTATCTATCTATCTATCTATCTATCTATCATTTCAGACTCAAGAGTATAGACAAGGACTCTGCAGCTACAGCTTCTTACTAGTGGCTCTTTGTGGAGACAGATGTCTTGAGGGTCTCCATTAGTGCTTTTACTGGGAAGAGAGGCCCTACCAGGGTCCATGGTAGATGACAAGCCTGGTAACTTCCATAGAGAGGAATTACAAGAGAGAGACCAGGACCATGAGGGCTGCCCTGGAGATGGGCAGTTACCACCACCGCCTGGAGGTATCTAAACTGCCCGTTGTAGTATTAATGGACTGAAAGAATTGAATTGACTTTAGGGAGACCCAGATATTATCAGGTTGTCAGGACCCAATGAGGGTGCTGCTATTGTCACATCACATTCCATCTCTGCGTAGGTGACCCATGTACCTGGATGCACTTTCAGCACATTTGGAGCCTGAGTCCCCCTGAGGCCCAGAGAGGAGCCATAAAGAAGCGCAGGTCCTTCAGGAGTGTCATAGGCCCTCCTCACTACAGCAGGAGGACTTGCTGACCCATCATGATGCCCCGTGCTCTGCATATCTCCTGGAGCCAAAGATCAAGAATAGAATCTGCTGGTGCCCCCGGTGACTCAAGTAGGTGTAGCACATGGATCACATTCAGAATCAGGGCTGATGACAAGGCATGGCAAACCCTAGGAAAGCACTGAGGCCTTTTTTTCCAGTCCCCTGGGGGGCACCTCCCTGCGTGTGTCATTAGGTAGACTTAACTTGAAAAGGAAATTCCAGTTCTCACAGAAACACCACGGCTCACACTGCAATGATAACATTGATGATGATAGCTAACATTTCCATAGTTCTTTAAGGTTTGCAAAGTGCTGTGCATGTGTTAGCTCATTTGGTCCTCACAACAACTCTGTAAAAAAGGTACTGTTATTATCCTCTCTTTACAGAGAAGGAAACTGAGGCTGACATAAGTTAAGTGACTTGCCCAGGATCACACAGCTAGTAAGTATCTGAGGTCACATTTGAATCCAGGTCTTTGAGACTCCGAGTCCAGTGTTCTGCCACCTCGCTGCCTCAGTAGGCCATTTTTCAGGAATGTGCCCTTTGATTCCGGGTCCCAAGTGATCATCTATCTGCCTCATCCCCACACAACGTGGTATTTTTAAAGGGGGATGTTCACAAACCTAGGCTTGTGGTGTAGATCTGGACTCACACAAGTGCTCACTGAAGGTTAAAAGTTCAGCCGCCGCTGACCGTAGCCTCAGAGCCACTCGCCCGTGGAATGCAGCGTGCAAACCAGGAACTTAAGTGGCATGTCTGTAGTCACACCACATGCTTTCACCAGTGCCCAGTCCAGCGTGTGTTGGCAGCAGAGTTTACCAACAGCAAGAAGACCCACAGCAACACCAGGCATGCGTCTAGTGCTTTGGAATGTGAAAACCACTGCACA